>NC_064012.1:10007500-10623000 GCF_932276165.1 Plutella xylostella
TATGAAAATCGGCGTAGCTGTTCAAAATTTATACGACTATAGAGCTTCCACTATGTTATTGTATTTTTGACGTTTCCTTATGTCTGGTAAGTAAAGTTGGTTTTCCTTTGCACTCGTCAAATATGTATGGGATTTCGAATGTCTAAAAAACAATAATATAATGGACAGAGTATAGTGTTTGAATGTCGAGGGTTTTTAACTTCGTTTAGGTTATACATTAAAACACTAATACTTACGTAGTGTCTTCGTCGATGTGGCTGTCGATGCTACCGGGGTCCGGTTCTTTTGGACTGCCTCCAGTGATCAAGTTGAACTTATCTGAAAAATGCGTGATCATAGTTAGACACGGCATTACTATAGTATGAGTATGTGGATGATTAAATATAATACTCGTAAAGTTAGCTTTATGTACTTATTCTTTCCACGAAGTCTTTATTTTTTATCTTACTTATGTATTTGGATTGCTGACGGTTTCAATTATATCCAGACATATTATGTAGGTAACTATATTATGTTTTTAAGATTTCTGAAAAAACCCAATAGTGGGATGCAAGATGTAGCACCAGTCCAGCGCTTATTTTGCAAGAACAATTGTAATTGAATGTTGGTGCAGGATCCTATTACATACTACGTAGTATTTCTTTAACAATCGGTAACAATAACAACCAAGTTCAATTTACTATTTCTACAGAGCCGGTGGCCGCTGGGGAAAACGCTACCTACTTGAAGTAGCCGAGTTGTGACCAGTGTGACCTTGCATCGACCACCAATCTTATACAGGGTGTGCAAAAATGTAATACGTTTAATATCTTAAGTATTGGTAGCGACATACGTGGTGTTGAGGAAATGGTCGAGTGGAGGGAGGAAGTGGAGCTCATTATTCTGAACAAAACTGCCGAAGATATCGGTGAACATAAGAAAAATACATACAGTCGAATTTAGAACCTCCTTCTTTTCTCGAAGTCGGTTAAAAAGAGAGAAGTCGGTTAAAAAGTGAAAAAAGAACCTTATCTTTCGGCTATCGATACCTCTTTTGCAACACCACGTATGTGCTACTCTACAAATAGCTAAGTAGGAGCTTATTTCACCTTCATTGTCGCGTGTTTAAAATAGACTACAGGGGGGTCACTCTATATGACGAATAAGGATGTTTCGGAGCATTACTGCGCGAGCCACGACTCTATCCCATATAAAACGTGCCGATTGCACTACAGCTCTCGTTTGTTCCTTTTTCGTCAGTATAGAGTAAACCCCCAGTGCTGCAAGACACTCCTCTCACACCGCAGGTGCTAAGCCTCCGAAGCGTTTTTTAATCCCTTAAGTCCAGAACGTTTATTCAATAAGAAGCTTCGTAAAACTCAATGAAACAGTACAGATACAAGTATGCAGGATATTTAATATTCTAGATGAATCTCTGTGATAGATGGCAAAAGAGCAAAATGAGATTAGAAAGATGTTGCCGTTAAAATAGTTAACAGCCGAAACTTTAATGTCTAAATTTTTAAAATTTTATTTAAATTAAGTGTGATAAATACAGGTGTTATAATTATAACGTGGCTTTGTCTATCTATACAGATAGCTATCCATACGGTGGTACCCATACCCTAGCGCCTATACGGATGAACCGATTTTGGTTAATTTTCATAACAGAATATAAATATTGTAAGATACTGACCGAACCAACTGGAGGCCTGTCGCTTGAGTCTCCGGAGTGCGACGCCGATGTCGAGGCCTTCGTCCTTCACCTCTAAGTATTCGTTCTTGGCATCTTCTTCACCTTCCCAATAAATATCTTCTGCTGCTATTGCCTGTAAAGAAAAAAATAACTTGTTCTATTACTAAGTTCGCGATTATTATTTTATGGATTTTTATTTACTTTATCAAGACTTTGTCATGTGTAATTTGAATATGAGGGAGGACCATAGATTTTATTTTATTTTATTTTTGTTGTACCTAATACATACATACATACTTAAATATTTTTCACAACGTGCATGATAAGGGCCCACCGTTATATTAATAATACCTTTACCAAATACCTAAACAAACTGCTTATTGTAAGTAAATATACGAAATTCAATGCTGTTGACCTCTCCCACCCGCACATTTCATTCCAAATTCCAACGATGACGCGTTTGCTAATTGCCGAGAATCATTTTTAAATTAAGAACCGAACCTCTATAACTGGAATGCTATAAACAAACATTTTTTTCTCTAATTCTAGCCAGCCAAACCGTAAATAATAGCTCCAATACGCGAAGAGTCATGATTTGCTAATAAATCGAGTGGAGGGCCGCAATTATAAGCAAGTGATGGGGCCAAGGAACAAGAGGGGATTTGTTCGCAATTTTAGTTAGTCCAACATGATCCATTCAACGCGGGCGGGACGCGCGCGGCGTCGTAATGGGGCTGGAGCCTGGCCGGCGAGGAAGCCCCCACGACCTCCCACTACGTATAACAGGCATTTAGCTTAACGTTGACAATCGCCAGATTTATGGCATTTACGAGTGTTCTGATTTTCTCTGTTGATGCGCCGCGTACTCGCAGAATCATAAAGAAGCGCTAGTCTTCTCTTTGTTGGTCTAGCCTACTACTTACACCCATGTTCTTAGTTGTTTGCTCAACTTTCGTAGCGTTTTTTAAAGAGCTTTTAGTGGAGGGTGAAATGTTTAAAGTTTCTTTTTTTACTTTTATGTCGAGGCGTAAGGATTAAGAAATACTAAGCGGTTGTGCTGCATTTTTACTATTATACAATACCTGTATAACGTAGCAAGATTTCAATGTCAATAGGTACATAATAAAAGCTATAATCCCAAAATGAAACCTAATCAAAACACATAAAGCTATTTTGAAAGTTCTTTATTGAGCCGAACCGCAGCCGGTGTATATCGTAGGCAGCGTATGTTGGTCGGTGACCGCAAAATTCAACATTGGGGCAAACGTTTATGAATCTTAAAACTATGTCGTTACGTGTTTTATTTGAGGTTTATGGAAATGTTGGTTTTCAGCACGGTCGAACGGTCATTGTAAGTGCACGTTAGCGTCCAATGCAACCAATAGTGCATCTAACATCTGAAAGCTTCCTAATAAAGAAAACTGGTACACTTTTCAATCACTACGCCTACCTATGACGGTAGCGATTCTTAAGGCATAATAGTAAATTACAATTTCAAAATATACCAAAGAACTTTTGACGAATTTCACATTTAATGTCTCCGTTAGGCAGAGACCGCACTACGCGTTTTTGCCGCTAGCGGTTAATTGCTACAACCGCGAAACCGCTTGAGCCAAATGGCGGTAAATCTTTCAATTAAATATTTGAGAGAACATCCTGACAAGATTGTCGGTAGCCAGCTTAGATTTTACAAATTGTGCATCAGTAGGTACATCTCCTTCATGGATACAATATAATTCTACTAAAACCTAAAAACCGCTTGCGGCTAAACGCAGGGAGTGCGCGCCAACTAGGTTCTATAGATCACAATTTTGACGCGGTTTTATAGAGATTTTTTTTTCGAAAAAGTACATGGTTTTAAAATGACCGCGACCGACGCGGGATAAAAGTCACTTTTCGTCACTTGACCGCTTGTCTTAATTTTTTAGTCATACATAAAAAATATATCATGCGATTAAAAACCACAGCCGTTCAACCGTAGTGCGGTTAAACGCCTTAACATAAGTTAAAAAAGTTATTATTTATTATATTATTAAAAAATAAAAAAAGTTATTATTTAATTGTTTATTATTACTTTTTTCTAATTCCAGAATAAAGTTTTGACAGTAATGTTATACTCACTTGTATCAGCGTGTATAATACGAAACGAAAACATTGACTACTACCTAGCTACCTACCCACAGTTTAAAAAAAATTGTAGCAGCTAAAAGCTTGGGAGCAGACCCTTTATTGGTACAACAAGCAAGAAACTAAATAATAAAGTATTTACAGTAACCTAATATCGGAAAGAAGTATTGTGGAAAATCAGGTTTTCATTCAAAAAATAACATAAAGTAGTAGGTAAGTATTATTGTTGCAATACCTACTCCAATATAGATAAAACACCCACGCTCTAAATGGAATAAAAGAAATTTCAAGATTTCCGCGATATAGATATTTTTAAACTTACTTGCTTCTGGTACAGCGGTACCTAATAGAATGGATGGCACTTAAGGGCCCGTACAGGGTGACGTGCCGCGCCAATTTTGGGTTTTCAATGCTCTTCACACAGCACACGCAGTGACACGCACACATGTAAGTTTGCACAGTGGGTCGATAAACTTTTACTCGCCAACGTTATTGACAATTATGTTCAAGTACATTTTGGGTGATTTTAGGGTAAATAAGTATAATTCTTACTTACACTGGTAGGCACCAGGAAAGAGTAGAAATTAATAGGGGTGCCACTTTACTCTATACTCGGAACCCGATTAGCTTTCTCAAACAAATGTGGTATTTACTTGTAGAAAGGTAACTACAAGTATTAAAGTGTAGATAATAAGTTTCGGGCATCCTCCAGCCAACTGAACCCCGACGACAAAGCAAACATAGTGTCGCAAAAGGGCTATACTAAGCCAAAAGGGGATGACTCAAGGAGTCATTCTGGACAACTTTTGTTCTACGAGATTGGCAAATTCGCGAAAAAAAAATATTCGTTTTCCATGGTAAAAAGTCACATGTCCAACAAAGTTTCTATTTTGATGTATGAGGTATTGTTAGAAGCGTATTGATGGCGCGATGGTTATAGGCTATGTGACGTTCCATTAAAATGTACATAGCGCCCTCTAGAGGACATAACGTGATGATCGAAAAAATAATAATTCAACTTTGCCGTGTAAGGTATCAAATGAAAGGGCTTGATTTTCACATTACAAAAATATGCATATTGAAGGTATTTAAATAACAACACCAAAATTATTGAAATAAAAAATGATCATGAACTACTGACGTAAAATTTCATAAAATAAAAACAACTAAAAAGTTACAAATAAAAAAATACAATTATAAACAAACGAAAAACCCGACTGTGCGCTAAAAACATGAAAACAAGTCCCAATGTTTATGGAAAGTATCGCAGGCGGGGAACAACTTGACCGCCACTCAAGGCCGTTTTCTAAGTAACATTCAGCTAAATGGTGAACCCTCTGCTGGTCCCCGCCTACGATACTTTCCATTAACATTGGGACTTGTCAAGAAAACTCAACAGGGGTTTCCATACTAAAGTGAACAGGACTGAAAACCATCACACTTTTTACCTTTAAATTGCGCTAATTTTGTTAGTTTTTCTGTTGAATTTTGTCCACCTTTTCTGATTGTTTTGGCCATATCTTGGTGATACCTAAATCGATTTGATATTGAAATATCTCATTTGAAAGCTTATAAGTTGACAATGTTTTTAAGCTGAAGTGCACAAAAAATTGTTGTATGAAATTCTTTTTCAATTTAACTTATTTCTTTTTAGGTTTTGAATATTTTTAAAAAATGTTTATCTATTTTGAGGTATTGTGTCTAATTTAAGTCAAATAATGCACATTTGATCATTTTAATAAGTTTATTAAGATGTTACTAATTCAAAACAAACCAAAAAAGTATTGAAATATGGCTAGTTTTTTTATTTTCGGTTTTAAACATGAAATTTTGGCAAAAATTCAAAAAATCTTTAAATATTAAATATCTTAGAAATGGTTAAGTTTCGGATAATGCATTATAGGGTATAATCGACTGGAAATGCCTTCCTCTATCACCTCCTGAAAGGATCAGGTCTACTTACCAATAACCCTGTATACCGCTTTTTCAATACCTTTAAGTACATTTTTTGGTAGCAGCATAATATTTTT
Source organism: Plutella xylostella (assembly GCF_932276165.1). Classification (NCBI taxonomy): domain Eukaryota; kingdom Metazoa; phylum Arthropoda; class Insecta; order Lepidoptera; family Plutellidae; genus Plutella; species Plutella xylostella. Next base: position 10,013,333 of record NC_064012.1, read on the forward strand.
ACTTAATTTTAGGGTTTCGAACGTCAAAAGAAAAAAAGCAACCGTTATAGGATCTCTTTGTCCGTCTGTCTGACTGACTGTCTGTCACCGCCCTTTTTCTCAGAAACGGGTAAAGATATCAAGCTGATATTTCGCATAGATGGGGAGTACCCCAAAAAAAATATTATGGTACTCCCTGTCCCACACAAGTAAATTGGGGCTTATATTTTTTCCAGTTATTTTGATGTGTATCCTTTTTTTGAGTCATTCGTCAAGTCGCGCGCCTTAGACTCGCGCGCCACGCGCAAGTTGCCCCTCCCGTATTAACCTACTTTTTTTGTTGTCAACTCGCTCGACTGTGAAAATATGTAGAGTCAACCACAAAAGTAATAATTTATTATGCTTAAGGTAACTACTTAAAATGTATAGGGTATTTTATAGGACTTTACTTTAAAATAAAATCAGTAATTAATCTCGCTTGGCAAACTGTTCTCTGCGAACACCAACCATTTTTATTTGTTCGGTCTTTGTTATATTTATAACCTGCACGAAGCAGTACCGACTTTCCTTGCTGGGATGTTATGATTTCATGTGCAATTTTATTACTAAATGGACCTGCTTGCGATGAACTTCCTGGAAGTAATTCTTACAGTTAGGTCTGTCTCTTTGACCAATGAAATAAACGAAATTTGTTTTAAATTTTAGTGCTAATTCGATATTTAATGTAACGGTAACACAACGAAAACGTAACACTGTGTTTATATTACGGCAAAGTAGACTTGGTAATATAGTAAAGTTAATTTATTATAGGCTTACCCCCACAATACATAAAAAACAGTAAAAACTGCCACATTTTAATATTTTTGCGCTGTAAGTAATGCACTGTACATCTCTGCTTCGAATTAGGAGTAACACTAAAACGACATCACTAAAACAATGTAGTTTTAATGACGGTTTTTGCAACAAAAACAAGGACATAGCTATGGCAGGTAAAATTTGCGCACGGCATGAGAGAGATAGCAATTTTGGGTATCATGCGTCATAGGTCACATCCCCTTTTGCCTTATTCCGCACTTCCAACAGAGGCTTTACTGTATCTTTATCCCGAAATCAAAGCATCTTCTTTAATGGTGACTGTCTAGTCGGTACCTTCTTATGCTAATCAGCCAGGGAGACAATATTTAACTATATTTTTTAGTTTCAATTCGTTTGCATCTGACCGTACTTTACATGGGCTCGCGAGTTGACGATATAAAAAAACAGAAGATGCCAACTCGCGTGGCGCGCGACTCTAAGGCGCGCGACTTGACGAAGGACTCCTTTTTTTTCTTTGTTGTTTTGTATAAGTATGTGTTTCTTTTCTTTAAATCTGTATTTTTTTTGTTGTTGCTGTCTATGTGTCGAATAAATGTATCTTTATCTTCAAATCTACTGTCTAGGCTACTGTCAAGGAATAGAAGGAATTCCGTCATTGACAATTTTACGTTACGAATTTATTTTTATTTATTTTATTTTTATTTTTACATTTTCGTGGAGAACCAACATCATTTTGTTAATAAATAATAATTACTTATGAACACATAACAACTTGATGCCATTAACAGAATGAACTTAGTAAACCCAGTAAACCTAACACATCCAGAGGAAAAATAAAATCTCTTTCTCTCTCTCTGAAAAACATACTTAATAGCCTAAACTCGATGCTTTTAGCTATTAACATCTTTGAAATAAAATTGAGCCACCACCGTGTTACTGCCCTCATCAGATCCTCACGAGACCATACCTCAACCAGCACCAAGAGACTGTATTTTTGATCCCTAACCTAATGTTCGTGCGTATTGTCATCACTTAGATCCATTCGCTATATTCCTGCCATCAGACCTTTACGAGACTGTAATGTCACGAGAATATTGCACACTATCTAATTTAATTTAATGTATTGAATATACTGGAAGAATTATGATTCCTCAATTTCAAATCAAATTATGTTGGTGTCATAAAAGTTGAAAAAGTGCAATGACAACCAATGTGCAGTGATTTTGTATCTGTACACGATAAGATCGCGAGCTGTCAGTGCTGCCTAAACCGACGTGACCCTTCTTTGGAGGCCAGCGGCCAACTGAGTCAAACGTCACTTGTGTTTATGATTTTATAACACAGAAAGCCGCCATAGATATTTGTATGAAGATTTGAGGGAAAAAAATTGCTCAAGTTTGGGATTAATTTACACAAAATAAGTGTGTGTTTATTAAAAAACAAGGTATTTAGCGCCTAGTCCAAGCCTTTAACTTTATAATATGATAAAAATCATATGAAAATTCTTAATAATTACGACAAAGTTGTTACAATACGGGAGTGTAATTTTCTGGTTTTTCGTCATATTCTGAATTTTATTTACAGTTATCCATAATCATTTACTTGAATTCGAATCATTCAGCACCTAGCTAGACTCTTCGGCTACCTGTGTGATTTTTTTCAAGGTTGTAGAGCATCGTTTACTACATAATTCTATGACAATGCCAACCCTCGATTACCCCTTGCAGACCCTTAAATGGTCTCTATTTATTTCCGTTTTTCCACGAAATTTGACACGTTCACGAACAGAGTCGTGAACACTAGTTTCGATCCTCCGTTAACGTTGCGTATCGTCAACTGTCACTGTCAAAATGTAAGGCAAAGTTAGTTCCAAAAGTGATTTTGTTTTTTCCATATGTTAGGTGGAATTTCAGCAAACGCTAAACGTATTTAGTAGCCTGTCTGTCAGTTAGTACAAAATGTATTTAAAACGTTTAGCGTTTGGTAAAAGTGACCCTTCGTGTAGATTCAAAATAGTATCGAATCCAGTGCTCGCTGCACAGTTCATGATTGGAAAATCTTGTGATACCTATTCTATCTTAAAATCCTATAAGTACATTAGTCGTTCCAACTTAAAACGTATTGGCATATCTCAATATATAAACACTTTTCCTTCGATCGAGCTCTTTTTTAATTAAAATATCTCATAATGATTCTCAAAATCTTACGGTGAAGGAAAACATCGTGAGGAAACCTGCATATCTAGATTTAGCACATCTAGATATGTGAACCCACCAACCCGCAGTGGACCAGCGTGGTGGGAAATGGTCCAAGCTTAGGAAGGCAGTTTAGACCTTGGGGATATGCACAAAGGTTCCATTCGAGAGAGCCAGGTGCAGGTACTGTCACCCCCAACAGAGAATAGAATATAATAGAATAGAATAGAATAGATTCTCAAAAAAACTGCACTAAAAGAGCATGCATGACAAATTGCGATATTCTGGTCCCTTCTGAGCCTGGTCCATCAGCCTCCAAGGCATGACGTTGACTTTCGGGACATTCTGTATACATTCAATCCTAACTAATATTATAAATGCGAAAGTAACTGTGTCTGTCTGTCTGTCTCTCTGTGTGCTACTCTTTCACGCCAAAACTACTGAACTGATTTGAATTAAGTTTAGTATAACATATGGTCTAGACCCTGAGAAAGAACATAGGCTACTTTTTATCCCGAAATTCCCACGGGAAAACTTTTTAAGGCGAAGCGAAGCTTGCGGCAAAATGTAAGGCAAAGTTAGTTCCAAAAGTGATTTTGTTTTTTCCATATGTTAGGTGGAATTTCAGCAAACGCTAAACGTATTTAGTAGCCTGTCTGTCAGTTAGTACAAAATGTATTTAAAACGTTTAGCGTTTGGTAAAAGTGACCCTTCGTGTAGATTCAAAATAGTATCGAATCCAGTGCTCGCTGCACAGTTCATGATTGGAAAATCTTGTGATACCTATGCTATCTTAAAATCCTATAAGTACATTAGTCGTTCCAACTTAAAACGTATTGGCATATCTCAATATATAAACACTTTTCCTTCGATCGAGCTCTTTTTTAATTAAAATATCTCATAATGATTCTCAAAATCTTACGGTGAAGGAAAACATCGTGAGGAAACCTGCATATCTAGATTTAGCACATCTAGATATGTGAACCCACCAACCCGCAGTGGACCAGCGTGGTGGGAAATGGTCCAAGCTTAGGAAGGCAGTTTAGACCTTGGGGATATGCACAAAGGTTCCATTCGAGAGAGCCAGGTGCAGGTACTGTCACCCCCAACAGAGAATAGAATAGAATAGAATAGATTCTCAAAAAAACTGCACTAAAAGAGCATGCATGACAAATTGCGATATTCTGGTCCCTTCTGAGCCTGGTCCATCAGCCTCCAAGGCATGACGTTGACTTTCGGGACATTCTGTATACATTCAATCCTAACTAATATTATAAATGCGAAAGTAACTGTGTCTGTCTGTCTGTCTCTCTGTGTGCTACTCTTTCACGCCAAAACTACTGAACTGATTTGAATTAAGTTTAGTATAACATATGGTCTAGACCCTGAGAAAGAACATAGGCTACTTTTTATCCCGAAATTCCCACGGGAAAACTTTTTAAGGCGAAGCGAAGCTTGCGGCAAAATGTAAGGCAAAGTTAGTTCCAAAAGTGATTTTGTTTTTTCCATATGTTAGGTGGAATTTCAGCAAACGCTAAACGTATTTAGTAGCCTGTCTGTCAGTTAGTACAAAATGTATTTAAAACGTTTAGCGTTTGGTAAAAGTGACCCTTCGTGTAGATTCAAAATAGTATCGAATCCAGTGCTCGCTGCACAGTTCATGATTGGAAAATCTTGTGATACCTATGCTATCTTAAAATCCTATAAGTACATTAGTCGTTCCAACTTAAAACGTATTGGCATATCTCAATATATAAACACTTTTCCTTCGATCGAGCTCTTTTTTAATTAAAATATCTCATAATGATTCTCAAAATCTTACGGTGAAGGAAAACATCGTGAGGAAACCTGCATATCTAGATTTAGCACATCTAGATATGTGAACCCACCAACCCGCAGTGGACCAGCGTGGTGGGAAATGGTCCAAGCTTAGGAAGGCAGTTTAGACCTTGGGGATATGCACAAAGGTTCCATTCGAGAGAGCCAGGTGCAGGTACTGTCACCCCCAACAGAGAATAGAATAGAATAGAATAGATTCTCAAAAAAACTGCACTAAAAGAGCATGCATGACAAATTGCGATATTCTGGTCCCTTCTGAGCCTGGTCCATCAGCCTCCAAGGCATGACGTTGACTTTCGGGACATTCTGTATACATTCAATCCTAACTAATATTATAAATGCGAAAGTAACTGTGTCTGTCTGTCTGTCTCTCTGTGTGCTACTCTTTCACGCCAAAACTACTGAACTGATTTGAATTAAGTTTAGTATAACATATGGTCTAGACCCTGAGAAAGAACATAGGCTACTTTTTATCCCGAAATTCCCACGGGAAAACTTTTTAAGGCGAAGCGAAGCTTGCGGGAACAGCTAGTACAATATAAAATAGTGTGAATTCAACGGCCCCCTGAAGGAGGGCAGGTGGAGACAGGTAGATTTCAGAGCGAGACAGGTAGCTGTTCAGAGGGTTTCGCGATAATGAACCCCGGCCGACCGTCTAATTGTCTTCTCAATTAGTGAACCGCCCGATACCTGCTCTCTATTTCCTACACATAAATTATAAACAAAGAAAAACTTCGCGAAATATTAATTCTCTAAATAAATAATTAAGTAATCGGATAACTTAACCTAAAATTATTATAGGTATTTACGATACGTATGTATAAAATCATTTTCATGAATAACTTTTCAAATGCGACACTCTTGGCAGACATGTTTCTTCAAAATGCGTTCATTTATTAGCGAACTTATATTTGCAATAATGTAAAATCAGATCTAGGTACTTAATGATAAGGCTTAGGTACCTTTTTACCTAATAAATTGAAAGGTTTTTTCTAAGTATGTGAAAGTTCTGAACACGAATAATATTGGTAGGAAAATATTCGACATGGTTTGATACTGAATACAAATATAATGGACCAATCCAATACCACCTGTTGAATCGCTTGAGGCCATTCTAGTTTGTTCGAAATAAATGACAATGGTTGAAATCTCAACAGGGAAGTAGGTATTATGTAAATCTAGAAACAGAAAAATCTTCAAAAGTGAAAAAAGAAGACGCACTATTCGCATTCATGCTGTATTAGAAGACGATACAATTGTATTTTTGTCTGAAATCCTAACTTATAATTTATAACCTAATCCTAACTAATATTATAAATGCGAAAGTAACTGTGTCTGTCTGTCTGTCTGTCTGTCTGTCTGTCTGTTTGTCTGTCTGTTACGCTTTCACGCCAAAACTACTGCACGGATTTGAATGAAATTTGATATACATAAATAAAAATTAACAACATTAATATAGAGTAAGTATGTATTGTAGTATGCCTCGTTAAGCCGATGAACGAAAATCAGTCTTAATCGTATTAAAATGTAAAAATGTAAATTAAAATTACTTATAGGTAAATGAATTGACGCAGTGTACCAAATAATACTTATCAAAATAATAAAAACAATAATACACTTTAAACTTTAAATTAACACTCTTATATAAATTTCCTGAACTGGACACTGGAAATACACAGACGAGCAATGAAAAAGTTCCACCTCGTCATTGTCGTTAATTAGACAGAAACTTTTTCATTGCTCGTGAGTTGATTGTATTATAAACGCATTAGTTAGGCTTGCTTTCTTAGTATCATAGTTGGTATTACAATTACTATTATTTTAGTAGCTACACTCACGGGTACTAAACGGAAAAGGCTAGCTTATTGCCGTCTTCTGCAACATTGAAGTACATTTATCAGAGCATCAGGATATTACCAACTAAAATCGGTAATATTTTGTTCCAATTTTAAATTAAATGTTTGAAAAAATGGAGGTTGCTTGCTGTCGGAATTTTGTGAGTGGAACTTTTTCATTGCCCGGCAGTGTAGTAAGTCCTCGTGAAGTCTGACGGGAGTGATCTTTTGTAACAACGATAAACGATAATTGATAAGATAAGTTCCATTCCAACAAAGGAAATACCAACTGCAGACACTGTCTATTGATTTCCATCACTGAACAAGTCAAAAGCTCAAGTAATTTATATTTAAATTGAATTCACAGCATCCATCCGGTCTAGTAATAGGCTTACAAAAAATATATATCATTATCTTTTCTGTGCCAGCAATAGTGAATAATTTTCAGCGCTACAAATTCAATAATGTGTGACATCGTATGCGCGGCAACGCTGGGTAAATAAGTTACACATTGAGTTAAAACTCAATAAAATTATAAAACAGAATGACACTCTTTCAGTGATTTATTTATGATGACATGCCATAGTCAGCCTTAAATGAACAGTAGTTATAAATACTGGGAGATCGTATAACTATTTTTTTGTTTCATCATCTTAATTCATAACCCATGACGTCCCGACTGCTGGGGCACGGCACGGGTCTCCTTCCAGCGAAGGGTTTTAGGTCCAGTCCACCATGCGGTGAGGATTGGTGTGCCCTAGAGTTCACTTGCCAAGCTAAGGGTTCAAAATGAATACATTAATCCTGAGCCGGCCTGACAATAATCCTACACTCATTCATTTAATCGAATCGAATAACAATAAACTTAGTATGTTTTTGAAAAGAGCTACGTGTTGCTCCGTACAGTTATAAACTAACACCTTGTAGCGTTGATAGAAAAGCCGACTTGCATCGATAAAAAAAACTTTAGGTGAATTAGGAATCGTAAACAAACATGTCAAAATTTAGGTAAAATGGTTCAAGGCTGCAACCCACTTATTTTAAAGCTAACAATTCTATCATCGGCCCATGCAACCATTCCCGGCCTTGCGCCGCGCCGGGATCCACTAGGAATATGTACAAAAATAATAATAATCGGGCAAGTAAGTGAAATAGCGTGGTAACCGACCGGGCGCGCCATCCCAGGGGGTCTACTCCTGCACCAAGACATAAGAAGTTTCAGAGAGCTGTCATGCGATCCGTACGTCTAAAGCAACGAGATAGCATTGTGGATAGCACAGCCGCAGCAGCGCCCCGAAATAATTATGGATTTCTGAAGCTAGAGTGCCGCTCCTGGCGCGGATGGGTTTGTGTTGACTCGACAAACAGATTAGCTGCTACACCGCATGTTTGCTGACCCACTAACCGTGCTTGTGGCAGTATTTGGAAACTAATTCGTTTTCCTGTTTCACCGAAATTGTTAGCGAGTCCTCCAATAAAGACCAAATATTTTTTTGACTTTTCTTTACACTTGTTTCACATTCAATTTACAGTATTTCTGTCAGCGTAACGAACACAATTTTATTACTGCGAATATTGCGATTGCAGTGTAAAATAAAATTGTCCAGACTTCACAATCAATTGATATGGTCCTAGCTAACTAATAGATAGTGAGTAACGAAGCGTAAACTGCATTACTTCTATCCCATTGGTGTATTAAACTTGATTGTTTGTTTATTGGATGGCTAATTGGGGGCGACAGTGGCGACGTTCCTTGAATCCGGCTGCGTGTGTTTGCATTCATACTCGTATTCAGAGAACTAGCGAAACGACAAAGGGTGACGTAATCAAGTGTTTATATTCTCTTTGGACGTATGTCTCACCTCACTCGACACTAATAATTGCCATGTCGAATATTATGTCAAATGTGTTTTGTTTTTGTTATGCTATAGGTATACTTTATAATTTTGCATGACCCCATCATCATTAGATAAGTATCTGGCCCCCGATCCTGAACTTGTTATGACCACGATTTTCGGATTTTAATTGTTTTAATTTTGACACTAATTACTTCGTAAATTTTAATTTTACTTCGTGTTGACTTCGCGATACTGTTAGTTTAATGAGTTGATTGTAGGTCGGTACTTATATCGTTCGCTGAAACCAATCTCGACAAATATCATTATCAATAAATGCCTATGTAAGTAAGTAGGTTTAATAATATATAATATAATATTTACGGTTTATCCGTATTAAGGTTCGCCACCATCAAGGCAATATTTGACAATAAGTCTGCGTATTCTCATTGTTTGATTTATTCTGTATCAGTAATTTTTTCATCATATTTTACTGTAATTACTCAACAGTTTATATACGGCGGCCATAGGTCAGCGTATCTTATTCAGTGACTGTCTAACAATATGGATGTCTGACTGACTAATCCTTTCACAACGGTGACAAATCCAAACTTTAGAGTTGGTCACATGGTCACCGACACGGTAAGAATTCCTTCTTAGCGTGCGATAATCTTATTAATAAAAGCTTATCATCCACAGACGTGAGTATGTTTAACATCATTTACACAAATTTTGATAAAATATACATAATACTATTAACACCGGATGTCAAAATCAGCCAGATGTGTAAATATTACTAGATAATATCAGCATTAACGAAATTCACAATGTTTATTTATAGGTAAATAGGTACTAATGTAAGTACTTACTGCATGTTATTTAATTGTTTTCCGAGTTTGTGAATTGGACTTATTCATAGAAATGCTAAATTTATAACCTATACTCTAATTTTTAATTCCGCGGAATTCTGACATTTCATTAGTGATACCACTAAAAAAGCTCTTCACCGAAAAAAGGTAAAATTTGGATCCATTTAAGGGCAATATTTTTTTTTAATGTTTTCATAGAAAAACATAAATCTAAATATTTACTTGCTCAAGTGAAGTAGGTAATACAAAAATAACAAATATTTCAATACTAGCTGTTGCCACGAGCTTCGCTTCACCTTAATTAGTTTTTCCGTGGGAATTCCGCGATAAAAAGGCTACTTTTTATCGCGGATTTCCCTGTATTAACTTAACACATAAGCTATTATGTGTTAATATCCAGGGTGTCAGCTAACTCCATTCCAAATTTCATTAAAATCGGTTCAGTTGTTTTGACGTGAAGAAGTAACAAAAGTACACACATACATACATACACACAATACTCACAAACTTTCGCATTTATAATATTAAGTAAAATCACGACTCACGACCATTGTATCGAATTAATTTTAATTACTTTATTTTATTCTTTAGCATGGCATCACTTGCTACTAAATTCAGGGATAACAAACCTTTTTAATCGTTTTCAAATAAAAGATTCTCAATTCGGTAAGTACATAATATGTTCGGTATATGGGTACCTATGTAAGATTATTGGAACTGCACCATATTAACATATGACAATCCATTAAGCCTAATAAACAAATATGTTTTTTTTATTGTATAAGTATGTTTATATGTTTGTTGGTATGTATGTTTGTCCACGAATATCTCGGAAACGATTGATCCGATTGTTACTATTCTGAAAAAAGGAACCCTTATTGTTGTCCGTCTGTCTGTCACCACCCTTTTTCTCAGAATTGGTTAAAGATATCAAGCTAATATTTCATATAGATGTACATAATGATGAAATTAAAAGGAAAAATATCTCAGGTAAGTAGACTTGTATGGAACCCTCAGTGCGCGAGTCCAACTGGCACTTGGCCGGTTTCTTATCGTTGACCTTTCGCGTTGTGATAGTTTGTTGATTTTTATAAACGTTATGGAGCCACAACCTGGCCCTTCCCAGGAAGCGGCCCCATCTGACAGAGCACAAGAGTCAGACTTTCTCTCTCCCAGTAAGAAGCGTCCTCGTGGTTCTTTAGCGCCTAACGTAAAGACCATCATTCTAAATATTTAAAAATATGATATTCAGACTCGTATTGAAAAAAGTACCCAGCCAAAAAAGGTTTGTGATCTCTGACATGTCAAAAATTGATAACTGTCAGAATTCCGTGAGATAAAAGATTAGAGATTACGTTGTTTTATAAGTCGATGTTTAAAAAAAATTGACAACCTTTTCGCAAAACATAGTATTGGATCCATTTTATTTAAAAGTACCTGAAGGTCGGCTTGTATTATTCTGAACTAAGTTTTTGGCTTGTAGAAGAAAGCGAGCAATAGATTTAATTTTGATTAAATGTTTGGCAAAAGTAACCCTTAATTTTTTTAATAGTGCTCCTTCTCGTTTTATGCTAAATCTTGTGGTGCGTCCTTTTTATGAATTATTACCAAATAATTTTGAATTTATTTTTATTGCATAATGTCAATTGAGCCTTACACCTACTATGACATTATACACCTACTATAGAGATAGAAAAATCCATATCGAATATCGTCATAGCAATCACACACGCAGTTATTTTGTGATTGCTCACTTCAGGAAAGTATATTATTATTATTTCATAGCGCACCTTGATCTAATGACACCCCATCATATGATTACCTACATGGACACACCATTTTATATTGTATACTCGTATGTACCTAGACATAGTGCATTAGGAAATCGATTCCAAATTATTTATACGGAACTAGAATTAAAGGCAACCTAGGTTTATGCATTTTAATTTTATATTGGTAGAGCTACCGATGCAATGTGTTTTTATCGAAGTACCTAGTACCTACCTAATTATTATACCAAGCAGGCAGCATGTCACTAAAATTTTTACCTAGATTAGCTTTTAGTATAATTATTATACACCTCAGGCTACGTTGTTTTATTTACAAATGGGTACAAATAAGTACACAATTACAATATAGAAGTTCAGATAGAAATCTTACTAGTTATTAAGGTTATTATAATAATTATGTAAGGTATGTATTGAAATTTAGAAACATATTCTATCATATTTTTTCTACTTGAAATGAAGGGTAGATAATCTAAACCTTGATTCATTCTCTAAACAGACTTGAATATGACTAGCGACAGCGACGTGCCACATTGATACCACTACTGTTACACACAACAGTCAACTTATTAAATATTCAACGGATATATTACATTAAATGTCAACGTGGAAATCTGTTACTGCATGAAATACGTAGAGTTATCATCTAGGTTCCGCTGTTATTAGATTTTGCCGAGGAAATGCGTCGGAGCGTCTTGTCGTGGCGGACGCCTCGGCTCCCAGCAGCCCTGACTTCAGCTCAGGGGCCTCGCGCTATTACCGCCTTTCAGAATAACACACAGCACGGAATTGGATACAACACAATGTTTACTTTACATTTTACCACTCCAATGACATTTTCTTGCATTATCTAATGCAAGATACAGTCATGTATTCGGAAGGCTCCAGATTGGATTTGTGGAGTAATGTTGATGTTAAGGCTAAATTGGCTATTATCACTCCCCTCAATAAGGAGAGACTTTCTATTGTTTTGGCAGTGAATCTATGGGGGAGTTTAGGTAATTGAAAATATAAACTTCAGATTTTGTTTTGGTGGGGTCATCGCTACTTTTGAAAAAAACCATGGCCCAAATCAGAATTTAGCAAAAAAGAGTATGAACCAATTTCAAACGTAATTAATGTAAGTATAAACTAAGGCATAGAGACTATAAATTTACATTGAACGTCAAACAAAGAAGGCAGCTGTTTAACATTATAGCAAGATTTTTCGCAAGTTATTTATATGGAAGTTTATTTATTTAAAATAGAACGAAACATAAACATGCGCTGGATTCGCACAACCACCTAGGTTATGTAGACATCTGTATAAGCCACCTACCAGTCATTATTTGTAATCTTATAAGTAAGAAAATCTTATGAAATATCTAGTGGGGTTACATTGATTTTACTACATTTTAATTAATTTTTAAGCACTTAAGAATTAATAAAGTTACTAAGTCATATTTTTTCTACTATACTATTGTTTCGAAGACTCTCTTCTAGATTACCAATTTATTGTCAATCCAACAAACAAATTCCGTTATTATACTCAGTATATTTCTGTAGGTATTTTTCTCCCTTGCAACCGACATGAAACGAAGATGATTGCCGGCCAGGTTCCAGAGTAATTTCCAGGTTTAATTATTCGTAAAATCTCTTTCGTGTTTAAGGCTCAAACTAGCTTACGTTTGCTGACAATTGTCCCTACTTATAGCGCGTGTGGAGAAATGGAATCTTTAACAATTGTACAAGAGAGGAGACTAGTAGGGCGCTAGGCTGACAAAGAACCCTTCAGTCTGAGGACGACAAGGGGGGAGAGGGGAGGGGAGAGCCGCCGCCGCCGCCGGAGCCGCGTCTGAACTCGCTTATAAAACCATTTTGAAAAATAACTTGGCGTTTGCAGTGTCATTTCAAAAGGGGTACTTACTTTAAAACACATTGCGATGCGATGCAAGACTCGCTTCGAAGATGGAAAATTTATCAGTAGCGAAGATTGAGATATTAACTACTTTCAATGTAATCATCAGCCCTTAATAGTTTACTTCTGGACAAAGATGCGGCATATTTGCCTGTTCCAGTTCTCGCCTGGAACTCGTCTACTCAACAGTCACGCATCCTGTAGTAGGGCAGGTCAGTCCCATTGCCACCTCAAATATTTAACAGAGAATTAAAAATATTTCGTTATTGAAAAAACCTAGCGCAGAACGTACCTACTACCAATGTACGAATATCTTAACTTTCATTACTCTACCTACTCGAATTTCCAAGAACTTAATGTAGCAATGCATACTTTTGATGACGAGATGACGAATCGTATTTGTAATCATTACTCAATATCGGGTTACGATTTACGATTCAAGTTCTAGCACAGTATGATCCATCCAGTGATAAATGACTCATCCTTGATTCGGTTTGCTTTTTCATTTAGCGTGACGATTAGCAAGGCGGATTTGGGCGCTGATGACGCCGAATATCAGAGTTTCGTAGAGCCGTGCATTAAGCGTCAATTGATATTCAACTATTGCAAGAGTTTAATCGTATCGTATTGATCCAGAAAGCCTTCGAGGTGGAAACATTATGGTCATAACAACTACTTACATGATCAATACCAACATATAAAAAATATTTGAGGTAAGCAAAAAAAATATCAATATACCGAGACGGACTATGTAAGTAAGTAATAAATAACTTTAAAAATCTCTCCGTACGTAAGTATGTAATTGATGCAATTTTTTCTCTGTAAATAAATATCAAGAAAATTCAATATCGCTTCTGTCTCGAAATACTTTTCGTACCTATCGCTTCTTTGTTTCAACTGAAGTGCGACTCTACCTTACGTGAAACGCAGTTTTTAGCTCTGCTAAACACGACTCTCTCTCGATACATTATAGTGCCACAAACTTATCTGTTCCGGTGAGAGCGAACTAAATTGGTCCATATAATCTATGACATGTCAATATGAAATTCATTAGTAAGTAATGAGGTATGGACCAATTTAGTTCGCTCTCACCGGAACAGATAAGTTTGTGGCACTATAACTACTGCGTGACAACTGACAAGTCTGACAACGCTATTTGTGAAGTTAAGCCCGTCACAGAGTTAGCTAAAATAAATATTAATATTTTTATAGCTAGGCATATTACTATATATTTTGTATACATTTTCGAAATTACCGTAAACTCAGCTATAATATATATTTCTGTGACGTCACCAAGCGATACCGTAATATACATGCAAACACTAGAACGACCATCATTTAATCAAGGCAAAATGTATATTTCTCAGCGTATGGTAGCTTGCTAAAATATATATTATAGTACGGTATATTAATATATATTATAGCTAAGTCTGTGACGGGCATAGAGTAACCCTCCATAGCGACATAAGCTGCTAAATCCTTCATAAGTGAATGCTTACCGCTCCCCGGCGAGTCCTAAATAGCAGTATACAAGGAGTCGACTCCTGGCTTCGTCGCTGTGCCGGTATTACGCCAGTCTTGTATGGAGTACCTCAATACTGTGCACATTATTGTTAAACTTGCAGATTTTTATAAAACAATTATACAGGATGATGCAAAAAGGGTATACTTAGCCGAAACCTACATGTGCAGCATAGTATATCTAAACCCGAAACTAAAATCTGAATTTCAAAATTCGAGAAAAAAAAAACATTTTCTATAGAAACTTTGTTGGTCACGTGATTTTTTACTATGGAGAATGTTTTTTTTTCAGTTTTGGGCTTAGATATACCATGATGCACATGTAGGTTTCGGCATAGTATACCCTTTTTGCAACACCCTATATATTACTTCTTTGTAATTTTTTACAGGTAGGTGAATTGGTATTATTTATTATACCAATTAAAAAATTGCATACATAATTACATATGTACGTTAGTCCTGCTAAAACTCAAAAAATACTGGACAGATTTTGCAGAATAATGTTTTGTATAAACTATGAAGCGCATATTAAGGGCAACATCAATAATGAATCATATAATAATGATTATATATAAAATATTGTATGATTTCCACCACTATAGATATGTTATGATTTCTGTTCTGGATGTGCTCTAATTTGTAAAAGCGTGTTATTGTTGTATTGGTTGTTGAAACTCAATACATACCTAATTGGAAGAGCAATTATAGAGAAAGCACCAATAACAACTTTAGATGTTCAAGAAGTTCCTAAGTTTTAGTAAGTACCTATTATAAATTATAACACACAATGCAATGTGCTTTTAATGAAGTGACCGATTTTCGGGTAAATATCGACTTAATATTACTGCATACATAAATATGCACTCACGACTGTAATCCCCGAAGGGGTAGTCACTAGTCAGATGTGGCTCACAAGTCACAAGTGAGACACCCATTTTTCGCAGCACATTTGTACTCACATGATAGGTTGCGACCATATCGTCGTTTTGGAGTAAGTACAATGCACTTAGGATAGAGAACGTGGTATTATTATACTTAAACTCCTTAATTGCAAACACAATTGAAAGAATTCATTGGTACAGGCCAGGATTTGAACCCACGGCCTCTCGATTGAGAGGACGAGGCCTTATCCATTACGCCACCACCGCTCGCAATATTACTGCACTTGCCTATCCTAACTAATATTATAAATGCGAAAGTAACTGTGTCTGTCTGTCTGTTACTCTTTCACGCCAAAACTACTGAACGGATTTGAATGAAATTTGGTATACATACGGTCTAGACCCTGGGAAAGAACATAGGCTACTTTTTATCCCGGAATTCCCACGGGAAAAACCTTTTTAAGGCGAAGCGAAGCGCGCGGGAACAGCTAGTTTTATATAAAAACTAGCTTTTCCCACCATGTCGTTTCGCTTTAGGGGTTTTTCTGTGGAAATTCCGAAATAAAAAGTATGATATATTTAATTTAACACACAGTGTCACTGTCAGCTTTGCTATAGATGCTATTTGTCAAAAAATGTTAGCCCTTTTTCATGAAAGAGTAACAAAAATCCATCTATCTATAGACAAACATTCACGTTTATAAAATAGGATTATAAAGTAAACACATACAGAAGAAATATGAACTTATCTGTCTATTTTAAATATAGGTACACACGTACCTACTTTGAAGCATTTCACGCCTAATTTCACAAGTTCACAGCTGTATTACGATTTCAGTACCGCTGCGTTTTACATTTGCTGAAATATGTATAGGGAGATGTTCGTTTGGTGTGTCAAAACCAAAACTGGTGTGTCGCATCTCCATAAACATAAGCTTTAATTTTGAAATTGCAGTATAAGAAAACATCATAAAAGCTTTGCAGTTGTTCAGTATTTTGTTTTTCACTAGATTTTAATATACTTTCTGTCAATTGTATAGGTACTTTATTATGGTAATTGTAATTAAAACAAAATGTCCGTTTATGAGATTTCGTTGAAAAATTTAAAATTGACTGCTCCAATTCAGTATGCAAATAAATATATTTAGGTGGGTATTTAATATTATACGTTCATTTCGCATATTATTAGGTATTCTGAAACCGGTTGCTCTATTCAAGTTATTGTCATTTAAATCTGTATTTAGAATATTTGTAATGCAAACTAAATAATATTATTTTGGGCTTTGGCCTCACACAGTCATGACGAATAGCCTAAATATTTTAGTTAATAATATCATACCTCCTAAATAATTAATTAAATCAGTAAATTTTATGTTCCAATTATTTTATTGTTAAGTTATTAGGTATATTATTAATAGTTTTGCAAAATAATAATAATATCATCGAAAACCGCTCCAGTACCAAAAATATTATGCTGTCTTAACACCACCTCGCTTGTCTCTCAAACATCAGTCAGATCCATACAAATTATGAGAGATTAGACCGATAAGCAATGCTGCTAGTGTTACTGGAGCCCTAATAGCGAAGTCAAACGAAATAACATTTACAAAGTAAGTAGTGTCAAAAATGATTGCAAATTTTTTCGGTATACCGAAAAAGTTTAATATTTTCAGATCTTTTTCGCGCAGAATCGGGGCGAGTTCAGCTACAGTGGCGGCGGCGGTCGAGTTTAATAGCTCATGAAATGTATGTAAGACGTCGTCGGAAGGGGATTCCGGCACCACTCGGCGGAGTTTGCAAAAAGTAAATACCTATAGCTTTGACGATCATTGTCAGACGCCACTTGCGCGCCCACTTAAACTGTCCAAGAAATGAAAAGTGGAAATCTTTAGCCTTTTCAGATACCTTTCATAGTTCGCATGCAAATATACCTACGGATGTATTTTAATGCTTTGTTGTAGGATGAATTATTTATAGACAAAGTAAAGTTGTGTGAATGTGTGTTTATTTTGGTTTCGGCACTCGGACTGGTCGGACATTCGTAACTTAGGATTTGTTAAGCTGGAAATTAAAAATAAATAATTAGAAAAAAAGCAGTCTTATTATATTAATCTTTATAAGGTTAGGGCGTTTTAGGGAAAGTTACATGTTTTCCGAAAATATGATAATACTTAGATAAATACGTGAATGATTAGATTGATATTTATCACAATCACGACGCATCTGGACAGTCTGGACACTTAAAACTAGGTAGGTAGTATCTGATTATCCTTCCTAAGAGACCTTCCATTTGCTTGATGGTTTATTGAATAATCCTGCCCGCGGCTATATAGCCTCGTAGGTACCTATCTAACGCGGTAGACTGCATGCTGTTTTTTTCAAGCAACTCCACCGCAGTTTGTGGAGAGCCTAAGCGGATTACCAGCCATCCATCACCGATCGTTAGCCATTACTTTACTATTTTTCCCGATTAAATTTGTATTAAAAAGGGTTCATTAAAAACACCAAGTATTTTAAGGAATAAGAGTTCTAAGTTTCTAAAAACGAATGATGTTAATATATGTATTGTATAATGTGAGTTGTCGAGTGGAATCTGTATGAGATAGCTTGTTTAACATATTTTGGTCCGCGCAGTAATGGGTAGTGTGCGTCCCGCGGGTTGGCGGTTCATTGTTATTCCCTGGCTATAGGCGAGCTCAGCGCGGTCTTCTATGCTAACAATACAATAATATCGCATATCCCCTTTTATTTTTCTGCGGTTGACATCCTATTCCTTTTATAAGTCAAGTGGCGCTGGGCACATTAACATTTTTTTCAAACGCCAGATGAAAGCCAATAGGGATTTTGTTGAGAGCGCGATGTAGCTATATGCATGAGCTGTCCGATCTTGGTTTACAAGGATGAGTTTCTCTCTCACAGTTCTGTGTTCAGGATTTGGATGGCATGAATGACCGTAGTAGTAGTACGTCTATCGTGGTAACTGGTAACTAGTTCCAAGATGATAAGATCGATGGAGCGGCCGGCGCTCAGACGGTGCTAACAAAACAACGGTCGAGGCTTTAAGAGGAGTTCCTTGTCGGCGCCGCAGGCTTCCGTCGGGCCGTCATCTGTTCGATATTGAGATTGATGGTCGCGACGAGGCGCGGGACCCCACCGCATGGAATACTAAGCGGCTGCTGGCCCGCCATTCTTCGCTCAATTAGTTTCCGATCCGCCGGCCCCACCAACTCCGCCTTCTACTAAATGAATCACATTTTTTCCATGTAAGCCCTCCTATAAGGGGACCGGCAGTAAGTGACCAACTCATCTTTCCAACTTCCATTATGAGGCCACTTAGCAGCCTATCAAAGGCCCAAGAACTTAAGCGGTATCCTTAAAAAGTACAACTTTAAAATTTACTTACCTATGTATAGATAGATACGTATGGTAATCATAGCACGGCTGTGAGGTTTCTTAGTAATTTCTTCATTAGCATAGCTTTTAATTTAAAAGGGTGTTAACGAGTGGGACCAGCATTACCAAACAAAGGGAAACGCTGCGCCGAAATGAGTTGTTAGCAAAACAAGAAAACACGTGTGACCTACCTATAACTTGAGTAACGTGAAGAATTTCACGCCGCGATAACAACGCAACCTGCTAGAACGCTTTACTTAGCAATAGCAGCCATAGCGGCACTTCGTCGTCATTATTTTACCACATTACATCTGATAATAGTTTAATCACCTGGCTGCTGAGTCGCCTTATCTATGTAAGTATCTATGAAATGTATTGATTACCTATAAATTTTAAACAAATTCGCATTTTTTTAATTGTCGGATTGGTCTAGAGCTTGCTCACAGTAGAATTGAAATATTTATTTTAAATCAATGCTTAATTATGTAAAAATGAGTATAAAACGAGGGCTATGTGCCCTGATCGGGAAAATATCATAAGGAAAATATGTCGTAGACTGATCTAAATAGGAGTTACGAACTAGAGACGTTACTGCAAGGTATGCATGATGCATCACACCATATCGCATTACACATGCTATGCTTACTTATAATTGTAACACAAACATGGCCATGGTCTTAAACAATTCGTCGAATACGCTCAATTTGTAACACCAAGTAAACTTTCTCTGTCTGGGTTAAATTAAATAAGAGTAAGTAATAAAATAACTCTACATAAAACGACCATGTCACCGCGAGCATTACTTACACTGATACAAAGTAAAATTAGTTCATAATAATAAGTGACAGAATTGGCACAGATAGTGTGAGATTTTATAAACAACATTTATCCTATTAGCATTAATAAGTTCAATAAAAATGAACTCGGTGAATAAATACGAGATGGCGCCTTGTCATCTGGTTAAATTGAATAGGGACAATAATGTGCTCATTTTGACTAGTAAAGCGATCCCATTGCGTTTGTTGCTTAGCGAGGGTCGTGTGACCGATTCAAATCGAACAAATCTTGTCGCCCGGTTCTTGATACTATGTTACTCGAATGTAGTACCTTGTGCAATGTCCAATCCTAATTCGTTATACAGATGAATAAAAAATATGCGAATCTGCTATGTATGGTGATGACACAGCTATTTACACATAATATCTATCGAACTCAAATTAACTACAAAAAATTCCTCAATCCCTTTTTAGGGTTCCGTAGCCAAAATGGCAAAAACGGAACCCTTATAGTTTCGTCATGTCCGTCTGTCCATCTGTCCGTCTGTCCGTCTGTCACAGCCGATTTACTCGGAAACTATAAGTACTACAGTGATGAAATTTGATACGAATATGTGTTGTATGAACCGCTACAAAAATATGACACTAAATAGTAAAAAAAAGAATTGGGGGTGGGGCCCCCCATACATGTAACTGAGGGATGAAATTTTTTTTTTCGATGTACATACCCGTGTGGGGTATCAATGGAAAGGTCTTTTAAAATGATATAAAGTTTTCTAAAAAACATTTTTCTTAAAGTGAACGGTTTTTGAGATATCAGCTCTCAAAGTCGTAAAAAGTATGTCCCCCCCCCTCTATTTTTATAACTACGGGGTATAAAATTCTAAAAAAAATAGAGGTGATGCATGCTAATTAACTCTTTCAACGATTTTTGGTTTGATCAAAGTATCTCTTATAGTTTTTGAGATAGGTTGATTTAACTGTAATGACATAATAAGTTTATTATATTTGCTGCTACGGAACCCTTTGTGCGCGAGCCCGACTCGCACTTGGCCGGTTTTTTAAATTTTCGTAACTTTTTTAGTATGGTAATTAAACAGACAGTTTTTTATGATGATGCTTTTGTTGAAAATGTGTCAAACCGCTTGGGAATTGATACGTAGCCCAGAATAACTCAGCAGGGTTGATTTATTCGGTCGTACGAATTGCCTTTAGATGTGAGAACAGTTAAAACTAATCAAAGGCCATTTCAGGCCATTAGCTGTAACTAAACTTGTGATGACATCAATAAAGTTATAGACTGTGTGGGTGAGAACGTCATCTAAGATTTTTATGGCTCTCGTAATATGCCAAGCATATGCCAAGCTATATTATTTTGTGTCAATAAGTGCATACAGTATATTGAGCTTTCCAATGTCGAATGCTAGGATAACTGTTCAATCATGAATTCATCACTGACCTACAAGTAGTGGTCCGGGACCTAATATAATATTTTTTTATTGAATATAAGATTTTCTTTATTGCACCTTTGTATTAGTTTTCGTGTACCTCCTGTAGGTTGACTGGTAGAAAATGCTCTTAGCATTAAGTCCTCCTATTGTACATTTATTTCAAATATTTGTGCAATAAAGAATTAAATAAAATAAATAAATAAGATAATTATAAGAATAATATGGAGGTACGAGTAATAACGGAGACTTTACTTTTATGCCAGGTATACAGTACAGTATGTAAAGGGCATGAATCATGAATTACATAAAATAATAATAAAACGTCGTGCAGGCAATACGATCACGATGAGCAAGCGAGCAACATCTAGGGATGGGACAACACTTACAAAACCGTTTTTGAAGTTTGTATGAACTATGAATATTTACTGTCGCGTACAAAGTGGCGCCTCTAGCGGAAGCAGATGGGTGAATATTTGGAGCGCTAAATTTGTCAGTTTTCATCGGGAGAATCTACTTATTTTTTCGAATTTTGAGGCTATATTTGTATGGTACATGTAAAATGAAATTCTCTATCAAGGCCTATTTACAGTTTTACAACGATTCATATAAAATTAAAAAAATGTATGACCAGATAACACTCAAATCCCATTTATATGGCGCGTCCAAACTCCAATTTCGTATACATTTTAGTTCATAAGTCTTACAATGTTCGCTTTGAAAACATTAAAATATAAATCCTTTATATTTCAATATATACTCGTGAAGTCCTTAGTATTCATTGTCCTCTAAATATAATACAATAAAAGTTATTAAGCTTTTCAAAACGTCCGCACCATAAAAACTAATTTGTCTGGCCGTGTCTTTTCACGAACGCCACCATTGAAGGGTTGAATATTTTTGAACTTGCGTTCGAGTTCAATCAGGTCAGTCCACCGCCCGTCTGCCGGCAGAGTGCACCGTCCGCGTGCGATTTGTGACGACGATAAATTGTGATAGCAAGCAGATAATCTGGACTTTGTACGGTAAGTGTCCTAATTTATATGTCCTGCCCTACATGCTTGCTGATGATACTTCTGTTTCGTTACTTAACCACATACGTGATCACACTGTATTCTACCTTTTTCCATAACAAGGTAGATGATTAAGTTCACAATTTAATTAATAATTTATTGTTTTTATGTAAAAACTCATTTATCTGCCACTCATTCGTCTGTTTTTATCTGGTACATAATGCCAGATGAATTTGTTGATGCCAGACCAATTATAATTAAAGACTTATGTCTACGCTAGGCTGGTTTGGACACGTACTCAGGCGTACTGAAAACGTCCCAAAGGTTTGGGCTCATATAATTCCTATTCTTGAGTACTTATCCGAAATCAAACCAGACATTCGAACACTGCATTTCATTTCTTTTTCTCCGTCCAGTCAGTACCGAAACAAGAAAATATTCCACGTGATTTCATTCCTGCACATATACATAAAATCTGTGAAAACTATCACTTGGAATTATAGTGAAGCAGGACACGGAAAAGGTGCACCAGACGGCGTTGGTGCTGTACTAAAAGGTACTGCTAATCGAGCTGTATCTCAAGGTAAAGATATTAAAACTATAACTGATTTTATGGAAGTACTAGAACAAAACATAAAAAACATTATACTGAAAAGAGTATCTGAGTATGATGTTAATGAAAAAGACTTACTTTTTCCCCAAGAAGTAAAATGCTTCCCGGGCTGTATGAAAATGCATCACATTATTTGGAACAAGAATTCTGATGTACTGGCTGTCAGAAAACAGAGTTGCACACAAAAGGAATGTCTGTACACACCAGTAATGTGTAAGCATAATAAGCATCTTGGATACTATCGCATGGATACCACTAAACAGAAAGAAGTTGATGTAACGCCATTAAGTGAAGCACGAAATGTAGAAGTGGGAGCATCTTTTTGGACAGGGAAAGTGCAAAATAGAAAACTAGACGAAGAGAATAAAACAACTAAAAAAAAACGAGGTATTATGAAAGAACGAACAATCACGAAAGTTGATGCTAATAGCCCACAAATAATCAGAGGTCGATGGAATGTACTCCGAAATATGCGATTACCATATGGAAAAAACAAAAATTCATCCACGACAGAAATAATAGAAGCGCAAAGTGCAAAAACCACAGGAAATCTCACGGAAAATTATGATATCGGGGAAGACCATGTTAGTGTTGACCTCCAAAACATAAAATCTTATTGGCTTGATGACGATGACTCTGACCATGATTTAAATATTTTTACATAATGTTTCTGCATCGTGAATCCCTGTCGTCATCCCTGCACTTTCTCATCTCTGAAGATTGTTATTTATTTTGTTAAGACCAATGAAAGTTCCTATTCGTACATTCCCATGTTTGCTATTTTTTATATTAACATGCTGCTTACAATAACAGTCTCTTAAATATATTTATTAAGAAATAAATACAGGGTGTTGCAAAATTGGTATACTAAGCCGAAACCTACATGTGCAGCATGGTATATCTAAGCCCGAAACTGAAATCAGAATTTGGAAATTCGCGAAAATAATATTTTTTCTTCCATAGTAAAAGTCACGTGACCAACAAAGTTTTTATGAAAAATTAATAATTTTTTTCACGAATTTTGAAATTCTGATAACAGTTTCGGGCTTAGATATACCATGCTGCACATGTAGGTTTCGGCTTAGTATACCCTTTTTGCAACACCTTGTATATTTAAGAGACTGTTTTAGATTGATAGACATAGAACAACGCGGACTCGGTCGTACTCAATGTTGATAGATAATCACTTACCTTCTTCGCTTTAGATTCTTCGAGTATTACATTTGTTTTTAATTTCCAATGGGTTGTGAAGATTAAATTTGATTGAGTGACGTTGAGTTTGTGTTAAAAGACTGAGTATTGTAAAGAATTTAATTTACCTCGAAACGATTAAATATTGTGTTATTTTTAAGAGCATGTTACGTAATTATCTCATATTATTTTTAATTATCCTGACTGATTTATTTAAAAAAATGCTGGTTGTGTTTAAAATAATGTTAGAAGATCTGTATTTGATTTTATGTTTAAAAACATTTTTTACTTAACTTGATTGAATAAACATTTTTTGAATTAGACTTTATTTATTACGAGGTAATGAATAATTTATAATTGATCTGGCCGAGCCTAATTTATGTCTGCATGTTCTCATTGTTCTGGCTTATTCCTCATTCGTTTGGCAGGCTCATTAATTCACTTACCGTATCTCACAAACTACTCGTCAAAACATGAGGCAAATCACATTATATAGGTAATCTTCGATTCCCCTAAGCACGAGTTTACAGCAAAAGGGCTAGAGTTCAATTTTGAAAAATGCCAGGTAAATGAGGCAAAAACACTCGTTTTCAAATATTCACCCAGATAATGTTTTTTTCAGATGAAAATCAAAAATAATTTTGATATTTAACTGTAAACTAAACCTGTACTATTGTTTATTTCTTTATGCCTCATCCAAAAATGAAGAGCTTTATGTGTGAAAATTTAGTTTGAAATCAGTTTGATCGAATGTAATATATTTTTCACAATGTTTTGATAATTACGTGACGTGATCGTGAGGGTGTCAGGGTTTAAGTCATTTTGGTCAGGTCTCAAATGATAAAGGCCTATGCATACACTGATTAGAACATACCGTATTTATTACCAACTGAAAACTGGAAAACAACACTTTTTTATCTATTTCTGATTATTATTTCTCATATACCTTTATTAAACTTTCCCATACCATTCCATATAATTCAAAACTCCATCATAATTACAATAATATCACCTCTACATCCCCAATTCATTTTTAATACCAACAAACTGTACGACAGCAACAAAGTTACCATAATCAGTCGTAAAATAAGTTGCTGGCATAAACATAAAATTCGATTCTTGACATCCCTAATAATTAATGTCGATGTCCTTACGGCGGCGGCGGTGGCGGCGGCGCCTGACGAAACCGGCCCTCGAACATTTGCATGGCCAGATTCACACCTATAGGGGCTATTTTCGCCCATGTTTATGTTTATTCACACACACACACACAAACGCACAGCTCGAAACAGTAACCCTGCTGGCTTTGCTACTCTGCAGCTCTGCACTATGGTTTTAGCATAGGTAGAAATGAAATAGTTCCAATGATAATACGGAAAATCTTTATTTTAAAAGCGCATCAGAATATTACCAACTAAAACGTACATTAGGGCCATTTGGTGTGGACATTTTGTAAGTGGAACATTTTCTTTGCACCTGAGCGTATTAGTGCCATCGCGGAAGCCCCGAAACGCATGGAGGTAGGTTCTAGTTACAGATTCACTTCAGGGTATTTTTTAGGATTTCGTATAGAGGAATCCCATCAAAAACAATAATTGACAAAAAAAAACAAGTCTCGTAACTCAGTTGTTTTACGGTAAAAAGTTGTGAGATCCATGTAATACCAAGTCTAATCCACACACGCATCTCAATCTTAAATTTTTTTAATGTTTTATATAAATATATTGACTAGGCCATCGCATGGAAACACGTGTTAATTTAAATATTTAGTGCGATGACCAAGTCAATATATTTATATGGATCTCATTTCTTTTTGTATTTTGTAGACAGTTCAACTTTTTTTACTTTTCTGCTGTGCCCCATATATGTGATTATGAAATTATTTAAGCAGTTATGTACCTATCTAGAAAACTGGACCAAAATTGAAAAATTTTACTCGGGTTGGTGCGGCCCGTGCCCCCAAATATTTTAGTTTTCCCTTGATTCATACACCAAACACTACTTATAATCCAAATTTGAAGCTTGTAGGTCTGCTAGAAAGGCCTTAGAATTTTTATGATCGGTGAGTGAGTGAGTGAGTGAGTCAGTGACAAAATTAAAAAACTTTGACCCGTTATAATTCTTAAACTACTGGTTTAAATTGAATGAAATTTTGAATATACCGTGTCTTTACAATGTCTGCATGGTTAGTGAAAATTTAGTCTTCTAGTTTTATCCACAACGAAGTTACAGGAGGTCGAAAATGGCCTGAATTGCTTCGAGAAAAGGATGGTACGGCCGTGCCGCTTTTTTGGATGATTTGGTTGCCCGTTTGCTCGTCGATACGCCCCTAAACTGTTAACCTCGGGTACGCGTAAATATATCGAGTTGAACTTGAAACTTTCAGGTCTATGGTCCTTTCAAGGTGTAAAAAATTCAAAACTAATAAGTTACAGACGTTCATGCGGCATATTTTTTCGTTCTCAAGTTTATCTACATAAATTAAAATTCATAGGGTATTTCACGGTTAATGACTAAGAAATCATTTACATTTTGTCTTTTATTTAGAGTAGTAGGTATAATATAGAAACTCAGTCTCAGCTATTACTTGGCTGACCCACAATTCATAAACAGGTTATGGGAAAAAATATCCAGGGAATCCCCAATGCCTTACCCTGTCGTATCAGTAGCATGATTGTAACAGATTGAATTGTAGAATTCTAAGGAATGACGTTCAAAGGCCTTTGCATCTGTTGAATTAGATGCTATTTGTATATCCATACCAAGAGATGAGATGCCATGTTCTGGGGTTATATGTATGTATAGATGTATTCATAGATTTAGCTGTCAGTTTACAAGAGGCTTGCAAACCTTCCATTGGTTAACATATTGACAGACTAGTTGACCCGCTTCGCATCTCCAGAATACCTATTTTGCTTTCCGTAAAGGAAGTTCTCTCGTCCCTAAGATTTTTTTAGAGCCAAGAGTTGGGTAGGAGCCCGACAAGCCACAACACTCGGCCCGGTTGGGGGATCCTCCCTTTGCTATACAGGATACAGGTGCCCCACCACTCACACAATATACTATATATGTATAACAATATCTATCCTGAAGAGAAATAGTATTTTACACAGTTCTAGTACTACAAGCAGGTATTGTACGTGGCTACTTAATGCTTTTGTTGACTGTACCCACAATTTCTACACGACGCTGTTTTAATAAAAGAAAATAAAACAGTTAAACTGGTTTAAGGCTGCGTGGGTTTAACACTGTCGTAATGTAATGTGCAAATCAACTTTTAATAATCTTCAGTACCCCGTTTTGCATGTGCATGCATCACAAAGCTTAATTTCTCACAAGGTATATGGCCAATATTAGTAAAAAATGTCTATGTCTGTGGCATAGTAAAAGCCACCAGGATAGATCCAAAATGTTGAATGACTTGTATCGATCGATGGCTTTATCGATTTATTAAATTGAAAGAACAAAGAAACAACCCGAAACCATAGTAAATAATATATTGGTTTAATTTATGGTATTCCTCTATTTTCACCACAAAAATTTTGCAAATTTTAAAGTAAAGCAAAATTGCAATTTGGGATTAATTATGGTATTTTTTTCGGATAGGTTATGAGTTTTAGGTACTTAAGTATAATTTACTTAGCTGAAATAGTACCTACAGATGCAACTCTATCGACTTCGTCAATTGAATAAAATGTCTAAATCTAAACAAATCAGAGGCCATCGGACATGACTTTCGCTTTAGAAGTCAACTTCGGAGTTAGACTTCCACACACTAGGAGGCCAAGTATAGGTTTTTCTAAACCGATCGAGCGGTGATATGTTATCGACGAAAATTTGTATGGGGTGGAGCTAGTGAAATGGGTGTACCGCTACAGGAGAACCGCCTCTCCTGCGCCATACATTTTTATTTTCAAAAATTGTTTTTTCTTGAAAATGTAAAGTGTTAAGACCAGTTGCTCAGATTGACCCTCTCTGAGTCACCCTCTTAGCATAGTATACCACTGTCGCACACTGTATTGAAACAGTAAGTGTACCTACTATACAGATAGAGTGTACATAAGTACTGTTAGTACAGTAAAGTTATAATTAACTATGTAAGTATAATGAAAAATGGTTATTATTTGTTTATCTGCGAAGGTGCAGACATGACCTGCAGAACTGGAATGACGATTGTTGTGATGACCTATTTCCGTTAAGTACCTACCTACATAAAATATATAATATACACGGTAAATCAGAAGCATCAACCTACACACGTTCAGTAAGAAATACACTCACGATCAATGAAAAAGTTCCAATGACAATAGAAATTTATCGTAATATTGAAGTTAATTTAACAGCTCATCAGAATCTACCATTCTACCATTCTAATAAGAATTCTACCATTTTGTACTATTTAAGTTTCGTGTACAGGTTTAATAGCACGTTCATTTAAAAACCTAACTATGTTACACAATGTTTTGTATAAATACATAATAATAAATAATCTTTATTTTGGGGTGTCTAACTGTTCATCCCAATTTAATATGTAAAGATGGGAACAAAATAAATATATTACTTACACAATATTGGTTATGTGGGATAGTTTAGAAAATGATCATTACAAACATTGGGTCCAAGGTGGACAACCGCTCCGAGACGAATTGAGACGATCAATGCAATGATTTATTATCCGTTTTCAACTGCAGTTTCATTTTGATAGCAAAATAGCCAAGTCACACATAGTATAAAATATAGTAACTTACATGCAGTAAGGCCCTCACAACAAGTTACCATTAATTCTTCTAGACTTAGGTACTATCACAGAATAGTAACTTATACTATTAAAACTTTTGTTCTATTATAATTTGAAGGCGATTACCTATTTTTACCAGTGTATTTAATAGTTAAGATGACAATACCTACAGACATAGTTTTGAGAAAAAAATTCTTAATAAAATCACGTAAAATCAAGATGATATCGGAGATAAATAAAAAATATTAGGATATGTGGTGCAGATGCAAAGTAGGTACTGTAGAGATAAAACAACTCTTAACGGTCAAGATCTCTATGAGATCAGTGTTTGTGTGAGATTTGATAAGTTTTTATGCCACGAGCAATGTTCGTAAACACAAAATATTCAGCATTGTCACCTCGTACTGCCGTGACATAGAGGTCCTTGCATGTGACGTCATAAGCCCCTATAAGGCTGCGTTCACAGTGCTAAAACTATTTTCTTACTATGTTTATCGATTAATCGGTAATTTAAAATTTGTTGGGTAAGGGCGTATGTATTCTCGATGATTGGCTATCATTGGTTAGTTGGTGCAGGCTGTCTCCATGAAATACACTCACAGGCAATGAAAAAGTTCCATTGAGAAAATCACCAAATTACTTCTAAACGGAAATAGATAATTTAATGAGACGCCTTCTGTAATGTTTAAGGATATTTTACGGCGCATCAGATTATTACCAACTAAAAACGTAAATAATTTGTAGCCATTTGGTGTCTGCATTATGTAAGTGGAACTGTTTCTGTGCCCGTGAGTGTATTTCCTCTTTAGCTGCACTCAAAGAATTCAAAGAAATGCCACATACTATAAATAAATAAATATAAATATGTGGGACATCTCACACACGGCCACCCGACCCCAACCTAGGCAGAACCTGTGTTATGGGTGTCGGACAGCTGATATATCTACACCACAAATACATAGATAGATAGATACTAAATATAAATATCAACACCCAAGACCCGAGTACAAATATCTGTCTTTAAACAAATATCTGCCCCAGCCGGGAATCGAACCCGGGACCTTCGGCTCAGTAGTCAGGGTCACTAACCACTACGCCATTCGGTCGTCTATAGGCTAGATTAGTTCATGCTTTGCCGTTAGACTTCAGCCGGGGTGATCTCTACGATAAATTGACTCAACTACACTCACGAGCAATTAAAAAATTGCCGTTTCATATGTAGGTAACTGGATTTTTTTCATAGATCGTGACTATAGTTACTTATCACGTAGATACTTGAGGCTTCAATACTCAATCGATTTCAAGCAGTTGGCCTACTGAGAACACAGTCTTATATCTCTTATTCCACAAAAAATCTTACGTAAGTGACAAAGTTCCTAAACCACAACAGATTTTACGATAATTGCTAAATTAATATTCTTATGGGAAATAAACTATCTTAAACTTCAACTTTAAATAGGAATATCGATGGATTAATGATGATGACCCATTAGTGCCAAGTATAGTATACACTGACCAAAGGTTGTGTGGTATAGATTGTTGTAAGGCATACTTAATGCGATCCCAATTTTTTATGCAAAATCATTGCTTTTTAAATAAATAACTTATGTCTCCGTCGGTAAATTGCAAATGTATTATTTCGCCCTGTCAATACTATTACGAAGTAATAATTTTAATAGAGCTCAGCCCGCAGTAGTGATCTGGCGATAATTGAATTGACCGTATGTAAAATCTGTTAAGAGATTGCTTTGTTTCAAAGAGGATTTCAATATTCAGTTCGATTTAACAGAATTAAGAGGACCTGAGTGCAACCGTTTTGCTATTAAGAATATTAAGTGATTATAGTTTGGTTTAAAAAATACTAGGTAGGTAGGTAGGTAGGCTACGTGTTGTACCTAGTTTTTATTTCATTGATGGATGCTAATGTACATTAGCTAGAACTTCTACATAGTAGTCATACAATTGAGTAGCGCCATCGAAAAATTCAGATTCAACCAAAAAGGAGATTCAACTAGATGCCTGCGACATTATATACCTTTCCTAGTTTGCATCGGACTTCCGCTTTCCAGGCTAATTTGTTTTTAGTGACACGTTCACAAAAATCACCATAGAGAACATAAGAACATTCCTATAAACAAAAGATTTTTCTAGTTAAATGTAGGTACCTGTGTAATTAGTACCTAAATAGTAACACAACCTTTTACCGCTATTACGTACAAATAAAAGTTGTTTTTTTTTTCATAAATTGAAGGCCCATCCTAATGTACACACGCAATAACTCCAAATTGTAGTAGTATTATTGTATATTTAGAGCAGACGCAGATTATTGTAGAGATGTATGATGGGCACTAACACAATACGCTACAAAATTGTGACTATTGATATATTTTACACTTGACTGATAATGGCGAGATACTCAACAATTTCTTTGCACTCGAGATTCTTCCGAGAGAGGCTTTTCTTCCTACGCCTGTAATGTACATCTATAATACTATTAGCAGTACCAGTACACAATAGTTTTCTGCGCAAAACATTAAGAGAAATAATTCTAAGTAGGATCCAAGGCTACATCCATGGAGCCGCTTAGGAACTTACCTAGTTATAAACAAAAATAAATAAAATGGTTAGCAATATGATATTTTTGTAATAAGCAAATTGGCATGTTATCTACAATTTAAGTGTTGTGCAAGTGTCCAATGCGGGTTGGGTCAAGAGTGATAACCATAAAGATAACTAACTGTCCTCAAAAAAGTATATATTTTTTTCGCTTTATCGGTCGCAATTCCGCGCTCGAAAGATCTACTCGGGGGGACACATATATATGATAGATAATATAATTTCGTTACGAACTACGTATGTATGACATGTTTTAAATATAATCTACAAGTTTTTGTATTGATGTAATATTTTCATATTGGCGGTCGTCGAACCGAACTGATAATAGGTCATTTTTGCAACTACCTACCGAGTTTTATTTATACTTACATTATTTCAATTTGTTGGAATGATGAATTAAATCTTACCAAATATAAAAATCGGTGATTCGTGACATGATATAAAAGTTGTCCATTTGATAGTCCCTTTTGCATATGATATGAGATAAATATTGATATAAAAAGTGTGCTGTTAAAATGCAAATATTTTGGAACTAAAACTGATTTTATAAAATCTTTGAAGGCTTTTCGGCGAGAGACCAGTACAGTGCATTGTACTCATTCAAAACCGGCGATACGGCTCGCAACCTATAGCGTGAGTACAATTGTATAGCGAAAAGCGACTATCCTTTCGGGGATTATAGTGGTGAGCAGTATGTATGCTTTGCGATACTCAACGATGATCCTATACGTTGAATTAAGTTCTTCCAGAAACACCTGACTCATATTAACACTCAATATAGACCATCTTCTTTCTTCAAAGCCTTTAGCACTACCAATCACTTTTTCTACATCACCAAAGGTTAACTGGTAGAAAATGCTGCTAGAATTAAGTTCGCCTTTGTACCAATTTACTTTGTGCAATAAAGAATTTAATAATAATAAGTACCTATTGTCTATGAATTGCCTATACTTTGTACGATTAAAATTCTTACTCACATCATACTGTAGCTGTACCAACCTACTATTAATAAGGATTTAGAAGTGAATAAATATAGTAGTCGCAGAAATGCAAACACGATAATACATACAATGATAACGTTTTCGGAACCCCAAAAATATGGGCTCTGAATGTCATTCTTATTACAATACTTACGTTGAATAAAATTTAATAAAAATAATATAATTACACCTACTTACAAGAAATTTCATACACAAATAATTAATATTATTATACTACTAGCTGTTCCCGCGCGCTTCGCTTCGCCTTAAAAAGTTTTCCCGTGGGAATTCCGGGATAAAAAGTAGCCTATGTTCTTTCCCAGGGTCTAGACCGTATGTATACCAAATTTCATTAAAATCCGTTCAGTAGTTTTGGCTTGAAAGAGTAACAGACAGACAGACAGACAGACACAGTTACTTTCGCATTTATAATATTAGTTAGGATTAAATATTATGCACTCACGAGCATTGAAAAAGTTCCAGTGACAATAGCACCAAATTACTCCTAACTCCTAAGCTCTGCCATATTAAAGTAAATTTAACAGCGCATCAGAATATTCAGAATATCAACAATATACAGAAAAATAACAACTAAAAACGAAAATATTTTGATAGAATTCAATGAAATTAATCAAATTAAATGTTTTCAAAAATTCGGGTAATTCGATGTAAGTACCCGAGTCTGCGTTGTTCTATTGTATCATTGTATGGTATCGACATACGGTTTTTAAGTGGATCTTTTTCAGTGTTTTTACTTTCTATTTAGTAAAAGTTCGTAATACGCTCACGAGCAATGAAAAAGTTCTAGTTAGGTACCTACATATTATGGAATTATATATTATAAGATATTGCAGTATATATATGCAAGTTCAAAACCTCTATTTCCTGGAGTAATGGTGCTACACATTATGGGTGATGACTAATGGCCTATATTTGAGTTAGCTATCGAAAGTGCTAAATCGCGCGGGACACAATAGAATTTTAATTGTTCCAACGTGTGAAACATAGTGTGTAAAGATGTACTTACAGTGTGTTAAAAACGACGAAAATATCGGTGGACGTACATAAAAAAACATACAGACGAATTGAGAAACTCCTACTTTTTTCGAAGTCAGTAAAAAAATGCAACGGTGTATTTTTAAGATATTTATCTATTCAAATCGAGTGAAAAATACATGTAATTAAATAGGATTTACATAGTTACCGGGAAGCGACCGGTGATAACTTGCATGATAAATAAGGCGACGCAAATTTGACCCGGTCAAAAGTTTGAACCCATTTCATGGCCTTTACTTTGGTCATCTTTCGTGAATCGTGATTGTTAGAGATTATTACCATTACACTTATTGTATTTATTTTCAAAAGTCACTTTCTTATGCAATATCTACCTAAGTTTGTGAATACAGGCATACAAGGCAGCATTGCATACTAATCTTGGTAAAATAATATTTTGCATTTTGGTTTGCGGCATTAAGTATACTCTCGCTGAACAAAATAAACCACATTAAAGTTGGTCCATCCATTTCAAAACTATAATACGAGATTCACGAATAACGCCCCCACTTCTCATAAAATAAGTCAGTTTTTGAATACAGTGACTTTTTACCAATGAGATGTACAGTACTCTTCCTGAAAAAATATAAATGAATTACCACTATGAGGCAAAATAGCTTTCGTATTCAAGATGTGCTGTTTTCTCACCATTACCACCATTACCGTATAATAAACATATGTATATCAATATCAAAACGACAACTCATTACAATCACTTTACAACCTATAATAAGTATGTAGCTTCCCTGTGTTTAATTGCACAACAAAGCTTTAGCGTAGCCGTCACCATCCTGTATAACAAAAAAAATATAAAACCTTTCATTAGGTGCATAGATCGAACATCCGGTAAAGTAAAACAAAAACGAAAGTATATGTCGCCGCTTCTTAACTTGGTGGTACCAGGTAGGTATGTAAAGTTGTTATGTTATATACGTAGAGTGCTTCCCCGTCCACATTAACCTGATAAAGGCTAAGTCTTCCCTGCTTCCACTCCGCGCTTTCGAGACGTGCTTTCATACTGTTCCTATGCATATATGTGCGGCTTTTCTTTTTCTGAGCCACGCTGTTATGATTCGCTATGGGACGACATACGCTAGAGGTGCATACAGACTACAGCTCCAGTTAAAATGATGCCAACGATTCACGTTGGCAGAGGTGGGAGCTAGGTGTTAAGCATCTCTTGCTATTGTGCTTGATACCGAGGAGTTTTCAATGGCCAGTTATTCGATCTCATGTATTTTGTTATGCATAAATAACTTACATATTGGCTGAGACTAGAAATATGTATACAGATGCTTCCATTAAAAAGAGGAACAGTGACATAGCTTCAAATTACTCCAAAACGGAAAAAACTAGCTTACTGACGCCGTCTGCAATATTGATGTACGTTTAACACCACATCAGTATATTAACAACTAAATACTTAAATATTGTAGTAAAATTTTAAATTAAGTAAATGTTAAAAAACATGGGGCCAGTTAGTGTCAGCATTTGTGAGTGGAACTTTGTCATTGCTCGTGAATGTAATAATGTCAAATCCATACAAGTTTTTTGACAGATAATAAAGTCATACGTCAGGTTAGTCCTTAGTTAGGCTACGTAGGAGGAGGCTGGCTGTATTACCGCGCTGTAGCCTATAATGGCGAACCTCAACCTTTGGCCTAAGTATGACTAGTACCGCCCGTGGATCCCTAGGTATGATTCCGATCTTGGCAGCAAGCAGTAGTGCAGCCTCAGCACTGTTG
Source organism: Plutella xylostella (assembly GCF_932276165.1). Lineage (NCBI taxonomy): Eukaryota > Metazoa > Arthropoda > Insecta > Lepidoptera > Plutellidae > Plutella > Plutella xylostella. Next base: position 10,048,353 of record NC_064012.1, read on the forward strand.
CTCCCCGTAATCCTAACTAATATTATAAATGCGAAAGTAACTGTGTCTGTCTGTCTGTCTGTCTGTTACTCTTTCACGCCAAAACTACTGAACGGATTTGAATGAAATTTGGTATGCATATGGTCTAGACCCCGAGAAAGAACATAGGCTACTTTTTATCCCGGAATTCCCACGGGAAAACTTTTTAAGGCGAAGCGGCGCGCGCGTGAACAGCTAGTAACTGTGTCTGTCTGTCTGTCTGTCTGTTACTCTTTCACGCCAAAACTACTGAACGGATATGAATGAAATTTGGTATGCATATGGTCTAGACCCCGAGAAAGAACATAGGCTACTTTTTATCCCGGAATTCCCACGGGAAAACTTTTTAAGGCGAAGTGAAGCTCGCGGGAACAGCTAGTTATCTATAGTTTTGCTGCCGATTTCGGAATGTTATCACTATAGTAAAGGAAAGACACTTTTGGCTTCTGTCTGTTAATATGTGCTATCTAAGTAAGATTTTTTAAACTACACAACGGCAATGCATTTTAATGCGATTTTTTTAAATAGATTAAGTGATTTAAGAGTTATCCTCTGTTTTTTTTTACTTCAAAATACCCACAAGAAAACTTTTTAGGGCTAAGCAAAGCTTGCGCGAAAATGTATTATTATATTTAAACCTAAAGAGAATATGTGGGGAACAGTAGTGCTGCGTCAACCCTGCTGCTTGCTGCCGAGATCGCATTCGTACATCTACGAAGCAGTCTCAGATTTTAGGAGATGTGTTTAACTATCCGACAAGCATTAGGTAGGTAATCCAAACCAAGATTATTCAACTTTTGAAACAGTTTTATTATGAGATCTTAAAAACTTCGGGTTCAAAATTTATGCCTCATACATCTTTGCCTTATCCCGTAATTGATATCAGACTGAAGGGTTCCTGTTGTATTTTATTTTAATTATTTTCAGTTAAGTATTATGTATATACTTGAACTATTTTTGTACTCCCTGGGTAAATATAGAAGTGTAGATGTTATAATTTTTCAAATGATTATAAAGAGTAAAGATACCTACAATTCGCGGAGCACAACCAAAAATTAAAATTAATGTCAATACCAATTAAATATTATAAGTTAATGGTCAATACAACTCAATTCATAAGCATATTAAACTTTTCAGACTTTAATCCGGAGAAGACGTAGCGCAATCTCTTATTCGTTATTATATTACATACCTATATTAAGCAAAAGAATGCATCATATATCTCCAAAGGTTCAAGAAGTGTAAATTGTGAACTTTATTGTTCGACCTGCAGCGTAGGCGTTAAGGGCTATACCTCAATAGTTCATTAGCAGAATGGATCACCCTAAGCCGTAGTCCACAATATGAACTCAAGATGGCTAAATGCAGACTTGTGTCCTCATGAAATATTGTTGAGGCGGCTGGAAAGCGTTTCCTGGAGTGCAGACATGGCAGGGAACTAGCTAGTTTCTATTACATTTATACGGTCTCAAGTAAGTAATAATTATGTATAAGTTCCAATTAAGTAATGTACCTACTCAATAGGTATGTAATGTCGGTATAATATATAGAAGGAACTAGATAGATATATATAACTCGATAAAAAGTGAATTATATTTATTTGCAGTTCTCTTTCATTAATCACACTGAAAATAAAACAATCGAGCTTGATTTCGCTCCCGTTTCATGAAAGAACAATAATTTAAATTAACTTTGCTATAGCAAATGTTTGTGCAGGCGTAAAAAAACTAGCCAACTGCCTAATAACTTATTAGTTCCACTAGGAATTCATTCACACAGGTAATACGGGACTCCACGATCATAATAAAATACTAATACGGAATTTTTTCACTTTTTGCACATTAAATTATTTAGCAACTTAGGGCCCACGATAATAAATTATGAACTAAACAATGAGTTAAACTTTTAAAAGTTTGAAAATCTATTGTCAAAGTAGCCAGGTAAGTACTTGTATGTGCTTCTTATTCAAAAACTTTAAATAAAAGTTTAGTTTTATATGGACTCCGATCATAACTTATTGTTCCCAACTAAGTTTCAAACTTCGATACAAATTTGCGTTCAAAAAAGGAAGTTTTTGGCCGATGAGCCGCTTGTCGCGCCGGGATCAGCCGGGAGTCGAACCGGCTTTTTGTGTGTTCGCTTCATAGAGAGTGTATTGAGACTTACATGGAGGATCAGTGTCGTCAGCAGCAACAGCAGCATGGCTGCCGGCGCCCGGCCTGGCGACATCCTGTTGTTTCTGATAACTCGGCAACTCGGCAACTTGCTAGTTCGCACTGACGCGGCCGACCGCGCGTCTCCACTGTCGGACCGCGAGTGAATCAAAACGCGCTCGACTAAAACTTTACGATTCTCAAACTTTTGAACGCAAGCAGAGCCTCGGCCGCTCGCACTCCGGAATGCAATAACACCAGCGGTGCTCCGTGCATTCTCCGCTGTTGAACCGATGATCCGACCCGATCCCGGCCTTTCTCCCTGAGCTCCAAGTGACAAAAAGTTGACACTCTAAACTCTACGATTGTGTGAATTCTACAGCGTTGTTATCATCACATCGTGTTGCCAAAGAATGGCCGAAATTACCTTAATTAAGATAAAGTACGCGCATTTCGTGATGATAACTGATAAGGCGACATTTTTCAGCCCATAAGTAGGTGAAGCCGGCGGTTCACGCGCGGAGAAGTGCAAGTGAAGTTTTTGTCTCTCTCTCTCCTGTGTAGAGTCAACTCCAACAAGTTCTATGACCTCTTCTCCTGCGCTTATCAATTCTACATAAAGGACCGAAATAACCATATGTCGTATCAGCGGAATCGAGTGCACTCAAATTAAAACCGTAATTGTATCAACATTCTATCAAATTTAGCATGGAAAATGCGATGGTATCGCCAGTATTTACTCTACTTTTGAAAAGGCCCTTCCTATAAGGTTCGACTCAAGTGTTGCTGATTTCACCAATAAGTCATGCTAAATCTACACTAGTTAGCAATTATTGAAGTAGTTATAGCTTCCTATAGTTAAGTAATAAGGATAATGTAAAACAGGCATCAATGGACCATAGTAAGTACTTATAAAGTACACAAATCTGTTTTTTAATTAATTAAATCAAACAATAATAGTGATATAAGTAGGTACTTTAACAAACTAGCTATAACAAAAAATATATACACTCACGTGCAATGAAGAGGTTCCACTAAGGTTAGCTTTAAGTACACCTGCAACATTGGAGTATACCAGCATCACGATATTACCAACTAACTAAAAACGGTAATATTTTGTTCAAAGTTTTAATTAAATCTTTAAAAAAACTGGGGTCTTCAGATTCTGGTATCGGCATTTTCTGAGTGTATAATTTTTTTAATTTTTTTTTCCACTTGCAAAATTTACAGTTTTACAATGCATCAATATTTTTTTGTGATTTCAGCTATTATAGGTACCTATCAATCAACACAATAAGACTGTAAATATATTTTTTTCAGTAAAATGTGGCTTTTACAATATCTAAGTATACATAAGGTTCTAAGTAAAGCTGAAATCAGTGCAACCAGTAAATAAAATTGGAGTAAAAAATGCCTTTTGTAAGAACATAAAAATGAAGTACACAATACTTTTCACCTATCCAACAGCTCTTTCAGAATGAAGCTGAGCGATTATCAGCTTTCAGATATAGTGGCATATGAGCAGGAATACTTATTCTCTGAAGAATAGGGAATATGCATGTTTTTTATACTTAATAATATTCGATAGTTTTACATCGCTTTATTATAGTAAAAAAAAATTCAATGCCAAAAAAGTCATTTAAGGTATTTTAAAGAAAGTTACAAATTTATAACCGATACGTCCACTTTAAACGCCCAAAACTTTTTGTGAAGAGGTGTGACGTCAGTCAGAATAATGAGTCTCGCCTGTCGCAGTTCTGAAATAACAAAGTTTATTAAAAATAATATTTGACCTTTATTTGAATCACATGCATATTCCCTATTTCAGATGCGAATATTCCCTTGTTTCATACTTGACAGAGCGTAATGTTGCAGTGGTCGGGTTTTAGTTTTAGTGCTTACTTTTCATCTAGGAAATGTACTTATTGAGGAAATTTTACTGGGCGAGATAATTCAAAGCTCGCTCTCAAGCTCACACTTGAACAATAAAATTAGCTGGATGGTAATCAACCACTGTTATGGAATCAAGTAGGTAATAGGAACCTATAGTTTTATTTTAATTAAATGAAAAGGTAATTTTATAAAAATATATATATACCTACTAATTAAAGTTAGTGTAAAACTTTTCAGGTTGTTTCAAAAGTGGTATAGTAAGCTGCTCAGTGGGTTATCCTGAACAACCTTTGTTCTATGACTTTCGAGAATTCGCAAAATAAGAAATCCGCTACCAATTTACTAAAGTAACGTGACCAACAAAGTTTCTATAGAAAACCATTTTTTTATACAACTCCACGTTTTTCTATGGTCGACCAGCTGGAGCGGCATCAAACTCCTGTTACTACCACCTATGGCCAAGTATTTTTGTATGTATGTTTAGAAGTATCTATTAACAAAATAAGTAGGTATTAATCTTCATTTTCCTTAAGTGTTTGATTTTTGTATCTCATTTATCTTCAAAATTATCTCTATCGTAGCTCTTAAGGTTCCTGGAAGAGATTTTAGCGATAAGGCCGCCCTTATTGTATTGTGTAATAGTTTTTTATCTGAAGTGTTTTATGTACAATTAAGTTATACTACTAAGGTCATAATTCAAGCCTGCTGAAGCTCATACCACGCTCCTCTATTCTACCGGTCATTCAGTTCTTCATTAGTTAGAGTATTTCTTCGTCTGTGCTTTTTAAGCGATGCGATGCTCGCGACTAAACATAGTAAACTAAAGATAGACGTATACTCATTGAAGAAAAAATCTCACATGGATATTCAAAGTGCCACTAATTAATCGATATAATACCTCAATTTCCTTGATCATTCAACGTTCTAAATCAGAAAATATCTAGTGCTTGGACATCAGCTTCCTAGCACTAAATATTTTCTTATTTAGAACGTAGGATGATGGTCCAGCGTACTCTATTTAGATGTCCATTAACAGCTGGGACACGGTCGTTTGATATTGTTTCGGAGCCTTTCTGAGCAGGTCTGGATACGAGGGCTGGTACCAAAAGCCGAGCCCCCTCAAAAGGGGAAGTGCTCTGTAAATGGTGAACAAAGGTTCTGTTTGGGATCAAGCCTGTTGATAGGCACCCTAAGAATATATTCTAAATGCTCTACACAAATATAACCGTAAAAAATAAAGATTATGACTGCAAGACATTATTAATTATTAATAAAGACTGAAGTTTGATTTTTTTGTTTAAAATCGAAACTTTGTTATGAAATTATAGAAAATAATATAAGCGACATTTGCGCTAGTAGTAGAAGTAGTAGTGGCATAGTAGCAACGATACTTTAGGCCTACATACTTAAGACCTACATTAGACTATCTAGAACCTAGTTAGACGATCCTTTTCTACTTATTTTCCTAGAAAACCACTTTATGTACTAGCCTACTATAGCGTGAAAACCGATAGGAGCATATTCCATGAAGTACTTAATGTCGGTAGACAGTTCAACTCCAGACATAACAAATAAGAAATAAGCAAGCATGTCCACTGCCCAGTCGGTTTTTATTTCTTCAAACACTTCCTCGAAAACTGGTATCACTTTTTAGTGATCTATGTATGAGTATGATTAGGCCAATCCATTTCCACTTTCACAATGGATTTTTCTCGATTTTGCCAACAAAGGGATTTTAGCGTACTTTCTAATGCACCTTCTCGTTATAGAAGTACTTACTTATTATGTTCCTTGTTCCGGACCAACATTCCGAATTCTGCTTAGCTAAAAGTTGCAAAGAATCAACCGTAGGGATTTATTACCTGCAGTTGGATCATCATCAGGACTCTCTCCCTCCACTACTCCACTTCTCACAACAGCTAAGCTGATTCTCACACAGCGCTTCAGACAAGCTAACAGGTAAGCTGAACCAAGGCAGTTTTCGCCTTACTTATTCTGGCAGAGCTCACTTGCCCTATCCTATCCCATCTTGGTCTAATATTTTCATAAGGAAAATAATACTTACTCGTGTAGTGGCACAACCCGCTGTACTGTGATTCCGCTCCGCGGTACTAATATTGGGGAATCACACGAAGTCGTCGCAGAAAGAAACACGAACTTCCGGCGGGCGCTCGAACTTCCGGCGGGCGCTCGGGAACTGGCTCCTTGAACGTAGCCATAGACACTCGCCCGCCTCTTGTTTTTCCCGCTTAGATTTTTCTTCTCAATTGTAAAATTGTTAATTTTATAAATACTTGTAATTTGTTTCGGTCCACAATATAACAAAGTAAATTAATTATCAGTCCTTCATTTCATACGCTCCGCATTTCAGACTGACAACCCCACATTGGTGACCCACGACCTGGACAAGAAATCAACCTTCAAGAAACAAGAAAATGGCCACGCAAAACGACGGCGAAATACTCGGATCTCCAAGCGGCAATGGCGGCGGACTCGGCAGTGGTCCAAGTGAAAATTCCATAACAAACGCAAACGCAAGTAACGTGCTCGCTGGTTCAAGTGAAGTTTGTCGTGTGAGTGTACGCATTCCTCCATTTTGGCCCGATGATCCTGAGGTATGGTTTGCACAAGTTGAGAGTCAGTTCATATTGTCTGGAATTACTCAAGATTCAACTAAATTCCACTTCGTGTCGTGGCGGGCAGCTGCCCAGGTGTCTGCAGTGATGTTAGCGAGGGGGTACGCCTCAGGCCAACGAGTAAAGCGGTCGACTATCGTGAGGCAGTACCTGTAACCATTCGAAAGAGTTAAGGGGCCAACAATATCCATGTGGATATGCTGGAATCGTGCAGAAGGCAGTTTGAATTGAGACAGAGGTGCTGAAGTATGTCTTTGAATTTTGCTACGCTGGCATTGCTGACATTCTTTGGTCCACTGTCGGCAGTCTTTTCTTATGCCTGGCCATACGAATCGTTGTGTGACCAGCTTGACAGTTGCTTTGACACCAGGATGACTGAGGTTGTGGAGGGTGTCAAAGGCTATGCGCCGGAAAGATGGTGTGAGGTACGGCCGCTGGTGATGATCATCCGATGAAGTGTCGCAGTAGACAGGTAGATCTGCGTGTGGAGTTGTAACTTTGACTAGTTTTAGGGCCGAACCTTTCTGCAGCAGGTCTTGTAGCTCAGCGTCGCCTTCTTGGCTTTGAGCCAAGGACTGGTAATCTATGGAAGTTGATGATAGTTCCTCTATACGAGAGAGTGAGTCGGCTACCACGTTTTCTTTACCAGCTATGTATTTGATGTCCGTGCTGAACTGGCCGATGAAATCCAGGTATCTGAATTGGCGTGGCGAGCACTTGTCACGGCGTGTGCTGAACGCAAATGTGAGCGGTTTGTGATCTGTATATATTGTGAAGGTTCTGGCTTCTACCATGTACCTGAAGTATCGGATAGCCTCGTAGATTGCCAGCAGCTCGCGGTCGTACGGGCTGTACTTCTTCTGTGCCGGGCTCAGCTTTCGTGAGAAGAAAGCGAGTGGTTGCCACCCGCTCTCGTTGCGTTGTTGGAGGACCGCTCCTATCGCCACGTCGGAGGCGTCGGTCTGTATGGCCAGCTCGGCTTTCATGTCCGGGTGAGCTAGAAGTGCAGCTTGGGATAGGCTCACCTTGCATTCGTCAAATGCCGTTTGCAGCTCAGGTGTCATGGTGATGGGCTGTGATCCTTTTGTGTTGGGCCCTGCTAGGAGTGAATTGAGTGGACCCTGTATGGCTGCTGCTTCTTTGATGAAACGTCGATAAAAGTTCATCATACCCAAGAATCGACGAAGCTCCTTGATGTTCCTAGGTGATGGGTAATCCTTTATTGCTTGGACTTTGAGATCAAGTGGTTTGATGCCGGCCGCAGATACAGTGTATCCTAAGAATTTCACTTCTGATTGGCCGAAGACGCATTTTGATGTGTTGATCAAGATCCCATACTCCTTCAACTTCTGGAAGAGTAGGTGGAGATGCTGCTTGTGCTCTTCTTCTGTAGCTGAAGAGACCAGAATATCGTCGATATATCCGTAGCAGAAGTCTAGGTCTCGTAGGACTTCATCGATGAATCGTTGGAATGTTTGAGCTGCGTTTCGAAGTCCGAAGGTCATGTATGGAAACTCAAACATCCCGAACGGTGTGGTGATCGCTGTTTTGGGTATGTCGTCTTCAAAGACTGGTATTTGGTTGTACGCCTTGACCAAGTCTACCGTGCTGAAGATTGTCTTGCCTGACAGCTGATACGCGAAGTCATGAATGTGACGTACCGGATATCGGTCTGGTATGGTGCGAGCGTTTAGCGATCTGTAATCTCCGCATGGACGCCAACCGTCATCCTTCTTGCGGACGAGGTGGAGAGGTGAAGACCATGGGCTGTCTGAGGTTCGAGCTGTACCGCTAGCGAGCATGTCGTCAAACTCCTTCTTGGCTATTCGTAATCGCTCTGGGTCTAAGCGTCTTGGGCGGCTGGATACTGGTGGGCCAGGTGTTGTTCTTATGTGGTGTACTGTATTGTGCTTGGGAAAATCAGGTTTACCGGCTGGACGGGTAATTTCAGGATACTCTCTCAGGATATGGTGGTACGGTGTGCTGTCTATGAATGTGCGGACTGATGCTATACTTTCTGTACCTGATTGACGTGGGACTGCCACTGTAAGTGATGTGAGTCCATCGATGAGACATTGCTTGCGGCAGTCGACGAGTAGGTTGTAGAAACCTAAAAAGTCGACTCCTATTATTGGCTTCGAGACGTCCGCGATTGTGAAGCGCCACTGGAAGGCGCGCCGTAGGCCTAGGTCTAGGTTGATATTAATGTATCCATATGTGGGTATTACTGTACCGTTAGCGGCGAATAGCTCGTACTTGGCTTTCTTGCGATGAGACACCTGCGCAGCTGCCTTCGTCTCTGGGTGGATCGCGCGCTTTGGTGTTCCTGAGCGCATCACCACCGACAGAGGGCGCCAGTTCGAGTCCCGGCTCTTCAAGGAAATCGCATCCTTGGTGGGCGCTACCCATCTCACCACCACAGCATACCATCCTGCAGCCAACGGCCTCGTCGAGAGGCTACACCGCCAGATGAAAGCTGCAATCGTCTGCCACGACAACCCAAGCTGGACAGAAGTTCTTCCTCTCGTTCTCCTCGGCATCCGCAGCGCATGGAAGGAGGACGTCCAGTCTTCAGCAGCCGAGCTGGTCTACGGGGAACCACTCCGACTACCCGGCCAGTTCTTCTCCACATCAGACGACGCGCCCTGTGACGTCCCGGACTTCGCATGCAGACTCCGCAGACATATGAACAAGCTCGCACCTCAACCTACAGCCTGGCACTCCAACAAAAGACCCTTCTACATCCCGAAGGATCTCAGCACAGCATCCCATGTGTTCCTGCGTCAGGGTCCAGAGCGACGACCACTTGAAGCTGCATACCAGGGACCATACCGAGTACTGAAGAGGAGTCCCAAACAATACACGCTCGACGTGAAAGGAAGAGAGCTCACCGTCAGCATAGACCGTCTGAAGCCAGCATACATCATGAAAGAAGATGTCAAGACGTCTCAGACCACACTCCATCAGAGCAAACCTCCACTCCAACCAACGCAACCTCCACTCCAACCAACGAAGCCTCCACTCCAACCAACGAAGTCTCCACTCCAACCAACGAAGTCTCCACTCCAACCAACGAAGCCTCCACTCCAACCAACGAAGCCTGCAATCCAGCCAACCAAGCCTGCAATCCAGCCAACCAAGCCGGCACTTAAGCCAGCCACAGCAACGATGCCAGAGAAGAGGACCAGGAGTGGACGAGTAGTACGATTCCCGTCGCGGCTACACACCATCGACCGTAGTCACGGTCTCGGTGGGGGAGTATATGTAGTGGCACAACCCGCTGTACTGTGATTCCGCTCCGCGGTACTAATATTGGGGAATCACACGAAGTCGTCGCAGAAAGAAACACGAACTTCCGGCGGGCGCTCGAACTTCCGGCGGGCGCTCGGGAACTGGCTCCTTGAACGTAGCCATAGACACTCGCCCGCCTCTTGTTTTTCCCGCTTAGATTTTTCTTCTCAATTGTAAAATTGTTAATTTTATAAATACTTGTAATTTGTTTCGGTCCACAATATAACAAAGTAAATTAATTATCAGTCCTTCATTTCATACGCTCCGCATTTCAGACTGACAACCCCACACTCGTATATAATTTATAACTAACATGAAAAACATTACCTGTATAAAGATGGTATTTTTTGCTTTTATTTCAAATTGTAGATCAAAAGTTGTTTAGAATGGGCACTTGTTCCTTCTAGGCATACATTACATTTGAAGGCCTACAACAACAGGGACTCGGGTTGATGTTCAACAGGTGTTTAGCACGGTATATATTTGACACATTCATAAAGTATTTTACAGCGATAAATAAACCTCTGTTTTTGTTAATTTCCTTTACATATGAGGAGTAAGATAGTGTTTAGTTTTTGTCCTAAACTCATTAAAGTTCAAGGAGCAAAGTTTTGATTAGTGTTGTCAGTCAGTCTGATTAGCTCTCATGGTCTCATGGCATAGTAAGTTTAATCTAATCACCTGCATTTGATATCAATGCGCAATAAACCATTCCTGTTCATCCAATTTCAAGCTGCCGGTATGGGAATAGGTCTATGTTAGGTACCTATCACGATTTACATGTCTTCGTTTACTTACCTTCCTTGGTTGATACTTCTATGTAGGCAAAGAAATTAGTTGTTTCATGATTTGGGAATAATGTGAATATTTATGTAAAATGTTAGTACTTATTAAACCTAGTAGGTATCTACCTACCTCTGGTGTTGTAATACCTTTAATGAAGTTGAAGTCGAATGTGCCTTTAGTAAATATCATGTAAGACCCCATCTAGTAACCGGGCTATGAACTACAATCATGTATGTGGAGTCATAGTACGCTTAAAAAAATGTAGATGGCACTATTTCATTTCTTCAATCTGTACAAAAATTTAAGTAGAAAGTGAATTCCACCTTAAAACGAATGTAAATTCCTATGTTACTATTATAGTTACTTATACTTTTAATTCATTCAATAGTAGCAGTAACAAAGCATTCTGTTAAAAGCAACGATTACTTTAACGAAGTACCTACCTAAAGCTAAAAGTAAGTTTGTACCGAATAAGACCACTACTGACCTGCATAGTAAATAAACGACATTATAAACAACGTTTACAATTTTATTATTTACTTATTCACATAAATTATCACATTAAACAAATTTTCCTAGTAGTAATCCGAACTTATATTCGATTTTGTGGACGTAAACTTCGCCAGGATTCAACACGGAGTTTGGGAAGTTTTTCTGTGAATAGGAAAACAAAATATTTCATTGAAATTATTTTACAACATAAGTACCTTCCCAGTTACTGAAGAATATTAAATACTGTTATTACAGGGTTTTGTAAAATTGGTAAGTAAGTATAGTAAGTCGAATGCGGTGACTGGGTCGGATTCTGAATTTCGGACTAACATGGTTGACAGCGTCTGGGTAATTCTGAGGCATGAAGCAGAAGAAGCCGTGTCTTATGTACAATGCATTCCCCTTGCCATACAGCGGGACGTAGCCGACCCCTCGGCTGCCCTGCGAACAAGGGATAAAAAGGGTTAGATTCATCGGTTTAGGGGCCTGTGTAGGTTTTTGGGATTTTTTTCGGTTAAAATTATATTGAATTTAACACTAATTAATTCCTTAATTTTATTTCGTTTTGACTTCACGATAGGGCTCCAGTTATATAAGAGTATAGGCCATAGAGAAGAAGGTTAATAAAACAATATACCAAGTGGCGCCTCTAGCGAAAAGTAGAATAATACTATCTGTGACTGTAAATATGTAGACTGTAAAAACTGTGTGGCTGACACTGAAAATGCATCAATAGGTCCCCATTTAAGTAAGTGCACTGAACTACGAATTCCATAGAAAGTTACAGTTGTTAATTTAGATGAAATTGTTCAAATTGACGCAAACCTTGTAGTTCAAAGAACTTTGACTAACATCAGCGTCATACTTGCAAAATCTAACTACTAGTTTTATGCCACTAGCAGCTTATCAAATGTACCTTCTTGACAATGATAGGGCTTTTTGGCACCTAACGGTAAATAAGAGTCAAAGAGTCACCTCAGAAGATTCACCAGCCACGCTGCGTTCACTCAGCAACTCGCTTTCCTCTTCACTCGTGCTACTCTTCGACTCAGCTGCCGTCGCCTTTGCGGCCTCAGCTGCCTGGCTTGGTGCCCTCGTCATGACTGGCTCAGCTGCCTCGCTGGCTTCCGCTGCCTCGACCATTTCTTCCTCTTTTACCTCCCACGCCTCACCCATCTCGTCTTCCTCACCAGGCAATAGCTGCAGGTAAGGTTTTGCACTTATTGTATGTTTTGATAGTTAGAGCAAACGTGTGCTTCGCTTCCCTAGTGATACAGACTTGGTATAGATCGAGTAGGCAGGTCAGGTACGGTAGGTACATAGGCTATACTTTAGGAATCGGTAGGTCTAATGCAACATGATAAAGTCGTAGATAGCACAGCAGAGCTTGTTTTACGTAAGCTAGCGTAACCCCTAATGGTAATATAGGTAGCAACAGAGTACCTAACAAAAAATAGTAGGTATACCTAATAAGTAAGCACAACAAATTACATGGTATAAATGAGAAACTTTGCAAGTTAAACTCACGTCCAAAACGTGAAGGCCAAAAATTTATCTACCGTAAAATTGCTTAATTTTATAACTGGGTCGTTCAACCACAAGCGTTTGTATACCAAATAATAAACAATAACAAAAACTGTTATAGGTACTGCTAACAGTTCGTAAAATACTAATTTAGATAGAGGACTAAGCGATTCAAAACCTCGTGGTTATAGGATACCACTTACATTGAGGGTCTCCTATTGGAATCAAGTCCTAGCAAATACCAAGGTACCTACTGATAAAATCCACAGGTTGTCAGAAAGTAAATTTTAATTTTACCCTATTTTTGCAGATAATGATGTCGATTGTGAAGGCAGAAATTCTAATTTTAACGCTGTCAAACTAAAAAAATTGCTAGCATAAAATGACATTTACGGAAACAATCATAGAGTCGAATTTTAAACAAAGTAATTAAGGTTTTGACAGCTCTAAATTTAAAATTTCTGCCTTCAGAATCGACATCAATATTTAGGTAGGTATAAGTCCCCTGTGCATTGCTCTCTCTAGATCTCTAGAACCTACTTTTCTTTTTGTAAGTATTTAAAAAAACCTCTGCATCTTTCTTTTAGGTCTTTTTCATGACATTTTCTTCTGCTGAGAAATGCTTTGTTCTAGATGAGTTGTTAATATCGTGATTATGACTTACTTCGACAATTTTGTCAGGGTCTGGCAGGTTGTTCCCCGTGTAGAACTGCATGCCGGGCTGGTTGCTGTACACCTCCACCACTCGGCCAGTTCTGGCATGAACAGCTCTGAAACGTTATTGACGAAAACGTATTAGGAATAAACTGTTTTGAGGTTTTGGGTAAAACTGTCATGATTATAATCTCATTAGTGAATAAAGCATCTATCAATCTGTGTATTTCTTATTTTAATGCGGCCACTGCATATCTCCTTGTCTTAGTCTCTCTCAAGGTATCTTTCATCCTACCCAATCTAATCCAACTCTATCATGGGGTCAACAGTTCTCCGCGTTTTTTGACAGTAGCCAGTTTTAGTTAAATTTCATAGATATCAGTTTATAATTACCTTGCATGGAATGTCAGCTCCTGCTCAACTCCCTTTGTAATGCAATAGTTCAGGTCGTAACCCCCCATGGGGATTTTAGGCATCATTACCTTCAGCATTCTTGGAACTCTAAAGTCATAAGCTGTACCTCCGACAACTTTTTTCTCTCCTGAAATTAATAATTGGTAAGTATTTCATTATTTACATTCTCAATTACATTATAAGACTACACCAAATATAAAGTTTTATTATTACCTGTTGGAAGGCCATCATCAGCAGTAGGTGTAAACTTATCACCGTTTATAGTAATTATGTGGTCCAGCATCTCTTCATTTCCCGCTTGCTAAAAGTAAATACATCTTATATTATTATTTTCTATTGATTAATACATTGAAAGTAGGAGTAAGTAGGCCAAACGACAGCTACCGTTATGAGATTTTTAAAGAATTATGTATTATTTTAAAATATTCCGACTAAAGTTAGATTTTTTATCAAAAACAGAATCAACTAAAAAGAATCATTACATGTCCAGCCAAGTTGAAGTAGGGGCAAATACTAAGGTTGATGATGGTGGGTTCGCTAGTGGTGCACTTCATTTCGATCTTGATGGTGTTGTCGCAGGTGACCTCGAAGCAGGACTGGACCAGCACGGTGCCTGGGTAACCCTCGCTGAAGCGTTCAGAAACGTGGCTCATGATGACCTTGTTGCCAGAAACGTATGACCTCCAGTTCACCTGGAAACAATAAACAGACACATTTCAATATTGTCTCGGATACCAGCCAACTAGAGTGAAACGAAGAAAATCATTTGAAAATTTAAGTAAATCAATACATACTTTATCAAAGCCAATGTATCCTCCGTTATAATGGTGATGGTGTTTGTTCTGGCTGAGCATGTAGAGGCGACCTGAAGGTCTGACTACCATTGTCCCCTCACAAATATAGTTCGCATAACGGCCGATGGTCGCCCCGAAATAAGGATTTTGTCTTTGAAAGTACTCTGCAAAGATTTACACATATTATAGTATAAGTACTTCCTGACAGATGAAGGTAGATAAAAATATAGTGTACCTAATTAGAAGATTATTAGACAACTGTGTATTTATAAGTATTACCTTCTAAAGTATCAAACCCAGCAATTACATCTTCAGGTATTCCTTTCTTGTCTGGAACGCGGATTGTGGTAAAGGTTGCACCGTATGATATGAGCTGAAAAATTATAATTAGAAAGCTTTTTTGCTATACATAACAAATAACATATTCCAAGTCCAAATTAAAATTTCATCAAACCTGTACTAGCATTCTGTTTCTAGTCCTCCAAGTATACCTCCTGACGATGTCAACATTAGTGCTCGAGGCACAAGGACTCTCTATCGACGCCTCTTCTCCCATTCTCGAGTGACGACGCTTGCCGTGGCCGGGCATGAAGCCAAATCCGTCCACTATCAGTTCCACATCAGGGACTTTTTCTTCTTCTTCCTCTACTTTTTCCTCGTGGTCTACATCTCCACTTGCCCCTGTGTCGAGGTTGACCCGAGTGCTGAGCCGAGCATTGTTTGTAGAGCTGGCTCTAGCATTGTTCACTTGGTTGATGCTACTCATTCTCTTGCTGGTCCTTGGCGCTTTGCTACTTGTTCTGTTGATCTCAGCATTACTTGCTGGAACTGTTTTTTGGGGATTACCCTTCTTACCTGGATTTAATGCCATTTCTACTAATAATTTCGATTTAGACCAAAATTAACTTTAAAAAACGCTTACATAAATTATTGTTACATTGAATTTTGAATTTTGATTATGACGGGTTTTGTTTACTGACTCATAGAGAAAATAACACTACGACATGACTACGACTGACTGATAGACTTGACAGATTTTTTTTGTGTTTATGGCAAGAAATATTTACAATATACCTACCTCTTTTAAAAATTTGTATCAAAACTTTTTATGCGAAGTTTTAGGTATCGTCCACTATTCGACTTCGACATTTTGGGAAGGTTTATAATTAGTCCAGTCAATGAATGAGGTGTAGAGTGCGTGAGCAGGTAACTAAGCGATTCCTTCAGAAACTTGTTAATTTTTCTAA
Source organism: Plutella xylostella (assembly GCF_932276165.1). Lineage (NCBI taxonomy): Eukaryota > Metazoa > Arthropoda > Insecta > Lepidoptera > Plutellidae > Plutella > Plutella xylostella. The sequence goes on from NC_064012.1 coordinate 10,064,255, forward strand.
AACGGTTAGGAATTAGAAAAAAAAACATATGATATAAAAGTTTTAGATAATTTTAAGAGCTCCATTTCATTAGTTGAAAATATTTCTCACCGATGCACCGTTTTCGAGATATTATAGATATTATATTATGATTTATCCCCCCGTCCTTCCCCACGCTCATCACCTAGGAGTCAGGACTTTTGGTATGTTAACAACCTAAGCCCCCTGAATAAGTTTCTGAAGGAATCGCTTAGTTACCTGCTCACGCACTCTACACCTCATTTTGAGTCATTTATTGACTGGACTAAATACTTACCGACGATAGCAAAGTAGGTAGGTAACGTATACTATGTGCTAATCCTGAATGGCAGCTAAACATAGAAGACATAAAAAATGCATTTTCGAAGGTATAAATCCCGGCTAATTCACTACGGGTTCACCCGCTTCAAAGAAACTAGTGACCACATATCTATCTGTAGTCCGACTACATCTGTCAAAAGGTGGCAATATACAGAAAGGCAACGCGGCTTACTCAACTTTTTTGTCATAAATTAAAACTGGTGGTAATTAAAAATATTAGTCAAAAACTAAGAATTGCTTTAAAAACCGTCTAAGTTTTAAAATAAATAGGTATGATTAAAATAGAATATATATATTTATTCAAATTACACTTATACTTACAAAGCAAAGCACTGAAAATATTCTTATTAAATGAAACACGTATGTTATTTCTTAATCTAAGTGATCAGTCGCTTAAAGCCTCAATAATAATCAAATTAAATTAAGTTAAGAGGGCATTTATGTACTTATGATACTAATGATTGTACGTATTTTATTTAAGGCACTGTAAGAAATTTTAGAATGACTATTCTATTTGTATCAGCTTTCAGACCCAAAATACTTTCATAGCTTGTTTGTCAATTTCCAGTGGTCCGTTGTTCCAGCCTCCTGTGTCGCCAATAATATCTCCTTCAGTGAAACCCCCATCTTTACACGGTGTTGGTGGAATTATGTTGATTATTGGTATACCAATTTCTTGGAAAGAGCTCATTGACGAAAATCCACTCTCATCTTCTATGAATATTGAGGAACGATGAAAATCTCCAGTGTTATTCTGTCGAGATTTGGTCAACGTATTATTGGGTAGAGCGCAATCGTTCAAATTTTTTGAAGACCCCATATTTGAGTTTTTTTCAGCAGGATTATCCTCGAAATCGTCTATGTTAACGGAATATAGCGACGGTGACTTCGATCGTTTCGAGTTATTATCAGTGACATCCAATCCGTTAGAACGGACTATGTTAATATGCTGACTATCATTGCTTACATTCAAACCAAGCGATTTAGAAACTTCTTCTTCCATGAGATCTATGAGACTCTCATTTACATCATTTTTACTTGACGTTTTGTTCAAGTCGTTAATTAAATCAATCTGTGTAATTTTTCCGTTATTACCACCGGTGTTAACGTCTTTGTATAAACAAGTGAGATCTGGTAATTTTGTGCTAAGTACTGTATTGGCAAGAGTAATAAGTCTCGATATTTCTTCAGTAATTATTTTGGTGGTTTCGGTATCAGGCACCAAAGATATTTTTGATTGATTCCTGAAAAAGAACATCACATAAAGTATACGTAAAAATGAAAAGAATCGTATTGTTTTAAATATTCAAAGGAACTAGGTAATGTAGGTAAATTAAAATAATTTGAATCATACAGTTTACAAGACAAGTGCGATTGTGAGCAAAGGGAGGAAGACTGTTTTAGGTACTTGCTTGAATTACATGTACATGTACTAACACGATCCTCCTGGCTTTGCTCGTCGTCAGTGACGAGGGTGGTTACTACGACCTACTTTTGGATGTGCACTTTATAAAGAAACATCCTGTATATGAAACGTAACGCTATACGCACGCCTAGTTATAACGCTGTACGTCTAGTTTACAGGTTTTTAAATTTTTTAAACTATGTCGTCATCTGCATATATCTGTCAAAAGTTGAATGATAGTTTCCGCTAGAGGCGCCACTTTGTAAGCGAGAAAACGTAAACTTTTATAGTTTGCGACAATCTAACAAACCCGTACTAGACCTCTCACTTATAGTTAGTACCTATGTTCTTGCGATTAACTTGATTGCGGGTCATTAATTGATAATGACTTCTGTATAAGGTAATTTATTACAGTATTTAGAAGCGCAAGCCCACCCACAAAGCTCTCACCAGAACAAAAAACACTTACCAAATACTGTTAACTTCTTGGAAACCGTTGACGTTTGTTATGGATTTGCTGATTTTCTTTGAGTTCATGTTTTTGGCTGGACTCAAAGAGTACTCAGTATTTTTGTTGAAATGGAGTACCGATCTAGATCTCGGCAAATCAACTGAGTTGAATGATCTAGGTGATCTTGAACATAGTATTTCCTTCTTGGGAGATTCTTGAGGGTTCTGGTACTCCATGTGTTCCTTCACTCTGTTCAGGAAACTCACGATTTGCTTCAACAAGGCTAAATGCATTTGTCTATTGGTTTCAGTCTGAAATATTTAAGTACAATTATTTTGCTTTACTTTCGTTCAATTAACTACCTCTAATATTAATCAAACTCTAGCTAATCATGTTAAACGTAGAAAATTTCGCAAAAAAAATACTTATAAAAATACGCAAAGCAGAAAACAATCATAATCGCACAAACACGCATCAATTTCGCTTTAATTCTTTAGAAGGTACCCGTTATTATAGAACTTAATCACACACCTAATGAAGTAGGTAATGAAGGAAGAGATTATGTTCACGATAAATACCTGAGCCAACTGCCACTTCAATGTCTCGACTTCCATGTTCAACGCTGTTACTTCGGCGGGGTTGGTTTCATCTACCTTAGGAGTAGGGAAATCTGCCTTTGGTATAGGTATAGCTGCTGGTAGTGCCACTTTAGTACTCTGCTCCGATTTGTTGCCTTTAGAAAGTTGAGAACATGGCTCAATTCTTTCTAGAATCTGAAATGGAAATAACATAAATCTCAATGGAAATCTCTATACAAGCCCAAGGGTTAAAGTTGATATTTATCTAAAATTATTTCTTCGAAAATTAAATAGAAAGTTAAGTAAAAATAATACATAGTTTAAACAATCCACTACAGATGAAAATAATTTAAACGGAAGAACAGTGAATGTGTTTAGGCAACTCAAATATGCAGAACATTCGAAACAATAACATGTCTTGAATTCATGAATAATTGGTTATAGAATACTGTTACTCTTGCAACAGCGAATTTGGAACAGACACTACTAAATTATCTAACTTTGGTGAACTTCACTCGAGTCGATCCGATGACTTACTTATTTCCGTATGTATTTATAACGCATACGTAACCGATACGTTTATTGGCGGCTTTCTACTTAGGCGACATTGATATGAATAGGCGTCTATCGCGTGTCGCCTAAAAACGTCTAATTGTAAAAGTAACGGTTAGCCTTTACGTCTGCTAATAGAGGAAAAAAGTTGAGAACCAGCCAGTGATTGGTAATGTGTCGCACCATCTCCCACGCCGCGAACAATACGTTGCATGTCTATCGAGATGGCAAAAACCCGTGTACCGTAACATTGAACTGTGTTCATGTTACTTGGAACACATTTTTGATACAAGTTCACAAAGGCGTCCTCAATTTTGAAATGCATTCACAAATTTTACGTGATCGGCTCTATTTGTTGTAATAACGTTGATGTACCTACCTATTTATATAATTATGTATAAAATTGAAATTTTGCAGTTTTAAGGACAATAACATTGCTGTATGTAAAGTCATTGTCAGATGCAAATCGATCCTAATCGTCATTCATCACAACGTGTTTGATAAAATGATGGGAAATGCACTAAGGCCAATGACTGTCCTACTAAAAATGCCTGCAAAACGGCATTACAGTTATTACATTGTATGTACTTACATTAAATGATGTTAACATTTTTTTTTCGTTAAACAAACCATATTAGATAAATTTAATATTAAAATAAAAGACCGTCCGAAAGAGTCAGAAACACCATGCTACGCGCCACGACAGGTGTTATTGACGAAGCTGAAGAGGTAAAGGATCGGGAACGGAGGGCAGTTCATAAGAAGGCCATTGCCCAGCAGTGGGACATATATTATCAGAGCATTGAACAACGCGGACGAAAGGCTACATAAAAAAACCTATACTTATTACAATTATTACTACAATTCTATCAATAAACTATACAATCACCCAACGGGTCCTATGTTTCCTACTAAATATAAGGTAAGTAGGAGCCGAACTTAACTGTATGGATTTTCCAGAAACATCTAAGTAGGTTGTGTGATTTGTGCGTAAGTATAGCATGCCGAAAAGACTTTCCTTTTACTCTTTGAAAAAAGTGCAATAAAACCACCAAATAGAAAAATAGCCGACCGGGATTCACACAGATCTACCACAAAGGGTTTCATCTTTTTTATGACTCTTCGAACAATTATTTCTCCATTAAGGTCATCAGAACTGTTATGACCTCTTACGCAGTCTATCGAGCCTATATACCAACCGATTGTTCATCAGTCGTATCTTGAATTTACAGCTACCAACTCTACAATTAAAGCCTCTTTATCAGCAGCCATTGTTTGGGAATGATTGTTTCTTTCTTACCTCAGTGTTTACTTGTGAGATATTATTCACAGAAAGAAGTACACCACCTCTGTTTTTGTTTTCATTAAGAACAATAGTCATTAAGTCAGTGCCTTATAGCATACGTTTGTATTTACGCTGTACATTGTTTTATTAAATAAAATACAAAATTTATCAAACGTTAAACATAAAATCCACCCTAGCTTCGTCAGAAATAAAATACAAAAAAAATTAAATAAAACAAACAAACAAACAAAACACAACTTACTTAACTAAATAAACCACCCCAGGACGCACCCGACCCAAAAGTCCCCATAACGCTAGCTGCGTTGCCGCGCTGCACGGCAAGGGAGATCCTCTGTGCCAGGTACGCCCCAGAGCGGTAGTCAAAACCGCGGCTCCTCAAGCGTCGCCCAATCTCCCTGACGAACTGCCTCCCCTGTTCCCCCCAAACCCCAGTGGTCTCAATGGCCCCAAACCCCAGTGGTCTCAATGGCTACGCTTATAATTTATGTCCATACTTACTTATATAAAAAATTAAATTGGAAAGACTATTGTGGAGGCTTACTAGCTAACGTTTAAATCTTGTCACGTCCAAATTACCTACCTCTACATAGATTTACATATTGATGTCTGTTTAACAAATATCGATCCTTGGACCTTAGCTTCGGCTGTTTAGTTCAGTCATACTAAATCTGCACCTATAACCTATATAGGTATCAACTATCAATACTCAAGCGATCATCTACGAGTATAAGCTTATCAATTTGCTTAGGAATAAAACAAGCCCTTTGAGCAGCGCTTGCGCATTCTATGCCAAAGAGTATTGATTTCCTCCACGCAGGTATGTTACATGCAGTTTCTGCATCTCCGGTGACACTCTCACGTGTGTAGGGGGGTCACTACGGAAATCGAACGAACGTACAAACGAACGGTAGCTGTCATGCAATCTTTTTTAATAGGCGGTTCGCTGGTATTTTTATGCATTTTATTAGTTTCTAAAATTATGTAGCTATAGGGGCGCTGATCAAGATGTCACACAAATTACCCTGAACCGCCAATCGAACTATCTTCCGACAAGTGTCAAAAATATTCGTGATTCGCAGACTGATAGGTTAACCACCAATATAGGTATATTGGTGTTAACCACCAATATAGGTATATTGGTGGTTATCGCAGCGCTCCGAAGTTTACCGAAAACTAAAGTATAGGGGCTAACCACGACTCAATCGTTGCATCAAACGTACCGATTGCGTGATAGCTCCCGTTCGTTAGTTCGTTTGATTTCTATAGTGACCCCCCTGCCCACTGGAACCTCACACCGGCAAGAAGGCCACGGCTCTACATCTGGCCTGATCTGGGCTACTGGTGTACTGTCTCGTCTTACACTCGTGTTTTCTATTTCAACATGCCTAATGCAAAATTAACTAGGCATTATTAATTATGGTCTAATTGTTTAACTATTATTATTGATTGTTGAGATCGATTTGCTTACTTATTACTACTAGTTTCACTCTATACGAATTATAATTATGTACACTATGTGAGATAGTGTGCATTATTTTGTTACAGATTCCTATAAAACGAGCAATACTTTCGGTGGTCTGCCAACACCACCATATCAACTACAAAACTATTAGGTCGCAAAATTAAATCGTACTTTCGGCAAGATGTAATTTCACCTGCCTGACTCACGCAGCCATGGGCCGAAATGTTAGGGTTGTCGATTTAAGACGGTGCCCGCCGTGGTGTTTGTTTTGAGTTCCACGCGTCGTGTTGCCGTGGTCGGGTTGTCGTGAGGCAAGCCGTCACGCGTCGTCGGTTGTGCGTGACGACTTCATCCGCTTGGACCCTGCGGAAGCTATAATGGCGCCCTACCCTCGAGCCTCGCTGATGACAAGTGCATGGGGCCTTTGTCTTGCTCCGTATTGTTGCCGGCGCATGCTTACGCAACGGAAACTAAACTACTTTTTAATGTCGCAGTCCTTTATGTAACTGGTACCAGGATTAATTGTGCCTGCCTACCTGTCTGCTACCTGTCGACGCTAATTTATGTGGGCGAGCTCTCGCGACTGTCGAGCAAAAAACACTTGGATTTACAATATGTATTTTTATATTAGGAACACTTTGAAATATCGAGTAAAAACGAAGCAGACAGCAATAGTTATGGTCTACAGAACTCAGTCAGATTCGCCGTAGACCTTTTTGTGTTACCATTTTGTGAAAGGCGATAAGTATTACAATTTTCAAGTTGCAACATATTTTCAATGACTGCTAAATTAAGTGAACATTTTGCTGCTTCCCTACAAAAATACTGTGCTCATTTTCCAAGCAGGAGTAGTAAAGTTGTAATATTATAGAAAGGTCCTATTTCGATTTGTCAACTTCATAACATCGAGTCCGCATGTCCTATGATGTTCATTTGTTTTACGGTTGGCGTAGCATTCCTATGTTTCTATCGTATCGTATGGTTTTTCTTAACTGTTCTATAAAAATCCACATTTGGCACTCAGAAAATAAACCACAATCACAGAACCCAGTTAGAACTAAGGGTTCACGCTTGGCCATCCTCATTTATTATTCCATGGATAGAGGCGGCGCGGGCACACACACACACACACACACACATACACGTTGTCAAGGACTCATGTTCAGCTCATACATAGTCACTCAGGTGGAAACTTACGGGGAAACACAATTACACCTTTTGTTTAACTATTACCTAATGTACGGCCAATTATCGGGTAGGTGAGCCTTGGCACCTCGTATTGGGGATGAGGATGACTGTTACTTTTGGTGACCTTGATAATGCCAAAAATGTACTCAGTCTCCCCACCCTTCCTCTTCCAACATTGTTAGTCTTCATTGGGCTGGCAAACCCAAGCTTTGATTGTTATACTTATACCATACGATACGATAGAATCCATTAAAGAAACCTTCACCAATAAGGGGAACTCATATAGCCATCATTTGTATAAACACAATCCACAATACATGCATACTATAAAGTCTAAAATGAAGCTATTGTTTTTTTGTTATAAATAATTATTAGTATCCGTTTCCTTTCCGGAACTAGTCGCTCGCTCAATAGTCGATGTTGATACTCTGCATGTGGCACATAATAACAAGGTATCACCGATCACACGCATGTACACTACCTGCTGCCCGAGAGCATCGTATTGCTTCATCGGCACTGCCTGCTGCCGCTACACGGGTTCGTTATCGACGCAAATAAGCGTCACTATATCGCTATACGCCATACATTGGCGGCACTGTGATTTGATGAACCCCCATTACACGAGTTTTTCGACGTCGATAACGAACCCATGTGGCGGCCGCTGTTGTTTAAATCATAACGTGAGTTGTTATTTATTTATATTATTATTGAATGATCGTCATCATCAATGAAAATCAGCAATAAGTTCACAGAATCCCCGTGTGATATGAGCAAAGCCTCCGAGATATTTTTTGGAGCGAATCTGAGCTCGCTTGCGTTTGAATTCCGAGTGAAAATTAAACGCCACCTATATTTAGGTAGTTAGTACGTGGTTAGTACCAATCAATGCCCACCAATAACTATCGACCTACTAGAATTGCACGTTCCATCTTAATCCAATCACGTTTTCTTGAATAAGAAACGATGAAACACACATACTTTCATATCATAGCATTAGTTGTATGTTTAGTATTGCGTGTGCTGTCCTGGATCCGGTATGGTTCCTTGTATGAGCCTATTGGGCCATATCGCCTAATTCTGTTCCTTGTTTGCGTAACAGTAAAGTTAAACTGGCCGGGCTAAACGATATGGCAGGTTTTGTGATGGGTACTACATAATATGGGGATACTTTCCCAGCTGCCAAATTAATGTTATGCGAGATGCAACTAAACGAGATGAACTAACGTGCCAAAGAAACGAGATAGATACGTGGTTTTCGCAGCGCTCCAAAACTTTATTTAGAGAATTATTACCCCCCAGTCAATTAACATTATTCAAGTTAAATGATAGCAGGTCGACCTTCTAAGCACGTGCAGTAGAAGAAATCCGTCTCAAAAACAATAAGTAAACCTAACAGTAGCTGCTATTGAGCAACTATATAATCATAACATTACCAAACCATACTTTGTAGCTTTCAGAGTACCTATTGATAGCTAGGAAATTCGTTTCGGTACTGGTCTCAATACTCAATCTTTTATTGCATTCATAAGTAAGTTTTACAGGTGTTCAATACATTAAATTAGGAACTTTATGGACCCTGTCGGTCTACCTAAATACATGCATCTATATTGCGTTATTTTTTAAAGTAGGTAAGTATTTCTTTAGTCCTTACCTATCTAGGTATCTAAATGTTATTATTTTGTTTTAATAAATACATCATGATTTCTCTAATAACTGTTGGTTTGGTTTTATAATTTTAACTGCCTGTTATTAACTTATCTACCCGTAATTAAAGAAAAATTGTATTCTTCGAAATGAAAGGTTCAAACATCTTGAATATTTCGGTTAACTATTACGATGACTATTACAAAATATATTTAATAAAAACATCCGCATAGCATAGTGTTTTAGATTGGTGTTTCGGAACATAAATAAAAACATAAGCGCCATTACAACCGTATAACCTACTTTATACATGTATTGTATGTACCTTGTGGTGTTATTGTGGTAAGCTCTGGTAAGCTAGAACTCATTTGACGAATGGTGTAGTGGTTATAGTGACCCTGACTGCCATGCCGAAGGTCCATGGTTTGGTCCCCGGCAGGGGGCAAATATTTGCAGAATATATAGGCCATTTATTTATCCTAACTTCCTAACTAATATTATAAATGCGAAAGTAACTGTGTCTGTCTGTCTGTCTGTCTGTCTGTCTGTCTGTTACTCTTTCACGCCAAAACTACTGAACGGATTTGAATGAAATTTGGTATACATACGGTCTAGACCCTGGGAAAGAACATAGGCTACTTTTTATCCCGGAATTCCCACGGGAAAACTTTTTAAGGCGAAGCGAAGCGCGCGGGAACAGCTAGTTTTAAGTAAATGACTCATGTTTGATTGAATGGAAACCGGACTGAAATGTTCACTTTTTTATAAATTGTAATCGTTTAGCAAGTTTAAGTTACGTAATATACCGGTTTGATGGGTTTTAAACGGAAGCATAACTTAAAGATCGATTGATTTTGGCAAAAATGTATGCATCTATCGACACCGACCTACCGGCCTACTATGACAAAGTTCAGTGGGTAGAGTTTAGTAAGATACAGGATGTTAAAAAGATAGGTAGGTATAGTAAGCGTAAAAAGGGGGTTCCCCTCATCTCGCCTAATCTTTATTGACCAAAACTCGTTTCGCATAACTCGTAAGGTCTAAACTTTTTTGGTCGAATCATCAGTTTGCCAAGTTTTACGTGGCATAAGGCTCGTTTCGCCTAAAACTCTTTTAGCACAATCTTGAAACACGTAAGTCTCGTTTGCTCAAATTGTTCGTATAGGTATAATCTTGTTTCTCCTAATATTATCTTAATAAATAATATATTAAGAATGTAAAATGTACAAATTGTGGTATTTTTCTCCTAGGTACATCCCGAACGTGGCGTGGCGTCGGACGTAAGGGAAAATTAGGGAAAAGCGTCGGACGTGATGAGATACCAGCAGAACTTCTTCGTACTGGTTATGTGTCTTCGCTACTCTTTGTGTTGATTCTGCGCTGCTGGGATGAGAAAGCAATACCCAAAGATATGAGAGACGCCAATATTGTTACATTGTACAAAGGAAAGGGAGACAGGGGGGACTGCAACAATTATAGAGGAATATCACTCCTGAGCATCGCTGGCAAGGCCTTCGCAAAAGTGATTCTGAAAAGGCTAGAATTACTTGCTGATCGTGTATACCCAGAAACACAATGCGGTTTTAGAGCTGGCAGATCTACAACGGACATGATATTCACCTTACGACAGGTACAGGAAAAATGCAGAGAACAACGTATGCCCCTCTTTACAGCATTTGTTGACCTACAGAAGGCCTTTGATACGGTCAGTCGCGAAGGGCTCTACCGTGTACTTGAACACATTGGCTGTCCACCTACTCTCTTAGCCATCATTAAATCCTTCCACGATGGCATGTGTGGTACAGTCGTCTTTGACGGTGAAGAATCGGGCCCTTTTAATGTTAATAGGGGAGTAAGACAAGGGTGCGTTCTAGCTCCGACCCTGTTTGGCATCTTCTTTTCTGTTCTTCTCTTGGTGGCCTTTAAAAACTGTGACGTCGGAGTTCACCTGCACACAAGGAAAGATGGACGACTTTTTAACATCAACCTGTTGAGATCGAAAAGGAACAGGTTGGATTTGTTGGCCAGAGAGCTCCTGTATGCTGATGATGCTGCACTGGTCGCAAATACGGAAGGTGGCCTTCAAGAATTAATAACCAAATTTAATAGCGCATGCAAGCTTTTTGGTATGACAGTGAACAGTAGGAAGACCGTCGTTATGGTTCAGGGAACGGACTATATGCCTCAGATAATGCTTGGTGAGGACACCCTTCAAATCGTGGACGACTTTTGCTATCTCGGTTCCACTACCACCAACAAATTGTGCAATAACAAAGAAATTAACACCAGAATAGGCAGAGCTGCGACCAACTTCGGAAAGCTTCATGCTCGTGTATGGAGAAATAACAAGCTGAATATCTCTACCAAGGTCTTAGTCTACAAAACATGCGTCCTGAGTATTCTCTTGTATGCATCTGAAACGTGGACAACCTACTCGATGCACGAACGCCGTCTAAATGCTTTCCACATGCGATGCCTTCGCGCAATACTAGATGTCACTTGGAAAGACCGGATGTCCAACGAAAGAGTTCTCGACATAACTCGCACCTGTAGTATCACTGCTACACTGAAACAGCGAAGGTTGCGATGGCTGGGCCATGTTTTACGTATGGACCCAGATAGACTTCCTCGCGCGGTGATGCTGGGCCAAATCGCAGACGCCAAAAGACCAGTAGGTCGCCCGATGCTCCGTTTTAAGGATTCCTGCAAACGTGACATGTTATCCTTTGGCATTAACCCGAACACCTGGGAAACGGCAGCCATCGCAAGAGCGGAATGGCGAGGCCTTCTGTGTGATGGAGTAGCTCACCACGACGAAGCCTGGCTCGATGGCTTGAGGCAGAAAAGACTTCGTGCAGTTCAAGAACCGTCTGCAGACTCACGCTACACTTGCGATCTCTGTGGCAGAAGGTGTCGAGCTGCAATCGGACTCTACAGCCATAGAAAAAGATGCGCACAAACCTCTTCCCATCGAATGGATTGACGCTGCAACTATCATCTGATCAAGATGTCGTGGCCAATGATGATGATGACATCCCGAAAATCACGATATTGAATTATCGAAATATCAAAAGTTAATGACCATTATAATTATTACAAACGCCATTAAACCCCATGGGATCGGAACCTAAAGATAGGTGCGACGACGAGCAAAGCGAGGAGGAGCGTGTTAGGTGCACATTTTCGTCAAAAGCAAAGCGGAGCGGAGCGGAGCGTTTCCTACATACAAGGAAACAATACAAGGCACCAGTTACCTAGCTACTATGTCATAGCATTATTAGACTAATTAAGAATTGGCCATGCCATTATTAGGCTAAACAATATTATGCGAAATAACATTTTACTAAACGAGATTTATGCCATACGATTTTCGGCGAAACGAGACTTTGACCAAACGTTACTATGTAATACGAGATTAGGCAAATAAATCTTATGCCAAAAAAGGTAGAACCGTAAAAAGGGGATGACTAAGGGGAGTAATTTTCAACATCTTTTGCAATATATGTTATAATAAATTGTATTTTTGTTGGTCTCGTGAATTGGCAAAACTGTTATTAATGATCGATAAACAAGCAATGAACATCGAACTTCCTTCGGGTTTTTTTTTAACCCTTTTCAATCTAGCGTTCAAATACTGAAATAACCTTCGTAGCATCGGTTTTATCACCTCCCCTACCCGCATGGGAGGGTTTGAACCCTATTTCCGGAACACTGTCGATTGTAAGTAGGTACAACCGCCATTAACCGACCGTCTGGCATTTACTAATGCCTGCAGGTGTAAAAAAACAGAGCAATTCCGCGTATTTTAATCAACATTACACTATAATGATGATGTTGTAAGAAAATAACTTCATAAGTTTTATTCTGGTTTTATTGTCATAAAAATGTTGGAGTATAATTTGTTACTAAGGTCATGGTCAATAATTATTTTGGTAGATTGGCAAGATAAGTGTATCAGACTATGATTAAATCGTCTATAATGGGCAAGTGATCATGATAATGATGACGAGATTGGCAAATAATCTCCAAAATTATTGTCATCTTTCGCGAAGATGCAAATGAAAAATGAGCGATGCGAATAAAATTTGTTGTGAATCAATTTGTTTCAACTCCGTTGTGTTACATCAGTTTAAATGTAAGGTGTGGTCCAAGGTTTCGCAACCCATGGTAAAGGCACTTGTGTTAGCTCTTATATTGATAAACAATATATTTATCAGAATTAGACAGATTCTATCAGTGTCATACAAAGATTTTACGAAATTATTAATAATAATAAGAAAATACATTCTCCCTACATTTCAAATAATATATTACTACCGTTTTATCAGACAGTATTTATTGGGCTACACCATTTCGTATTCTATGAAGGTAAATAATAAGTAAGGTACGTATAAGTATCTCGCTACCCAAAAAAATATGAAATACTTAACCATGATAAAATGGCGCAGGATATCTACGTGACCTTTACATCTGTGTCAAGAGCAAGAGTATCCACGAAGAGGAATCCATGCCATACGGGTTTAAATTAAATATCGAAACTTTTTATAACTACCTACACAATAAACATGAACAAAATTACCAACTTCTGTATGCGCCCTTCAATAATATAATGTAGAGAATACATTTAACAACGTGTAAATGCGTCCGCATCTCATAATAACAGTATTTTATAAATTGTAAATAACGATTAATCTTTTCTCATTGTTAATGTTACTCCTACAATTGTGGAAACACGATGAAAATGAATCCAAAACCCACGTTCCCAGTTAAAAGATTTTCCGATATAATTCCTATTAAGTAAACATTTAGTTGTAAGGTGAATAACCAGAAACCGTTTAAGATTAAGAGAACCTGTTAAAAATGTAATTAAGAGAAGAACGTACACAATGTAAGTTTAAAGATAACATCGCATCTTTCGCACGAAGGAGATTTATAGGAACAGGGTTTAAAGATTAGGCGTTAAAGAAGAAAAGTTCCCAGCTCACACCATATCTGCGCAACCTAACAACCTGCATTGTATATTCTGACCTTAGACTAAAAATATACGAACAAGATGGAGTGTCACATACAAAAACAAAGAAAGAAAGAAAGAAAAAAACATAAAACTTTATTTGACAATGACAGCTTATACTTAATTATACACCATAATAAAGAAGTAATGAATAAATTTGCCGTCGCCAAAAAGGCGTCCACTCAGCTATTGCAGCGCCCTTGGCCACAGCCAAGGACACCGCGCTGGTGTTTCAGTGGAGGCCTCTTTATTTATTTATTTATTTATACTTTTATTGCACAATATATAGAAGTAAATATGTACAATGAGGTGGACTTAATGCTAGAAGCTCTTTAGTAGTGAAAACAAAAAACTGTTCATTTTGTTTACTGTTAAACCGTTTAAGTTCAACCTAATGACATAAGGGCCTCTAGTACCGGTTTCGTGAATTTGGAAAACGATGTTTTTTTAGGTTTTCTTGTTCTATGGTCAAACTATCAAACCTGTACTAGACGTAAAGGTCACAAATCTTCAAACCAAACTATGTAATTCAAAATAAGAGCGTACAGTGGTAGAAGTACGGAGTTATTTGTCGAGAAGTTTCTTTTGCACTGACACTTCATCTTGTCCGTATATTGTTAATCTAAGGAGCCCCTAGTATGCTTAATTGTGTTGGCAACTTCCCGTCGGTCGCAGGAAAATGGTGTATTTGCATAGGCAGTGGCGTCGCTCCAGAAGCATCAGCGGGGTCACTCTATAAGACGAAAAACTACTTTTCGGAGCGCTGTTGCGCGAGCCACGACTCTACCTGGTTGTATTAAATTTGCTTACACGACAGCTCCTGTTCGTCCGGTTTCCGTCAGTATAGAGTAACCCCCCAGATACGTAGACAGTGCATGGGGTCTCCAGACACAATAGTGGCGTCTTATCTCCCTTTCATATCGCGAGAGCGGCTGTCACAATAGTATGCTTTGCCACTTCCGTTAGGAACTGACGGTGCCTGTAAATCTGATGATTTATGTATGAACCTGGGACTGCAAGTGCATGAAGCGATGCCGATTTGATGGACAACTTTGTAAAGTACATAAGTAGTTTGAATTTTTTAAAGAAAGCTAACCGTAATCGCGCTCTCCGTATAAGAAAGTCTTGTAAAAGGTAATCTTCAGACATTTTAACATCTTCTAAGTATCTCTAAGTCTCCGTTGATAGTGATAAGATTAAGATTTCTTAAATCTGCTAGGTCAGAGTGTTGTAGTATTGAGTGGCACTTGGGAGAGGCATAAGTCCAGCATTGGACGATTTTTGGCTGATGATTGTAATGATGATCATACGCTGAAGCCAGGTAATTGTTGTAAGTATGTACTTCAGTCTTAATTAAGTTATTTGTAAATATTGTGTATACTTAGTTACCTAGGTATACATAAATACAATGAGTACTTGTTACTGTTAGAAGTAACCCACTAACGATTATGAATATACCTAACTAGTAGAAAAAATCATATTTAAATTATTGAGTAAACAAGATTAGCACGATCCAAAACATCGGAAGCTAAGTCATCAATAGTCATCATAGAACCGACCTACTTACGTAGTTATTGCAAAACGCTATTTTATTCTGCAACGCAGCTAAAACAAAACAAAAAACATTCGCGAGCAATCGGGGCAGATGGTCAAAATTCGCAGTCGGCAGATTATTTTGTGGAGTGGGCGAAAAACAAAACAAACTCACCTTTTCAGCGGGTTCTGGTTTCTTGAGGGTGTCGGTAGGCTTCGGGCCTTCCTTCTTGGGGCTGGCGACCGGTGACCTGGTGATGTACCGGTTGGAGAGTCTCCGGGCGAAGTTGCTCTTGAAGTCCTCACATCTCATGATGGACTCGACTGGCCTGCCATACTCAGCGAGCTGATCATTGCCCATGCCTTGGGCGAATACGCTGGTCATGTTGAATGCTGGTGAATTACTCTTTGGAAGTCATTATTTGTCGGTAGTTTGTTTGGTTCGCTGCGCACGCGGCGGCGCACCTCCTGTCGCGGTAAAAGCGATCGACACACTGACTGACGTCAGCGCGGTATACGGTGCCGAGGAGTCGGGGAAAAGCGCTGTGTAGCGCTTTATCGAGGCGTAGATCTAGAATTCTTTCTACAGTACGGAAATACACACGGGTTTAGTAGATCCTGAAATACCTACATGGTATTCGTATTTTTCTCAGCAGCTGCCATCAATGTTCTTAGTCTTATCTAGGTGCCTTAGATAAAGTAGCCTTCGACATGTGGTGGTAGATGGTAACGACTAAACTTTAGTGAGATTTTATCTTTCTTAGGAGGCCCATAATATTTCATCAGCGATCACATATTGTATTCTTGACTGATTATTAAATTTAGTCCTACACTTTCCGTAGAATTAATCGTATTTTCAGTGAGCTAAAATACTGTTCATCATCGGTTATCCTAACTAATATTATAAATGCGAAAGTAACTGTGTCTGTCTGTCTGTCTGTCTGTCTGTCTGTCTGTCTGTTACTCTTTCACGCCAAAACTACTGAACGGATTTGAATGAAATTTGGTATACATACGGTCTAGACCCTGGGAAAGAACATAGGCTACTTTTTATCCCGGAATTCCCACGGGAAAACTTTTTAAGGCGAAGCGAAGCGCGCGGGAACAGCTATTTCGAATATTTTACAAACTGTGCAAGAGCCATCTACCGGTATTCACATCAACGTGCTTATTTGGCTTTGAACTAGCCTCCTACATTCAAACGCATATTCAAACCTTCACTTTCACGAGCTAGTAAACAAACTCTTTATAACTTCACTGTAACTCTTATACAAGGTTTGCAATATGTTGTCAATGCGTTAAACAGATGGCGCTGATTATATTATCTTATTTTTTTTGAATGTAGATTCTAGAACAGTCGCTGGGTCATCTAGCTGTTGTAGTAGAAGTTAGATGGAAGGAAAACTTTTATTCGGTTTTTCCCCACACCCATATATTTTTATACTTACCAGCAGGTAAACTTTAAATCTTATAATGCTATACTTACTACGGCCTAGGTCAAAGTACCTATAAATTTGAGAAATAAAATCTCTTTCTGATAATCTTTGGTAGAAGGAACTCAGTGAGGACTATGAGGAGCATGTGAGGAGAGAGCTTCTCTAAAATCCTTGGGAGTGAGAGAAAAAAGTTTCTATGCCAAATCTATTTAGCCGTGGTTCTACTGTCAAATTACATCAGTCGAGTGTCCGTCTCTCTGACGGAAACGGAACAATAAACTCAGACATAACCTTAATATTTCGGCAAAACATTTTAAATTATTGTTTTAGCTACGCTATGTATCTCAACCAAAAGGCAATTGTTCATACTTACTAAAAAAAACTTAATTAGTAAATGATGGATTAACATTAAAAACACTATGGAAGAACATAAGAAACTGAAAACATCATTAGAAAGTAAGAATATTTTAATAATTTTCTATTGTGAAACCATTGGGTTATTTAATTATCAATTAAACTGATGTATAAAACAGTAATTTAACATCACGATTCCTACTTACTCATACAACTTAGGCCATAATAAACTCAAACATGCACTTATAACATTTTCTATATTCTTTTCAGTTGTATCAATATCAGTGCCACCACCCTTACAAGTCGTTGTTAGAGTGCTGAAATGTTTGAAAACTGTGATTCACTAATCTAGCTGCTAAAGAAATGAGGATTCGAAAATTAACAATCACTTTTAGATGAAAACTCCGACGACTTCCTTCATAAGTCAAACGAGTCAAAAGTTCCATTTCAATGTGTTGGAGTTGACGATTATTATCGTGGCATTTCTTGTGTTCTTCATAGCTGTACTTATCATTTACAAAGTGGTATTCGTACCACCAGCGGTAGTTCGACCAAATGCCACAAACGAATAAATCAGGGGACCATGAAGCTTTATAGGAGCACAAGATTTTTCTGTGAAGAGACAGTATGTATATCATTCGATCCTAATCGAAAGGTTTTTCTTAAAATGCTATTTAGATGTTAGACCTCCGTTGGCTTTTGCTATAAGTATCCCTAACCCGCCCTCCTAGCAAGGGTATTACAATGAAATGTCTATACCAATAGAGCGTTACGTGGTCACTATGATGATATATTTCATCAATTTCTCTAGTTTCAGCAGCGCCTACACACAACAACCCTGTGAATGGAGGACAGAAGCGGTCACCGTCGTGTGAACTTGCTAGCGCGACTTGTGAAGGAGTTCAGGGACCCTACGACCCTACACCGCGTCGCAGTGGCTCGCACGTCGCCCCTGCCCGTGGCCTCACACTCCGGCGTGGACCCACCGGGATGGTCTACATTCAGCAAGTATAGGCAGGCTTTCCTATGTTTTCCAGTGGAAATTTTTCAAGATTTTTACCAATTGAGATTGTCACCGATGCTGACACCCTTATGTAGAATTTTTATCGCCTATTGTTGCAATAGATACTTACTTATTGCTGTGACATTTATAATACCGATCGTTTATTTTTTTTTGGGTAAACGTTATTATAGACACGATAACTGTACCTACATTACAGTAGGTATTATGATATTTATCGTAGACCTTGGCCATGATGAGCATAATATGCAATGTAGCGATTATTGAGTAAGTAACTATTTTTACAGCTTTAGTGAAAGAGATAACGAAACTCCTTATGCTGTCCCAGTGGTTAATAATATGCGCAACAGACTAAACAATTTATACCAAAGATGGAGAGAACGAACACGGTGAGCTTCATTTTATACATTCACATATTCAGAAATATTACAATTTGTAACATTTATAAAATTCCGAACTTATCGATTAACATTTACTCAAAAATCAATACTAAACATATTTTAGTTGGCTTCTAACATTCGTGAAATTTTCAGGAATCTTGTAATCGAGTTTATGAAACCAACAGACAGTGAGTTGAGCTACGCGCGCCGAGCTGAAGAGAGCCAGGGGACTCAGTACTCACATGATGCGCTTCTGCGTACCTCAGAAATACGACGACGCTTCGAAAACGGATTCAACAAATTATACAATTGGGTTCTAATTTTCGGGTAAGAAACGAATATTTAATTATGTGAATGATGGAATAAGCGCTATTTTGTTTGCCTAAGTTTGACTGCAGCAATTTATATTTTCTCAACTTTTTACAGACACCGTTGCTATGATTATGTGGCACCAACAACATCATCTGTTAATGTGTCTCCGCCCCTGGCTATCACCCATCAGCCCTTGTGTCCCAAGCCAGAATTGGTAAAGATAGCAAAGAGAAAATCCCACACACATTTCACTCTAGCGAAACCTGAATCCATTTATGAAGTCCAGAACATCTGCAATGTTACAGAACCAAAATTTTACCCGAAACCATTTATATCAGAAGAGCCAAGTTTATCAAGTACGACATCAATGAATACGGATTTAAACATTCTGGTGCCGACAACTATACTTTCCATACTCCTACTTATTTCCATTATTCAACTTTACAAATGCTTAAAGCAGTATTTCAACAGATCTAGATATTAGTAGTTACCAACAGAGCTATCAATAATTCCAAGCATAATGGCTTACCCAACTCAGCCTCCATCCACGACACCCCCTATGACTCCTATGTCAGCTCCCGTCACCAGATCCTACGCATCGCCCAGCCGATCCCCTCCGCACGCCGGCTCCCGACGAGCTACTTCCATGTTCTACACTCCTCGCCCCAACCCCAAAGGAGTAGTGAAAGTGTACCCTAAAAAGAGCAGACTTTCATCACAGCCTCAAAGATCTATGTCAGGAGTCACGCCCCAGATGTCACAGCTCGTTAATGAAAGGCGCATGTTCCTGTCGCCATCTGTCAGGCGGAAGCCGTCAGCCTTCGCGTCCAAGTCTACCCTGCAATCCACCCTCACGCCGCGGCCACAGCCTCACATGTTGCGCACCTCGAGATCCCCCTATGGCTCACAAAGCTGCTTGCCTACTCCAGGGTTCGATATCCAAGACACTTCACCACAAATCTTACCCTCACCATCATCTATTTATTATCCTTCCCCGTTACTTAACCAATCACACTCGAAGCGATCTCCTCTCCAGACAAAACCAACTCCTAGAATGACGGTGCCCGCACCCATTCCAAGCGTATCTACCAACTCCGACTATTCCTATCAACAGTTTTACCCAGAAAGGCCTTCGAGTTCAATGCGACGGCCACTGTCTGTATCTGTTGAATCCTCGATTGCTGAATCTTCTTTCGATACTGATAGTTTTAGTTCGAAGCGTTCATCTTCGCTTCGGTCTGCATCTCTGGACTCACCGCCTTATCCATTTGAGCAGCTGATGGCGATACCGGAGGAGTCGGCTGGCTCGTCGGTGATGAGTGGGGTGCCGGTGCGGGGCTCGCGTTCCGACCCCACCCCGCTTCCCCGCGCCCGGCTGTCCCCCGCCCCCGCCCCGCCGCCGCCGCACGCACCCCCCGGACCGTCTACCCCTAGTCGCCTCTCTCGACCATCCGTCGCCGATTTACCCTCTTTGCTAATATCTGCGTTGCCAAACTTAAGCATGCTAGAGGTGGCAATAAGACAAATTAAAAACGAATTACTATCTCAGAATGCAGCCTCTGTACCGTCGACTGTTGGGTTAATATTTGTTATAGTGACTCTTTTCTACTTTTACACAAATATGAGTCAAGTTGGGTTCGAATGAAGGTCCGTCTATAAATTTTCTTTCCGTATTAAACTTGATCCTACTCTCTAGAGCACAGGTATACGTAAAGAACTCATTGGCATAGATGGTGATAAGATAAATGATAACTGTGAATACCTTTATACCTCTATATCTTGGCAGTGCAACAATCACGAATACATAAATTGTAACATTCAATATATTTATAAATAAACATTATGGCTTTTTATTTCTCACTACTTACCTATAACAAATAATAATATTAAATATATGCATTGACAAAAAGTCATCCATCCCGTCCAATGCGAACTCAAGTGTAAGTACATCTCATAAAATCACACATCATCGCATGACAGTCCCGCCTTTCTTCAAGCTCATTTCTGCTATCTCATATAATTGGACATTAGCCCATACGCCTTTAATGTTACAAGGCCTTTAACTATTCATACGATCAAACGCAAACTATTATAACCCTTATTATCTAAGCACTAACAACGCTTAGTTTGACACACTAGAGTTATACATGTAGTGTGGTCCAATGTGGGTCAGTGACTGCAGGCCCACCATAGCAGTTGTGACATAATCTGACGTAATGATACAAACTTGAATCTTAGCTGGTCATAACTCTTATGCCCGAGCAGTAGAAGCCATTTCCGTAAACGGTCTATTATATTTAATTTTTTGTGTATCATTGCTAACATCACTACAATTTTGCGTAAAGATGTAGATAATTGAAGTATTATATTATTTACTTACGAGCTTCATAATTATAGTAAGTATATACCTATATATTATGTTCTTACACACTGAATTATACGACACACTTTGTTAATTAGAGGATCATACATAGGTAGTATCACCGAATAATAACCGAAGGTTATTCGATGACACAATAGTTCTTTTGTACCGAGGAGATTGGACTGAAGATGAGTCAATCATAAACCAAAGTCTTGATCTAAAATGCTAAACATGGAGTTGAGGAAGACGGTCAGGAGATGCACTATGTAAAAGAGGTTTATGTAAGCCGCCATGTAAAAGACAAAGAAGTTGCGAGATGGATTGAAAACTCCACGAAAAGCTTCAGAGCCTTACCACAAAAACTTAGACAGTATTTAACAGATGTTAAGCGCTGTCAAACGCATACGAAATCTGTCAAATTTAGTTTTAAACACTTGTTAAACAGTGTTTAACGTTTTTTGTGGTAGTACAGTCAGTCTTTGACGGAATATCAAATGTACTAACAACCTGAAAGTTTGCGATTGAGCGATTGAGAGCAGCACTGTGAACACGCTAGACTGTGAACAGATTTTGAAAAAAAAGCAAATTACTTTACCTACCTATTATTTGAAAAACCATGGTAAACCGTTTTTTATAACCAGGTACCACGTCACTCCGAAATCTGCAATCTTCGAAATCTTGCTGTGCGGTGTGCGTGCTATACTGATTGGAGAAACCTGAAATAAGTATGTAGGATGAAGTTCATGACATTGTTATCATCATCATTATCATTGCATTGTAAATATTCACTAATGTATGTAGGTACCCCTAATAAGAAACAAGTGTTTTCTCTTTTTTAAATTACAAAATCTATGTTTGGAGGAAATGGTAGAGGTAATTATTTCTCACTAAAAGGCTCGCGTTTTGTTACGTAACAATTTAGAACATAACAGTAATCGTTTTTTTTTCAAAAACCACGGTTGTTATGTAAGCTTTTTATAGATGTGTTGCAAAAAGTGTGCATTCTACGCTCTACCCTAAATATTTCAACAGTTTGGTCTTTGCGTGACCCTACAGTATACGTATACAGTGTTGCAAAAGTGGTATAGTAGGCCCAAAAGGGGTGAGACATGGCGTCATCGGTCATTCTGAACCACTTCTGTCTGACTTTTGGGAATTCACTCTCTAAAGAGTGCGACCAAAGGATTCAGTGGAGAAGCTAAATTACAAACAACTTCAGAAGAGTCTGCGATCCCTGACATCAACGTCGGATCCCTAGCAGGTCTTCCGACTAGGTCAATTTCCTACAACCACCCCTATCGGCTTACTATAGCACTTTTGCAACATCATGTAGAAAGCTTAGGGACTTGCCGACTACATACGCAACAGCCATACCATTAATTTGTGCAATGACCCGAGTGAAGTAGGTATACATCACTGCTGAACCAATATGTAAATAATTGTTTATATTTTACTTTTGATGCTGTAGCAGAGATAACTTGTCTATGTGCTGTAGCCATCGACCTAGTAGAAATTATTCGTATGAAGTCGCGAGTCGCGAGATGTACTCGAGCGGCTAACACTTTTGTTAAATGCAAACCGGCGGCGTTTGTCCCTTTCCTTACGTTCGCTCGATGATTGCGATTCGATTCGCGATGATGCTGTAGAGTAAACAGTGTGGTATAGTATAGTGTAGTGATTTAAGGGCCTTTTGTTTAACACGTACCTTCAACTGCTATCGATTCTTTGCTTAGAAGAAATAATGAGATTTTCGTCACAAAAACATGTTACACTCCATTTCCTAATGAATATAAGCCGAAGGTACCTATCTATATTGCACCTAGCACTAGAAGTAAGTACTCGTATTGTCTGAAACAGATTTTGTGGGTTAAAATCTATTAGATAACTAATTAACGTATTTTATTACTTTTATACTTAATCATATTTCAGTCCACCACGTAGTGAATAATTACAGTATTTTTTCAGTGTTCGAGTTACCTATTATATAACTTCACACATTATACTTAATTAAAAATAATCTCTTCACATTGATCGGATCACCATAGCATGCAGCATTGCTAAAGAAATGTTGCCAACTTGCTAATATCTAAACCAGGCTTTGACGCTAGTTAGTTCCTAGAAATATGTAGGTACTTTTACTTTAATTTCTTACCCACATTATATACTTACATATGCCTATTTCGTAAAATAAACCGATTGTACATTTTGAACTAAAACTTCCACAATTTAGACTATTGTACCAGGTCACAATAAAAATAGCTGAGAAATAGCTGCACTTGCGAACAGATCTTCATAATTCTTTAAGACAAACATACTATACAGGTTTCAATTGAAATAGATGACTTAGCACGATATCAAATGTGGGTCAGCATTTGTTGCTGATAAAATGTAAGACTGATTGCAATAGTCACATTCACAGTCACACTACTGGAGGCACAGTAAGTACGCACCTACAATAATTATGCAAGAAATCTCTGCTGAGTTGTGACTGACATAATATCAGATGCAAATGTTGGGACATTTTTCTGGCGTCACACAAAAAACGACAAAAAATAATATTGCCGCACTCAATTGTTATTCTTTATAACAATTTTTTATAAAAAAAAACCAGAGATAGGTAAAAATCATCGCGTATAATGAGATTATTTAACTTATGAAATAAGCATTTCCTGAATCATAAGTGTAGGGGAAACGAGGGGTACTTATTCTATTCTATTGTATTCAGACGTGGGCGAAGCTCCTGTACGTGGCTCTCTCGAGTGGAACCTTTGTACATATCCCCTTAATCTTAGGTCAGCCAGCCTAGCTCCCGAGTAAACTGGAGCAGTAACAAGGGATATAAAAGCTATAGGACCGATTTGTTTTTGAGTAAGTAAAGTACACAACAACAGCGGACGATAGGGCTGATGATGATAAAAAAATCTAATTTAACTTCTAGGCTCTCCAAAGTGCCATCTTCAACTCGCTGAAGTTGGTAGTGTGTGGATAAGGCCGACGACTATATGCAACTAATGAGTGGGGCTATACCGTTGGTACCAACCTATGCGACTGTGGTACCGCCCCCCAGACTATGGAGCATTTACTCTCCTGTCCCCTGTGCCCTTCCACCTGCACACGGGAAGGCTTACTCCAGGCCAACCAGAATGCTATCAAAATTGCTTCTTTTTGGTCTGGACAAATACAAAAAATCGCATTTCACTGACACGAAAGAAGAAGAAGAAGAAGAAGAACTAATGATTTATCCGTGGTATTTTATAGGTGCATTAATAACTACAGCTCTTCTCCCTAAATAGATTTTTCGAATATGTTGGCACGCCATGTGCCGATATCGTCACAAAGTATTCAACATTGTAGAGGAAAGACCTTGACTTGCTTATGTAAGTACTTACTTATATTGTTCTGTTTGAACAACGTTGCATCTCGCAATTATGTGTGGGTCTGAGAAAAAACTACCATACATGGAGCAAACCTTAAATTTAAATGTCTGTTTTAAGTACTTACTTATTTTTATTGAATAAAGTATATATCTTCAGATCACACACAACATCACAGCTCCATATATTGTCATCATCAGCCAATATTCGTGCTCTATAAACTGTAATTTTGACATGGACATGATTCGATTTTCGTCCACCGCCGCCGTGAACTCTTGGGTTAATTTCTTTCAGAATCACTCTGGAAGCACCTAGCTGGCTATAGCCAAAGGCCTACAAAAACGACCGCCGCTTTCCGCCACCTAGGACAACAACGACATGAAAAATTACGATCTGGGCTTACTAGGTAGTTCTTCTTCTTCTTCTTCTTCTTCTTCTTCTTCAGGTGCCATCTACTGTTATAGGTCGGCAATAATTAGGGCCACCAGAAGGGCTAGCACGGGGCGCATTGAAGAAGAAGAAGGACTACCAGCCTGAAACACAAACCAACACACAATTTGTAGACAATAGTCTACTGCAGAACAATGGGCCTCCTCCAATTCTGGGTGGGTACTGCCTTATTCTCCACACTTTGCTGGTGGGTTAGATATACAGTCCCAAAACTTTTGGGACAGCCTGTATCGCACAACAGACAAATAAGAGACTCAAGACTCAAGACCCGAGAACATAATAATTGTTATAAGTACGTAAGATTTATCGTTAAACAAAAATCTACCCAGCCGTGGATCCAACTCGGTACCCTCGACACTTCAGTCAGAGTTACTAACCAATGCACCATCCCGTCAGTCGGTAAGTACAAAAATATTACCTTTATTATGAAGACACTCTTGAAAATTTCAGGCTATCAGTTCAGAATCAGTAAAATATTTCATTTCGGCACACTTAAAATTAAGTGTGCTCGAACTGAAACTTCACTGTTTTAATGACTGCCAGGCGTCGTCGATGCAACAGACTGCAGGGCCTCTATCCTTGCCCTCCGGATCATCATCCAACCACAACCAGCGACCCATCTAAAAAATGATCCAGTGAGATTAACATACCTACCTATTTACATATAAGTACATCAAGAAAAGATGTAAAATGATCATTATCTTGTGCCTTACATTACGCTCGCGATGCTGATGCCGGCAACACAGCGGTTCTTCGTAGCCACTCTTCCATCAGTTTTTACAAATTTCTCCGCAAGCGTTCTGTAAACAAACAATAAGACGAACTACAATTGGCCAATCACAACATGCCCTCCTCCATTTTCCGGCATAATTTCTAAACCGCCGAACAGCGTAACGATGGCTATTACGCTAGAATTGTAACAGTTTTTTGTTAGTATATCAAGTGGCGAACTTGCCCGGAGTTGTATGTTTTTGTCGAGAGTTTGTGGAGAGAGGGTGTCTCTTGTGTCTCGGAGTTGAAGCCAGTTGGTGTCGAGAGTGCGAGGAGGTCGAACCGCCATCTCTAGCTTCGCGTCGGTACTTGGTCGGAGAACCGAGTTCAACGGACTTTTGTGTTTGCAGCTGACATTTCAAATGTAAGTTTTCACTTGTTTATATTATTGTACGATATTTTTTTATTTATTTAAGAATAATTCATTAATTATTAGTATTATTCTTCGTGTGCGGTATTATCCCAGAATCATTAAGATTTGGTCATATAAAAAGTTGGAAACTGAAAAATTCAGGACTTTTCATTTAAATCGACTTCTTGTAAAGCCGTATTTAAATGGGTTAATTATTATCTCTATCCTCCACGGGACAGGCATTGCCTAGTGTGGGGGTCAGTACATTCACCATCTCTTGTATATTTTTAAAGGAAATAAACATTTTTACTTTACTTTTTTTTACTTTTAAATATGCTATTACTGCAAAATCTTATTGGCTACGCGAAAATAATATATATTTTATTGTCTTTACACTTAATTAATTTTAATTTATTAGACACTTTTAATTAGTACCTCAGGTACTTATTGCAAATTGCAAAGCGAGAGCAAAATACTTAAAACATATTTTTTATGAATTTGTATTGCGATTTTTACACTGGACGATACATTACATCTTATTTTTATGACTAATAAGAACTTAAAAGTTAATTAACTGTCCTAAAGTTAACAAAACATATTAAATTTATAAGTAGCGCGATTTGAATTTACTGACTCAGTTATAAGTAGGTACCTATTATCTTTAATATATATTATGTTTGTCTATTTGCTAATACTAAAACAAAGCGACCCTAAATAAGGACAAGGCTAGGAAGAAGAAGTAAAAGAAAACAGAAGAATACTTACAGAGCGTTGGTAATTTGATTTCTGATAATTTTGCCAATGTAACTACAACACTTCTTTAACATTTTATTTTTCTGTTGGTACTGGAGCGTTCTACAGTATCAGAATCATAGACCAGAATATTATAAATCAGAATTCAGAAACTACGAAGAACTTGCAAATGTTCGTAGATTAGAACTACAGTCCAACTATAAAGTCGTGAAAACGGAAGTGGATCCTGACTAATTGTTTAAGATCGTATTTAATTGATCTGTTATATTTATTAAAGAACACATCCGGTAAAAAACCATAATCAATCGGTATTTTATTTTTGAAATGTATGTAAAAGAAAGTAAATTTATAACTGATGATGATGACAAGTCTTAGCAAAATCGCACTCTTTGATGTCAGGACTTAATAGTTTGACTGTAATTGCTGGTAAAGAGATTCTTCATCACCCTATTTTGTTTGGGCCATGACCTACACACAGGGCCATGACCTACACACAGGGCCATCCTGTAAACTATTTGTAGCAAGTATCTACACTATCATTATCATCATACACCCGTAATCGTTCACTGATATTTAGCATCGACACATAATAAATTAATAACGTAATGGTGCATAGGCTTACCCCAAAGAGCGCCATAACACTCTGCCCTCGGCTTTATCTAGATCTAATTAGAATCTTGTAGGTACCTATTTTTAGACATATTGCATAAAGTATTATCCAATTATTATATTACTTATTGTATTCTCGTAACATAATTGTTAAACCTCGTATTATCTTGGACCAAAAGGTTGTAACTCCATCCACTAGGTTGCCACTTCCCGCTACCATCAACAAATTAATTTAATTGTCGACGGGTCAGCTAGAGGTGCACCTAACCTAGCCTAAGTTTACAATTATTACGTTGTACATACAATACCTATAAGAAAATTGTACCTACCTCATACCTAATAGGTTTGAAAATCGAACAAGTTTTTTTGTAAAGATAATCACAACATTTCACAAATGAAGAGCAGCCGATAATATTTTTATTCTTAGCCTTTGGAGCTAACCATTACCATCCTCAACTAAATGTTGAATTTGACAGCCAGAACCTGGAGTACGTAGCTTCTTAATCCATCCAACGCTTTCCCTCTTCAAAAAAGGGTGTCATGAGAACTATTGCTCACATTACTCTTCATTATTTGCGTATGTACAGATTTACCAATATTTTCTGCAATCTTCATGATTGAGCACGTCCCACGCTGCGTCGGCGCTGTCATTATTCCGAGCTCCACGCGTGTTGCAACTGCTGCTACGGGCTAACCTAATGACCGAATAACTTATAAACACCGCATAGAAGTGCTGCAAGTTGGGGATTTGAAATGCTAGGTACACAAACTATTAAAAGAAAGCTTTTCGGTTGGTTTGCAGGTTACCTAGGTAGGGTATAGATGTTAGTACTGACTAAGATATGCGATATATTTAAAAAAGCAAATAAATAAAATAAATTTTAACGCCTATAAAATACCTACTCACGAAATTAACTACAAAACGATTCACTCCCTAACCTCCAATTGCAAAGGAAAATAATAGAATGGGTTTAGCTGTCCGACTAACCTAATTAAAAAACCTTAACCTTCGAATATAGTTACTAATTATCTAAGTAGGTACTTAAGTAATAATACTAGGTTGAAGACTGAGTAGGTAGTGTGATGCCTACTCTTATCTACCGAGGCGGATAATCATCTGGAATTCTGGAGGATCCAAGAGGGAATCTGGCTGACATGACCTGTCTGATAAGTGCTGAAGTGCTGATGCTGATACTATAATTAATTCTTATGTAAAAGTGGTACAGTATACAAAAATGTTAGAACATACTTCGATAATTGGTCTCGTCACGTGACTTAAAAAATACAAACAGTTAATAATTTCTTAATTTCGTTAAAATCGATCTAACATTTATATTCGCATGGTTAGATCGACAGGTATAGGTCAGACTGATGCTGAACTTTGAAGTCCAAATAGTTGTTATGTAATGGTTAAGTTACCTACATAATCCCCGACTATTTTAGTTTATATCGGTAGGGTAACGTAACGTACCTAGGGACATTTTCGACTACCCCAACTTTAAATGAAGCTATCGCAGCGTACAACTAAGATATTAATGTGAAATTTTCTTTATTCGGTAGGATATATAATCTATTATCACTAGTATTTGTGCTAAAGCTTTAGTGTGGCCAGTTTTTATTAAATTAAGATAAAAGTAAAAATGCTTGTTTTGACCCAAGGTACGTTACACGTTTGTACCTTGGGACACTGTTTCCTATAGCTTTGTACTATGGAAAATGCAAACTTCTAAATAACGCCTTATATCTCTGTTCTTATTGATTTACTGCATCTCTCTTCTGTCTAGTTTCACTCTGGCACTAATAAGAACAGAGATATAAGGCGTTATTTAGATGTTTGCATTTTCCATAGTACAAATCCATAGGAAACAGTGTCCCAAGGTACAAATTTAATCGTGTCCCAAGGTACAAAAAAGCAATATTTAACCAAAATTTAAATATCTTTATTTTTAATTAATAGGAATCTTTCAGATAATTGCCATGTCATAAAATGAAATAACTGAAAAGTTATACGTGACATCCATGTCTTTATTTTGAGCATGCCTCAATGAGATAAAGCAACACAAAAAACTAGACAAAAGCTACTTTTGACTCCAAAAAACTTCATATTGTCTTCACCACACACTCGATGCTGGTATGATCACGAGACTCACTAGTTTTGCCAAGCGAGTAAAATACTATGCCTAGGGTAGAATTTGAATGTGTTTATTTAGCCGGTTTTAAAAATACAATCAATGTCCCGAGGTACAAGCGTCCCAAGGTACGTTACGTTACCCTACGTTGCTTATTGCATTATGCTGATAGAAAGTATTTGAAGGGCCCAGTTCGAAGTATGGCAGTCTCGATCTCAATGACGTTACATCATGGTCCACCGTACCGTGTCTAAGCTAATAAAACGTGTTTTAAATGAGAGTAAACTCGGGTTCAGCTATTACCTACTAATGATTTATAAGTAAGTATGTAGTAGGTAGGTAGGTGTAGGTACCTATTCAGTTCTATCGTGTATTGAAAACGTGGATCTATTATCAGTGGATAAACAGAATATATATTTATCCCAATCAAAGCGCTAAGTTTTGAAAAATGCCTACCTTAATAGGTAATTTATAGAATTGTAGAGATTGCAAAACAAAAATTTCTTCATCGCGAAATGGCATTAGAACACTAAAAGGTCGATTTATGTATAAATAATTGAAGGATTTGTCTCGAAAATAATTATAAATTAAAATGTGTTGCCTTGAAATCAGCCCCAATAATAATTATCACTAGTAACTTATACCTTCCTTATGCAGATTAAAGGGAAACTACATTTAGCAGCCTTTACAGTAGTACATAATAATTGATAATATTGCTTTCGTCGTCTTCGACGTCAACCATATATAACCATAACATTTTCCCAGATCCATCCGCCATGTCTCGCCGACTCCAAAAGCGCCACCTAACTCCTGCGGACGAATACCAGTGCCCGCTGTCAGAGGAGTCTCAGAAAATAGCCCTGGACGAGCTGCGGGAGACCAGCAACGCCAGGACCCAGGCCCTGGCCGCCTTGCGGAGCTGGATGGAGCAGAACCCCAAGTTCACGGCAATGAGGATGGGTAAGTTCACACTTTTTTCTCGGGTAGGTACCTATACCAGCAAAATTAACTTAAGTATCTGTTGCCCCAGCCAACACAAACAAATTCTTGATAAATAACTTAGGTACGCCAAAAAAACATTTGGACGACTTTACCTGTATCTTCAGCAAGAAGCTTGAATGTGCGGATTTCATGCATGAAAATTTATGACACCTTGACTCGCACCCTTATGATTTATGATAGAATGCATGGAATAACGGTTAAATAACGGGGAGCACCCTCGTGATTCTCACAACTGCTTATTAAACCACCCCTACGCACTAATATAGCAAGCTAACCATTTCTGTGTCTGCTTACACCAGATGCCAGCTTCCTGCTCCGGTTCCTCCGTACGAAGAAGTTCAGCGTCCCCATGGCGCAGGAGGCCATCGAGCGGTACATCCTGCTGCGCCAGTCCTGGGGCATCGCCTTCAACCAGCTCGACTACAAACTGCCTATTATGATGGAGCTCGTTGACCTTGGGTAAGATTGTTTTGTCTACTTATACACTCGCGGGCAATAAAAGTGTTCCACCTACATACCTTTAAATGTGCTATGTCACGGAACCTTTTCATTGCCCGCGAGTGTATTTTGGTAAAGACTAAGTTCGTTATGTAAGCAGAATGTTAACCAACATAGTTTATTGGCTGAAACGTGGGCAGTTAGTGTTAATGCCAAGGTCAATCTCATTTCTCAGTCAAGGCATTTGTATTTATACTTTACTGAATGAAATAAAATCTGCACTGAAAACTGTTGCAAAAGTTGTAAGTGTAGTTAGACCAAAGAGCTCACACTCAAGAGACCACATAGGAAGAAATTCTGACAGAACTACTTTTCGAAATACAGGGAACCTAATAAAAAAATCAACAATGATTTTGCTTACAGGTTTTAACTAATTTCTTATGTTGCAGGTTCATTTTTGTCAGCCCATTCAAAGATAAGGGAGGACGACGAGTTATCATTTACAGACCTGGTAGATATTTCTCTGATAATCATCATCACCATAATGTCATCGATGCAATGCCTAAATAAATTATTTATGTACTTTTATGTATTTTTTAGGTCACGGAAAGTATAATATTTATCTATTTGAGTAATTAAGTATGCTTATTTATTCCTAAGTTTCATTTTATGAATATGTATTTTATCCGCACGATACTATACTCATTCATAATATTTAATTCATACACCGACTATTTATTTTGTTGCCAAACATTTGTTGCGAAACACATAAACCAACATTTCATTACCTACATTAGTTACGAATATTATATCACAGAAGTGCTGTTAAATAATTAGTATGAATTGCCTATTAAAACATAAATATTTACAACCACAACCAATAAATCTAATCGCTTAAATCGATTCGGTAATAAATACCAATCACACATCTTAAACTTCCCAAAGAGAGCGAATACTCACGCTAAACTTTTCCAGGTGTGTTCGATCCTTACAAGTACACCAACCAGGACATGTGTCGGGTGATGGCGACCTGCTACGAGACTCTACTGGAAGATGAGGATGTTCAGGTCAGGGGTGTGGTCCACTACGCCGACGGCGCCGGGGTCAGTCTGCCCCACCTCACCTTGTTCACACCTAAAGAGGCCGTCAGAATCATCAAGAATGGAGAGGTGAGTTAGGGATATCTATCACAATAA
This sequence comes from Plutella xylostella, assembly GCF_932276165.1. Taxonomy (NCBI): domain Eukaryota; kingdom Metazoa; phylum Arthropoda; class Insecta; order Lepidoptera; family Plutellidae; genus Plutella; species Plutella xylostella. The sequence continues at coordinate 10,096,663 of NC_064012.1, forward strand.
TGGCCGTAGGCCACTTTCGACATTACCATGAGATATAGGTAGGTATACTTACAGTGGACCGGCGACGGCGAACTCAGATCTCAGACAGCTAAAAGTTGGATAAAGAATGCAGAGCAAGGAGTGTTGTGACCCTCCTTGTGGTAGGAATACAATACGCGCTGTAGTGAGTGTTTATTGGCTGATGACGATGACACATGCCTACTGCTATTTATATATAATTCTGTCAGATTTGCAACATAACCTGGTAACTAATCTACCAGATACCTGTGCTCAGGAGGAAGTTACAGCAGGTATACGTAAGTGAAGCGTTTGGCTCCAACACAATAATATTGACATGCCATTTTCTCTGCAGCGAACAATCCCAATGCGACACAAAGAGATCTACGGGGCCAACGTGCACCCCACAGTCAAGTTCGCACTAGACTTCGGCATGAGCATGATCTCGGAGAAGATCCGGAAGCGAGTGAGCCTGTACACTTGCATCAAGGACGCCGAGATAGACCAGAGCCTGCTGCCCAAGGAGTATGGCGGCGAGATGCCCATGAAGGAGATGATTGGTGAGTTCTTAAATACCTAGCTACCATATTATTAAAACTTACAGCTTATTATGTTTACTTGTAACGTACCTACACGCTTTCTGCTGTGAGTCTTCTTTGGCTATGCTCGTGAATCTGCAAATCTGTCATGACTCTATCTATGCATTATTCCCCATAACTATACTAATGTCAAGCATCACACCTTCACCTCGCATTAAATCCTATTCATAGTTACCCAATTTTCACCTGTTATAACCGAAAACATTCCTTGACAGAACTATGGAAAGTGGAGTTAGAAGCCAAGCGCGAGCGACTCCTATTGAACGACAAGCTGGCAGTACGCCTCGAGATGTACAGCGAAGCGGCGCGCGAGGGGGCGGTGTCGGCGCTGCGCAGTGGAGCCAACACATGCGCAGGCGCAGACGCGGTGGGCGACGCCATGCGCGGACTCACTGGCAACTTCCGGAAACTTGAAGTAGACTGATTATTTAAAATTCGAATTTAGAATTCCAAGTACAAAAAGAAGGATTTGATGACGAATTTATTGGGGTTAGTGGCCTGCAAAAGTATTATGTAATAGGCTAAGTGTTCTGTATAGGCGTTTATAAGACTTTCTTAGATACTGGACTGGGCTCTATCTACCACCTGTTAAATCTCTTATTATGTTAATGATTAGGACTTATGTTAAGTACTTATCGCATTGTTGTTTATGAATAAATAAAATTACGTAATTTTAGTCTGTTATTTATTCAAAACCCATAACCTAATACTGACAAAAATTAATACACAATACCAGAATAAACTCTGGTTTTATTAAATCATAGATTTTTGTAGATACAAAATGCAACGGCGAGTATTGAAATTTTATAGTTTAGGTTCTTACAGGTTAATTTATGAACGGAAGAATGGAATAGTGTTTTTCACCATGCCTGAAAAGTCTAGTGTGTTATAATGAAGGTCACACTGTTATGTAAAATGGACAACATTTCAAAAAACTAAAGCTGCTATAAATCGAAAACCATTTCGAGATTTAGCTCTAAAGGCCACAAAAAAAATGTTTTTGTATTTTTTGGATGTATCATTTTCGAGAAAATCACGAAATAGTAAAAAAGTGCTGATGACGTCATGCATCAGGTGCGATGCATTTTGATGATCAAAGCCTATAGATTTAAAAACAAAGTAACTGTCACTTTCATTTTTTTATTGACGTTGACGTTTTATCGTGATGTTGTTGTTTATTTGGGTCATTTTCATTAATTCTGTTCTAACACTTTCTGACTATTTTTTTAATTTATTATTAAGAGATGACCTCTATATAATATGTCCCAGAGCATGCCACCGCCTACACAGCTGAAAAAATGCTTCTGCTTATTTTTTTACATGATAAGTACCTACTTTCCATCATCAGAAATATCAAGGTCGTTTGAAAATGACCCATTTGTTGGTTGGCATGTAAACAAAGTTTAAATGTCACTTGTCAGTGTCATTTATGTTTTTTCTCGAGACTCAGGCAATAGACAAAAATAAAAATTGAGCCTAATATGTGACGTCACTTCCGGTTTTAAAATAATTAACTTTAAAGTTAAAAATATCATGCAAAAACTTATGTATATACAAAATAAAAAAATACGGGTCCACTAATTTTCTATAAACTTTCCGAATAACTAATAAAAATATAGGGTAAAGAAAATGAAATCTTGTCCATTATTTCAGAGTGTTTCTGTGTCAGCATGAGTTTTCCACATAAACCTTTATTCAGACATTGCGAAACAGACGTAATCCTCTTTCATATGATTTATATTGAAAGGATGGCGGTAGACATTGAATATTCGCTAATTTGAGCACGCTACAAGTCGAATATTCGGCTCACGGTGAGATGAGAGAGGCGCCAAATATTCAATTTCTTAACGTAACGGAACCAGCGAATATTCAATGTGAGTCGCTACCTTAAGGATTAAAGTACCATCCAACCGACTCATAAATTAACATATAGTACCTATGTACATACATATTTAACAATATACCTAGTAGTTTTTTTTACTATGAGCAATAATATAATAATTGGCGACATTCTGTGGCTTAAAAGAATTTTACTTTCTATAGGAGAGTTCACACAGTGTGAAAGACCTTGTAATTCCAGGAACTTAATTCTACAAATTATGCAATCTATATTAACCTTCCAACATTGAAATTTTAAATATATATAGGATTAGGCTACTTTGGTGTTTACCATCAGTTCCTTGATCTATGTCATAGTGCAGATATTCATGGTAGCAACTAAACACGATGTCAGAATATAATAATATGTTGTTAAGTTGTTAAAAAAATATTTCTACAAATATTTAAAACGGTGCATCTAAATATTCATAATACAGAAACTTATTCATGATATTATAATATAACTAATTATAAACAATTCTTGAGTGCCGTTAACAATTATAATATAATTATGTCAACTATAAAAAATACCTCTAAAATTTGGCACTAATTTACATTAAGGTATTACTTATTACGATAAAATGTGATGAAATAACTAACAACCAATATAATTGATGTATGATACATTGAGACTCTAAAACTGGGGATGGGACTCCGTATTTGACATATATTTATAAGGCGTTTGACAGCCGCTTCACAGCATTATGGTGTATTATCGAATAGAATACCCAAGTTTCAGTGACAAGTAAATAAATATGTTCCTTTATAAAGTATCAGACGTTATAAATTATGTAAATAATGTTCTTAATGATTGAATAAGATCTATCAAAAATCCTTAAGGAATGACTTTGGCACGTTTAATTCTTTTCAGTCTATGGAGGATTTCTAAAAAGTGTTTCCAGTTAACATTCAGTCCATCACCTTTGACCAGAAATATTTAGGGTATGGGAACTATAAAGCTGCTAATGCTTATTAAGTATCAGCTATTGTTTAGATTAAGAATAATATTTGGTGTTCTGTTTTTTGGTGTTTAAAGTAATCTCTTGATAAATATTATGAATAACTTACAAACATGAAACATGTAAGTTAACTAACAGTTGCATACATTTAACTTTGAAATCTAACACTTAGTTACAAATCGATATTTCTGTATTTCGGTTTGGATAAAACCTAATCGTAATTAAAATAACTTTGGTACCAATCATCGTAAGAATCTGCAAACGGCATTGGTTGTATCCAATGGTTTATAGGGAACTGTAATGAGCACTTTATTGTTCGGAGAATTTTGTAATGAGATAATACTTAATACGATCGTCTGATTGATTAAAGTTGTTAAATTATTACATTACCGACGATTCTTTACCTACATTGGCAAATAGTAGAAAGTTAAGTGCCCTAGCGCAATTCCATAGTTAATTCCTTTGTGCTACTTAAAAACCATTACAAATAGTTTTATCCACTTAAAATTTTACGTTAGTTCTATAACTGTTTAGTACAATAATGTATAACAAATAATAAACATATTCACTAAAATAAGTACTCACACTTTGGCACCATCATTGGTATTATTCAATTAGCATACACAATTATGCATATACCTACATAAATACAGTACATAATATATGTAAATAATCTCGTACTTGTGAATGTAATAAACTATAAATCACTATCATCACACAAATTAGCGTACAATTAACTTAATACTCGAGTAAGTCTTCTAATTTCATTACATATCTAGCTAACTACAGATACATCGCTTGAAAAAACTTACGTATTAAACCCATAGAGCAAGAACACCGCATGTCCTTGTTCTGTTTAATTAATCCCAACTTTCGTACCGCAATCTGATTCCACGTATTTAGTGCCAATTTCTCCATAGTCGGTTATCTTGGGATTGGTTAATCAATTATACGTCATCTCCATATAAAATTCTTAACAGATGTGTCAAAAGTCAACCACTAATACCTGGTTATACTCTAACCGACAATGGAGAAATTAGCACAAGTCATATAAAATATCCTTTCCTTAGACCAACCAACGAAAATACGACAGATCAAATAGAATATAAGCCATTACAATATTTTATACAAAGGAGAGTCGGATGCCTACTGTACCAAACTAACGTAGCACTTTTGTTGGTCAGTTTAAGGATCAACATTGCGCGTTAGACAGGTACCCATCACTATACAAGTGGAGTGAACATTTTGAGATTTGTTGGCACATTATCATAGCACACACCTAAACGCTAACAACTTATACCTAAAGCACAGTATCCAACTATCGACAGAACGAGTCTGAAACGGATAATCCACATTCCATTAACCGCTTAAATCCCTTGAAATCAAACACAATTGAAATCTATTGTCGTCAGGTGCGATATCGCGGCTTAGGGACGCAAAAAGTTAAACCGTGAACCGTTAGCCCACAGAATGTTTCGCCCAAACAACTCCATAGAAATTTGTGTGACGAAAACTTATATGCGCTAATACTGAACTAATTAATCGAATGTGGATGAACCATTACATTCCCTTACAGAGCACGACTATTGTCGAGTACGACGGGAGAGTAGCTGATCCGTTCACACGGTGACTTCACAGCTCTCGTAGTGTTTGCTTTGTACCTGATAGTTGCTGAGTAGAAAAGGCGTAGGAACTAAGTCGACCCCGCGACGCTTGTACAGCTTGCGGCTCAGTGTAGCTGACTTCACCACTTCATCTGGCTCAGAGTACGCTGCAAGAAAATACACGATTAAATGGCGATCAGTAGTAGGTAATAAAGAATGGACATCGGTAAGTATTTAGAAAGGCAAAATCGGCTAATTAGGATTTCGTATAGCGACGTGACGTATGTGTCGCACACACCATGACATTGTTTTGTTCAAATCAAAGAAAAACATAAATAAATAACGTATAAATATAAATTAAGAATGTATTATGGACAGTGGACTATTACAGGCTGATGATGATGGTGATGATTTCATAATGAAGTATCATAGGGGACAATCTTATGACGAAAGATCCGTAGCCGTCACACTCTATAACTTCTTTTTTGCGACATCAAACCTTTCTATTGATTAATTATGTAATACTATTTAACACTTTTGAAATACCTAAAGCAGTAATACTGGACTGGACAATGGACATACATATATTATTTATTAGACTGATACTGGATAGTATAGTCTACAAATAGTTATATTCCAGTAGTTTGGATCATTAAGATATCCATAGTTATAAACTTTCATGTTTATAATAACTACTTATTATAAACATGAAAGTTTTTAACAATGGATGGATGAATGTCTGTAACTCTTTCACACTTGTAGCAAGCTAACACCTTGGATAGCCACATAAACTACCTTTAATCCATTAATTCCATCAGGAAAACATTTAAATTCGAAGCTATGCTCTCAAGAAAGCTAGTAAACAAACTCCAAGGTGACTGACCTTGAGTCAGACGGACAGTAGGTCAGACCCAGTACGGGTTGCGTCTCAGCATGGGTACCCTTGGAAACCCATAATTTGCACATAGACTACCTTTTATCCGTAAATTCTCTCAGGATAACCTTTCTAATCGAAGCTAAGCTCTCAAGAAAGCTAGTAAACCAACTCCAAGGTGACTGACCTTGCGTAGCGCCCCGAGGCAGGGTGCTGAAGGTGCCCGAAGGTCAGACCCAGTACTGGTTGCGTCTCAGCATGGGGTTCTGCGGCGCCGCGCCCGCCCGCACCGGGTACGCCGACTCGCTCGCCTCGTAGCTGCTCCAGTCTTCCGCCTGGGGGTTGTTACAGAAATAATACAATGAGATGAGAAACAAGATAATTATGAGGAATATGAGGATGCACTGTATATTGAAGTTGAAGTGGACCAAAGAGCCACTGACTTTTGGAGTAGAGGCTATATGAGGGAGCCTTGTGGTGCACCTTGGCAGGAGGGGATTAGTATTGATCAAACACATGGTGATTTTTCATTGCGTTGGATGACAAATACGAAATGGATTACATGTTACCGTGGTGAATGGATTAGCAAGTCAGATTAGTAGTCAATCGCATATACAATACATAACCATATGCCCAGCTTATATTGAAGGTGCAATCGAAATGTCTCTCCTGGATTCTGTTGTACCCCATACCGTGTACCCCATAGGTACTCACGTCAGTGTAGTCGACGTCTCCGTACGGGTAGCGAGTGTTGAGGTCCGGTGCGCCGGCGTCGTTGAGCGGGGTCACCTTGCAGGCCACGCTGCCACGTTTAGGCAGGTGACGTAGATGTGACGATGCATCAGTAGGTACTCACGTCAGTGTGGTCGACGTCTCGTGTGATGACGATGCATCAGTAGGTACTCACGCCAGTGTGATGATACATCAGTAGTACTCACGTCAGTGTGATCAACGTCTCCATACGGGTATCTCGTGTTGAGGTCGGGAGCGCCGGCGTCGTTGAGCGGGGTCACCTTGCAGGCCACGCTGCCGCCAGAGGGCAGCGGCGTCGACGAGCCCGTGTGGATGCACTGGTCTGATGAGACGTATCTGTTGGGTGTTGGTGGGGGTTAGGATTAAGACACAGAGGTAAATAGTTTTTGTGAAATGCTCAGTCACATAAAACACACAATGAACGTCCAAGAAAGGAGAACAAACGAGATTCGAGCCCAGCACGGCACTAGAGGCAGCACTCTGACTAACTTGGCCGAAGGACCGTTATAGTGGTAAGATTGGAATATGTGGTTTTTAACCTCGAGTGAGCGCGCAATTTTGGTTGTATATGGATACAAAAATGATTATGGATACATACATAATGCTCAATGTAATCACCGAAGGGATAGTTATAAGTGACACGCAAGCGGATAACAAATCTATTCCAAAAAAAAAGTTTTGTGTTCAAGTAGTTTTATAACATACCTTTTAATAGGCGGCGTGACTTGCGTGGGCGACGGCATGAGGTGGTCCGGCGGGCGCGGCAGCGGTATCGGCGCCACCGCCCCCTGGTTCTGCCCGTGGATCTTCACCAAGGCGTTCTGGTCTCGAGACAGATACTGCTTGCACTTGAGCAGGCCGAATATCACGATTATTGCTAGCACTGTCCCGGAGAGAGCCATTAGAATCATCATGTAGTATGATGCTGTTTCGCCGTTTGCGACCTGAGAAGGGGAGATGAAGCGTTTAGTTGTTATGGCGATGCCAAGAAAATAAATTATTATAAAAAATGTTTAATAATAAAACTATGGTCTTACCGGAACCCCCTCATGGCTCTCTGGGTCGTTTGGATCAGGCAAATTCTTTTTCAGTCTGTTGCCAATAAATATCTTGACCTCCCCAGCTGCCGGCTGGAATATAGACGCGGCGAGGAGAAACCTGAAGTTGTCTTCGATCCCGTTCAGTTCAGTCGGCATTTTCTTCGTCACAAAATAAATGACACCAGCTTTCACGTCCTCGTGGGTGAAATACGCCACTTCTCTTTCCCTAGCACTGGTCTGTCCCCCTGAACTCCTTATTATCTTCTTCACAGTCCCGTATCGAGGTTTCCTCACAATAGTGTACACTGGGTCGCTGGCCGTTAGCTTCGCGAGCCCTGTCGCATCCATTGTGTGAAGAGTTATTCTCGCTTTGATACTGTCGACCCTCAAATCACTAAGTGCCATAAGCGGTTGCACAATAATCTCAACAGAGAATGGCCGAGTTCCATTACTATCGTGAACGGATGCGACGAGCTCAAAGCTATCGTTAGCGGTCGTCATGTCGTTTTGCATGTAAATAACTATCTTCTCCAGCAAATCATTGTGTGTGAAGTGCGTCACAGGGTTCCTTCCGACATATATCATCCCGTGCAGTGGCTGTCTAGTTATGTTGTAGTGAATATTCGACTTCTTTGCGTTAGTCTCGACGAAAATTTGTTCTGGAGTAACAGTGGCGACATTCGACCCTTGCTGCAGATAAATGGGCACCATCGCCGTCGCATTCAGGAATACTGGAATCACATCTATTGTGAATACTTTGTAGGTCGGCTTGAACTCTCCATCCCAAACACGGAAGTAGAAAGTGGCGGTTTGCTGCTGGCCCGAGTGTTCGTAAATGACTCTCCCGAAGTTGATGTCCTCTTGAGTGAATTTATTTACCGACTGCGCTTTATCTATCGTATAGTTTTTGTTCAGCATCACTATGCGTCCTTGAATAGGGCCGCTGATTATGTCGTAGAGAATCCCGCTGGGCGGAGTGTCAGCATCTTCCGTCTGTAAGTCGTCTCTGGTTATGGTGTAATTCTCGCCTTGCACTACTTGTATGAGTGGGGTTTCTGTGAGCAGTCTAAACGGCTGGTCGTTCACTGGCACGACATGTATGGTAATCGTCACGTTGCAAAGTAAAACGTAATCGGGTAGGAGGTAAAGAGCCATGTCAATTTTGTCTTCTAAAGTGTCGGTGTCATCGTGTTCGTAGGTCACAGCCCCACTTTCCAGCTGTGCTTGAGTCAGCGAGGAGACTGATGGCTTCAACACGCCGTGGTAAGGTTGAGACCACTGCGCTTCCACTTGTGGCTGTCTTAACCCAGCCTGCGTCTCCAAATATGTAATAACATTCGTCACATTCACATGAATAGGTATGTTCCCTCCCTCTTGCACCTTAGTCACAGGGATATGGACATATTTGGCTAATCCTCCCGAGGACACTGAAATGTCTATGTTGAATGTCTGCTCGGGTAGCGTCTTAGCCCTGGCCGCTTCAACTTTGAATACAAACGAGTCATTGGTATAGAGGTCAGAGAATGGGTGTGTGTGTTCGTAGTAGACTAGAGTGTCGTTCAAGTCTTGTTGTGTGAACTGTTTGACGGTCCTATGTCTATTGTCATCGCCGAGCATCACAAGACGTCCTAGTAATGGCGCTCTTTCTATTTTATACACCACTTTCCTGTTAGGATCTGAGCACCTGGCCATCAGCAGGTATGTGTTTAGAGGCTCTCTCATCAGAGGGAACACGCGTAGGCTTTGTTTGCGAATCAGTTTGAGGAACACCGGTTTTGTTGTGATCAGGAATGTTATTTTGGAAAGCTCGTGCAGTCCATCGGATACGTTGAAAATCATTTTACCTTTTGATCCATCTGAAAGAAAATGTTTAGATCATGAGATAACTTTTTTATTCTTATAGTTGTAGGTCTAATAATGTAGTCGCTAGCCTGGGGTAAATCAATAACTAGGATAGTTTGCTTACCTTTGTGTACAAATAATACTTTTCCTTCATCAATTTCAGCTTGCGAGAACTTATGTATGGGCGTTTCCAGCTCGCCTTTATAAGCGATGTAGCCGGACGCAATGTCCACTACGCTGATTGTCACATTTTCCAATGGTGTGTCAATATCGTTTACATCTGGAAACATATAAGAGAGATTATTGATAGGAATATAAACATCTAAGATTCACAAGAGGTGTAAAATCTAAGTTGCCTCAGTTGCGCTCCCAGCAATTAATCTGTCCCATGCCAATCGTGTAGAATGAGCGAAACTAACTGTGAACTCTCCGCAAACCCCGCTAACTCAGTAACACCACCGCATTATAGATACCGGAGTCCCTTTTACTCAAAAAGCAGCTTCCAAGATAATGAGTACTAGCATTACTACTCACATAGTTCATTCCTGGAGAAGGTGAAAGTGCCTCCTTCCCACACGCACAGGCCAGTATTGGCGGCCACTATCGGCGTCTCATCGTTCACGGGAACTATGTTGATGTAGGCTCTAAACGGGTCACTTTCTTTCCCCGACTCTGTGACGGCGACCAGTCTCACACTGTCTGTGGTCTCTTCTGAACCGTCGTTTATGTACTGGGAATGTTATGGAACAAATTTTGAGTATACTTTATAGCGTTGGTCAGTTTACACAGAAAGGACAAAATTTGTATTTATAAATGGAAAGTTATAGTATTGATTGACTCTAATATTGTGCCTGATGTCTATGTCGCAGCCGGATCGTATAATCCGCCGTATTACATTACGGCTGGCCGCATTACAACACAGGGCCGCTTTGTAATGCGCCGGATCAACGTTTAGCCGCATTGTCATTTCAATACGTTCTTCAATACGGCGGCCCACGTTTAGCCGCATCGTACTACTACTGAATTGTAGGGTAACCATGTCCATACTAAGCATTACATTACAGGTGAAGGATTTTTGTAATCATAATAGAGTAAATCTATCATATGGACTTCCATTAAAGTATCAAAATACTGTTAATAGGCACTACTCGGATTGTAGGATCTTCGGAATTATTATTCTTCATCATCAACATCACTTCTGGAGGACGTAGGCCTCTCCCAAAGCACACCACTGGATGCGATCTACAGCATTCCACATCCAATCATAACCAGCCACCTTTCGCAAGTCGTCACCCCATCTAGCCTGAGGGCGTCCCACACTACGTTTGCCTCGTCGCAGTCTCTTCAAGATCAAATAACCTTTGCCGGCTACATTTATATTTTTTGACCCAGTAGTATTATCTGGAAATCCGCCGACCAGCAGAATCCATGGTCACTGCTGATTGATGTGCGTTATATATTTTGTACGTTTTTCACTGTACCGCATTGATCGGAATAGAAATTATTTAATTTCAAGTGAAAATTGTTCTTGAAGTACTGTTTACTGGCATATTTAACACGATTTCTTCGTTTTAATCATCATCAAATATCTGTATCCAACGCCATTATTGTTGTTATGTTAGCAGCGCCACGAGTGTTAAAAATCAAAACTAAAATCTTTCAAAGCGGCGGCTAATCTCTCGCCGTATTACATAACGGCCAGCCGTATTGAATGACGTATGATGTCAAATACAATCCGGCGCATTTTCATTCAGCCGTATTCAATACGGCTAAACGTTGATAATTGTCGGCTAGCCGTCATGTAATACGGCGGGTTATACGATCCGGCTGCGACATCTACATTACATAAACTTCCTTAGAATAAATTCAACTCACCTGAATATTCCCAGAATTCAACTTGAGTACCGGCAACAAACCTAATTCCTGATCACCGATCATGATCTTCCCATACTTTGGCTTCTCAAGCACTTTGTAAAGTACCACTTTTCCTCTGTAATACTCAGTGATGGTCCTGAACATTTCTGGCTTTATACTGACAGCTTCTCCTTCGACTACCGTCAGATTTGCTGGGACTATGTAGAAGTGTTCTGGGATGATGATTATGGTCAACTCAATATGCTTCAGCCACACTATTCCATTTGTCACGTCCATTACTATCTTGTCTCTGGTTCTATTGACCCCGGACTGGACGTAAACTAGTCTGTTGGAGTTTATAATGGATTGATCGAATACTTTGGTGTGTACTGGCTCTTCGTTGTAGTTTTCTAGCTCGATCGTGCCTGGGGTTGATGTGATCTCTAGCCAGCCGTGGTACGGGCCTTCTGTTACTTGGTATACAATGTTGCTTGGCTCTATCTGTGGGTTCATTACCTGAAAAATTATCGTATTATTAATTTTTTATAATTTTATCTTTATACAATACAGGGATTAAAAAGGTATCGTGAATTTCCAAAAAACAACTGTCTGACACCCAAATAACCATCACCACACAAACCAATAAACAACGTACCTCCAAGACATGATACGTAATGTTGACACTGGTAGACTCTTCCACCACCAGAGGCTTGTTGGTGGAGACCCGTAGAGGCTCCCAGTAGCTCGACGGGTAGATCTTGATAACGAACTCACCCTCGCCCCAAGTATCCATGCAGTACACCTTGAATCTGTCGATGGGGCGAAATGGAATTAAAAACTTGTACGAGATAAGAATATTGAGTAGTAAAACAAAACAGTGTGTTTAATACTGGACTGTAAAAGAGGGCTATGCCTATTGGCAAAATTGCCATTACTGTAGCATTCCTAGCATGGTCCTAGTTTATGACATTGCCATCGAAGTTAGTTACATCGAATTTACAACACCTTACACATAAACTAAGAATTCACTCAATAAATAACAGCCTTTACAGGTCGTAAACCCTTCCCCCTACCCTACCCTAGACTAAAGTAAGCCTAGGAACGTACTTGAAGCTGTCGGCATGCGTGTTGGGCTGGCGGTGCCGGTACGCCACGCGGCCGCCGGCCACGTCGAGCTGGGTGAAGCCGCTCGCCGGCGCGCCCTCGCTGTCCACCGCGCCGTGACGAGGAGGCGATGTGACTTGGTAGCGGATGTCCTCTTCTAGGCAGTTCATGTTTGTGTCCACCTGAAAGGTTGATTGATGTGTGTGGTTAGTGATCTGTGACTCTCGATGTTCTCTATTCTCTGTAGGGATGTAAGTATCTAAAACTGGCTATGACGAATGGACCCTTTGTGCAACATGACCAAACGTTCCCCCACTGGCCCACTGCGGGATATTGAGTTCACATAAATTATATGCAAAATAGTGACTATCAATGACTTATATCTACGACTTCTTGATGACGTAAATTGCACATCACTTCACTGACCTTCAGGCACAATAGTATGTTACGGGGCTTATTTCTACTATTTTATTTAGCATAGACAAAAATGCGTCTGAAAATCTGAATGGGGAAGTGAGGATAGTGTTATTGGGGGCCAATGAAGATGAAAAATGCATATAAAAATAAAACTACTGTTAAATTTAATAAAGGAGAAGAGTAATTACCTGCATATCCCGGGTGGTAATAACAACAGCTTTCCCGTTCTCAACAATGGACCCATTGATAGGGTACATGCGGATGTACGGCGGCGATGCTTGTATTTCCAAGTGGCCGTTCACATCGAAAAGCCCATCAGAAATCCAAAACGCTATCTTTCCATACTCTTTGCCTTGATGCTTGAATAGGACCAGGTTTTTATTTATATCGTCTTGAGAGAATGTCTCTATTTGCTCTGAAGGATTGTCCGCTCTGTATATCGCACCGTTTGGTGGGTCTTTCGTGTATCTTTGGCTTTGCACTGTGTAGATTATATCCGATGGTTTAGTGTCTAAATCAGCGTCTGTGTAACTCAGATCGCGGGCTGTAATTAGGCGAGCACCTCCGTGGACGATGTGGAACACCTTGTCCGTAGCCCTCACTGGACTGTTGTCATTCTTCAGGATTATATCGATGTGGAAAACTCCAACATACTGAAAATCTTCGGGCTCAGAACTGAGAGCCATGAAGTGGAACGAATCATGTCTGCTCTCAGAGTCGTCGTGCGTGTAGTAAACCCGGTCTGAATTCAACTCCTGCAGTGTGAAATAAGTGGTGTTATCCCTCATAATTTTCAGGTCGTTGTTCACAACCTCAATTTTCCCGTGTTTTGGCAAACGAGTCACATTGAAGACGAGGTTGGTGACTACATCTGTGCGGAAGTTTAAGTGCGTCGCTGGTATCACCATTCTAGAACCTTCTGTCACTTGCAGCCTCTCCAACGTCGTGTGAATTCTTCCTGACGTGTGTTCCGCGGAAGTCAAGCCGGGCGTGTGCCTTATAGTCATGACTCCAGTGATATTATCGCATTCCGTGGCACCGACAACAAAAGAGAATTCGTCTTGAATGTGCGAGTACGCTCGACGATGCAAACGGTACCACAGCTGGTCGTTATCGATGTGTTGTTGTGTGAACGAGCTATGCATGGACAAATGATGCTTTCCCGCCGACAGATGCAGTATTCCGTACTTAGGAGGTCTTATGATCGTGTAAGCAATTCTATCGCTAGCCAATGGTAGCGGTTTCGTGCTAAACCGTAAATGCTGGGACGATATAAATGCCTCTCTTGTATTATTCAAAACCAGCTCCTCATTGATCGTTTGGTATAACTCAAGTTTTATGAATGTTAACCGGAAATCGTAGAGTGTATTCGTCCGGATTGTTCCAACGGATGCTTTGAACTGTGGAAAGAAAGATGATAAATATCAATTTAACTTATAAAACTGGGCAGTCAGCGACAGACGCTAATCTGACTAACAAACTTTTTGACCACAGGGACAAACGCTATAGCTTAACCCTCAAATTCATAGATCTTAGGGTCAATTCAGACGTACCACAACCACACCACAGCCACAACCACACCACAACCACGCGATGTGGTCGGGCGTATATTTTGTATTGACAATGAATAATCCAATTCACACGTGCCACATTTTGCGGTTGTTATCGACCACCTGTGTAATACGACCACATCGCAACCACATCGCAACCACAACGCAACCACATCGCAACGGCAACGCCGCCACGCGGCGGCGGCACCGCGGCAACCTGTTCTCCGTATTAACTGCACACGACGACGTGGTTACCACATCGCAATGACAGCGACAACGCAACCACATCGACATTTTGTCGCTGCCACAACGCAACTGCAAAAAGCCGCTGTCACACAATTCACACGTAACCACAGCTTGACCACATTTTGTCGCTGCGACGTGGTGTGGTTGTGGTACGTGTGAATTGACGCTTATATTAAATTGACAATCAGGTTAAAAATTACTTTGAAACACACCAGTTCCGACTCTTTACGTCATTAAAAAAGTTAAAATTTGTTTATCGCAACGTCAATTTTAATCCTATAATGGGGGTTTGTCTTGTCACCGACACCCTAAAACCACGCCAACGGTCTCCCCCAAACCACCCAACATCCCCCATACCTTAAACTCATCATGCGCGGGGCTCCCCAACAGATGCATGTAGCGCACCCGCCGGAACGTGAGCATCTCGCTGGTGAACGAGTCCACCGTCTGCCAGGTGCCGTCGACCACTCGCAGCCGCTCCACCACGCCGAACTGGGGCGGTTTCACTATGTCGTACCTGGAAAGTGGGATGGGGCTATAGATAGATTCTTAAAGCGCCTGTTGCATACAATTAAATTGAAGCCTAAAATTATTTGTATGGTTTAAACACTGTTAAGAGTTTAGACCATACAAGTAATTTATTGTTCATTTAATTGTAAGGCAAGAAATTTGCGTCGTGTAAATGGCGCTTTATGCTTTGGGAAAAATAATAATAATCTTTATTGGAAACAAGCAGTGCAATCATAAAACATGAAAACCCTGAGTCGATTTTGTATCCCTGCATTGGGCTACCCCCATTAGGCAACCAGGCTGCGGCAACTTTGATGAATTATGATGAATCCTAGCATCATTGTGACAAACAGCCAACAATATTTTGCAGTCTTGCAATGGAATTTCCGAATAAATAGCTCATGTTTACTGTACTCACTTGACCTCTGCACTGTTTTCGTCCGCATTGGTGGCAAACGTGAGATTATCGGCAGTGATCAATGCAAACGAATTGTGCACCAACTGCAACCCCGTGTTGTTCACTAGACGTACTTGCAACGGAACTATTGATATACGCAGCACCGCAGGAGCACTTGTCTCAATACCATCGGATACCTGAAAATTTATGTCATTTTTAACCAACTATGAAAAAAGGAGCAGGTTCTAAATTGGTCTGTATTTTTGTCTTTGAAAAAAGGAGCAGGTTCTAAATTCATCTGTATTTTTATACAGAAGCTTTTCAACATTCTTGATAGAACTTCAGATATAGTGTAGGTACACATTGTATTCATGTGTAGGAGGTTTGTAATGTATTTCGCGCCCATTTTTAATTTCTAAAACCCTATCTCATGTACATTCTAAATACATACTTAATAAGTTCTTAAAAATAATAGCACGCACCTGTAAAGTCAACTTTTGCGACGTCTTGTTCGATTGTTTGTCGTTGTTGGAGTCATGCACGTAAGATATAACCCCCGAATCTATGTCCTGTTGTGTGAATGAGTCCACTGGCTGACCAGACATTTCTATGTGACCACTGTGAAAGAAAAAAATACATGTAAGTTTCATGTTTTTATGTAGCTGGAATAGGAAAATGTCTATACTTTTACTGCTGGTATACGTATTTTTACGGTTCTATGGTACGAAAATCAAAATAGCCTACCTAAACAAGTTCTACGTACCTGTATGAGTTATGAAACTCGCATTTATAAATAGTGAAATATACAATCATTCGTAACTGCCGCATTAGGACTAGATAAGAGGAAGTACATTATTACCTGTTGATTTCATTTCTTCCGTGAACGATGGTGTACAAAAGATCTTCAGGAGGAGTATCAGGGTCCTCCGCTTTCAGAATATCTGATGTTATCACTTTTCGTGTACCCTAAAAGTATGTGTTATGTTAAGTAAAGTCAACATATCGTATAAAATCATACCTAAAATGTATTACTTCTGTATTAGGAATGAGAGGTTACTACTTTCTACAACACATCGGTTATATTCTATGTATACAATACATATAAATTATAAAAAAACAACGTGCATGAAAAGGTAATTTCTACAATGCATCATGCATTTCATCTGTATTTTTTTTTCTGATATCAATATCGTTATAGGATGTTTTAGATTAATTTATCCAAAACTTTCTTTTGGGATTTATGGGTTTAAAAAAACAGTGTTAGGATTTCAACGGTAAATTTTGGTTATTTTTTTTTCTGATTTTTTTAAGTTGATTTTGTACGTATTTTATTTTAATACCAACTTTTGACTATAAAACAATAAATGTGTGGATTAATGTTTAAAAATAATTAACAATAAAAATAAACATTCTTTAGTAAGTATCTACCTACAGTAGCCTGTGTAAAGGATAAAATAAATATAATTAGTACATTAAATACTCACACAAGATTAACTAAGGAACTAAGAAATCCTTGCTGAGGCTTGATGTTAAAAGTATCATGCAACTAGTTAAAAGCACAAAACTAAAATTATTGGAAGCACTTTCGATAACCTGCAATAAAAACAAAATAAAGAAAAATATATTAGACAAGACAGCTAAAAACACAAAATATCATTATTATGCACATGCTAAGTTGTTTTCTAGAAGAAATATTAATCTAAAACACATTTATTAACTTTAATAAAATGCCTATTTATTAAAACAATAATATACTAAATAATGTTTGTAATAAACACGCTCGCCAACCTGTTCAAATCTCTGAAAAGGCGTCATCAATGACTAATATAAAATAAGCTACTAACAGAAGAACAAAACAGGCAATTTTGCAGTCAGCAGCATGTACTTTTACTGGAGCGGCGCAATGAACGAATACCGTTACTATATTTTTCTATGAGGAATCCAAAAACAAGACAATTTTTCTGACTTTTCTACGTATACGTATAGTCTAATTTTTTATCATAAGCATACCTGAGTGAGCCTCAACACTTTGCCCGGCACAAGATTCACAAGAACGGGCGGGTCATTGACCGGGGTCACATTTATATGAAGCACAAACGTGTTCCTTCCTTGAAGGTAACTGGGCAGAGTGAACTTGGTCTCTGGGACCAGCTCCATGTCCAACACCACCGCATCCTGGTGGTTCTCTGAGCCGTCGTGGACGTATCGGACCTGGAAATTCATGAGTGAATCTATAAATTAGTGTGAAGGTAAATGTTGAAGGTTATCTGGTACTAAGTACAACAAAAGGGCTAGCACGCGGCACATTTATTTTAAGACGTAACATAAGTTTTGAGTTGTGCACACTCACATCGCGCAGCCCCCAGAGCGAGCGCGACGGACAACTTTTGTCACGTCTTAATTGCGTTCCGTGCTAGTCCTATTTAGCTTATCGTAAAAAATTGTAATCTACCTACTATGAGTACGAACGTCTTCTGACTGATCGAATTTATTATTTATATCTCACACAAACTTAACCGCCCTAACAGTATCCACCCACCTTATCCCTTGACAGATCCATGAGTGTGAAGTACTGTTTAGACTTCCCATCACTATCAATATAGTTCTTATGCTGAGGCAGTGTCCTTTGCAACGAGAGGTCTATAGCTATGCGGCCATGTTGGGGGCTTTCAGCGACATGTAGAATAACCCCTGACGGTCTCACGCCATACTTGTGGTGGTCTAGTATAACGTCGATGTTCTGTCTCGATATCACGGAGACCCCTCCCTCTTGTACTGTAAGGGGGTACAGAGCCACTAACTCTAGATCGCTGCTGGATTTGGAGAACACCTGAAAAAGAGGGTAGTGGTATGAAGGATACGGTATCGTAAATTGTGTGGTAAATATGTAAAATAAATACTTCAAATTAAAAAGCTACGTTAAACGATACATCCGTTCCGATTTACATTGTTTCGGGCACGGTTTTACCATATAAACATAAAACCAGGTTTAAAGAGCGCTTATCACGGTATTTGACAGCACAAACATCTGTTTCGCCTGTACACACACACACAAACACAATCCATACCTTATACTTCTCCGAGTAATCCGGATTAATACACAGATCCAGCTCGCACTTGCACGTGAAGTGGTCCACACCATGTTGCTCGCACACGGCTTGCGGCACGCACGGCTGGTTGGCCGGCGACGCGTGACACGGGTAGTACCAGGCGCACTTGGGACTCACGCCGTAGGTGACGAGCGCGTTGGGCAGCCCGTACAGCTTGTCGTCCACCTCCACCGGCTTTATGCAGCCCTAGTAGAAGCAAGACTTACTGTTAAGAATATTATGATTACGTGTATACCTGCTAAATAAGTTACATATTGCTTATAGTCAATCTCCATCGGCTTTATGCAGCCCTGGTAGATTGATAGTCGGTGTTGAAAATAAACATTATTATTACAATAGCCGCCAAAATAGTAAATATTCCCTCACTTTGCCCCAGCAGTGGGGACGTCGTGATGATGATGATTAGGACACTACTGTAACCACGTAACTTTCATATTAGCGAATGTAAATTTATTAAGAATGATAAAGAGAGGATTCTGAGCGCATCTTTGCTGCAATAGACGAAGAGCAATCGTTTTGACATAATATTCAACCCGTGGCACACAATGCATTTCTTCCGAGGAGCCACATAAAAAGTGTCTTCTGCTTTAGTCAAGTTTCGTGGTGAATGATTATAATTAATCAGTATTATATATTTATGATATATTTCATAGACATAGACTTACCATAATACTCGAGTCAGCGGCTTTGATGCCCTTGGCGAAGGCTCTCTGTCGTTTCTCTGTCTCGATACCGCCAAGATAGAAAGAGTCAGATAAATCCAGGTATCGTGTCCCACTGCTCTCGATCCTTGAACTCATTGCCACACTATCCACTGAGAGCTGAAACATTATATTAGAGAAATGTGAGTAAATTAATAATGTTGTGGCGAAATGTTACATAGGTATCCAAGCCCAAACAATACAGAGCCAGTTATATCTAATATAGTTTACCACTGATATACAGGTAAATCGTCGCATATACATCAAAAGCATAGCATATTTTTCAAGACTGAGACATTCGCTATTTGCGCATCGCAACAGAGGTGAGCTCGGTAATGGTACTCTATACCTAAGCGGCTCTGTAGTAATGACACAAATGAAAGAGGATGTGATAGACGAAATCATTACTAGGAATTAATTCTTGGACCGCCAGCAGAAGTTCACTTTTTCGTTATTGTAAGAATAACTTTACCATAATTATAATATAGTTCATTTATACACGATAGCTATTCCGTATATCCCAATCGCAGCAGTAATGTAGTCGCCAGCTTTGTAATTTATAAACCACAAGAAACCATTTTATTTGCTCTTTAGAAAGATTTATTCATTTTAGGTAAACATATGTTATATTATTGAGTAAGGCTGTTTATAACAGCGTGCGGGATGCATCACGCATGCGGGATTGCCCCGCACGCGGTCATACGAATTACGAATAAGCTCGCGAGACGCGAGAAAATGGCGGCCATCCCGCGTGCGTGATGAAATCCGCATGCTGTTAAAAACAGCCTGATAAATTGATAATAGAGTCGTGTTATGATAACGCGCCAGATATTCACGGCAGAAGGGGCAGAAGCCAGTAGGAAAAATGGAGTTTAGGGTGGTTTAGGTATTGAGCTGACCTCTATCTTATTGCATCAAGAGTACCGAAAGATTGTGATGAAACCTGCACATCTATGAAATAATAAAATATATATTGTGATGAAACCTGTGCATCTCAACAAAGCCCACAAAGAATAGAAGATCAGTACTATCCTACATAGAAAAAAAAATATTGAAATAATTACCTCAATCAAGGAAGGGTTGAATAATAGATGCATTTTATGCCACTGTCCATCACTAACATGCACAGAGTGCAGGATCTGTCCTCGGGCCATCTTCACACGTACTACACCCTCAAGTATTTCCACCACCAGGAAATCAGAGCCTCTGCCTCCGCCAGGGTTGTACAGAATTATCGCGTTCTGCATTATGGTCTTGAACTCTATTTGCCACCTGTTTTATTGAAGGTATAGTTTAATATTTCAATGTTACGTGGGATAGAAGAGAAAATGGAATACTTAAATCAATGTTTTAGTATTTGATTACTGATAGTCAGAAATAAAAAAAAAAAACAGAAATTCTAAACAAAATCTGCATTAATATTTCTATCATAAATAACAATATTAAAAATGCAGTCTAAAATCTATTCAATCCTGCTTACTATTTATCCTGAGAGTTCTCTTACCTTCCTCCAGCTCTAGAATTAATCTTGGGCAGAATCAAGTAGGCACCTTCTTCAATGAAACTGATATCTGAATTTATATCCGCATCAAATTCTAGAGCACAATTCCATGTGACACCCTCTACATGCACTGAGCCAGATCGACTTCGAGCCTTTTCTATTATTTGAACACCATTGTAGAAGACCTGACATAAAAAATGATTATTTATAAATTAATGCAAATATCAATATACGCTTCATTAGGGGGTAGGTATACAGATAGAATGCTGGCTACCGATGCTGATCTGTAAGTTTGGAACAATACAAACCAGCGCTTATAAGTGTGGGAAAGTAATACAAAGATAAAGCTATAAGTGCTGATAACCAGCTTTCTCCATTCAGTCCCTTTAAAGAAGGGTTAAGGTGGAATAGCATATTGCATGTCATATCGGTCAAGAAATTTCAGAATATTACAATCAATGTGAGGAGGAAAATCAAATACTTACATCTTCCATACAGCCCCTAAAATTTTCCATGTGACCCAGGAACAGTTCAGAAAAGTCTCCCTGACTGCCGAGGAAGATACCGAAATGAATGTTGAGTTCAAAGAATCTGCCTGGTAGCCTCCTCTTCACGGTGTTGTCATCAACCTGTGAATAAAATTTGTAGGAAATTGTATTTTTAATTTTGTTTTATTTGTGGTATAAAGCTGTGCCTTATGCACATTAAGTACTTACAAGAAGGCATAGCTATGATACCCGTAATGAGTCATTTTGAGTTCTTTTAGGGGATTATGTCAGGGGTGTTGGTCAAATCATGATAATGTCTAATTTCTGTGTTTTAGACATTGAGACATATTACTAGCGTAAGGACAGGCCCAACCGCACTAGAAAATGACACCCTCGCGTTGGCCCTAAAATCTCATAAATCTGTCATAATTTGTATGAATTAGGGCCAGCGCGCGGGTGCCATTTGCTTTTGACAAAACGTTCTGACGGGCGTATCCTTCCTTTTGAAATCATTGGTTTTAGAGTAAGGCTCTCCAACTCCAAAAGATGCTATCCTGTTAGCATAATTGATATCTTGGCATAATGGACAAGAGCTTGACTCTTAATCGAGAGGCCAAGTTCAAATCCAATGAATTATTTTCAGTACAATAATTCTACAATGTGCTATTACGGTGAAGGAAAAGATTGCAAGGAAAGCTGCACATCCAGATTACTAGGCACGTAATGTATCTCATGAATGCAAACAAATACCAAAAAGCTTATGAATATATGTAAGTATTACATATTAGCATGTGAATTGAATAGTACAAATAATTACCTTCATGGTAAGATTGGCTTCCCGCCTGATGACACTGACATGGTGCCACTGTGAGTTGTTGAGGTACACCCCTTTAGCTGACGTCAGCTCACTTTCACCAGCTCCCAAGTTTATATGCAATTTCACCCGACCACTCTCCAAACGAATCTAGTGTTGACAGAATAATCAATTAATATAAATACCTCTCATAGCAAACTCTCTCAATAAATTTCCACAATAGATGATGCGCCGAGAAGTTTACATAAAACAAGCATACCTATTGCAATCTCATATTGAAAATAAGGAGAAAATATGCATATGATGTCTATCATTATACTCTTTTAATTTTACACTGCATGTTGCACTATGTTAGTCTTTACCCGTTTTAGGAAATTCCTACTAGAATAGTATCCTTACCTAACAGTATTGGATCAGTAATTACTATAAGTATAATATTTGATTTATTCTTACCATACAATAATCAGTTTTTCCAGCAGCCAATAGAAGCAATGCATCAGAAAGGTGTGTCCGGAAACGAAAGCTGATGTCAGTCACTCCTTTTGCTTCTTGCAAAGGGTATGAAATGTAACTGGCACCATAGAATGAAGCTGAAGGAGAAAGGAAAATCAAGATTAGCTAAGTATATTACTTATTATGCTATGTGTCTATTTAATTTAGTGGTAACACTTTTCACATTTAACATTTCTTAAGATTCAATAATAAAGCGAGTTATATTTATAAGTTTTTAAAATTTTGGCTCTATTATTAAGATGTAATCATTTGCATAAATAGGGAAAATTTAAGTATTCTATTTCATACATGTGGAAAATGTAATTGGCTGTCTATTTCACATATTGTTTTTGTTTTATTACTGTTATTATAATCTAGTTGTAATTTTTCCTTCAATAAATCGATTGTTTGTATGAATTCAGAGGAATTAATTATTGCTTGTAGATTAAAATCGAGACTTACCTTTGTCGAAAGCCATACTCAATGAAGTAAGAGATAAAAAGAGAATAGATGAAATCATTTTAACTTTTCGCTATATGTTAAAATTAAAATAGAATACAAATTACAACTCATAACAACATTGTAGATTTATTTTTAATTTTAAAGGGTTACGAGCTTTCCACATCCCTTTATAGATACAAGAAGCCACAGCTATATCTGAATATCTGATATTTTAAGACACAAAGCACTAGTAATAAAGTACCAGCCTAAGCGGGCATGATAAACAGATAGACTATGTTTTTCAGGGCCAAAATTGTTCAGTTTTTTTACAAGAAATAATTAAAATCGACACAAATAAAGGCAAACATGGCAAACGCCCACAGACAAGTCAGACAATATAGACATAGACAATAATACTACTACCATAGACGAAGTAAATCACACTAGCCCATAGAGTATAATATATAATGCTGACACTACACCTTGGCTATTCGTATTTGTGAATTTGCTGTATAGGAAAATTCGACAATAATGAAGTAAAGTAGTTGAAAAAATTATTGCATATATTATACAAATACAGTAGCATGCATTGCCATGTGTCAGTGGGAAAAAATTAAAAATCCTCAACCTCAAACCTCAACACAAAAAAAATGTGTTGGGTCACTCATACCTAATTCTGAGTGACAGTATTGTTCTTACGATTGACGAAGCCATCTTAACTTACACAAAAACTCAACTAGCACTAAAGTTGTCTCAGAAAACGGCTTATTTTGGCGAATATACTGACCCTTTACACCACACATGGCAGTTTTGAAATTTACCTACGGAAATACAAATAGCCAAGTGGGGTGGTAGCATAATATTTATGAATCGCCTTTGCGAAACCACAGACAACACCATATTTTTACCTTGACAGCTCCTCGTTGAGTTTTTATGTAATCCAATAGATGGCGTGTTAAGTGGATTTTTCCACCACAACAAGCTACTAAAAAAACCGACTATAGATGGCGCTAGTAAAACCTTCATAGGAACTAACAGCACTGAATTTTTTAATACAAAAATCTTTAGCATACAGACGCAAGTGAACTTTATCTGAGTTTCAATGTTGTAAATAAATGTTAAAAGTTTGTTTAAACATCTGAAATTCATTGCGCTGCGTTTCCGAAGTTCATTCTTCAGGCTTGCAAGTGCTGTCTGGAATACAGGCAGGGCAGGGGTAGGTACATCACAATGGCAAGCAATGGTCGTATGTAATAGTTTGTGTCTCTAAGATCTTAT
Organism: Plutella xylostella; assembly: GCF_932276165.1. Lineage (NCBI taxonomy): Eukaryota > Metazoa > Arthropoda > Insecta > Lepidoptera > Plutellidae > Plutella > Plutella xylostella. Next base: position 10,121,112 of record NC_064012.1, read on the forward strand.
AGGACCTTATCTAATAGTTTGTTTACTTAGTTAGCTATTCAATTTTGACGAACGTATGCTGCACCTAACATGGTCCTCCTCGCTTTTCTCGTCGTCGCACCAGCCATCTTGAGGTTGAAAATATTACTTACCTACATTTAAGTCTTATTATAGAGAGCGGTGGTAGCTCAGTCGTGTAAGCGCCCGCTCCTCACGCAAGAGATGCGGGTTCGAACCCGGCGCTGACATGTACCAATGAGTTCTTTTAACTTAAGTACCTACAATGTATACCATCGCTCTTAGGGTGAAGGAAAACATCGTGAGGAAACCTGCATAATATATCTAGATCTAGCACATCTAGATATGTGAACCCACCAACCCACAGTGGACCAGCGTGGTGGGAAATGGTCCAAGCTTAGGAAGGCAGTTCAGACCTTGGGGAAATGCACAAAGGTTCCACTCGAGACAGCCAGGTGCAGGTACTTACACCCCCATAAGAGAATAGAATAGAATATGTCTTATTATCCGGGTCTTCGCAATATCCAAGGATTTTCGCTAAAATTCGAGTTATCACAATCCTTCTGAGACATAGGTACCTACATAGTTTTTACTAGTAGGTACATGTTAGACATGTTGCGTAGGATCATTGGCATACTTAAGTGCCAATTTTGCTGCACTTTGATGAGTAATGTGTCTGAAAACCCAGCATATTACACTCACGGGCAAAGAAAAGGTTCCACTGAGAAAAACACCAAATTACTTCTAAACTGAAAAGCCTAGCTTAATGACGCCTTCTGCAACATTGGAGTACAGAGCATCAGCATATACTTAATCAACTAAAAGCGATGATATTTTGTTTAAATTTTAAATTAAATGTTTTAAAAAAATGGCGTTGTTTGGTGTCGGCATTTTGTAGTTGGAACTTTTTCATTGCCCGTGAGCGTATTATTTTTTCCCTTTTTTGTTTTGTCTAAAATAGCCATAGCACATTCCAACAGCAACGAAGTTGCAGAAGTAAAAGTTGCATTGCAGAAATGTATGTTTGTCTCTTTCATCCGTATACTGTCAAAGCCAGGCTTTACAACAACAGGTAACATTAGCCTTCAGTCCCTCTCTGCATCTCAGCGTCTAACAAAAAAGTTATGTCCGACATTTTGTAATAAAATTGAGCTTTTGTAAGTTTCAAGCTACGAGTACAACTTCCGCAATATTCAATATTTTGAACATAAAAAGTTTAAAAAAAACTTTTATTTGCGGTTTTATCTTTTCTAATGAGATGATAATACCAACCTATATTTCCAATTTTGCAGGACTTTAAAATGTACGCTGATATGGAAATTGCTGTAATAACCAGTACCGAGGTAAGTACTTATTATTTTTTTGTTTTTTTACGGGAGGTTCCTATACATATAGGTAAGTACTATATAATATGTAGTTGTAGGTACCTAATTCGCTGACGTGTCAGGTGTTCTAACTTAACTAAAAGGTTTCTCGTAAAAAAAATAAGAAAAGGTAGATATTTTCTATGTACTAAGTTGATATTCTCAAAATTTGCTGACTAGAAATGTTTATTTTTATCAGATAGGTATAACAACATCGAAATTAAATACAGGGTTTAATAATTTATGCATAACACTGTTAGATTAATAATTTTATCACTTAGATACTTCTTGTAAGTCATAAGTTCTTACTTATGTTATTTTGTAAAACTCGTTCATTACGTGACTATCTTGAGTGCACACTTCATCATCATCATCTTGAGTGCAGATTTCGATAAGTACAGAACTACAGATAGAGCCAGGCCGAGATTGGACCCACCTACCATAACTGTTCCAAAAAACATTCCCATATCCATCACTGCATCATAAACAAACGGAATGATACAGTGATTACAAATTATCATAATCATTCCGACAATACTCAGATGCGCTCTCTACCCAGTGCAAAAAAAGATGTTGGTATGTATTGTCTCTGAGATTATTCTTTTATGAAATTGGTTGGCCCAGCCTCGGCCAGCTTCGAAATTTGGCTCATGATCATTGTGCTGCATATTATATTATGACACACCAAGTATGTTTCTAGGAAACCTTTTCGGTATTTGCCCATTTTACCTCTCTGTAAGACCAAGGGTACCAAACCAAGCGGTAGGTAACCTCATTCATACAAAAAACATCGGGATGGAATTATATGATGAAATAAAATTGGTAAGTAAGGACAGTATTTACAAAGTTACAGCAGGTCTAAATGTATTTTTTCGGTTTTCGGCTCTACCTTCCAATAAAATTTTATTGCAAATGATCATTTCTCATTATGTAAACATAGATCTGCCTATTTTACTAGGTACATAGGCTGGCACATACATAGTATACTTACCAGACCATGCCTACCTACATGCATGGTATCTAAAGAAACGGCACACTACCTACTTCACTCTGTACGTAGATGACTGTTTTACATGGTCAGTGTTGGTGGCTTGGCAGTATACAGGACGAGTATCATATATAACAAGGGATGGTGTTACTATCTAAGCTTTAATTAATATAATTATATTCTAAGTAAATAATTCCTGTACAATATTTACATCTTTGGCTGCTGGCTAGTGCATAGTGATACCTATTAACACTATTTATACGAATTATAACGCATAATAAGTGACTCGTTGTTGTCACCTTCTAAATCGTGGCTAATCCGGATATGATTGATCAGTAAATTTCATTAAGCCCTAATTTATATCTTATAAACATTTGTATCCTTAATTTTCGCTTTATAAATCTATTAACAGTATATAAACCAGAGTTAAAGTTATATTACAGTTTTACAGTCATTAAGTTAATATAATTATTATATTAAGATACAATAGGTGTTCTGCTGATATTGCTACATTCTGGTGTGCGTCAAATCTAAGTGCTTCAAACCGCTTTGGCCATCGTCCAATTCTCAGACGGGGTTCGATGTTTCAAAGTAGTCATGGAAGAACCTTCTCGACATGTCAGTGGCCTCTGTCCAGGAGGCGGCGTGGGGCGGCGGCGGCGCTCTCTCGCTGACGAGGGCGACCTTGGGTCTGCGGCCGACCCGTCTCGGCAATCAATGGTCCGTACTGAAGTAGGAGTTCTGCATGAGGTAGAGCTTGTCTATAGGGTTGACGACAGCGCCGGTGCCGAGGTTGAGGGGCTCGTGCGGCGCGTGCGCGGCGTGCGCGTGGTGTGGCACCTCCAGGTTCTGAAGGCTCATGGTGTCGGATGTTCCCTCGTCGAGCTGGTCGAAGTTGCTGCCGTCGAGGGATATGTCTGATGAACAGAAACTGTCGCCCGAGTGCGCCGGGTAATCTGCAACGGGAGTTGAGCCGGTTGTTATTTAGGATTTGTCATCATTGAAATGATTTTAAAGAAAGATCGAACTATTGTTAATAATATTATAATAGAATAATAATTGTGTGGACATCTCACACACTAATAAGTAATAAGTGTATCGGACGAAGTGTATTTATGTCCACATAAACTTTAAACAGTCGGACCGGGAGTTGAACCCAGGACTTTCGGCATAACAGTCAAAGGTCACTAACAACTACACCATTTTACTACATATACGGTCGTCGGTTCTTATCATAATATCAATAAGGTACCTATATGAGTATAAAACAACATACCATCAGGAGAATATGGCAGATTAGGGTTTAGTGGTTGACTTGAAGCAGAGTAGGAACCATCGAGACCTAGATAGTTGCCGTGCTCGCTGGAAGGCGACTCCTGTTTGATACTCTTCTCGTCCTTATCTTTATCTTTGTCATTGTTTTTATCACCGTCTTGTTTAGCTTTCCTCTGTATCTTCTTCATTTTGGCTCTCTGGTTCTGGAACCAGACCTGCACGACTCTCACGCTCAGGCCGGTGTCTTTAGCGAGGGCTTCTCGTACTTTGCGGCACGGTTTGGGGCTGACTTCGAAGGAAGCTTTGAACTGTCGTCTCTGGGCTGAGGTGAGAATGGTGCGGGGGCGCTTGGGGCCGCGGCGGCCGTCGCGCGGTCGGTCTGCCTCGTCCAGGATTATGTCATCTTCCGCGTGCTGCATCAAATACATCTCCTTCTCGAAGTCCTGCCGGCAGAAGATCTGTCCTGCTCGCAGCACATACTGCTCGCCCTTCTGCAGCGGCTGGCAGCACATGACGCACACGAAGCACTGGATGTGGAACACGTGCTGCTGCGCCCGCATCACCATCTCCTGAGGCAGCAGCCGGTCGCCGCAGCGAGAGCATTTCACTGCGAACAATCTGCAAAGGGGAATTATTAAAACGGGCGCGCAACAGCGGGCGATACAATTCCAATAACGCAAGATGTATTCGCTGAGCGTCACAGATTCAATTAATCGGCCGATTCAATTCGCTTGCAGGCGGGTGGGGGAGTGTCGTGGGGTGATGTGGCTTTTATAGTTAGTTACCTATCGTAGTCTGGTTTGCAGTATAGTTTGGAGTTTCTGGTGTAGCAGGTGTGGGCTAGGGGGCAGCCGCAGACGCAGCAGCTGAGGCAGTGCTCGTGCCAGGACAGCTCGCCCACGCGCATGAGGTAGCGGTCCTGGATCTTCTGGCCGCAGCCCTCGCAGATCTCCACGATCTTCTCCCGCTTGATGCTGGCGCTCAGCTCTGTCGACAAGAGGGAACTGGTTCAGTAGCGCGCGGACAGACAGCTAGGTATTGATGATCGCAAGCGGTATTATAAAATGGTTCCTTATGGTCTGCGTACTTCAACTATACAGGGTCTGTTGAATTGACATTCGCTCAGCATACCTACCTTATATATTTTTATTACGATAAAAAATTATAAGTCGGTTAAATAGTTGTGCCGTTGGATACTGACAGGTTCCATATTGATAATATTAATGCAGGGGTCTTAGGGCGCCTTCAAATTAGTCGCTAAGTGTCGCGTGACTGCAGCGCTGCTGCAACGCTGCAGCCGCGCTGCTGTCAAAATCCATATAAATTTTGTAATTTAAAAGATGCGCGACTGCAGCGCCGCAGCAGCGCTGCAGTCGCGCGTTAATAATTTATATGGAATTTAGACAGCAGCGCGGCTGCAGCGCTGCAGCAGCGCTGCAGCCGCGCGACACTTAGCGACTAATTTGAAGGCGCCCTTAGGTAACTAGGTTATAAGTAGGTAATTTTTTTAAAAGTAGGTAATAGGTTCGTATAAAATTTGTTTTTTTTTGTAAAATACTCTTGGATCCCTAACGTTGTCAATCACAATTCAACTACTGAAAAATCACCCTAAAAGGTATGATGTCCACCTGGAAATCTGATACAATGAGTAGGCAACGTTCCTTGTTTTTTTTTTTGCTATTGGTAACCTACATTACATTATATTTGAAATAAGTCTATATTTAATTACACTGAATACCCACTTTTAGAAGCATTTATTAATAACTACCCTTTTGTTACAGACAGCAGAACGCGGCAGAACTAACTACAATTTTAGAGAAATCTTTATAGACATTACAACGAAAATCTAGCACACCCAACCATTCCACAGCGAACGGTATCCGTCCTATAGCCTCTACATGTAGAGGTATAAGCTCTACAGACAATCCGTCCAAATTGTAATGAAAAAGGCACGAGATTCCCGGGGCGAAAATATCTCTAGAGCGTCTTCGTACGCAGGTTTCTAAGACATGAGGGTAGGTAGGGTGGGCGCCTCGCCCAATAGGAGGGAGGGGCGTGCCTACAGGGTCACAGGGGTCACACCGTCATGCCCAAGTTGGGATCAGGCCCAGGGTCGAAACAAAATGTCGGCGTGAAACAACGATTCCCGCGAATCGATGAAAACCGGCGCGCCGGTTATTGAGCGATTAGCGTAGCGTTATCAAATTGTTATATTGTTCCGTTTCAATGGTACCGGTCTTTGATTGTTTGTTTTGGAAGGTTTCCGCTAGATTGGATCCGGAATCAAATAAAAATTCTTATTAAGTAGTGTGCCTGAATTTTTATGGAGGTATTTGTATGTATTCTTTAGTCTGTTGTAATTTTTTAACTTAGCTTTTCGAAGTACTTTGTTTGGTAATTGTAAAAATAAAAATTTAAATTTAACAATTGTTATAGCAAAAACTCAGACCAACTAAAAAAAGTTCTCTAAAAAAGTCTTTACGTGGTCTGAGAGCAAAAATTCAGAAAACTATCTTTTATCGAATTTTATAAAAGTATTTTAACGTTACCCGCCGCCGATGCGACATATTTTACTCGAGAAAAAGTTGGAGAATGTCTGGTGCATAAAGTAAAAAAGTTAGGTAGGTACTTAATTAATAAAAAAAGCCCTAACTAGGGTATTATTAGATCACCTAGAGTGTCTAGTTAAGCGAAGAAATGTAATGAACTAGGTATTTTACAACATTTTGCACTTTTCAATAAAGTGAAAGAATTTACAAATTACGTGAGGCTGTACGGTAAGCGTCTACCTATCCATATCGGACTAAACGGATTTTCTTAAATGTATGTGAAATGGGAGCGATGCATACGATGCCGATAGGTGGATGCTTAACTTGATAACCGAATTTTACCAAACAGTACTGACTATTGGGGCTATAATATAAATAGGTCTAGTAAGGCATCAGTATGGCCTGTATCATCAAGAAAGATATTATAGTGATGGGCACGGCACCTGAGTTCAGCCCTGCGGATCCCGGGCCTAATGTGTGCCTATCCTATAAACCTACTAGGAGTTTATCCTTATTTATCTGTGTTATCTAACAACCAAAGAGGCATATGGCTAATTTTCTTATATCATAATAAAGATAATAATTAAAAATGTTATAATATCCCTTATCCCACTCCTGGTATTTTAAAACAAAATAAGTAAGTATACCTAGGTACCTGTTTTATTTAATACTAGATATCTTGCATGATGCAAAATGTAAGAAATTTTGTCTGATTCAAAATAACTATAGCTACTTAGATAACTTCCTTCTCAGAGCCTACCTGCTATGACTATTTTGTATTAAACCAAAAAAGATTTAATATATTCCTACTTTACCGGGTTTTCAGCAATAATGTCTCATCTACTCTACTTTTATTTGTAATTGCTGGAAAATTAGAACTACTTATAGTACAAAAAACATAAAAGTGCAGCTATAGATATAATAAACTTTTAGTTCGTTTAAGAGTCAGTCTATTCTTGAAGTATACACAGTATACCTTTATTTCAACTACTTATAAGATAAATTGCAAGTAATCTTACTAGTCTACAGAATGTGTAAGTAAATACCATAGCCATCTCTACAGATGCCTCAATGGTAAGTGCATGAGATTCTTCTCTTTCGAGAAGTACGAGTATACTCACTCACGAATGATAAAGATCCAATCACAATTTTTTCAACATTTCTTTCAAAATATGTACAATATTTACGTTTTTAGTTGGCGCAATTAAATGTAAGTATTCACTCACAATATTCATTCAAATATATTTTTTTCCGTTTAGGATTAATTTGGTGTTACCTATGTCACTGGAACTTTATCATAGCTCGTAAGTGTACTTGTGTTCCTTGGTGGTAATGTAAAATTGAAAAGTTGGTACCTTTCAACATTATCCTGAAATCCCCTCGGCGGGATTTAAATAAAACTGTATAAAGCAAATACTCAAATGTAGAGTTCCGATTCCGATGTATGTTGTTCGGATTGGGAATAATCAGCTCGCAAACACACTGAAAGCTCATTTAAATACGTACGAATTTGTCAAAATATTTGTATTTTCAAATGTGTTAAGTAGGTAATTGTGGTATGCAATCATTGAGCATGACTCGAGTCCGCATGTTCTATGTATCCAATCATCATTATTTATTACCTGCTTGATTCACTGAGAGAACATGTTTCACGAAAACCCCACCAATCATACCATAAACCAATACATAACAGGCTAACTTAAAACGTATCTAGCTCACATCTATTGCCTATGTTTATAGAAATAATTTTATTAAGACATACTTAATATATTCAGATGAACTAGATAAGATTTGATTTTAGGCTGTATTATTTTACTACTTCTGGGGCCCTATCGTGAAGTCAAAACGAAATTCAACACATTTTGAATCCGAAAATCGGCCCACCGTTAGGTTCTGGGCGTAGAGGTGATCCCACGCAACGTTTGTCTGTTCGTGCTCTCCACTAAGAACTGGTAATCCTATGTAGGTATGTAGTGTAGGCCTATTTAAAACGCTTTTGTACAATGTACGGTGGCTAGGTCTTAACTGTTAGTGTTGTGCCGAAGTGGGGAAGTGTGTAACTGGTAACTCATGATGAAGTTTTGGAACTATCTACAATAAATTATCATCCTCATCACAACCCATCACTTCCCCACCGCTGGGGCACGCGTCTCCTCCCAATAAAAGAAGAGTTTTAGGCCTAGTCCACCACGCTAGCCTTGTGGGTTGGTTGACAATATGAATAAAATTAGAAAACGGAAATAGACACTCAATAATTATTTACCAAGTGTTCAATCTGTCATTGCGAAGTAATTATCAGCGGACTCGGGTGACCATACATAGGTACTCAATGACCTAAATAAATGAATTAAAAGTAAATAAATATGTTTGCAAAATATACCTACAGGTATTTTTAGGGTTCCGTACAAAAACAACATTGTTGTCAGTTCGTCCGTCCGCCAAGATGCTTCATCTCGCGAATGCGTTCCTAGAGATATCGATCTCAAAGGAGAATGACCAGATTTGACCCGCTTTGTGTAAGTTGATGGCGACCGACCAAACCTATTTTAATAAAATGATAACAGTGCTTACTATGATATAATATTGTTTTTCTTTTAATAACATTTTGATGAATTTTACACACACAAATATAAGTAAGTAGGGTAACGTAACGTACCTTGGGACGCTTGTACCTCGGGACATTGATTGTATTTTAAAAACCGGCTAAATAAACACATTAAAATTCTACCCTAGGCATAGTATTTTACTCGCTTGGCAAAACTACTGAGTCTCGTGATCATACCAGCATCGAGTGTGTGGTGAAGACAATATGAAGTTTTTTGGAGTCAAAAGTAGCTTTTGTATAGTTTTTTGTGTTGCTTTATCTCATTGAGGCATGCTCAAAATAAAGACATGGATGTCACGTATAACTTTTCAGTTATTTAATTTTATGACATGGCAATTATCTGAAAGATTCCTAAATTAAAAATAAAGATATTTAAATTTTGGTTAAATATTGCTTTTTTGTACCTTGGGACACGATTAAATTTGTACCTTGGGACACTGTTTCCTATGGCTTTGTACTATGGAAAATGCAAACATCTAAATAACGCCTTATATCTCTGTTCTTATTAGTGCCAGAGTGAAACTAGACAGAAGAGAGATGCAGTAAATCAATAAGAACAGGGATATAAGGCGTTATTTAGAAGTTTGCATTTTCCATAGTACAAAGCTATAGGAAACAGTGTCCCTAGGTACAAACGTGTAACGTACCTTGGGTCAAAACAAGCATTTTTACTTTTATCTTAATTTAATAAAATCTGGCCACACTAAAGCTTTAGCACAAATACTAGTGATACTAGATTATATATCCTACCGAATAAAGAAAATTTCACATTAATATCTTAGTTGTACGCTGCGATAGCTTCATTCAAAGTTGGGGTAGTCGAAAATGTCCCTAGGTACGTTACGTTACCCTACCTATAAGTACTTGTCCATGGGGTTTCCAACGGTATATGATAATGTTTCTTCAAATACGAGTAAGATCATAATATAATTTTTTACACACTTTACCATTGACTTATTTATATACCTATTTGCATTACACTCTCAGAGAATCAAGATTTCAAAGATTTAGCTTCTTAATTTGGGTAGTTAGTTTATCTTTTATACCTGGAAACCTATGTAATTGGCTATATTATTAGGAATATAAGCCACACTATCTAGAAGTAAATTACGATACCTACCTACTTAAATGTACTTAGTTAGAAATGAAATGTAATAAACCCGCAAAAATAACTTTGTTCATACAAAGACTACGAAACACAACTTATGTTCGGTGGCAAAAATATTTACTGACTTCTTATTAATATCTTACTGAACCCTCCGTTCATGAGTCTGGCTCGCAATTTGTCCTATTTTATTTTCTAAAGTTAGGTATTTCTTAGGCTGCAGGGTTCCAACGTAACGCGACGGAAGCGGGAAAGCGCCTCAGTGCCTTCAATTTTATAAAAATATTATAATAACTATCAAGTAGGTAATTTGCGTGGAAAGAATGCTTCTTATTTAATAAGTGCTGACATTTTCTCGTTAAAGTTTTTATCTTTTATATATACGTAAATGAAAAGCGAGCTTAAGTGTAAAATAGTTCTGGTGCTTGGATATTTTTTAATCAACATACCTCGAAGATTTGAACGTTAAAAATTATTTAGCTACTAAACTTTTTATTGATACAGAAGCAGTAGTACAGTTAGCTTACTAATTAGTATCTATACACTTTTATATCTCATCAAATAACAATATACGAATTTGTATTAAAATATCGTTGCGTCCAACTTACAAACCGCCAATTGGTTAATTTAAACACCAACAATATTGATGAAGCTGACCGTACATAATATTTATTTTCATTATTGATAAACCTTTGGTTGAAGTTGTATTTCATCAGTAAATAAATAATTAATCATAATAATATATACTGTATTATTAAGCATTGATAAGTACTTTGAAACAAAGTTTGATTATACTTTATTTACAAACTTCTTAAAACTTAAAAAAACGTGTTTAAGACGTGTGAAGCTTTTAGAGATTTACATTATATCTTAGGTAAATATCCCTAAATATTTAAGTCTTATAAATATTCAGTAATTCAGTAATAAAGTACTTACAGTCTTAATAATATTATCGGAAAATAAGTAGGTAGATATGCTTCGTAGGTGTCTACAATGGAATAAATAAACCTTCTCTAACCATTGCCTGTAAAACATGAGTTACTATATCATTACGATTGCTAGAGTAATGGAGTTAATCCAGACGTAAGCTAACTCTCACTACGTATTTTATAATTAAGTAAGTAGAAGGTAGACCTTGTCTAACTACTAAAAAACTAAGGGCCTTACCACAAAAACTAAGACAGTATTTAACAGGTGTTTAGCGCTGTCAAACGCCTACATTCTATCAAATTTCGTTTTAAACACTTGTTAAACAGTGTCTAAAGTTTTTTGTAGTAGTACAGTAAATTATTAAAAGCCGGTATTTGAGTTTGACAAGTAACAAAAGAGAATAGTTACTTATGTAGCTGACTGTATGTAGATACGTAGGTATCTACACTGAAAATTGAAATGGGGGAATGTGTGAATATTACCCTTATAAATATAAGAGTATAGGTAGGTTTATGGATAGATATGGACATCGAAGCTTGGAAGTATTTTTAAAGGGATAACAACGTACATTTGTAGAATTTATAAAAGTTATTTTATTGTATTTTTACCGAGATCCGCATTTACGTTGGCGCTAAGAAAGATGGATGGATGTAAGGGTATACCATGCACTCATGTCATGTTCAAATAATTTACGTAAATATGGATTTTCTGAAATTATACGATAAATACGTGAAGCTACGAGCTACATAAAGATAAGTTGGAACAAATGCACAGCTGGCCACAAAAAGCGCAAGATAAGCTCGGAGTGAGTGAAGCCGGCTGGATCAATATCACTCGGGCTTGGACATGAGCGGTGTACGAACCTGTGCGACCCGAGTAGTTGAGCGGCGGCTGGTTGCCCGACTCCGGCATCAGTCCAGGGGTAATGTTCGTGTAGAACTCCAACATTTTGTCCATAAACACTGACACGCGGGCGACCGAGGGAGGTGGTCCGGCGCGGCCGGCGGGTGCTGTCACAGTGCTGGACTCCGGGCTCGGGTGCCGCGCGTGGCTCCCCCGGCAGAATCAGCCAATGAGCGCGCGCCGCCCGCTCGCCCCGCCTAACGACCGCCTCCCCAACCTACCTATCTATTAATTTACAGATCAAAGCTATGATGTTTTACCGCGCGGCTGAAATTGCACATCAACAAATTTTTCCGCAAAAATGAGAGAAAATTCTGCAGCCGTCGCGGCGCCTCCGTGGGTGCACAAATAAAAACTGTACAATGTCGCCCGACGCACCGCAACGTTCATTTCACTTATCTATGTACGGTTTCTCATAAGTTCATAAGGTAAGGGTAATAATGTTGTGTTTTAAACAAGGTGAGTGCGATGATACTGTCTGAGCCTTGTCTGGTCCCAGGAAAGCGTGTACGGTGTAATAAGTACGATGTTTTTTTTATGTTTAAATAAAATGAGTTACTTTGTTGAATAAACTTTTACTTTAAAGTGTATACTTTGTTTAACCAAAGCGGACGAAACGCGAAAATTAAATGGGTGATAGGAATTATTTCAGCAAGAATAGACCCGACGCTCTAAATCAGGTTAATTGCAAATAAGTTGTTTCAGAGCTGCAGTAGCAACATGCAAACCCTGGTCAGACATACAAGATCCTTTGGTCCGGGACTACTTAATAAAATCCATTTTTAGTACAGTTGGGTAGAAATTCTAAAGATAATTTTCTGTCTTTACTGTAGAACCCATACGTGAAAACATTACTTAATAAACCTCCAAATTTAATAAGTATTTATATTCTGTTTCCACTAATATCCAAGCCTTACAATAAATTATTCTGAAACTTTCAGTAGGGTATTCGTAGTAGCATACTTTAATACGATGTATGAAACATGTACTTTAAAAGACGCGAACGCTTCGCAATGTTGCAATTCCAATACAAAATCCCTACCTTTTTATCGAGCAATATCAATATTCCGATTGCAAATATGTATGGTACCTCAGGCATCTTACACCTTTACAATTTTCTCAAGTTTGCATTGCTATAAAATACTTACTCCAATTTTATATGACCAAATAAATAGAATGTGTTTTCTACTTTATACAATTCATTTGTTGTGGGTAAACACGTGTTTTTTTCAGAAGATTCTCACTAGAATAATCAATTATTTAATAATAAATTACCGTTAATAGGTAGTCACCTTAATATGGCGCTTGGATAGTGGTTTAGACTAATTCCCACGCCACGGGATCAAAAATGTTTTCTAGAAGAGGAAAATTTATATTTACATAGATTCCGCGAACATAATAGTAAAGTTACGTTACGTTACTGTATTAAAATGTGACTGAGAATATTCACAAGTATAAGTAAAGTAGAGTGGGCTTTTAATATAAATATGCTACGAGGCTACGAGAAGCTCGTAGGCAAATTAGTGCTACGCCGCTGTCGTAGCGCCGTCTCGTCGCTACGAACTCAAGTTTTATAATGTTGTTGTTCTTTTATTTAGTTTTGAACACACACGTTTCAATTTATGTAAAGACTATTTATAATTCAGTTCTATTTATTGTCAGTTGTAAGATTTCGTTTCATATCAACATGATTTTGTGGCGAGTACAGAACGTATTGAAAATATCTAAATCAACATAATATACCTAGATTGAACACGTATTACTTTATATTACGTATGGTTTTAATAAAATCATTCAATAAACTCTTAGTAACAACTAAACGTTCAATATTCATTAAAATATTCGATACGCTCGCTCGTTGGCAAATCGATAACTGGGATATGCTAGTAAAAATAAAATCATTTATCATATGTTGTGTCATATACAGGTTGTTGCAAAGATGTTATTGTAGGGTCGAAAGGTTGTTATTGTTATTATACAACAAGAATTCCTGATTTAAAAATCTTTTAAATAAACATTGCATAACGTTATCTATCCTGACTGCGATTTTGCAAAGCTCTGAACGGAGATACAAAAACTCATTTTTTATTTAATATTTAGTAAAAAATATCACAGAATGGCCATATTTTTTCGCTGACATTGATTGTCTTAATCGGGAGCCACTCGCTGGGCCAAGTGGGCCAATTGTCCTATTCAAATCGCACTTGTATTGCACCCATCAGCGCTGGGTAAACACCAGTGCTGCGAACATTGCCACTATGGATGTGGCGGTTTATTGTTGAAAGGGACTTTAAGCTAATGTCGACCTTAAATGTACAGTATGTACAGTGTGCGGACTGAAAGAGATAGACATAAATTAAATACCGACATTAGCTAATGATGTGATGATAATAAATGCTGCTTTTAGCTACTCAGCGTGCATCAGACATTTAATTTCACAATTTCATTTAGATAAAGGTCGATCTAGAGAAAAACCTGTGTTGTGGAATAACAGTACTTAATGCAGATAGTCTTTGAAATAATTTTGTAGATTGTAACAGTAAGTTTTTATGACACAGATAACTTTTAACATTGTGAAATATGTTCTATATAAGTTTACACCCAACTTTTAATTAATAATTTATTTATTTATTTTATATATAACTATAAATGGCGCATATCCTACGCGATCACTTCGACGCTCCACGTCTCCGTGAGCAACGTATTATATCGTGTTTTCTTTGCTCAGTCGAAATGAATAGCGCAGCGTGCGTTTTTTAGTCGGTTTGCTTCAAATATCGACCCACTTGAGCTCGCTGCGGTGAGCACTGAGCACTGAGCATGCCATGCCTTCCTGATGGGCTATATGTAGGTGCTTACTCTATATGTACGTTTTTTTCACTCACATTGTTATTTAAAAGGAAACACGCGTGATTCGCCCTGGAATACTCAGAGTGGATGATTTCATAAAGTTTGTCTTACGTTGGATACTGGTAGGTTGGTAATCGTACGATTCTCAATTTCAATATGAGAAATATGACAAATTCTCAACATGAAAAATTACCACTATAGAGACATTTTTAGAAAATAATCATTGATCTTTATTTTTTTCTAAACATTGTCGTGTGATTATGATTCTCGTCTCACATCGGCAGATATGAACTTACCTAACATCACATCATCATTCATCCTTTGGTACAACATTACAAAACGATAATCTATAAGTACTTATTTACAGTAAACATGGACGAAGAGACTAATTATTACCGAGCCAGTCTATTCTGGCAACATTATCCATCCATATTGGCAACCCTTACCCAGGGTTGTGCTCAAGTGGCCGTGAACTGTGTTGCTCCATAATAAAAGCTTATTGACAAGAGATCCTTTGTGACCCAGCCCTGGACCAGTCGATCATTCACTTTTTATATTTTATTATTTTCCTATCGAATGTTTTATTCTATTTTTATGGTTTATAATAATAGATTTAAGGGTGGTTAGGCAATGACAAGGATTCTACCTTATATTTTGTCTGCAGATATAAAGTGATCCTGTTTGGGTATTGAATTATTTAAGTGGTTAGGTTGGTAGCTTACACTCGCGAGCAATGCAAAAGTTCCAGTGACTATAGCACTAATAAATAGTTCTAATAAAGGTTGGTACTTTTTAATTGATCAAATTCAGTGTTCATACCAGGGATGGTACCTGTCTAATCTACTCAGCTCGGTACTTTTATTGCAGATTTAGTTCTCATAATCACAAATATTTGGAGCGATCGACAAAATGCCTTCCGCATTTCACGTATACCGCCAATTGTGTGATTTTAGATGCAAATCCAAACTGCAACCTATTAAAGGTATTTTGAATCCACAAATTAATTTTCAGAGCAGGTATTTTAGAAATGATGAACCGATTGATGTCCAAATCGTAAGTATTGCAATAACGTTCAATTGTGCATTGGATACTGCATTAGAATTCTATACAGAATTTCCCGTATGCGATGACTTTCAGCCACATTACTTAAATACACTCACGAGCAATTAAAAAGTTCCAGTGACAATAGTACCAAATTACTCTTAAACCGAAAAAGAGTGTCATCACATTATACAGCGCAGCAAAATATTACGAACTAAAAATGTACATACATTTTAATGTAATTCTAAATTAAATGCTTTAAAAAATGAGGTAATTTGATGTTGACGATGACATGATTTTATAAAGAAAAGTTTTTAAAAAATGCTCTTGAAAAAATGCTGTGCATGCCACAACGTCGCATTTATATTTAATTTTTATATCTACTATTGGCTAATATAACAGCTTAGGTATAATTACACATATATCAGGAAAATTAGTGAAGTTACGTGAATTGATACTACTTATTACGATTGTACGGTTCTAATAAATTACGGATTCTATAGATATAATCTTCCTGTAAAGAATGTCTACGGATCTTCTGAAGTCTTCAGAAGTGGTCGTCTTCGCTGAAATAAAAAACAACGCAGCATTCTCTCTCCATCTTTTAACCAGCCTCATTTGGTTTTTCACGATTAGTTAGCAGATAAGGTATCTATGTGGGACCAGGCGGTGGAAATGAAAACCAAAACTATTAAAACACTGAATCACGTTTATTACAGTTAAAACATCTTTTAATACAATTTATATTTGAGCACAACTACATTTTTGCTAATCTTCCATTCATCGAGTCCAACTTCCTTTCATAGACAATTATCGATACTTTCTTTCTTTCTTCACACACTCTGTTCATCCAAATAATAATAAATGATAATGTTCCATTCCTACATCTATAGATCTAACAATACAAAAAAATAAACAATCTTACTTAAGAAAAAAAAAAACAAATAAACGAGTGTGAAATTTTATAATAATATAAGACGGGGCGCGTCGTCTTGCTTGAAGCAAAGAGACGCCGCGTATTTTTGCATATCAATAAAGGAGACTGGTACGTATTTAGAACAGGTAGAATTTCATTTGCCCCCCTGTGGGAGGGGCGCCCCCCCCCCCCCTCCCCTCCCCCCTCCGTCAGTAAAAGCTGTGCACCACACGTGCTGTCGATGCCGGAAAATTCCAACCACTTCACGCCAATAACTATCCTTTGCTATGCAGAATAGAGCCCAAAATAGTTCGCCGGGTCAAGAATCTTATGGGTAAGGGATCCGCTTTCCCCCATCGTAAACGTAGCTCTGTATTTTCTTGTAGAGCAGACGCACGGTGTAGATGGGTCTGTTCAATGAACTACGCTTGTATTTTTTTGTTTTGATCAATTACCTATGTGTTCAAAACTCAAGTTCAAAATATTGCATTCTAAGATTACTTCATAACCATCTTTGATAAACAATAAACAAAAGTGTTGGTCCAGTGCAAAAGAAATGTCTCGACAAAAATAACACCCCACTTTATAAGTGAGCTTTTATTTTGAATAAGAACGGGTAGAAGATTTCTGACTTTATTCATTGGTACAATGGTTGTTATTAGAAATTCATTAAAATGCATGCTCCGTATTATACTCCAATCAAAAAATCTGATAGGATTCCGATAGGACGTCTCATTCTGTTGACTCTGAGAGTCGCCTGGCTCGTGGGCACACATCAACAAAACGGCGTTACTAATCTTCTTTTCAATTATCCTTCCCGTTGGAGCTAAGCTGAACGGAACATCTCGGGATTACAGAGGCGGCTGCGGCGTCATTGCACGTTATTTTTTAAATATAAATCTTAATGAAACGAAATTTAGCGCGCACGCTCTACGGATATATGCGGCGACGCCGGGCCTCGGCGAATATGGAGATGTAAGGGCATGGCCGCATACTAAGAAGCTGGGTTTTAGATTATTTATGACTTTTTCAATGTAGCTTTTTACATAATAATGCATTTTGAGCTCGGTGGGTCTAGAGATGTCACTTCAACTTTTTTTTATTTTGAATATCTATCTATCTTACTCAAATCTTACTTCAGTACATACGACAGGGGTTCCCCGAGTGTAACATATCAACTATACCTTGTATACCTACGACTGGCGCACAAAACCTACTTACGTGAAAGACTGAAAACCTGAAAACACGACTGGGTCATTCCAGCGCCGCCGGTATGGTACAGCTGATATGTTTAACAACGACGACGCTGAAAACAAGAATAGTTAAGTAGGTCGTGGTCGTGCCTTCTAATATTCCTACTAGGTATCTGTACCGTGATATGAGATGGTACACAAGCTATCTGAGCCCATTCTACCAACGTATACGCACATCCAATAACCCACTGAACTGAGTCAACTAGGCATTCAAAGAAACAGTCCGAACTTATTTCTTACCATGAATCAAACCGAACCTCAACTCCCATCAAACAGGCGTGTGAACGTCGCTACGACCGATAAGTCGCATTTCATTATCCGGCACCCATTAAATGTCAATTGAAGTGGAAATATTTAATCGTCATGTGATTTAGCTAACCATTTACAGTTGCCGTGTTGCGAGCGCTGGGGGTAAGTCTGAGCCGAGAAACGTGGCTGGTATTTTGCTTCGCTTTTTAGGGCTACTGTTGAAATCGTTCTAGCGGGATATCAGTATTAGAAATATGAATTAGAGAACCAGACTACTAAAAACACGTTTCTATTCCATCTCCCGTAAGGGCCTGCGCGCACTAAGTTTTTCAGAAGCGCTATATTTTGGTAATATGACGTTATATAAAAAAGTTTTAAATAAATAAAGTGTGACCAGTAACTCTTTTGTAATGGGAATAAAGTGTGACCAGTGGCTGTTAATATATGCATTGCCACAAAAGTTGTGTCGCATAAAATTGCGCTACAAAAAAAAATAGGACAGAAAAAAGTAAGCAATGTTATTCAAAACTACAAACAAGAGCTAAATTGGATTATTTCGACGATTCGGCGGAAGAAACCGAAAGTGTAGATAGAAAAAAAAAACAATAAGTAACTTTTTTGTCGACATTTCTTGTACATCATCTAAAATTGTATTCAAGAGTATCCCCATAGAAACACGCGCATCATACGTTCATAGAAGGGTGCGCGCGTTCGCATAGTGACATCAATGGGTTCTCAACATAACCCTTATGTCGAGTGTCATAAGAGTGAACACCGTAGGGTGAGTTAGGTTGTTTTGCTCCTGAGACGGTATCGTTGACGGATCGGAGCGACCTCACAGGCTCACCGAACGTCGTTGTATTTTATTTATTACAGTCGGTCCTAACTCCCGACCCATGGCTTTGTACGTCCATATTTGCTAAAGCCTCATGAATATTTTTGTTCTATTTACCCTAGAGAAGGTACCTACAGTTACCGCTCTTTGATATGCGATGCTTTACTGACTGAAAGCACCTGAAAGCTGGATGGTTGACAAAAAAGAGCGAGTCTTTTGCATTCCGTGTTTGCACAAATTCAGTTGGGCTGCTGCAGTTGCAGTAGTCAAATTTCCTGTCCCATCAATAAATATGAAAAAAAAATACAGAGGTATAGCATGCTTTGTTTCACCCTGAAGGGTTTTTAGTAGGTAGTATTGTTTATCAAAGGGATATGCAAATGCATATAGCTAACCTTACGGTGACAGTTACTGCTTTTTTGTACTTTGTAGTAAATTTTTTTTTTTTTGAAAAACTATCTGCAACCAATCTGTTTCATGATTCCGAGCCACTGATCCGGCAGCCATCAGCAGAAGCATTAATAAAACATTGCTCGTTTTTGATCCCGTGCTGAATGGCAGGTGCATTGTTTACAGTTTGTGTCAGCTCCATCATCCGTGAGGCTTTGACGCTTATTATGAAAAGCAGAACGTGTGGGCAAGTATTTGATACTCGCGGCACGTGGCCGGCACGCGACCGGGCCGCGTCCGAACCGCGTCGGAGCCGTGTCGTCCCGCGCCCGCCCGCGGCGCCTAGCGATCAGCGGGCTGTGTAAAGAATACCGATTATATCTATAAGGCCCATCGCCCGCGGCACTCGACGCCCAGCTATTCGCTTTGGTCGGCCCAGATTGAGAGATTTGATACGACTTACACGTCAATAAAAAAATTGGGGTGTTACTCTTTTTCTGTGACTATGGAAACAATTTTGTAAAAATGTGTAGAATTGTAGATAGTAGAGTCAACATAAAGACTTTGGCCAAAGTTTAAATAAAAATGAGATTTGAAACGGTGCTAGACTAGAAAATAATAACATTTCATGCCTCGTAAAAGCTTTACTCGCTCTTGACTTGAAACCGACATAATAATACCTATTATAGGTGCATATAAGTAATATACCATAAAGATAAAACTCATAATAAAACTTTACTTCCGCTTCATAGCGATAGTCCAAGGATGTTAAGCACTTAGGTGACCTGTATTCAGGTTATTGCCGTGGGATACGCGTAATGTGTATAAATATATCTGCAGATATCTACAGGCAGATATTTGGCCCCCGATACACGTGTGGCGATTAGTCGGCGCACGGCCACCGCCCCAATAAACGACCCTAGGGAGCCAACATATTTCCCGCATCAGTTTGCTATTTATTGTATCATTGTTTTATTTTACTGCCCGATTTGTGCCCGCGACGGAATAAACGGTAATTTCAGCGCCGTTTATTGAAACAGCCAGGGAAATGTTTCTTTTTTGACCTAAACGGCAGCCGGTTATCCCTTTATTGCCCCACGAAGGATATTGAGGTTCGGGCCAAGTCTTGCGCTCATTATTTGCAAAGCTGAGATGAGTTTGATTTGGTTTTATCTTGCCGTTAGCGACAGAGACATTGCGACAACGTTTTCAATTTCGACGAGTTGTTTACTCTCTGCTCGGTCGTTTCGTTTATGGTACGATTTCGGAAAGCAATTGCGAACTGTTTTTTTGCTTCGCTATCCCGTATTTATTGATGTTTGATTTAACGATACACATTCACAGAATATAAAAATGTTCGGATTGAATACAAAAATATTTATTCGGCATAAATGAAAATAATTAATGCACTGCATTAAATCGTAGTGTAAATTGTCATCAATCTTATTAAAACACACACGTTTTCTGTATTTCGTTGTAGTTATAAAGCGTACCGCTTAAATTACAGACTTCGTAGTCGGAACATTAGTTTTTCAGGCAGGCCGATTGGAGAAATCTATGCTAGCTACATTGAATGTGTGTGAACGCATCCAGGCCAATTCCTCGATAGTACATTCAGACATTATAATTTACTACCTATTAATAAGCGAATGATCTAATAATAACATGTATGCATAGGTAATCATAACTAATTTATAATCAAATATAGCTTCGAAACATCGCAAACTACCTGGTTAAGTCGATCGGAATGTGTACCTAATGCATTGAATCGACTCATTGCTATCAACATCAAACAGACAGATAGACAAAGCCATCAAAGTTTAGTTCCCCTTTTGACAATCAGGTTTTGCAACTTTAGAATTAATTAAAAGCTCCTAATGTTGTACATATTTTGGATCAGTTTAGAAGTTCAGAGACAGAAACAGGTAATTTAGTAGTTACATTCCTATTAACAGACAAACTTATAATGGCACGGACTACACCAACAAAGTTCAGAATTCCTGTAAATCTTAATTTAGCATACTGAATGGAGCAAGTTACTTGGTTTCATAAACCCTGAATCCCGACTTCGTTACGTAACTCAACAAAAAGACGAAATGTCTTGAAAGTTTTTATGAAATGCGATCACATCAGTGGCGTCAGGAGGGTTACTCTATACTAACGAAATACGAACTAGGAATAGAGTCTACAGGGTGTTGCAAAATTGGTATACTAAGCCGAAACCTACATGTGCAGCATGTTATATCTAAGCCAAACAAAGTTTCTATGAAAAATGAAAAAAAAAACGCGAATTTTCGAATTCTGATTTCAGTTTCGGGCTTAGATATACCATGCTGCACATGTAGGTTTCGGCTTAGTATACCCTTTTTGCAACACCCTGTATATGACGAAAAACTAAGTTTCGGAGCGGGTTGCGCGGGCCACGACTCTCTCTCGTTGTATTAAACGTGCCGATTGAACGACAGCTCTCGGTCGTTCGTATTTCGTTAGTATAGAGTGACCCTCCCCAGGTATACCAGACGGGTCCGACGAAGGATTTCATTATTAAAGTATTAAACGGATATCCCCCGTGGAGCTCACCCCAGGGACTTATAGCCCTTTCTTTGTCAACCACCTACAGTTCTCTACTATTAACTTTATCATTTTACTTCATGCTGAATTACTGTAAATAAAGTTGTGACTAGTATAGCATTTTATTAGTTGTCCTATCCTAATCCTAACTAATATTATAAATGCGAAAGTAACTGAGTCTGTCTGTCTGTTACTCTTTCACGCCAAAACTACTGAACGGAATTGAATGAAATTTGGTATACATAATTATGTTCTAGACCCTGAGAAAGAACAAAGGCTACTTTTTATCCCGGTATTCCCACGGGAAAACTTTTTAAGGCGAAGCGAAGCTCGCGGGAACAGCTTGTATTATAATAAGTAGATAATTATTTTATATTATTAGTTAGTGTGGTGGTCAATCTAGACAAAAAAAATTAAACACATAATTAAATTAAATGCTTGTTGGAACCAATTCAGAAGCTACACATTTAAAATTTGGCATCTACTACAATTTAAGCATTTAAAATTACGTTTCCCAATACGCTATAGTTCTCAAAATAGTTATCAGTTGCCCGAGCACAGGATTCGAAACCTCCGTTTACGTTGCGTATTGGTTGCGTATCGTCAAATGTCACTTGACAGTGACATTTGACGATACGCAACCAAAAATGTAAGGCAAATTTGTTAGTTCCAAAAGTGGCATTTGTTTTTTCCATGTTAGGTGGAATTTCACCAAACGCTAAATGTATTTAGTAGCCTGTCATACGTCTGTCAGTTAGTACAAAATGTATTTAAAATTTGATTTAAATACGTTTGGTAAAAGCGACCCTTCGTGTAGATTCGAAAAAAGTATCGAATCCTATGCTCGCGCCTCAGTTTCCAGAATAATTAAATTTCCGATCATCTTGTTTATTTTTAGTACAGAGCGGATGCTATTCCTATCGGGATGGGGTTTAGTCTTTGTATGTGATATAATAGGAACCCTTTGTGCGACATTCTCTACTGGATCCTTTGAGCAAAGACAGCTCAGTAATGGGTACTTAGTTATGCTCAAAGCATACCTGTTAGGATAGGACAACCTCCTATTGTTACATGACGACAAGTACTTAGTTATACCTAAATATAATACCTATATGGAATTCATACCATCATTACATGAGTAAATCAATGTATTCAAGTCGGTACATTTCACAGCGCATCAGAATATTACCAACTAAAAAAGCAAATAGGTACCTAGTGTGTTAAATTTTTTAGTTAAATTTTGTATAAAATTAGTTTGTATAAAATTCAGTGTGCATTTTATTAAATAAGTGTAACTTTTTCATTGTTCGCGATCGTTCTAATATGCAGGCAATACGAACCAAGTCGGTATCACTGAATGCGTGGTCCAATATCGACGGGATACCGTTTCATAAAAGAGATGAGTGCCAAAAAGACGCAATAGGGGGCGTCGGAGCTCAAAATTGACCATTTGGCGTGATTGACAACCCTAAGTGGTCAATAACTTGGTGCTGGCCAGTTCACGAGAGCTTAGTCAATAGAAGTAGAAAACTACCCCCCGGTGAGCGCCGAACGCTTAGACAAAATGCTACGAGTACCTAAATAATTTACTGCTACTTTATTTAGATCATAAACATGTTGTAATAGGCTAAAGTTTTTGTCAATAAATATATTCTATTCTATTCTATTCTATTTAATAATACACTCACGAGTTCACGACCATTGAAATGATTCCACCTGCCATTGCTGTTACATAATATGTGGTGTCAGTGGTGTGTTATAATAATAAACAAATTATTAAATACAATAAGTTAATGCTTTTATAGGTCATCTTTTTCAACAGTTTTTAGGTATAGGGTATAGCTACTCTATCAAAAACCAAAGCAGAAATTTTGAAAAATTTACAGCCTTTTCATAATAGATTGTAAATTCAGTTGACTTTATTTTCACGATAGGTAAGTAAGTATCCCACTGCGGTTATCTATCAATCGATCGCTACCATAATATATCTCACGTGTGTATTTATTAGACTCCTTATTTTGTGTTTCAAATTCCAAAGTTTCTTGTTGAAAATAAAAATAATTAAACCAAATGAAAATAATTAACTATAGAAATTCCGACAGTAAAATTAATCGAATCCCGATTTGATTACAATGTCCAACAGAAACGTAATAAATACAGGCAGATCGTTACAACATCGGATAAATAAATACTTATATAGATTTGGTTTCAATTAAAGTTAAAATTTTCAGGAACTAAGTAATTGAAACTGGAAATGATATGAATGATTCCCGCAGCGAAATACCTACGAAATGTATTTCATTTTGAAAAGGCATCTGATCTTTCAAGTACGGTTTATGCAATTTTAAAAACGAAAAAAGTTTACGTTTTTTGCTCTCATCTGCATACATTATCTGTAAAAACTTTCATTATAGTTTCCGCTACAGGAGCCACTTATTCTTAACTTAAGAGTGAAAATAAGAGACATCATACCAATTAAGTATTACTTTACTGCTCCTCACCGTGATATGGGAAGACCTATCCTTGGGGGTTCCCTAAAGATTCCCATAGGAATTAAGGAAGGCAAAAATATTATGTGATATTAAATGGCATTGGGCAGGTCATGTCTGCCTGAGTAACAGTAACCAAGTATATAGTAAGTATATTTAACCAGTTTTTTTGTTTGTTGCAGTAGTCAGGTTTAGGAGTATGAGAACCTACTAGATGTCTTTTGAAATGAAATACACTACCTAGTGCCTAAATTGTGTATTTAAAGTATTTACCATCATAATTTTACTAGAAACTCTTTAAAAAATATTGTAATTGCGGTTCTTGAAACAACAATATTTATAAGATCTATCTTTATTCAGAATTCGCTGTTTATACCTCGTTTATTTCTAATATTGTTTATTCGCACCAATGGGTAAACAAGAGCGATTTATTTATCCAAGCACAAATTGATATGGAGGATAATATTGCAAAATTGACTATTCGTATTTCACAAGTGGACGGGCTTCCCTTTTCCCATGCTATCATGATTGTTATTGACAAATTGATATACCATCGACTTGCTATCATCAAAGATTAAATAGGAAACAGAATGGCTTATGAGATCTATTTAATCTTATTATTATTTTATTTCAGTACATTATTATTAATAATATAATTATATCATACATAAATACATTAAGTTTCCTTTATTTTGGTGAACTTAACATAACATTATTGTAATGTCTATAACAATAACAGTCATCGATTGTGTATTTTTTTTTAATTAATCATATTTAGAATACTAGTCATCAATAGAATAGAATAGAATAGAATACTCTTTATTTTGCACCATTAAAGACAACATTACAATTCACAACTTATATATAAAATAGTACAAAAAAGGCGGCCTTATTGCTTAAAGCAATCTCTACCAGAAAACCTTTGGATATATTGAATATTGAATAGGTTCTATTAGAGGTAGGTAAATTAAAAAAAATACGGCAAAACAATCTTAGGCAAAGTAAAACATGCTTGCTTCATTTTTATCTTGCTGATTTTAAACAGACAGAAGAAACTTATAAATGCTACCTTTGCCGAGAACTCGAGAACATTAACTTTTGAACAAGTACCTGTAACAGATCAATATAAATTTTATTCTACATATTACAATATAGCATTGAGCTCATTCCTTGCTAATCTCCACCCGCTGGCAGGTATTGCACGCACGTGCGACGGGCGTGAACCGGCACGCGTCGGTCGTGGGAGCGCCCGCCAAAACATGCAGATAACATGCACAGATAACTATATTGCCACTTGTGCGATGACATATCTAGCCTCTTTACTCTTTGTTCTTTATTCAAAGTGAAACGTCACGCGCGCGCGCGACGCAAACTTCATTCGAAATTGAAATCAATGAAAATAAAACGGTTGGATTTAAAAGAGTAAAATAATAAAATGAACAGCCTGTAAACAATCCTCTGTAGGATGTGTGCCTCCTCCAAAGTTGAACGGTATTCAACATCCAGAATCCAGACAGACCCCAGGAGTCCCAGAACAAAGACGCGTCATGAAACTAATATCTGCCCCTAAAATGTCCCTACTAAGTACATGCGCCTCGACTATTGCGAACCATTGACTAAATAAACGAGAGAAAATCTTGGGAATAAGGTTATCTGAAGTTAAACCTCAAAGCTAATTAAATAATATTTTCATAAAATAGAGTAGTTGCCGTGGTATGTTTTTTTATAGTTCTATTTAAGTAAGTAACGTCGTTGAGAATGATAAAATTGCTAAAGCGCATTTTTCCTTTTTAAATTAAAACACTCTACTCTTAGATAAAGTACGTGGTGGGCCGTGACGTCACACCTTCTACTAAGATTCTGATGGATGGTATGACATCACGCAGTATTTCAACATAATTTTGTTATTTCTTACTTACTTACTCTAGGAAAAAATCCAATTTCAGCCATGGCACAATCATACACTATGGGAATCAGCATTTGGCGCTAAACAGGTGAGTATCTATTCGTATCAGTATTTTTATCTGTAGTTACAGGTTTGTTGCCCTGGTGTGGGTGCCAAATTACGTGAAATGTTTACAATAGGGGTCCGTAGTGCGTATCTAACTGCTATCTGTCAAATGTTTGAACAAATTGTTATACATTGTGTTTGTATTGTTCAGACGGAAATCCATTTGAGTAGTTTGAAAAGCTTCGACTGATCTCAAATGGAACTTCGCAGTATTGGCATTGAATGTTTCAATTGGTTTTAAAGGGTTAAACTGTAAGTCCTTAAATGCTTAAAATGACTTTAATAAAAGTAAGCTCACTCCCCGATCAACCCAACTAATCGTAAAATAGAATGAACTAAATATGGAAGTATGAATATGAAAATTAATTATAATAAATCGCATGTTTGGGTTTAGCTAAAGACACAAAATGCGAACAATGAAAAAAATCCACACACTAGGTAAGTTGCTATATCACTGGAACTTTTCCATTGCTCGAGAGTGTAAGTACATACACTCTATGTATAAATGTATAATGTATACATATTATCGGACTCATAGAACAACGCGAACTCTGTGTACCATTTATCAGACGCATCCGTTTGAGGAATGATCAGCGAAAGGAAAGCTGAGCTTTAACCAGTTGCAAAGCTACAGCGTGGTCAGAATCTAGACAAAGACAGCTACGTTCTAGATTCGTGCCCGCACTCTCGTCGGCCATGAGATAAGCGTCTTTCAGCGGCGACTATCGTACTGACGCGCATGATAAGATACTCACCTTTTGGTACAGTCTTCCTCAGATCGAAAGAAAAAGGTGAATCAGTGCGAATTAATCGACAGTTGCGGTCGGTTACTTTTATTTCAGTGTAAATGCTAAAATGACCCACAAACATTCCCACGGGCGCCACATCCGATAGAATAAACACTAACTCCCTAACAAAAACAAGTGTGTGATTGGACATTTTGTTGAAAACGTTATGTTTTTCATCCAGTTTCAGAGCGCTTTGTTCACCTCACTGTGACGAGGACATGTTTGAACAGCTCCACAAAGGTCTGGCTGGTCATTCCGCGCCGGCTCACAAATTGAGCTTTACTGCGTTTCAATAAAACCGGGGATATATTTGGGGGAAAATTGGCACAGTTTCAACAAAGAGTAACATCACACGGGGCAATAAAGCGGCCGGTTGTTTAGAAGGCAAATAAGGGCGGGTGTAGACTAGCGACTTATCAATCGACTGGTTTGACGTTTTAGTGGCGTTTGGCGTTTGCCGGAGCTTAGAGGAGCGTGCGCACGTGAGGCCGCAGGGCGGGCGCGGGCGGGGCGGGCGGGGCGCGCGGGGCGGGCGGGCGCGCGCGGGCCGCGTGCCGCATCACGCGCCAAGATTTAGGGCTCTCAGTGTAATATCGCCTCAAATTTTATAATGTTACTTGTGACATGTTTATTGGCTGTGGAATGTTTAAATTACTTTTTATTACCTTATTAAATGCTTCTTTATTACTTAAATCGAATCTTCGCCTTGATTGCATTGGTTAGGCACCTTTAGGCACTGTAAGCATTTACTAGAGTAGAGTTCGCTTACTCTATCTATTCTGTAATGGATGATGATGATGAACCTCATACGTCCAGCGAATACGCCTTTAAAATACTTCGACATGTATTTGAACACTTAAATAGGTGACGATTGAAAAATATAAAATCTTTTCATCTTCCTAGGTACATTTAATTTCAAGAGCGAAACCGTTTATTGACTGAATAATTCAATGATTTTATCTCAACGAAATCCACAAAAAAGGTAAAAGATAAAAACTAATTTAGAATCTTCAAAGCAGGGCGCCCTGATAATTTAAATAAAATTAACACCGCGGATTAATAAAATGCAGATTTTCTCACTTCACTGAAAATGAAGAAAGAATAAAAAGTTTCACAAAAGAAGTGGAATAATTATATCTTGGAAATTCTATTAGTATAAAACGTAATAGTACGTAGTTACAGCTATATTTAATTATGGATAATTAATGAAAGGAAAATAAAGGAGTGCCGTTTGAAATTTTACACAATTTACACACCTTTCTATGATTAGCAGCATATTATATTGGAAAAGCACATAATATTCTTCTATCACAGGATTCACCTGTCTATCAACATCAACGTAATATTTCAGCAGCTCAGACCTCTAAATATTTTGCAACTTTTTTCATGCACTTTTATAAATTTATTGGGAATAGTAGGCAATAATATTTGGTTGTTGAAAGCAATCAAAATATTTGGAATTCTATATTTATTTATCGGTCGGGTTTATTTTTTTCCTCTATGCCATTTTTGTAGATGGGTTACATACAATCGGGACTATCGGGATGAATCTATGTATACAGGGTTTTGTAATAATGATAGGTACACGAAGCCGAATGGGGGTGACTCGGAAGGTCATTCTGAAAAACTTATGTTCGACGACTTTTGGAAAGTCGAAAAAAATAAATAAATGCTTTTCCATAGTAAAAAGTCCAACTTGACCATAATTTATATGGACCATAAACTTTTTTTTTACATAGCTATATCATAAAGTCAAGGACTTGGTAATTAATAATCAACATCGTACAGCAGATACAGGATTTATTTGGGCATTATCGAGCGACCGGGTGACAGATGGCGTTCTAAGCGGATTATACAGCATGATCACAATACGAAGATCAACCTACAGGGGGTCCGACGTGATAGTGCATCCTGTATGCATAACAACATCAGATCTTGTTCTATCCTTTGCACCTAATTTGAATCAATGTAGTATCTAGCGGAATTTGGTTAATTAAAATTACGGAAACAGATACTAATACAAATAGATTAGATATACACAATACAAGGTAAAGTTGGATTCATAGGCATTATACTCTATCCATTATATTATTGGTTTTTTGACATCCCATACATCTTGATGACTGCAAAGGAAAACCAACTTTACTTACCAGAGATAAGGAATCATGTAAAATACAATTAAATAGTGGAAACTCTACAGTTAAGTCACAATTCCGGGACAGTATCGTCACATTGAAAATTGTTCCATACATTTTCTACACCAACTCTGTTTTAAAAGGAGACAGTACAGTCACTAAAAAGTAAAGTATACTTACCCACTGAATCGTAAACAGTTTGATACTAAGTCACAATATTAGATAGATCAGTTAAAGACTATTCAAGCGATACATATTATACAGGATGCTCTTTGTATGAGCTGTCATTCATCAAATTTCATATAGGTGTACATTAAATTTGAATGTTCAAAAATAAGCGCTGACAGGGGGTAGGTAATAGGTATACTTGTTATCTGACGTGTGACTTGTATCTGTTTTTCTGACTGTACGCTGCAATATCTCATAGATACTAGATAAACACACGTTGAACCCGTGACTCCGCCCCATCGCTTCCCACAACTCGCGACCGGCGATCAAGCAAAGCCTCTTTAAGCCAGGCTTAAACCACAGAGATACCGCACAATACTCACTATAGATATAGCTAAGCCAAAGCAAACCGTACATTATCGGGTGAGCTAGTCGACAAAGAAAATGAATTGATGGGAATAGTGGGAATAGTATGAAATGAAATGAAACATAATAAATAACGAAAATAAGTCATTTCTAGTACATTTACAGAAAAGTGCAGATAATAATCATTGAATCGTCGTAGGATAATAAATTTTGTATCGTAATAAAAAAATAAAGCTAACAAAATCCAAAGTGATTCTTGATTTTCCTATTGAACCTCATTACAGCTTGATAAAAGAATAATTAAGGTTAAAATTTTGAGTTAGTAGACACTACGACGGGTTTATTAAAATGGTTTCAGTAATTTATTAAAAGTATTTAATAAAAATATATCAGAATTTTAATACTGATAGTCAGGGTATTTCGGACTCGAAATTAAACCAATTTACGTTTCACAGAATTGAGATTGAAAACGGAACTGTTGGATCAACAATAAATAAGGTATAATTGTTCCAGTAACAGTATATTATACTTCATATATTATGGTCATAATAATATACGGTCCCAAATGTCAAAAATTATTGAAACGAAATGTGAAATGCCAACGACGCGACCGGCTCATACTAGGCGCATTCGTAGCAACTACTACGGCAGTGGCTACGACGTGGCGTAGCAAAGGAAATCTAAAAATATTTAGTACCTACTTAGGTACCTATGTCTATGTAGTGTCTAAGTTTTTAATAAAATTACTGTCTGGCAGTAAACAAGTGACAAACAGCTCATAAAAAACGGAAATTGTAACCAAGCGTTCCAAATTTGAAATCCCTTTAACCGTTCATTGTAGGTGTCTAATAAAATGGGTCACTAAGGTTAGGGGAGGCAAACAATACGGTGTGACAGTAATTCTGCTTTGGCGTAATTGATGATACGCCAACGATCGCATTCGGAGACACGATCCGTGCACTTGTTGTATGCAACGACATACTTTCTAGTCAAGGGTTGAAATAATTAATTGCCTACAGTTGGTGAGCGGCGTCAGGGCGGAAAACGCGTCGGATGACAACGTAAAACTAATATCTGTCGGCCATTGTAGGAGTCAAATGTTTTGGTCATTTCACGCTACGCGAAAATACGTAATTATGTTCGTTTCAAACTGAAAATGAAATGCAGTAACTTGTTTGTCAACGAGAAATAGAAATAGTTTTAAACTATGTTACGAGATTGTATCGCCAACCAAAACCAACCCCTAATTCTTTGTTGTTTGTTTATTGTATAATATACAATTTGTTTTTCTTACCATCGTATTACAATTTTAATCGCATTAAAATACTATAAAAATCTAAAGTTAACATTTCTATGGCAACGGTTAATGTAGCTCTTAGAGCTGTTACATTAGAATTTAAAATCGTTTGGATATAATATGATAGGGGAATAATACTCAGGGGACTGCTTATATTAACAGGTGTTGTAATGTTGATCACATCTGAATATCACTGTGAATGAAAGTTTGCGCGCTGACAAATGTAATGGAACTTTAAATGTAAAACCAATAGGTATGTACTTACTACATTCACGAGCAATTAAAAAGTTCCACTCACTATAATAAATCACTCAACAATTTGAACAAATTATTTACTTACCGAATATTTATGTGCGTAAATTATAAAATAAATAAACATGTGTATACTTCTAGGTGCATATTTAAACAAGGACATAAATATAGTTGAGTTGAAATACAGAAGTTACTTCAATAGGTCGCTCGTTATATTAATATCCTGTTTAAAACTTTCGTACATTTCCATATTTCGTGCGGTCTAGACATTGAGATGGATTTGACCTTTTGATATATCCATATCCATTAAAAAGTATGGTCATAAGCCCATGATTGGAATATTATATTGAGTTTATTTATCTGAAAAAAACAGGGATCCTGAAGCTCACTGACAAAACCTCACCCTGTATGCAGAGAATAATTCCAGTTGTGGGTATAAATACTGCGGAGCGTGTGACGTAGATGTACCGCGCCGGAATCCATCTGGCTTCGCGTAGTTCACTGACAAAACCTCACTCTATAATCTCTATATGCAAGGAGTAATTTCAGTGACAAAGGGTGGGGTGTGTGAGATCCTGAATCAAGCTGGCTTCGAGTAGTTCACTGACAAAACCTCATCCTGTATGCAAAGAATAATTTCAGTTGTGGGTACAAATAGTGCGGAGCGTGTGGCATAAATGTATCGAGCTGGAATCCACCTGTCTTCGCGTAGATCACTGACAAAAGCTCACCCTATATGCAAGGAGTAATTTCAGTGGCACAAATAGTGCGGAACGTCTGACGTAGATGTACCGCACCGGAATCCACCTGGCTGCAAGTAGTTCACTGACAAAAGCTCACCCTATATGCAAGTAATTTCAGTGGTAAAAACAGTGCGGGCCGTCTGACGTAGAATTATCACGCCGGAATCCACCTGTCTTCGACTAGCTAACTGATAAAACCTCACCCTTCGCAAGGAGTAATTTCAGTGGTACAAACAGTGCGGGTCGTGTGAGGTGGATGTATCACGTCGGAATCCACCTGCCTTCGAGTAGATCACTGACAAAAGCTCACCCTACATGCAAGGAGTAATTTCAGTGGTACAAACAGTGCGGGTCGTGTGAGGTGGATGTCCCGGAGCGAGGCGGTGCCAGCACGTGCGCGCGGATATTGGAAGCGGCCCATTGGCTCTCAAACTTCGCGAAATATTATTATTAAAAAAGTTATTAAATTTTTTGAGGTTAATTAATTAAGGTATATTCAAAACAATAGCAAGCTAGATTACTTATTAAGAAATTTATGTTTTTTTTTCTCTCCTGAAAAGTAATGCGCCCCTCAGGCATGAAGGCCGCGATGTCTAACGCTGTGGTCTAGTCTAATCTAAACAATATGACAATGCATAAGTTTAACCACGTGATGGTACTGCATCACTAGTATGAAATATACCGTCATGGGATTTTGTCTCGATATCTGTTGCATAATTCCACAGTTGGTTTTAAAATTTGTATTTTTTGTAGATCGGTATAAAATATCATATCGAGGGTAAGTACTCAAAGTAACTGTTTGAGTTTCTAGGAGCATCACCTTTACACCCTGAATGTATAGGTAAGGTAATTTATCTCAGTACCTACATCTAGGGATGTCTGACCAGATATAATATAATTATTATGTGAAAGAATTTCCACCCGTGCCACTTGTTTACCGAATATTGTTTGACACTACAGTTTTGTATTCACTGACAGACATCGTGGAACCGGGACAAAGCGAAAGAAACTCTCCCAAAAATATAATTATGAAATCGGAATAACGTAAACCATTCGATTTTTCGATAGGTATAATTTAATATCTTCTGTACTTAACTTTCTACCCTATCTTAACCTACCTATTATGCTCATTAAGGGCTGATTTTTAAATGGTCAAATATTTAATTATGTTTTTCTATGTCTTTAAATAAATAAAAAAATGAAATATAAAAAAATTGTCAGATAATGACAGTCCTTATCTGACAATTTTGTGTGTGTTTGTGTTTGACAGTGACAGCAACAAATTTATTCCTCAGATAATCAATAAATATCTGACCACTGAAAAATCAGCCCTAAGAAACTAAAAGCAGACCATAAAGATACCTACAGAACAGGAGATATTTGAGAATCTCCACGGCTGGCAGGCTAGTTGGAGATATCACACACAACACAAACATTTTATGTGGAAGCCCCGAGCACTAATACAAATAGCTGCGCCAATCATGTCGGTTTCTCGAAGAACGTGGTTTAAGTTGAGCATTGATTTATTGAGAGTCCTAGTAGGTTTATTAAAATAAGTACTAGGTATTTTGTTCAATATTTTCAGGAAGACTATGACATAGACTCATGTCTACACCAACCAAGTAACATAAGCATGTACATACTTTGCCTACCCCGCAAGGGAGTAGGTACATTAGTACAAGGCGGGAATGCGTGTTTTTTTTAAATACTTTTCTAAAGGTCTTTCGTAGTTAATCTAGGTATTTGTACCTATACAAGTCTACATCCTATATATTGGGGTGTACCCAAAAATTATGTAAAACCTTACCCGAATTTAAAATTTTCACCAACAACTTTTGAATAAGTATGTGGTAAACTTGTTCCTCGTCTGTGTTCCTCAGAAATTGCCACATCAACAATCTTTGTAATGAAGAACTTGGTAATTGACTAAAAGATGCGATATTAAATCGTTCTAAGTCACTCTGTTACGTCCCGAGCATTAAGTGGCTCTCACATAGGTACCTACTTAGTTTTAATTGCAATTTTCCCTTATTACAGTCAGAAGAGTGCTCGAAAGAGTCGAGATTGAGAGTATAAAAGTCGAAATCAAACAAAGTTATGACTAAAAACAAACATTAGATAGCAAATATTGAGGAAAACACGTGTATTGCGGAATGCGAGGGGAGCCCGTTGCACAATGGGCGGCCGAGGGTGCATAGAATTTCACTTACCCCAGAAACATATTGCGCTAGCCTTTGTCGTAATAATGCAATTAAAATATGACCGCGGTAGCATCGCATATTATTAATAAATGCCTCTCAGACGGCTCGTCTGCTGCACCTGCAGCGAAGACTCAAGATAGTTCTGGAAGCCACCACCGAGCAGACTCACATATCATATACAGGGTGCAAAAGTGATGCTCTGCTCGGGGCATGTCATTTACACCCTGTATAAGACACGGACACCAGACAGACGGAGTATTCCGCCACCTTTACGACTTGGTTTTGTCGATGTTTTGCCATTACCTCTATGGTTGTTTAAGGGTTCGGGATCACAGACAGACAAAATAAAAAAACAATCTAACAATATAACAAAAGCGGACAGACTAAATGGGCCTCTCCATAGTCCTTCTTAATCCCACTTATGGGTTTTTCTCATTGGTTCTTTATCTGCACGCGTTATATTATACTTCCCGGGATAAGATCTTCAGCAGAATATTGTAGGTACTTATAACGAAACATTAATACTAATATTTTTTTAATAAATCACTGATATGCATAATTACATAAGTCCGTGGTTAACATAGCAAATCATAGAAAAAGTGGGGGTAAAAGTCAACTGGGCATGCAATCGAAACTCGTAAAATGAACCTGTTACCTTATTGGGAGCAGCAATGCCGAGCAAAAATAAAATTGCGACGGTCACGGTTCTTCCCAATTAGTCAGGGGCGATCAGTTACGCGGGGTGGGGAAGGGAGGGAAGGGGATAGGAGACATTTTGATATTTATCAGATGCAGGGGGGCTAACCAGGCGCGACAAATTAAACACAATGTCACGCCTTGACAGTTGATTCGAAACGCGCACGCGCCTAGCTAGTTTGCATGTGCGTACAGCTTAAAATTTTACTTTTCAGCAGTAGGCCCTCAGTTGGATTAGCGTTTATCACCACGACGGATACCAAATTATAGAATAGAATAGAAAAGAAAAGAATACTCTTTTTTTGCACCATTAAAGAAAACCTTACAAAATCACAACTTATATATAACATAGTACAAAAAAGGCGGTCTTATTGCTTAAAGCAATCTCTACCAGACAACCTTTGGATGGAAGAGACACTTAAACAGTACACTTATAGTAAGATAATAAATACGAAAATTCATTTAGAGAAAAAAGGGTGTTGTACCATAAAACAACAAATTCGTTAAATTATCCTCTGTAGGACTAGAGAGGAGGCGTATGTATCCTACAGAGGACTATTAAAAGTGTTGTTTTAATAGAGAGATGATACCTGAAGGATATTGATTATTTAACATTCAATATCAGGATATCTGTCTTGAAACATTTATTTTTCAGGCCGAGAATCGAACCCGGGTCCTTTGGCCAACAAGAATGATGGTACCTACTCAGCACTGCGTCAACCCGAATACTAATAATTAAACCGCTCAGTTTAAAAATCAAAAACACTGATCTTTCAGAACACTAAATCTCCGAATGGGGAAGAACTATCGATACGCTATCCGGCCTTGGATGTTGACATAAATAAGTGTGACTAAATTACAGAATGTTGTCCTTTTCGTCGATCCGGCTCGTCGAATGCACCCGAGGGGCGTATCGCTGGTGACAGGTGGAAGCCGCTGTGGTGACTATCATGTTTGTGTAAGTAGGTTCCTACACTATTCTGCTAGTATAACACACTCGCGAGCAATGAAAAAGTTCCACCTGCTATTTACGTTCCAATTGTCGCTTAATTGGAAATTTTTCATTGCTAACGAGGGCGCGAGTGTATTATAGACTAAAAATTGTTTGTTTTTTTTTTAAATCAAATTTAGAAAGCTCACATCGTGAGTGGAAATCTTTTAAGGCGAAGCAAAGCTCCCGGAAAAGCTTGTTAAAAGTTAAGAGGTTATCTATACCATAGCGATGAACTCGAAAATTATTTAAGCACGTAATGTAAATCAGCGACCAAAATATTATGCAATTTCTCTAAAGTTTCAATAATTAATAAAAAAGGATGGTCTCTGTCACCATGGCCACCCTACTCGGCAGCACGTGTGCACCCCGCTCGCCATCACCCTGTATAGCAAAAGGCATAAATTTGGGATCGCCATTGTACTGTGACGTCACTTGTCCCAACGCCCCGTATTTTCACAACCATATTTTATTGGAAGGAATATCGGATCCGAACGCAAGTGATATAAATTTTATAGATCATCCGTGGGTATAGGTAGGTACGTAAGTATATACTTGGTAGCTTTATCTAGGTACATTTTAATAATTACTTAAGTGAGTATAATGTCTAAAAATGAGTGCACTCTGTAGTTTTTTAATGATAAATGTTGAACCGAAGGTTTACAGTAAATATTGCAAATGTTGATAAAGTTTAAAACTGAAGTACTAAGTATCATCTAAAATTTTATTTAATAAAAAGTAAGTAAATTTGCAATATGCTATTTTTGATATAATTTTTTCAGCAGAAAGGAGCTTACAAAATCGGTCGAATGAAAGCTGACATTCAATACAGGTACCTAACCTACGGTACCTAAGTTTTATGTTTAAAATACATACACGGAGGCAATTAATTATAGGTTTGGTTAGCGCAGCATGTACGAAATTTGGTTTTTCAGAAAATGTAGTGATACTGATACCCCAAGAACTTTGAATTGCCTCTGTAGGGCACGACACGTAATTTTATACAATAGCCATATTTGTATCATTTTTATGATCGAAAACGCTGCTACACAAGTGGCGTCGTAGGTAAATACTTTCCTGAAAGAATATGAACTTTGATAAAAGTTCCCAAATCATAAAAACACGCACGTGTACAAAAATCATAAATAAAATACAATATTACAAAACTTTATCAGCTTATCACTGTTATATATCACGACCGTATCAGCACTTGACTTGACAGTGATCGTGATAAAATCGGTTCAATTACTTATCTCACACGATAAATCCTAACTTTTTTTAGGACACCTAAGTATCTAGGACCTTTCTAGGACATTATGTAGGTATTCTAATATTGTTCGCCTTTCTGATATACCTATGTAAACAAAGAGGTTTGTTATCGACGGAGATAAGGCAAATGATGATGAGGTAAACAACCAGATTCAAGGGAAACCAAAAGTATTCATCACTCGAATATTTTCCCTGCGGGAATCAAACCCGCGGCTGGGAGCTTCGGAAGCAGATTCACTGCCGCCTGAGCTACAGTTTTGTCATGGTCCTGCTATCTAGAATTAAGCTTCTTTCAGGTTTGTAACGATAGTCTGAAAAATACCAGCCTGTATATGTATTTATAAGTCCCTGCTGTGCTTGTAGGTAGATTAAATAAAGCTCCAAGATGGTTCCGTAGGGTGCTCTAGAACTAATTGAAACAAAGTAAAGGATTCTTTGTATAGTGTAGTGTCCTCGTAGGTGTACTTATGTATACATTTAGCATTTTTGAAGACAAATTTCAAGCGTCTAACTTAAGCGGCTTAGATTTTTTTAATTTTGCAAAATCCCGTCTTAGTGAGCACTAGTCCTAAAAGGAACCCCCATACAAAATTTCAGACTCCTAGCACTTGTAGTTTGTGAGGTTTCGTGATGAGTCAGTGTATACGTGACCTTTCGCTTTTATAAATACAGGGTTTTCCAAATGTCAACGATATGCCTTAGAGGCCTGATAGACCAGCTCATGAGTGGCCAGAATATCATAATATGACCTCTGTAAAAATTCGATAGTTTTCGAGATATTGACACTTTTATAAATTTGCTGAAAATCGACACCACCTACAGTCTAATTAGTAGTCCGACGGAATTCTGACAGTTATAAATTTTTGACATGTCAGAGATCACAAACCTTTTTTGACTGGGTAATTTTTTCAATACGAGTCTGAACATCAGTTGTATCCGGACAATTTTCTATATTATATTTTTAAATATTTAGAATGAGGGTCTTTACGTTAGGCGCAAAAGAACCACGAGGACGCTTCTTTCTGGGAGAGAGAAAGTCTGACTCTTGTGCTCTGTCAGATGGAGCTGCTTCCCGGGAAGGGCCAGGTTGTGGCTCCATAACGTTTATAAAAATCAACAAACGATCACAACGCGAAAGGTCAACAATAAGAAACCGGCCAAGTGCCAGTTGGACTCGCGCACTGAGGGTTCGGTACAAGTCTACTTACCTGAGATATTTTTCCTAGGGTGGTGACAGACAGACGGACAACAATAAGGGTTCCTTTTTTCCTTTTGAGGTACGGAACCCTAAAAAAGAATTGTAACAATCGGATCAATCGTTTCCGAGATATTCGTGGACATACATACCAACAAACATATAAACATACTTATACAATAAAAAAAAACATATTTGTTTATTAGGCTTAATGGATTGTCATATGTGAATATGGTGCAGTTCCAATAATGCTACATACCTACATACCGAACATATTATTATGTACTTACTGAATTGAGAATATTTTATTTGAAATCGATTAAAAAGGTTTGTTATCCCTTAATTTAATAGCAAGTGATGCCATGCTAAAGAATAAAATAAAGTAATTAAAATTAATTCGATACAATGGTCGTGAGTCGTGATTTTACTTAATATTATAAATGCGAAAAATTTGTGAGTATGTGTGTATGTATGTATGTGTGTATCTTTGTAACTTCTTCACGTCAAAACGGCTGAAACGATTTTAATGAAATTTGGAATGGAGTTAGCTGACTTCCTGGATAAACACATAGGCTAATTTTGATCGCGGAATTCCCACGGGAAAACTAATTAAGGTGAAGCGAAGCTCGTGGCAACAGCTAGTATTGAAATATTTGTTATTTTTGTATTACCTACTTCACTTAATCAAGTAAATATTTAGATTTATCTTCTTGTATGAAAACATTAAAAAAATATTGCCCTGAAATGGATCCAATTTTTTCCTTTTTTCGGTGAAGAGCTTTTTTAGTGGTATCACTAATGAAATGTCAGAATTCCGCGGAATTAAAAATTAGAGTATATTTTATTTTATCTCATTCCAACATGACCTACCCTTAATACAATCAGTCAGATAAATTTCCTCAATCAATTTTACATCGAGGTCGTTTTGTATACTAAAATGGCAATAACTTTTTTCTTCATTAAAACAATAGCATCGTTTTATACGATTTTGAAATCTGCATTAAATGAGCAATTTTTTAAAATAAGGTGCCAATCACTATTGCGTGGTACATTTTTTTTTAAGTATGTAGAGTCACCATGGAAGTAATAGAGTCACAGTTGCTTATAAAAAATATGATTACCTTCTATGACTTTGAAAACTGTGTTTTTTTTAACATACAGCATTACTCGTTATATTTTTTGGGACACCTGTATACATTGATAATTATAATTGGTCCGTTGGATTGCTGGGTCGTAATCATTGAGTAATTTGAGTATACACTAGATGCACTAGGGCTAGGGGGTACACCCATTTCGTGATTGGGTAGTTTGGGTACACCGGAGTCCGCGTTGTTCTATGGTGGAGATGGCGCATCCCGTGGCTACTCGGTTTTATTCTGAGGTCTCTCTAGATTAATTTTTAAAAAATCATTAAATTTCATCTGTCTACCAACTTGTCAAATAACAAAAATAAACAAATAAACAAAAACACATGCCAAACAAGAAATAATTAAAATTGTTATAAAAAAATCTATAAATAACTCAAAATAATATTATGGTCACATAGCAATATATTACGAAATCAATTATACAATATACCTACCTACTGTTATATTAGAACCATCCATAATCCTTTTATAGACATAATTAGAAATCACCAAGCATGGCCACATATCAATGGTAAAAATACTCTTATACTTATTAAATTATCTAATTTGATTACGACATGATTACTCATTAAATATCCTGTATATTATTCTAATCCCATAGCGCCTGCACTTGTCAGGCCGACTCCAAGCAATCGCGTCAAACGGCCAACTTACCGCTCATATGCATGGTTCCCCGCGACGGCCGCACTCCTGGCCAGAAAAGACCAGAGAAGCCAGAACGTTCCTCCCGACTTGCTTCCTCAGATAGTTTCCACTTCCTGGATGAGGCGACGATCAAGAAACACTTCAAGCTCCCGCCCAGGGCTTTGTACCTGGATCCGTTTAGGCGGCCATTGATAACCTTCCCCATAAACGAAGACGATATACCTAACTTCAGCATGGATAGGAAAGCTAAAATCAACCAGATGATCCTGGACGGTTTACTGCCCGCAAGCGCGGCTATCTCGGCTCCTAGTGTGTTTGTAAGTTTTGTTTGTAACTTTCAACTATAGATTAATAAGAATAGAAACATATGGGGACAGGTCACACACGGCCACCTGACCACAAACTAGGAAGAGCCTGTAATAGGGGTATGGGACAGCTGATATATCTACACAGATAGAAAGAAAAACATTTCTTATACTTACTTAGTTATTTATATTTTATTAACATCCAAGACCCGCGTAGAAAAATCTGTCTTTAAACAGATGACTATGTAGGTATTCCCAGCCGGGAATCACACCCGGGACCTTCGGCATAGCACTCAGGGTCACTAACCACGACACCATTCGGTCGTCAAACATTATTATAATAAGTACATAAAGTAAATACGCTATTGTTTTATCAGCCCTACCCAACGAGTTCTGAGCTCAAGAAGAAGAAAGAAGATGTTGATGAAGAGTTGGTGTACATTCTACAGCTGCCCGACTGGGAGACCCGCTGCCCCGTACACGGTGACGTCATAAAGACACCTAGGTAACTATCTAATTCACCTTAAAATAAAATTTATCCATAATTCCGATATATTATGCCTTGGAGCTTAGCAAACTTTGGGACTGAAATATTTTCTACCTTTTTTGGCATAAGATTTATTTGCCTAATCTCGTATTGCATAGTAACGTTTGGTCAAAGTCTCGTTACGCCGAAAATCGTATGGCATAAATCTCGTTTAGTAAAAAGTTATTTCGCATAACATTGTTTAGCCTAATAATGGTATGGCCAAATCTTGAATAGCCTAATAATGCTATGGCATAGGTTTATACAAAGTAATAATATTCGTTTGGCTTTAACTTTGACGGAGCGTCTCCCTACATAGCGCAAACTGGTGCCTTGTATTGTTTCCGCTGTTTGGAAAACGCTCCGCTCCGCTTCGCTGCGCTCCGCTTTGATTTTTATGAACATGTGCACCTAACACGCTCCTCCTCGCTTTGCTCGTCGTCGCACCTATTTTTAGGTTTCAATCTCATGGGGTTTGTAATAATTATATTGGTGGTTAACTTTCGATTTTTTGATCAAACAACATCGTGATTTTCGGGATGTAGGAGAAAAATACCACAATTTGTACATTTACTACATACTTAATATATTATTTATTAAGATAACATTAGGAGAAACAAGATTATACCTATGTATAGACGAACATAAATTTGAGCAAACGAAACTTAGGTGTTTAAAGATTGTGCCTAAAGAGTTTTAGACGAAACGAGCCTTATGCCACATAAGTCTTGGCAAAGTGATGGTTCGGCCAAAAAAGTTTAGACCATACGAGTTATGCGAAATGAGTTTTGGTCAATAAAGATTATGCGAGATGAGCGGAACCCAGGAAAAACATCTGCTTACGCCATCTATTTCATTGTTTATGTATTAAATTCGTTAGCGCCATCTAGTGTTGAATTGCCGTAACGCATTCATCTCGGCTCGGATTATAAGTTTTAAAAGCGCCATCTATTATTTAAATTAAACAATTGGTGGTTTTAATATTTATTATGTTGCCAGCATTTTTTTATTTTTTTTGGTACAGTGAAACTATAAAGTCCTGAAATTAATGTTTGAGGAACTAAAATTTTCAGGAGCCTGGCACCATTAGAAAAGAAACATAAAAGTCATAACAATTGTTTATGGCAGTTGGCGGTTGGCTGTTTTTTCAATTTTCTTATTAATTATTAGGATAATCTAGATAAAAACAACTATTTACGCTTGTTTGCAATTAGGAAGAAGAAGAAAAATATTCGTAGTCAAGCTAGGGAAGTTATTTATCGAGTTTATATACAATGTTTAGCGGAACATGAAGCTGGACACATTTTGTCGAATTTGGAGGATGTTTACGCTCGTACAGCGTCTATGACGGGTATGTAACATTGTACAAATTGTAATAATTCATTTTTTATCAGTACCAACGCTTCATTTATCGATAAACCTAGGTTTAGAGCCCAAGTCGAACATTGTTTACATACCGCTGGTTGTAGGTTTGAGCTGGTTTAAGTTGAGTCAAACCATAACATTTTGATACTTGAAGTTATATTTTTTGTTTACTTACTAAATTCTCATTCTGTAACTCTGTTTTTCTTAACTTAGGGTGGTTTCAAATAAACATTTTTTATTTTATTTTATAGGAGTATCGGACAGTAAAAGAGGAAAAGAGGGCTCTATAATGGAATATTTCTATCTCCTGGAAGAGACAGAACAGGCCGTCTAAAAAGAGAAATTGATGATTTTACTATGTGTGCCCTTCGTCAACAAATCCGGATATTTTATACAGTTGTAATAACGTTATCTAAATAAATATTTATTGGTTTCACTATTAGCCTTCATATTAACACCTTCTAGCTTGAATAATGAGTTTTTTTTGTGGATGGTAAGTTGTTTTTAAATACAGAAATAGGGTAGGTAGTCACAGGCAAAATTTCAAGTATCAAAGTCAGTTTTGTTTCGCTATATAGGGTTGCTACATGAAAGATACATAGCTGCGCCCTCATTTAATTTCAGGACTTTATAGTTTCACTGTAGGTGTGTTCTAATGCTAGCACCACACTCTTGGCTATTCGTATTTATTATTGGATGTTTGCTGTACTTGCCAAATAAAAAAAATGTAGGAAAATAAATT
The DNA here is from genome assembly GCF_932276165.1 of Plutella xylostella. NCBI lineage: Eukaryota > Metazoa > Arthropoda > Insecta > Lepidoptera > Plutellidae > Plutella > Plutella xylostella. The sequence continues at coordinate 10,164,265 of NC_064012.1, forward strand.
CAGCAATAATTTTGACGAATATACTGAGTACACATGATAGTTTTGGAAAATACGAATAGCCATGTGGAGTGGTATCACAAAGTTTAAGTTAGGGCTAAATGTAAGGTACGGGAACGTAACTTAACGGAATTACTGTAAATATTAAATTTTAATGTTATTTTACAGATTTATATGGCATTCTTGTAAGAAAGAAGATAAGGAGAAAAAACTACAGTCGAACATCGGTGGAGGACCTCTGAACAGACCAAAACCTTGGATACTCAGCAGAATAACAGACTTTGACTTACAGTCTCAATGGTAAACTGAAAAATTAAAGAAGATCTATGAAAATTTAAATTGTATGATCCTTAGTAATGTACTTATAATAAAAACTAAAGCATTATACTTACGACTTATACCTATGTTCCGTATTTTTTTTTCGCCTTACTGCATGCTACTAGGCTGGTAGAGTACTACCAAACAACTTGGTAGGTACGGAAAGAAAGGTAGCGATAGAAAGAAGAAAGCGGTAACACATGGTTAGCACCTCGCCTCGGCACCCATTCCCACTGTTCGCACTACCACCCATAGTTGACCCTTAGAATAATAATAATAATATCGCGATCTGGCAGCAATGTTTTTTTTAATGCTTTTTAAGTTTTTTAGACACTGATAACCTTTTGTTGCTTTTGTTGATAAATGGTTGTTAAATTTATGTCAAACACTGAGGAAAAAAAACACTACGTTATATCATAGACTAGAATATTGCGTTGTCAAACTGCGTCAAAATCTCATCAGAGTCACAGTTTATGAGAATTTAAATTTTATGTAATTTACCGACTTTATTCAATAATTTATTTCATAATCGACCTGCATAATGGCAGAAGTGGCAGAACCAAAGCTTTTAGATAAACTAGCCGATGTGTAAGTAATAAAACTATAGCTCACTACTTATTACAGTGTCAGGTCAGCCCCAGAGGCATGGTTTTTATTACTTTTTATTTACGTAGGTAGGTAACTAGATAAAATCATAATTATTGAACCGATTCCAATAACACTATCGTATCGCGATTAGCGTTACCACGCATTGGATATAACTAGTTTATCTACGTAGGTAGATAAAGAGCAGAGGTCAATAGAAGTTTAAAGCCTTAAGGCGTATACACACTATTGTAATGTAACATTCAATGTAACTATGTAACAGCTTTGTAACACGCAATGAAAGAATACCTATGGTGCCTGTTTAGTGTTAACGCCTTGCGCGCAGGGACGGTGCAGATTTCTACATAAGTAAATCAAAGTTAGGTAGGTAATAGGTGGTAGGTATAGGTAATTTAAATATTATTTTATATTTATTTGCAGACCTATTCATAAACCTGGTTTTGAGACATTGAGTATGTCAGCTCCTACCATCGTTCAGTTAAACCCTGAGGGAAAATGGGAGAGCAGTAAACTTGGAAGCTTACAGGAAACTCAATTACAGGCTATTGTGCAGCACCTAGTTAATTCAAATGCTATAAATGCTGCTCAAAGTTACTGTTGTCAATGTCTAGATGAAAACAAAGTAAGTCCCTAACTACCTAGGTTGCACGTTGCACTGTAAAACTGTACCTGACTCTTATTTTTATTGCGCTCCCTTGCGCTTTAAACACTGCAAGTGATATGTTAAGTGCATTGAGAAACCACAGCTTTTTGCTAGGTGTTCAGAATTATTCATTGTTATAGGTAGGCTAGGTAAATTATCTTCAGTTTATAATGTGTTTTGGTAAAATGACAAAACCAGTAAGTACCTAGTTAAAGTTAAGTTTCCTCCTCAATTATAGATTTCGTTAGAACTATTTTTCACATTCCAGGCTCCAGTTGGTTTGAAAGGAACCAAATATGTCCCAGTCATAATGATGCCGTTGTACTCAGCTGATAATTGTCCATTCGATGTTGTTGCTGACATGGAAGAAAAAACGGAAACTGAGATTAAAGTTATTAATAGAGATAGCATCGAATCCGCTGGCAAAAATAATAGTGTTACTAAAAAAGATGCGAAAAAGAAAGGGTCTAAAAGTCCCAAAAAGCGACCCTTCCATGTTCAACGATTAACAGATTTTGATTTGATGTCTCAATGGTAGAATTAGAAATTGTGTAGTTAGTTTCAATGTTCAAGAGGTGATTATAATTTTTGGTTGATAAACTTCTTGCAAAACCTATAACAAAATGTGTAAAATAAATTTAATCTAAAACACAAGATTTCGAAAAGAAAGAAAATATTTTTTTTTCTTCGATGACTTTTCTTAGATTTTTGTGGTGTTTCATGTGTTTCATTAATTTGGTGTTTAATGCCCACAGAATAAATAAAATAAACTTAGGGTGGATTCGTCCAAACATCTCGTTACACGAGAATAACTATACCGGAATAAAATTTATACGCGAGTAAATATCTGGGATAAGTACATATGCATTCTACCAAGTTATACCATGATTAATTGAATGAACGAGGAACGAAACTATACTGCAACTAAAATAAAAATAGCTGGGTTTTCAAAGCATGCAATAGAAATGACATGCCAACTTAGTCTGAATGGATTATAATAGTAGGAAATTGTTTATGTTTTAATATTTTATTCGCTGTTGTTATTCTGAGAATTTGCCTTTTAACGTACTTTTGTTTATGATTTGACAGATGTGTTTATATGTCATTATGACGGTTTTCTAATCAGCTGATGTACTGCCGCCATTACAAAATTACTCTCGGATAAGCTCGTTACACGGTAAATTTTGGCGGTATAACATTTTATTCTTGGCATAAGCTACTTATCTTGGTTTCAGGTTTGGTAGAATGCAAAATCTGCTTACTCGCGAGTAACTGGTAGTTTACTCTCGAGTAAAAAGTTACTCGACGTTGGTCGAATCCGCCCTTAGTTTTGTAAAAAGTTGTACCTATCTGTTTTTCTTGCTCTCGTTATAACTAACTAAGATGTTATCAACTTTACTAAACTCCAGAGTCAGTTATTTGGTTTCACCGATTGTACCTCAGTATGGTACCGGAAGATAGAAAAGAAACCAGTTCCGTAAGTTGTTAAATTTACGTAGAATTTTATTAACTTATGGATCTGAGTCGCGAGCACAAGTTTCGAACCTCCGTTAAGGAGTCTACACACCAAACCCGCCGACCCGCCGACACAGCCCGGCGGCTTGGTGTCGGCGACTGTAAAGTTGTACTGATTTCTTGCCGCCGACTAACTCACTGACACAGCCCCATGACACATGTTGGCGGGTTGGCGGGTTTGGGTCGCCGACAAGAAGCCGCCGGGCTGTGTCGGCGGGTCGGCGGGTTTGGTGTGTAGACTCCTTTAAAGCTGTGTATCGTCAACTGTCACTGTCAAAATGTAAGGCAAATTTAGTTCCAAAAGTGACATTTGTTTTTTCCATATGTTAAAGGTGAAATTTCACCAAACGCTAAACTTATTTAGTAGCCTGTCATACGTCTGTCAGTACAAAATGTATTTAAAATTTGATTAAATACGTTTAGCGTTTAGTTATACTCAACAGCGCAGCTTTTTTTTAGATGCCGGCTAAAAAAAATGCAGTGCTGTTGAGTATGAAGTCAACTATAATCTATGGTGGTTTGTCTATAAAATCAGCCCTAAGTACTTTATAATATACCTAGTTGTTACTACCTACTTTATTTTTCCTCTGTGGGTTTTTTTCTTCCTGCTCCACGTACTAACAACAACATGATGGTCTTTATCCATACATTTTTGCCAGTCTTCCTTTATTGGTAAGTCTAGCGTTACAAGTAATGCACTGCCACCGCTTAAACAGTAAAATAAAACTCCCAATAGTTAGTCCAAGTTAGTCCTACGTTGGTGAGTCGCCACCTAGCGGTAAGTATAAACACAATGTCCTACCTACTAATAACGCTTGAACGTTACAATAGTCCCTCTATGCTCATCCATCCGATAAATCCAGGGCAAATCTGCATCCATCCACATGGCACATCACTACGATCACAGAATAGACAAGATATCTGATAATATGACAGTTGACACTGACATTAAATTTGATAGGAAATTGGACGTTTGCAATGACGTTTGTCATTATGTCACTAGCTCTGAGCTCTCTTCACTTGGTTTTTAAAAAAACAAGAATGAATAGCAAGCGTATGCCGAAGAAAACATAAAAATGTTAACCGTAAAGAAATTAACCGCTGGTGTTCAAACAAAATTGTATTCAGTAAAACCTAAAGAATGTGCTGGTCTAAATACCAGTAGGCTGTTCGGTAAACAATCCTCCAACGATCTTGTGAAGATTTGCAGATCTTTTTCTGTGTTGCACAATCTTACTTGTAATTCACGAAATCCGGTATGTATTGAATCCCAAAATATCTTATTTTATAACATTATGCAATTTTGTGAAGTAATTTTCCTTGATTAGGTACTGAGCGCTTGTATGAATAGATACAATTACATTTTGAAGCTTGCACTAGCATTTGTAAGTAATTATACTAGGCGCGACTGTTTATGTTGTGTGGTGAGGTATAACCTTCAAAAACTCTTTACTTTAATTAACCTTTATTTTTAAATACTAAACACATAAAATATCAACAAAATCACAGCTTGCGAGCCTAATAAGCGATTTCTTTTTAAAACTACCCTGTGTATTTGCCATGACATCTGTTCAATGTACAGCCTAAAAAAAAATTTGAAAACATTAATGGAAACTCTAACATATCCTTAATCTTAGAAAGAGACCCATGCCGCGGCAGTGAGGATGTGATCGAGGCTTTGGCAATGATAATAACTTATTTTATTATATAAAATATTTCTTTCAGCAACTTCGTCATTTCAATTCTGAGTATAAGGCAGCATGTTCCTTATTGAGACGATCAAATCTGCCGAACCTGACCACCTTTCTCAATAACCATGCCAGCTATAGAGGCTTACACACAACACCTAGTGGACAGAACCAGGATGATAATAAAAAGGTATCTATTTTTAACCTCTTTTTTTAGAAGTGCCATGGCATAAATGATATTATCTTATATTTTCATTCAAGAAGCTGTGGGTTAGAATCTTTGCATGTAGTGAATATTTGCATATAAATAAGTTCAATTTATGTTCAAATTAAACCACATACTCTTAAACCCTTAATCTTAATAAAGCCACAGCCACTTAAATGCTGGTTAACTGCGGGTGGGATCCATATACATATCATATATGTAGAAAAATATTGTGAGGAAACCTGTATATACATAGAGTTAGCACCAACCTACCAATAAGCAGTGGACCAAGGTGGTGGGAAAAGGTCCAAGCTAACAAAAGCAAGTTTTCCTAAAATAAAAAAATAAATAGCAAACCTATTCTTTTTCCATCTTCCTAAACCCAAACAATAATATTTTAAAACTTATCTATTTGTGATTTCAGAAAGAAGATGACAAGAACAAGAAAGAAGATGAAGGTTTGCCATCGTTGATGATGAAAGTGGCCTTCTGGATGTTCACAACCTGCATCCTGGTCATAGCCAGCACCCTGCTAGTCCCCGGAGACAACACTCAAAATGAGGTTAGAGGATACAATTCAAATTAGCTAATCCATCAGAAACATTAAAAACACTCTCTTGGCATATTGTCATGGTGTCGGGATTGTCATATTATATGCAAAATTTTAACACCTATAAAACTTCCATAAACAAGTGTTTAGTTGCAAATATAGAAAGCTGCATGTGGGAAGCTAAACTTTTGCTGTGTAGTTAAAAGCTAACATTTTAGTAACCATTTGAGGTTGAAAAAGTGAATTTTGGGCCTCAAAGCCAGTTTTTTACTTTAGTATTATTTGCATTTGTTGCATGGAATTTAATTTTGGTATATTTTTCAGCTAATAAGGTATGTGTCATGGAATGAGTTTGTTTACTCCATGCTGTCGAAGGGCGAAGTTGAGGAGTTGATAGTCCGTCCTGACCTGGAGGTGGTCACCATCATCCTGTACGAAGGAGCCGTCATCAAAGGAAAAAGGGTAATATTTTTTACAACAATTTTATCATTTGTCTTACAGTGGAATAGTAGAAACTGTAGAGAGTTATTACCATAATGTCCACGTTTGGCAGGATCAGATAGGATCTTGGTGTCCCTATCGGATAATGATGAATATGATCTGTCTTTAAACAAACATCTGCCCTGGCCGAAGATCAAACCTGGGACCTTTTTGGGGTCACTAACGGCGACACCTTCCTTCTATTACTTTATCAATTAAAACACTTTCATCATCAACACATTATAATACAAACCTGTTTTCAGAACATGCACCGAGTGTATCATATGAACGTCGGAGATATCCAGCGGTTCGAGGAGAAACTCCGGGAAGTAGAACAGCAGTTGGGAGTAAAGGAGGGGGTCCGGGTGATCTATGATAGGAACGGAAGTGTCGCCGGCAAGATCATAACGACGCTTCTGATTGGAGCTGTCATACTGTCCTTCTTATACTCTACGAAGTCTCGAATGAATATTAACTTGGGAGGATTTGTGAGTACCTGTTTTGTTAAAATTAAATTAAATAGATTCAGCGAGCTGAGCTTCTACTGGTATTGATTTGCTATTTTATGTGGGGCTTTTTTGTTAGTTGGTTGGTAATGTGTACAGTTAAAAAGCCATGCCAGTCTAAACAGCAGTTGCACTGCATGGATTATTTTAATAATTTTGGTTTAACAGCATGTAGTCATAAATTAGATAGTTCAAATCAATAATCGAATATAATGAAACCTGTTTTACACATGTAATATTTTATTTAGTTCAATCATCTTTAGAGTTTCTTCTTCTGATATTCTGTGTTTATTATTTCAGAGTCAACTTGGTCGAGCTAAGTTCACGTTAGTAGATTCTATGACCGGACAAGGCAAAGGAGTGAAGTTTTCAGATGTGGCTGGTTTGAAAGAAGCTAAAATCGAAATTATGGAGTTTGTTGATTACCTGAAGAGGCCTGAACATTATAAGAACTTGGGGGCTAAGGTAAATTATCGTTTTAACTAATTATGTATACATGATAATAATAGCCAGCGTGAAATAATGTTTATGACATGCCTACTTTCTTAATATTGAACACATATTCAACATTTCTTGTCTTGGTTATAGCTATGCGCTTTCATTTCAGGTTCCGAAAGGGGCACTACTGTTGGGCCCGCCTGGTTGCGGCAAGACCCTGCTGGCCAAGGCAGTGGCTTCTGAGGCTAATGTGCCATTCTTGTCTATGAACGGATCGGAGTTCATCGAAATGATTGGTGGCCTCGGGGCCGCTAGGGTCAGGTAAATGTTTCGTCTGTATCAATGATGATATGATATGGTTTACAATAATAGTGTGTCAATCAGATTGGTAACAACTTTAAATAAAAGTGATTTTTTGATAGCGGTGCCATATTGCGTGAAATAAATAAAATGACGACATGACGAACTTGATGTCGTAGGCTTGTTACATATAATTTCGACAAAAAGTCGCATTAGGAATGCAGTATACTTATAAATACCAACGCAAGACGGATTATTTCCTTACATTTACCAAACAACGACCACTCGTCATAGAATTGGAAAGTTTTAGACAACATTAATGGCTAGCTCAGAAGCTTTAAGTTATGTGCTTCTTCCGAAACTTTTCATTACGCTGCAGTGACACCCCTATCATCACACCCTTCTCCCAATCCGCAGAGACCTATTCAAAGAGGCAGCAAAACGCGCACCATGCATCGTCTACATCGACGAGATGGACGCGGTGGGTCGCGCCCGCGCCGGCGGCCCGCAGAGCTTCGGCCCGGGCGGCGGCGAGTCTGAGCAGACCCTCAACCAGTTGCTGGTGGAGATGGACGGCATGAAGAGCAGAGAGGGGGTGGTGGTGCTCGCCAGTACTAATAGGGCTGATGTGCTGGATAAGGTAAGGGTTGTCATCGTTATTAAGCGGTTTATACACTACCGAGCCACGGATCGCGGATTTAGGTACTATATTACGCTCGATGAGGCCTATGTATGAAAGGGTAGGCGGTAGTTTTTTTCTGTATAAATTGGTCAATTTTGCATACATTACTTAGTAATTCGCGGTCCAGTGTGTGGATCGCCTAAGTCTAAGGTTTAGTCATTAGGTCATGTACAATCAAGTAGTATTAATACTAGAAAATTTTGATATTTTGCATCAATACGAGGGCGGGTCAATAAGTCCGTGACTTTTTGAAGAAAATACTGGTTTTTGGATAATTTTATTTTTTATTTTTCAACGTAGTCTCCTTTGAGCACTATACACTTTGTCCAAGGTTTCTGCAATTTTTTTATGCCTTCCAAAAAATGAGGTTTCTCGAGGTCATCAAAATACCCACCTTGGCCTTCTTTGGCGCCGATTCACCCCGAGAAACCCACTGTTTAGACTGCTGTTTGGTCTCTGGTGTGTTGTGGTGGATCCACGTTTCATCCACGGTTACAAAACGGCGCAAAAACTCGTCCGAATTTCGGTTGAACTAAGCCAAACACTCCTCTGCGAAGTTGTCATTCGGTTGCGTTTGTGACCAAACGCGGCACCCATCTTGTGGAAAGCTTTTTCATACCCAAGTGATCATTCAAAATTGAAACCACTGAGCCACGTGATATCCCTGTGGCTTCCACTATCCCTCTCACTTTCAATCTCCGATCGGCCAACACCATGTCGTGAATTTTTTCAATCATTGCAGGTGTAGAGACCTCAACTGGGTGCCATGGACGTCCGGCATCTTCCGTACTTGTACGGCCAGAACGGAATTCAGTAAACCACTTTTTACCATAGATATTGATGGTGCAGATTCCCCATAATCTTTATCAAGCTTAGCCTTGGTTTCAGTGATGGTTTTTTTCCGCCAAAAATCATGCTTAGTCAGCACACCATACCTTTTATAATAGGATGTTGGCACATGTTGTTGTTTTACGAGTTTATTTTTCTTTCTTTCAGGCTTTATTACGACCGGGCCGCTTCGACCGCCACATTCTTATAGACCTGCCGACACTGATAGAAAGAGAAGAAATATTCGAGAGACATCTCAAGAATATCGTCCTTGAACCTCTTCCAGCTTATTACGTGAAGAGGTAAGAAGTAAACAATTATCATTATTTTACGTGCAAGGAACGTAGAATAAACCATATGCCACACCGCCATCTAGGGTGAAAGTGAACTATGCGGACGTTTCAGGTTATTTGTAAGCTCTCGGTGTTAAACGAAGCATATAATGACGTGTAAAGAGGTGAAGCGATGTTAGAATGCCTAGCTCGCTCACTTCACTAGATGGTGGTGTAACCTGCGCTTAAGGCACTTAGGATTCCTCAGAAGGCAAACTGTTATCCCGTTGCTACGCGCGAAAATTAAGCAGTGAAAGCAAAACAAGTAAATAGCAGGCGTCGGGAACAGTTACCCTGTTGGGGAACGCAACTTTAGTATCTACAGTTTGGCTATAACAGAGTACATATCTTGCATTGCATCATCTATCTATACAAAATACATGCTATGTCAGCTACCTACATAAACCACCTACCCTCCCACAGACTAGCCTACCTAACCCCGGGGTTCAGCGGCGCGGACATAGCCAACGTCTGCAACGAGGCGGCGCTGCACGCGGCGAGGCACAAGCAGAGCGTCGTCAAGACTGCTGATCTGGAGTATGCCGTGGAGAGAGTCGTCGGTACGTTGCTTGTCCATTATACTTACTTACTTACTTATTCCCTAACTCCGCTGGGGAGCAAAGGGGCAAAGGGCCGAAGTGAAGCGCCGCCATTCTTTAATGACCGCCTTTTCTTGGGCCAGCTCAGAAACATCCGCCCAAGACATCCCCGCCTGGCCCATTTCCTTGTCTGTCTCCCCTGTCCATTATAGGTATAATAAAAAGAAGAGATATAAAATTGGTCCATAACTGGCGAAGATATCGGTGAGCATACAGAAAAAAAATACCTACAGTCGAATTGGGAACCTACTCCTTTTATTTGAAGAAGCCAAAGAACTTCGGAGAAGAAGAGGAAGAAGTTTGTCAGTACTAAAAAGAGTTTCGGCTAACCCCGGGCTCAGCGACGCGGCGGCGGCGTAGATATAGCTGTACCTCAGAGGTAAACAGTAATAGGTCCACTTTTTTTTTGGTTCTATTACTGTCTTCCTCAGAGGTGCAGAGATAGTCAACGTATGCGACGAGGCGGCGCTGGCAGAGATTCTTGAGATGAGACGAGTGTTTGTTTATGAAAATAAAGAAGTGTAGTGTATTGTTTAGCTGCACTTTTTAAAAGCCATTTTCAGAGATATCGGTTCTGTCTTTCTTGAGTTATAACTCAAAGAATTTTGAGTCATGTATAACTCAGGGATTTCAAGAGAATCGGTGAGAACCGGAGAAGGACATCTAAGGTACTTCTGAATCCCTGAATTCCCATTTTTTGTGTGAAACCCGCGCAATAGCTAGTTCTATAATAAAGTCTAAAAACTTTTTAGATAATAGCTGAAGGTCATTGTATTTCAGATAGAAGAACCTTTCTTATATCTTTCTGCTGTGAAAGAATGAGTACGTACTGGCGAATTATTTTTATTTTATTATATTTATCTTCTCCTCAGATGCAAAGCGAAATGCAAAATCCATGTTGAGAAAGAACGAACCATTGATTTTTTCGTCGCAGTGCGCCTGCTAAATTTAAATTTTGTGTGTATCGTTTGAATTATGAATTTCACGGGAAAAAATATAAGGCGAAGCGAAAATCGCGAAAAGCTGTGTTGTACTTTTACTTTTTTCATGTCTATTTTCTCTACTTCGATTGCATCACTCATGGTATTGTAATCTATTAAAATGAGGAAACAAAAGTGGTATCGAGTCGAGCAGTCGTCGATTGTTTATTGAAAAAGGCAGTAAGTAAATATGGCAATGATAGTGCGCCTATGCTGTGCGATTTTATTGTTGACTACAATTTACATTATAATGTGACCTGAAGTTTTACTCTTTATATCCCTTTTTTAGATTTTCCCTACAATTTAGGTAAGCAAACAATATTAGTGCCAAGGAAAATACCTTGATATCATTATGAAAAAAATAAGTTATAAACACTGCATACAAATTAGTTTGGATGCCCGGAAACTACACAGTATACCAGCAGTCCAGTAATTATCAACCCTGGGCAGAAGATGGCGCAAAATATTCAAACTATTTAAAGTACAAATGGTTAGTGCTCGTTTCTGGCATCTGTTACGAGTGTTACGACCTAGGAGGACCTAGGTGATTCAATAGTTCATATGAAATGCAACAGATGGCGCCACAGTCATTGAAATGTTTGGTGCGTTCCTGCACAATATGCAGTTCATTGAGTATGGCCAGGCATAGAGAGAAGTACAAATTGCATTGAACCTATTACGCAGAAATTGCATCAGATGTCGCCACTTTGCAGTCACAGTGTTGTATAACAAAGTTTGTGTAAAGTTTGTAAGTGGTCGGAGCTTGCGTCTGGTTATGATAATTACATTGTTTCAGTTGGCATAGCTCTTGGAATTATGTAGGTACCTACGGTATAAATTTTGCTGTAGCGCCGAAATAGTTTTCGGAATAAATTAGCAATTTAATAACGAAGATATTTTCCTTAAAGTATGTTTGGCTAAAGTCGTATGTAGCTTACGCATCAGATAACATGATTATTATAGGTTGATCTTATGAAAAAAACTCCCTGAAATTTGGTATTTGATGATGATCAATTTGAATTCATGAATATAAAAAGCTATTCCTGACATGTATTTTTTAACTTTTACCTGACTGTAACTAACCAAATACGATCTGATTTGTCACACATTCACACTTCTGAAAATACTATAATTTACGTTACCTAATTCTAAGCTATTTCATATAGATTCTTTAATTACTAACTTTACTCTTCATTCTCTACAGATCTTGGAAATACTTAAACATGGTAACACAGCTCAGGAACAAAATTTTTCATTCTTATTCCATTTCCTTTGAAGTCTGTCAATTATTACTTATTGTAAAGACTTCACTTTACAATCCGGAGAAGCTAAAATTGAATTGAGATTGGTTCGGAGAATCGTTAAGTCCTAAAAGGAATGGCGTGCGAATGTACCTAGACTTTCGACTTTCTGACATTAGAAAGTTAATAATGTGCAAGATCTTCTACTATCAGAGACGGAATTGAAATGTGCGTACTTACGAAAAATACATGCGAAAGTTTGTCTACAAAGCCTTGAAGACCGCGAGCTTCACTTCGCCTTAATAAGTTTGCCTGTGGGAATTCCGCGATAAAAAGTACCTTTGTTTTAATCCAGGATGTCAGCTAACTCCATTACCAAATTTAAATAAAATCGGTGCAGCCGTTTTGACGTGAAGAAGTAGCATACACACATACTTACAAACTTTCGCATCCTACTAATATTGTAGGTAAATGCGGCGAAACGAAGCTCGCGGGAACAGCTACTTTGTAATATTATTAGGATTTTTAGCATAACACTGGTACCTAATTCCTCCTATGTAGACTGCATTTTTTTTTCTTTTTCCTATAATTCCAATTTCCTTGCACCCAGGTGGCACCGAAAAACGCAACCACGCCATATCGCCAGCAGAGAAGAAGATAGTGGCATACCACGAGTCGGGCCACGCGCTGGTCGGTTGGCTGCTCGAGCATACTGACGCCTTGCTGAAGGTCACCATAGTGCCGCGGACCACCATGGCCTTGGGATTCGCGCAGTACACCACCTCGGATCAGAAGCTATACTCTAAGGAGGAGGTATGTTAACTATTTAATCAAATCAATCGAATTAATGTCACATTCTGGGAAATTAGATCCATTTTGTCTGGTGTACGAATGTTTCGCCGGGATTTGAGTTCTAGTCAATACTTACTTTGCTGGCTCATCGATAAGAAGTGGGTCTTGGCTTCAGACCCAAGAAGTCGTGGTCTCTATACTGCGCGGTCGGAGAAATTTAGATGGAATTTTGGTATGTAGAAAGATGACACCATGCATGGATAGGTACTGGGCTAGTTATTCTTTTTCCGAAACTTGTAAAAAAACACGTCTCGACTGACCACGCGCAAGATATTAAATACAGATATTTTTAGTTCGAAAGTCAGATCTCGTATAAGATTGAAATGAGGAATATTGCTGGATACTATTATAAAAAAAATAGATTTATTCTCTATTAACTTCCATAAGAAGGTAAGCAACAAATATGTACGTATTTTTTATTGAAAAGGCAGCGAGCGACGCTCTAGCGCCTGAAAGTAACGAACGGGTGCATTGATGTGTCTGTTCCGATTCTGACGTTCGGTGCCAGCTTGTTTAGTGATGTCGTCTCTTTCATGAAATAAATGCTAGTTTGTGGTTGCATCGGTGACTATTTGTTTTTTTTTTTAATTTTTTTCAATGATTGTAATTTTGTATAGGTACCTACATACAGAGTCCAATCATCAGTGTAATTCCCGTCGTGTCGGCAGGTCTATGTACCTAAGATATGTACCCGGCATATAGGTAGGTACTGAGCAAGTTTCAGTATGGGACCTTCTTTAAAATGATTGGATTAAAGTAGACACCGATGTAGAGTTAGCGAAGTTTAGTTAAAACATTCGCGGCAGCCGCACGGTGATTCCGCAAGTTTGTGCAAAACTCTTTCAACTCGACGAAGTTAGTTCGCAAGACCGAACGCCTGTCAAGTGGCGTTGAATAAAGGCAAAGACATTTATCGGGAGGAGACAATATTTCTGCTCCGATATTGCTTATAACGTGGCTTTTGGACTTCATTTATAGTTAATTGCTGGGGATTTTTAAGGTTTGAATATTTTTGGTATTACAACAAAAAACTAGAAACGTTAACAAATATTTAGCGCTGATTGTAACATGTTCGTGGAAAGACAATTCACATTATTGAGTGGCGTCCCCATATATTGAAGTTAATTTCAGCGACATTAGGATAAATGCCGCTAATAATGTGTTGTAGATAAGCTAATTAATACCTAGGGCTATTACTGCTGCTAATAGAGCTCCGATTGCACTTAAGGCATAAACAATGTATCTAATCAAATCTGAGGTTTCAAAGCATTATCGACATCGACACTATGGTATTGAAGAACTTTCGGATCCATAGTGTATATATGCTGTCTTTACTTAGAATTTTCTAACGAAAAATAAATTATGTTTGGTAATTAAATGATGATATCAGCCGAAAAACAATGTTTTTCAATCGTGTCTGGAGGGTTACTCTATAGTACTCTATACTGACGAAAAACGAACGAACTTGAGCTGTCGTGAAGCGAGATAGTCATGGCTCGCGCAGCTGGCTCAGAAACTTCGTTTTTTGTCTTAGAGAGTAAACCCCCGATATCACGCAACCGCTAAATATGTTTGTCGATTGTTGCAGTTGTTCGACCGTATGTGCATGGCGCTGGGCGGGCGGGCGGCGGAAGCCATCATATTCAACTCGATCACGAGCGGCGCCCAGAATGATCTGGAGAAGGTCACCAAGATCGCCTATGCTCAGGTGAGTTAAAAGAAGCTGCATTGAATTTGATATTTGTATAAGAACTACAGTAATTAATCAGTTAGCGATTCTGAGTAGGTACCTATCGACCTTTGTATTGAGTCAATAAATACCACTTAAATATTTCTTATTCTTATTTTCTCGAAAGTTATTTCCTAGTATTTTTAAAAGTGGGTATTTGTATTGTCTAAGTTCCTCTAACCCCTTGAAAGAGTATTTCCGTTGTTGCAAAGTTACTTACATTTTTCCAGATCCGAGTGTATGGCATGTCTCCAACGGTTGGACTGGTTTCATTTCCTGATGAGAAACAGTTTGGCAAGAGTCCCTACAGTAAGACGCTAAAGAATCTTATAGATTTGGAAGCCAGGAAATTGATTGCCAAAGCGTACTACAGAACCGAAGAAATACTGAGGACGAATAACGACAAACTAGAGATGGTAAGAAACATGTTATCAAGTGTACAAAAACTATAAAAGCTGATCCTTTTAGCCGTTTTAAACTATTTTGTATTTAAGGAAACTATTCAATCGAAGTACAATGGAATAGTTTTTTGCCCGCAGTAGCAAGTTTATTTTAGCGTCTAATACAAAATAAGTAAAAATTTAAATAAATTTTAATTGTTGTAGCTGGCAAAAGAACTGTTAAAGAAGGAGACTCTGAACTATCAGCAAGTGCAGGATCTGATCGGACCTCCTCCATTCAAGAAGAAGTTCATAGATCCAGTGGAATTCGAGAATTCGCTTAAGAACCTGGAGCAAGCTGCCAGCGAGGGAGGCGAGACCCAGACCGGAGCCCCGTCGTCGCCCAAAAACACACAAAACATTTTATAACTTGCTTACAAGATTTGTTGTAATTTAAATTGTAGATAAAATCTTTGTAAAATACTGCATCTGCCTAAGCATTTGAGAATAAAAATAAATACTTATTTATGAACTCACTTTGTGGCGTATTATTTTATATTATTGTGGCCAAATTCTGCGTATCAATGACAAAAAATATGTATCATATACTTCAATAAATCACAAATTTTAAATATGTATAGTTTTCTAAACTATATCTAATACATACATGATCTAAAACACCCAACTTACCTTTTCTCGGGATATTGAGAAGATAAAAACATAGATTTATTGTTTTATGAATTTTATTTAGTCACATTTAAGACATGGTTAAAAATACATTGGTACACCGATCATTGATAGTAAATTGTATAGAATATAGTGATACAAAGAAGTTACACATTACACTTATTAGTACAACTATAAGACAACAATGTACAGTTTCCTTTAAATATAATTCATAAACTTAGTGTATCAGTAAACTACTATGTATAATACCAAATAAATAGCAGTCTTTAAAATGTAATTAATCAAAGGACTATTCCCAAAGATGCACTACAAGTTATGAATTCGAAGACAAGTTATAATATTTAAGTACACATATACGATATAATTTGATGGGAAAATTTTGAAAATATATATTTCACAAGGTCCCAATGCCAATAAAATAAAATAAATAAGTAGCAAAATAAAACATATATATTTATATTTTTTAAGTACGAAAAAAATATTGCACGTAACGCGTACTGGTATTTATAATAATCTTCCATAAAATTGGAGCATAGGAATAAAAACACGAGGGTAGATCATTTTCTTTACAAGTAAAAATGACAACAAATAGTCAGTTTATACGCTGGATTTGTATAAGGTATAGAAGTCTAGATATATTTTTGTGACTAACCCGAAAATTCCTGATTATAGTATTGTGATAAAAATAGGCGGAGAAAAATCTAGTGAGGGATAAGGCGACTGGAAAAAAAATGAGACGATTACTGAGCAGGGTAGATACGATCTCTATTCCTTCAGAGTGGGATTTTACGCTCTCGAAGCCGCGCGATGTAAAACTTCTGTCACGTATTGTCGTGCGTGTCGTGCGCCTCGTGCTAGGCCTTCAGATGATTCGGTAAATCTTCATGTGCCGTCTCCTAGTGGAGGTTGGCAATGGTGAGTAGAGAGAAATAAACCAACACATAGGATGTATACCTACGGTACGTATACATACGCATTCGCAAAATTAAATACGACTGCAAAGAACAACTAACTACGACTGATTACTTAGTAAAATAATCATTATTCCACTTTTGACTCACGCCTAAGTTTATATCTATAATTCTGTTATTCTTTTATTCCTATGCCCGTGAATAATTAATTTCACACAGTAGGTAAGTTTTTTTTTGTTACAACAAATAACATGGACAGGGAGTATATCTACACCTAACACGAATTTTAGATAATGTAATACTGTACATCTTTTCCTTTTTGGAACAACGCATTTTTGCTGTTACAATCTAGAGTCTCGAAAACTGATAACTTTATGATATGCAAAACTTTACTAAAACTATAATAAAAAAATAAAATAGATACCTAGAACGAAGTTAGTGACGTAGGCTAAAGCGCTATTAATTTATCGTCAATCGAATGCTTTTTACAAAATGTGTTTTCGGCATCATCAAGTCGTCATGAAAATATTATTTATTAAAGAAATAGGAGGCTGCAGAGTATTTAAATTAATCAGATATTTGTATACAAGTGACTAAATATTACGTGAAACAATATTCACTTATTACACCATATTGACTTCTTCAAATAATATAAAAAAAAACAAAGTGCCTTCTTAATTATATATTTTTTTCCATAAAGCCTAGAATTTTAGTGAGACCAAGTGAGACGTTATTTATGGGCACATTTTTTTTTATTGAACAAATCCTGTTACTCCAAATGTAGGTATATTATAATAAATCAATAGTTTACCGTAAATTAGAAGAAATCCTAGTGCATAACTATGTTAATAAAATATCATAGAACAAGAACGAGAGTTATCTATAGATAGATATTGATACAATGAATAGGGCTGTAACTTAGTAAACTTTCTGTTACATTTTATAATGTGATGTTTACGCGTGCTTTCTCGCTAAAGAAAATTACTGCGGGCACCATCTGTGCCATTCGTCAAGATTAATATAATAATAATTTAAACAAATTACGCAAAAAATATCCAATAAAGACAAAACAAAAAAGAAAATAACAGTAATATAAATTAACTAATCGAACACAATGGTTGAACTCCCCGTTAGTACCCAACTTTGTGACAACATTGCGATCACCACTGGTCAGCTAATACTGAGTTTCTACCACACCTCTCTGCAATTAGCGTTGGGAACCAACTCCGCTCAAAACGAGCAAACTACAGTAAAAATATGAACTTAACCTATGACTAAACTTGAAAGTCCTAAACTTAATTAATATATGAGACTCTAAACCCTTTCTTTCAATTTTATGCAATGATAACATTCCATCGACTCAAGTATCTCCAATTTTTTTGGTATAGTAAATATTGATTTTAAACAACACAATAAAGTGGTAAAGAACAGCGACCCTGCCTACCGCTTCAGGAACCACATAGCTTATACAAGTAGCTCAAACTACACATCAAATTGTCGACAAATGTCAACAAACAGTTATACGCCTACTAAAATATTTCTTAAAACATACATGATTATAAGCTACTTAGGTACATAACATTAGTTTATCCACAAAACACTTACGTTTGAAATATCAACTAAATCTACTATCCTTTCAACTCTACTCCTGATGTACAACATTTAAATCTAAAGTTGTTATGATATATTTATATAAGTTTACTAGTTACGTTATAGTTAAATACCTTCTGAGACATTTCCTACCACAGGCTACATTTGAAACGGTGAAGTAACATCAGATTTAAAACATGCAGTTTGTGGAATTTACGTAGATATTAAAACTTTTATCTGAACAGCGCAACTTAAATATAAAGTAAACAGGTGGTAAACAGTCTAAAACTAAATGTGTTAATGTTTACGAAAGAAATTAAAATTTGTACTTCTTAAAAAGACCCCATAGTGCGTAGCCAACATACATTATAATTATAAATATAAATAACCTATCCTAACAATAATAAAAACCCCTAAACAATTAGGACAAATGAGCTCTTATATTTCAAAACCAATTTCGATACATCAGTAGAATACACAAGACTAAACATATAGAAATATACAGTTTAGTCCGTCCGCTTACTTACGACGCTATTGACGGTACGCCTATCTACGAGTGAAGTTATAACCGTTTTGCAGTCAGGGGTTAAGTATAATAAACATGATACCTATATAAATATTAATGACCAGACTTAGATATAATTACATAATATTAGTCAGGTATAATTGTTGGATTACTTAGGAATTCAATAAACATGATACGAAAACGATATAAAAATATACACACATTGTATAAAAATAAGTTGAACACACCGAGAGAGTGTGCACAATATCCAAGCTACAGTAACGTTATACATTAATACTACTACGAACATATAGTCTGGACCATCTACGTGCAAGTATCACCTTACTCCATTCAGCCGTTTCGACTTTACGAGTAAACGCTAAACATCAACTTTCATAATAATAATGACACATTAATAAGAAAATTAGAATGTAGAGTGTGATTAATGTGATGCTAGATATAGGTACTTGTAATTCTACCGTAATAATAAGGGCCCCCTAAAACATACACATCGGCATCAGTGTTCCAAGAAACGCAGCGGAGGCCCTAATGGTCACAGGATATTTATAATGTAAAAGTAAATAACTATACAATACATATATAAAGGGGGGTCAAAAATTTAAACTTTAGTTTTCAAAATATGAGTAAATTGTGGCCAGTGGTCCCGAAATAAATTTGAATTGTCGAAATAATTAATTTAAGTTCATAGAAACATGTTGAGAAATTCTACTTATTTATTTAAAAATGTCACATTGATATTATCTAATAATTTACTGCGAAAACAGCATGTAATCAGTTTTTTTATTTATAAGGATAGACACAATTCACATACCTACTAATGTTATTTTTTCGCTAAACATAGTTCATTATAATGATTATGATAATATTATAGGTTATACTCAAGTATATTTATCATTCTCACCTCAAGACCATTCTCCACAATCGATAAAAGTTACTGATAACCATCCCTAATCCGTCTATTTACATATAAGTATATAACCAGTACCATCAATTCACCAGTCCTTTGCCGAGCTTTCAAGAACTATTATTCTAATATAATACATAAAATTGGAAATATTATAATTATATAATCTCCCCTAAACCTTCCTAAATAACCGATACAGGTTGCATAGCCTTCTATCATCCATTCATAGACTTTCTCATATAAGTAATGTATAGGTACACTTGAACGCCAATATACATATTAGATATAATATTATGCAATTAGTTAAAATATCCACAGTTAAACTACTTTTTTTTCTAATCTACTTGTAATGTAATAAGTATTTTGTGATTATAATATTGTGATTTTTTTTGCCGCCACGGCTGTACGAGATCAATAGAATAGGTACATTCGAAGCCGCGCCGAGTGCGTCCATCGAAGCTCTAATATTTCATTCACAACACTAGCTACAATAATTGGGATACATCAATGCAGGATTCGAAGGTAAAGATCCGCATTGGAAGTAAATAATTAAAAGAGCAAGACTATTCAAAATCAGTCTCAAACATTCCAGCGGTCAATTTTGTGATAAGGGTACAAGATAGGGTCAAGTAGGTATATACAGTTGGGAAATTGTCATCACGTTTCGAAAACGTGAAGAGCTCAATCAAAAGATAAACCTACAGAATAATATTTGCCAGGAAAGGGCTTTGAGCGTAACACACATTTATATAATTTCATTAGTCAAATATAACCTACTTTTTTTTTCAGAAAGTTACACGTGTGTGTACCGACAATGGTTAAAAGACTTAACCATAAATAAGCGTGTGCTGGTGACTGCCGCAGCATGGGGCGTCAAAGTGGACACCGTTGCAATAATGACTCACATTTAGTTGTCATTTATTTCCTTTGCCTCGTCAGCGAATGAGCTCTCGCGTACTTCTTCCGGCTTCTGGTCTTCAGTACGAGGGCGTACCTGCGGACAAACAACTTTGAAGGAAGAACTGATGAAGGGGCAGATAGTTAAAAGTTAACAAAGTCAAGGAAGTACTTCGTAAAAACGTCAAACGAAGGTAGTTAAGAAAGTCAAATAGGTTAATTTCATATTAGTCCAGGAGCGCATCATAAAAAAGTTGGTAAAGTTCAAAAGTCAAATTGGTCGCCGACTGTCACTTGGTTAAGAAAGTAAAAACGAAGATCAATAGGCACGTTAAGTTTTTTTGTACAAAAAATGCCATGAATAAAATTTTAACTATTACTTCGTTTTCACTAAAGTATAATATAAAACAAAATAATTTACACAACACCAACGTTTAATGGATGATACTTCAGAAGGTGAGGAAAATATGCAAACTGAGGACTAATAATGGTATATGGAGGGCCATTAACTGTCGTTTACCATTTAACAAACAATTAACAGCCCTAAAGGACTATCACAGAAGCGCATTTCACAATCGCACAAACAATGAAATTACTTTTTATTTCTAACTCACTCACTAACCCATGTTAAGTGGTGACAAAAAATGATTTTCATTTGATTACTTTTAAAAAACTGTGATAATCCCGTGACGATAAATGTAAAAACAAAGTAAAAAAAAGCTGCGTCAGCCTGTGTATTAGCACCTGTAAGCACCTCAACGGGCAAGGAGCTGCGGCGCGGCAGGTTGAGCGAGCGTTCGTGCATCGAGTACGTGGTCTTGGCCAGCCACTGGTGGCAGGAGGTGATGGGCCCGGGCTTGCGGCGCAGGTCCCCGCCGGCGGGCGCGGGCGCGGAGCCGCGGCGCCTGCCCCAGGCCTCCTTGCTGGAGAGTGTGCGACGCAGCAGCTCCGGCAGCGCCGCCGCCACCTCGCGCATCTTCTTCTCCTTCGGCACTGTTTGAATCAGTTAAATACTTAGTCAAATCCAACTAGTAAAAGATAATACATGTAACAAGTTTAGTGTAAAGTATGGGTACGTTACCGGTGGCCTGCGTGTCGGCCGGCATGGACTTCCTGCGGCGCAGCAGGTCGGGCTGCAGCGCCGCCTGCGCCTGCAGGTTGCTGCGCAGCTGGCTGCCCACCGGCGCGGATTCGCGGCGCCCGCCCACCTTCTCTACTGAGCTCTCCTTCTCAACAATCTTAATCTCAGTGGATTCGACGCTAGCAACCCTTTCCGTGTGCTTCTTGAATATGTTAGTGAAGCGGCCTTCCTTGGCGGTCTTCTGTCCGACGTCGGTGTTGCTGGTGTGCAGCTTGCGCGGCGCGCGGCGGGCCGGCTCGTGCGGCGGGAAGGTCTGCTGGCGGACGAGGCGCCAGGCGGGGTCGTGCAGCACGGCGCCCAGACGCTCGGCCTCGCGCGGAGTGGTGATGGACGCGATGGAGGACTCGAGCAGCAGGCGCTCGGGGCCGGCGGGGCGCGCGCTGCGGCCGTCCAGCGCCAGCTGCGAGTGCACGGACTGCTCGCTGCCCACGCGGCTGAGTGACGCACCGGCGCTGCGGTCGCGGCGCCATTTGCAGTCCTGGAACACGTTGAGCGGCACGGAGAAGCGGCGGATCTGCTGCTTGAGGCCGGGCTGGCGCGAGTGCAGCGAGGCGCGGCGCGGCAGCAGCAGCTCGGCGCTGTCCGACAGCTGCGTGGCGGACGCGGTCAACTCGTCGTCCGCGAGCTCGGCGTCGGACACGTCCGTGGCGGTCTCCTCGGCCAGCTCCTGCGCCAGCAGGGTGTCCCACTTGGCCTTGTTGTACAGCAGGTTCTGCAGCATCTGCGACGACAGCTCCGTCTGCAGGAAGCGGTGCCACTCCGATATGAGCGGAGTCACCACGTATGTAAAGAATCCTGTAACCATTAGCAAGTTAGCACATACTAACCCTGACTTTTTCCTAGAAAATATCACACAAAAGTGTAGGTAGACATATCAGCATTACCTGTCTGTATCTTGGGTATGGAGGTGGTGTGGCGGTCGCACAGCGCGGTCACAGGCAAGTTCAACCTGCGCTCGTAGTCGCCCTGGCGGAAGAACTCCTCGCACACCTTGAGGCTCCACTTGCGGCTGATGTCCCACGGGCGGCACGGGTTGGAGATGTCGGCGCACTTGAGCGCGATCTGCAGCACCAACAGCCGGTGCGACGCGAGCGTCAGGTCCAGAGTGTCCGCGTCCATGTGAGCCTGAGTTGACGGACATTCCATTTTGATTGCTAGTTTTTTTGTTAGGCTTGTTTTAACAGAATGCGGATTTCATCACGCACGCGGATTGCGCGCCATTTTCCAGTGTCTCGCGTGCGTATTCCACACGTTGCAATGAATACTTGTATGAATGCAAGCGGGGCAATATCGCGTGCGTGTTCAAATCCGCATGCTGTTAAAAACAGCCTTACAAGTGCCAGATCTATACAGGTTTTTGCAAAAAGCGTATACCAGGCCGAAAAGGGGAAATTCTGAACAACTTTTGTTAAACGAGTTTTGGAAATTCACGAAAACAATCCTTTTCCATAGAAACTTTGTTGGTCACTGGAACTTTTTCATTGCTCGTCAGTGTAGGTATATTGTGTACCTACCTAACGATCCTATATTTCTCGACCAAGGATCAATATTATCTATATGAAGAATTTTACCAAGTATTTGAGCATGTAAATTTTAAGTACGTAATAATAAGATGATGGACGGTCGCAACACCAGAATGTGCCAGAACTAATTAAATTTAATAATTAATAGTAAATGAGACTGCCCATTCCGTCGAGCTCGTTTTGTTGTATGATTTCCGATGAACTGAATATAATTTGTCGTTGCTATTCAACGAAATGTTGGACCAATAATGTCTTTTATTTAAATAATTAATCTCATCTAGATAATACACTAGTGTTTTAAATTAATTAGTATTATATTATGATTAACACAGCTTATTACAATCTGGTTAGGTACTATATTATTATAAATACAAACGTAACTAGGTATATCTATTATTTTGTATATAAATATTTGTGTGAATGTGTAATTTTCGTGTGAATAGTTCGTTGTTGTTTTCGTATTCAGATTAGAAGGGAAAGATACATATATCGATGCGCGATTTTGATTTTCTATTTGAAGAGCGAACAAGTAGAAAAGCCCCCACCGCAGGGTAATGCTTTACGAATAAGTAGGCATAAGTACGTTTCAGACATCGCAGCGAAACGAAGTAAAAAAATAATTAAAATTCAAAGAAGGTACCATGTTACTATTGAATTTCATTGCAAAGCGGAAAAATATTTACACGAAAGTTTTCAGTGAGGCTTAATAGACATAAAATAAATTGAAATAACTGAAGTAAAACAGAGCTTTGCTTTATTAAAGCACAATATGAAATTGGAAATTCCAGCCATAAATTAAATCCGCACCGGAAATCGCAGGAATATCTGAAAATTTCCATGTTCAATTGTATGATCGACATGGCCGGGGCCTGCACTCGACGGTACATTTCAATGTCCAAAAGTCATAGGTAAAGGTAACAGTGCTGAAAATGTATTTCAGAAACCTGTGCCATTTACAGTCCGATAGCTTGACCAATCCAATCACCGGTGAACGTATGCCCAACCAATCCCGGTAAAGTTGTACCGCAACCAGCCATCCATCCGACCAATATACGATAGCTGCTAATTTTAAAACATTCCTTACAAACTCTGTAATTATGTGGTCAGACAGCTATTAATCAACTGTTCGTTACAAAGTATTTCACCTCCCCAACTTTGTACAAATTTTACACATATTCCGTTTTATGCCATCGTGTGGATTGGAGTTGGAGAGTTTGCTTTGTGGGTAGGTATTTTGTAAAACTTTGTTTTAAAATATTTAAGTGTCGTAAGAGGGTAAACGGTCCCGATTATAAATTTTATTATAAGTAAAGAATGTGAGACGCATCGCTTCGATCGTAAAATTTAATATTATTCATTCACTTTGAAATACCTACCGTAAAACTAAAATAGTTAAGTACCCTGTTTTAGTTAATCGCAGGGTGAAATTTCTATTTACCCCGTCTAACGGTACTGAGTATAAAAAATTACATACATATAGCTTTAAATTAACATCTCATAGATATTAAAGAGGCTACAAACTTATCATTACGATTACGAAATAGTTGCACAAGATGGGTTTATCTTCACTATTCTTCACCGCTTGAGCCGTGCCAATGAATGGGTCACGAATAGAGTCGAGCCGTTTCTAGACACATTTCTACCAAAATCTGCCTCTTAAGGTGATACACTCACATTTGAAAATACGTGGTCATTCATAACTCTGTTAAAAGTTGTTTAGTAAACATTTGTAAGCAGGTAAGTAGGTGACTCGTTACTGTGTCATGACCCGTGATTTTGGTAAGTAGCAAATTGGTATTCCATATTTCTATCAATTCAAAAAAAGAAAATACATTGGATGCCAAAAGTTATATTTACGAGCCACGTAAACAGCCTAAAAGTGATGGTTTTCGAACGAAACATAAAAGCATTTTTGCAATAGAATAATTACTAGAATAACCGTATACATACCTATAATATTGTTACTAACTACACCTTAACCACAGATTAAATATTGACTATACTAGAACTTCGCCTTAAAACACAATTTTGACCATTCAGTGGCGGCATTGTTACGCACTAAGCTACTAATGAAAAACCTCTCAAAGTATTTACAGAACTCACCGATTTTGAGAGAGAAAATATAATATCTGTGTAGGACTAGATTCGCCGCCTACTTCCAACTATTGTGTACAATACAGAACAATCAAAGCTAATAATTCACGTATGTTAAGTTTACTTCCGATATGATTTAGAAATAACATATTATTTTATTGAAGCTTATGTATCTTTTTAACGCTAATTATAAAACCTTACACGAGTTAGAGTACGTAAAAACCCGTACAATTTGCCGGATCAATAGGAAACCTTAAATATGATCCTAAAAATTCAATTACAAGTTACAAAAGTTAATTACGAAATCATGGCATGTATTCTATAGAGGAGAAAGCCACGGCCACGGCCAAAGCTTTTGTATCGTAGACCGTGAAAATTCAGGATATTATATTATAAAGTAATTTTCTGTTGAATGAAAGGTAAATTATTCTTACGAAACTGACTAATCGTATTCCTCAATAGCAGGGCTGGTAGCGGAATAAAATCGATATTAGTTTGTGTGACGGCATGACGTTGACTAACTTGACACCCTGTATATTTTTAAAGTACAAAGAAAAATACACATTTGATTTTCATGTGTGTAAAACGCTTTGTGCATTTACGCGCAACAACTATTCCTGGTTCAGACAGTAGAATAAAGCTCCGGTCAAACAAACGACCAGCCCGCGCCCTATCAAAGGCGATCAACTGCATGTCAGATACAACTGACCGCTTTTGATACACTGCCATTCACCAAAGGTGACCGAAAATGGTGACAAAGTATTCTTTCACGGCACGTTGTATTTATTCATGCACCTGCTGCAGCTGAAATAAACCAGGCAATTACAGAGCAAGTACAAAAGAAAATAGAAAACTTAAAAAAGAGGTATCGTACGAGTATAATTGATATTATAAAGACACAAACTGTGATTGTATAAATCAAATAGCCATTTCAGTCAGTCTATCCTAACAACTGGTCATTTTGGCTACAAGCTCAGAGCTTGTGAATGGCGCAGTCGCGTCCAATATTAGCATTCACTTCAAATACCATATCATTGTCGAACAATATCTATTGTGGTCACCCGTGCTATAGTCTCTTGTGTAACAGAACAGTAATGCGCCACACTGCTGCACCGTTAGGGCGTTGTGTGCGTTGCGTCGACTGTACTTATCGAATGAAGTAATTGTCGTCCAATATACTCACGAGCAATGAAAAAGTTTCAGTGACATATGGAAAGTATATGGCAGGTGGAACTTTTTCTTTGCTCGAGAGTGTATAATTTCGAACGACGGAACGTCATTGCTCAGTCACCCAGTCACCGCAGCGCTAAGGCCTGGGTCTCCTATTTACGCCGCAGGTCGCGTCCAGCGTCACGCCGTATGCCGCGTCACGATGCTCACTATAGAAATGTACTGATGCGGTCTCCCTCACACGCCGACGTTTGGCGCGTAGATGTAGTGAGCATCGTGACGCGGCCTACGGCGTGACGCTGGACGCGACCTACGGCCTAAATAGGAGACCCGGGCCTAACGCAGCGACACACAACGGCTGTGTAGCATCACTCGTAGAAAACTAGCAATAAAATAGGCTGTAGATTTCTCGGTGAATACGAATAAATAGTAAATGAACAGAAGAATGCTAGTTTTACTTTTAAAAAAATTAAATTCATAAAGAATATGTAACTAAACAAATGAGGCTCCCGTTTCTTTCGTAATGTTTCTCTGAAGGAACTTATTAGGTTGCGATAAAAATACACTAAGTATATGGAAATGGTGAAGTTAGTATTTTTATGATTAAAATGTTAAATAAGTTCTACTTTTACTACAAAGACATTACTCTATTTTATTCTATTCTATTCTATTCTCTGTGGGGGTAACAGTACCTGCACCTGGTTCTCTCGAATGGAACCTTTGTGCATATCCCCAAGGTCTAAACTGCCTTCCTAAGCTTGGACCATTTCCCACCACGCTGGTCCACTGCGGGTTGGTGGGTTCACATATCTAGATGTGCTAAATCTAGATATGCAGGTTTCATCACGATGTTTTCCTTCACCGTAAGAGCGATGGTATACATTGTACTTAAATTCAGAAAAGAACTCATTGGTACATGTCAGCGCCGGGATTCGAACCCGCATCTCTGGGGTGAGAAGCGGGCGCTTACCCGACTGAGCTACCACCGCTCCTTATTTATCCAAGACATTACTCTTATGACATAGTAATTAGGAGTAATAGAGGTACAAAGTATTGGCAGTCAGAGTGACTGGTAGGCCGTTACCCTGACGTATGACGCAGGCTGATGACGTAGCAAAACATTTCTCCAAATATGTCCTTTGACTACCCTTAGTTTGAACTACATAGTCGAATGCCTACTTTCAACGAGAAATACGCAGATAGGGAGGTACGCTTTGTCTATTATAGTCACATAATTTTGGAATTCAAAACATACATGGCCAGATTCCTGCGCAGAGTACTTGCTTTGTGCTCGCTCTCTTGTTGAATCGATGCTCTATGAAATTGCCCGTATCCCCATTATCCCGGTATTACCCTATCAAACGGTCATTTCAGTTTTATTCAATAGGACATCTTTGATGAAGTATTCAGTGACTGCAATAAAATTATTACTATAATCATAATTTAGTTTTAAAATAGGTTTATGATTGTTAAGGTCACGGCTAGTATCTACCGACCTTGCAAGAGAGTAGGATTTTCCCGGTATTACCCTATCAAATGGTCTTTTCAATTTTATTCAATAGGGCATCTTTGATGAAGTATTCAGTGACTGCAATCAAATTATTACTATAATCATGATTTAGTTTTAAAATTGGTTTGTTGATTGTAAAGGTCACGGCTAGTATCTACCCGTGTATCTTGCAAGAGAGTAGGCAAAGTACCTTAACTATCCGGGAATCGAACCCGTTCCTAATCACTACACCATTATCCAGCACCCGTTTTGTAGACACTTTACTTCTCATTTTAATCGCTATTTGTTGAATGTCTCCGTGAGGATAAAAGGTAATAGTGTGAATAAACATAATGTCAAGAAAAATTTGCCTGAATAATGAGTCTCAAAAGTTAAACAAGCGGCCTCACCGCATACCTATCTATCAATGCGGCGCGAATTTTTATTGTTATCGCTTGGCCAGGACACGCCAAGATTATGATTGCGTCGGTCAGTTACGTTCGCTACCATTGTGTGTCAATAACTGCTGCTACACGTCCTAAAGAATGAAAGAAAATAATGTTTTAACAACTTGGTAAATGTTACAGCGAGTGATTAACATAAAAAACTGTAAACATTAATGTGTGTTTTGGAATATTTTAAGAAAGAAAAGGGAGTTCAACGGTTTAGCCTAGAAAGAGAAGTGGCACACGTGACGCGTGCGATTGCTCAGCGGTCGATGGCAGATTGACTCCTTGGGGTCACTTTAGCTTACGAAAAATGAAGTTTCAGACCGCTGCTGATGTAACCGCGACACTTCGACATCTCTTTATTTTTGTTGTTGTATTAAACGTAAGGATTGTATAACAGCTCTTGCAATTTAGAGTAATCCTCCAGGCACGGCCAGGCGGCCACCGAGATGGTCCGACCGACCAAAGAAAACGAGCATCAGACAAAGCAACTTCACAACAAATCGCAGTCATAACTTTACTGGCAGTCTCAATATTTGTATACCAACGCTTTCCGAGCGAAACACGGTTTTAGAGACCATTGCACTAAAATTAGGACATGTGAAACCGAATTTGTGTATCTGTGTAGTCGAATATGTAATACTATTTCGGGCAGTCTATATTTGGCATTGAAACTCGGCCGGCCTGCTCCTAAGACGGGATCCACGAGGTCGAAACCCGAGTTAAGGCCAACGTGACTCGTAACAAGGAAACTCTCTTTCGCTGTGTCTAACTTTTGTTATTTTCATTTATCATAATATTTGGGTGTTTGTTTATTATTTCACCGGAATAATTCAATTCAGAGTTCCAGCAGTTCCAGTTATAATTGCATTAAATTAAAGCCGCATAACATTTGGTTGCCAACATGCGTGATTTTCTATGAGATCGTACGTATTACGCATACAAAGAAGCGACAATCAGTGGTCGAAACGTGACAAATTGTTTCATGCATGCATCGCAATTTCCAACGACGGCAACAATCTCATTACTGGACTGGGTTATTCCGCATAATTTTCAATGGCAGCCAATAGAGTTATTTACCATTGTGGAAACGATTTCATTTCAACTGCACTCTCGAATAGACAATGGATTTGGTTAACAAGAAGAAAATTGCTACCCCGGTGGATGTTAATTGAATGATCTGGGTAGTCGGAAATTAATTGAAATATTTCTAGGTATTTATTTTAGTATGATATGTTTACACAAATTATTTTGTATCCGTATAAAGAAAATTACTAACGTATTTGTTTTGATTTAAATAATGTAAGGATTATGTAAGTCTTGGCTGCTGTGACTATTACTCAAGATTATCTACTAAGAGCTGTCCTCAGCCCCATTTAAAACGGAAGCACCTAATAAATTCAACTAATTACCGAAATAACTGACAGCAGTCACAGCCGGTATGACTATGTATTTCATATTTTTTTGGGATTAGCAACGTGTTTTATAGATATTTGTACTTACAAATGTCCAAATCAATGTATTTGTTAAAAGTTAGATTATAATTATGAGGGTTACAAGCATTTATTTATTTTCCGAAAATGTATTTTTTTACTTATAGCTCCTACGTCAATTTACTTACTTAAGTATATGATTTATTTAAAGACTCGTTGAAAGAAGTGAGAAAGTTTCGAAAGTATGTTGAAAGTGGACGTTTTTGGATAAATTCTGAGAAATTTATTGCGACACATACAAATGTTTCAAAAACGAAAACGTGACTACTAAAAATCACGCTCTAAAATGTATGAAACGAGAAAACTATTGAAATGACAATGTTTACAAGGTAGCGGCGGTTATGTACATGTTAATACTTGTACTTTAGACCAAAACCGCAGTCGCAATTGCTACGAAATAATTTTCTTGTGTGTAAACTAAAGTTATTCTATTTACCTAGATTTGTAGACATAGCCTCTAATATTCCTGTAAGCGCCCGCGGCAATATCTAGCAGAAACTACAATCCTCGGGCTATTAGGTTAATGGTAGCAAACGGCAGGTCTAAAATTACATGAGTAAACTTATTGAAACATTTCCTGAAAGCTTAGGCACTAGCTCAGTGTGTCTGTGCATAATGTGAATTCAATATCGCTGTTGCAGTGCTTTGTTACCCAAATATTATTACAAACATATACATGTTATTATATACATAAATCTAGGGGAAATATTTGGTTCCCGAACTCCCCAAAGTCAAAGGCAAATTATCTTTGTTGTAATAAGTAAGTATCTTTGTTGTAATATTTCGCGAGTTGAGTTCTAACGATTTGCGTTTAAACACGGCTATTTATTTACTCTGCAATAAGGGTCCAATCTTATTTGTATTGATGATAACAATAGTAGATAGCGTAGAATCCAAGTTACGTGTGAATCGAACGGTTTAGGAGATTACTGGTCACGTAAAATGGACTAAAATATCCTTTGACTAGATTGATAGATATTCAGACCGTATTGAAGGAACAGAGTACCGAAAATTTTATTCTCAAATCCCGTTTATTTTACAACGGTTACTCAATAAAAATAGGTGTTTAAAAAATTGACTTTCCTATCCACAGCAAGGTTGTAAGCAAAGACGGCCTTGGTCGTCATATGCTGCACCAAATTTCAGCTTATGTTTTGGATGTTATCCTGTATAAAAAAAGACGCTCACGAGAAATAAAAAAGATCAACTTACAAAATGTTGACACCAAATTCATCACCCCAGTTTTTTCGTTTTGAATAGTCGGTAATATTTTGATGCGCTGTTCAATTTCGCTGCTCTTCTTGAATATTGCAGACGGCGTCATCAAGCTAGCATTTTCCGCTTAGCAGTAATTTGGTGCTATTGTCACTGGAACATTTTCATTGCTCGTTTTCCAAGACTTACCTTAAACTGGCTGAGATACTCCTGCTGCCTGGTGATGTCGGTCGCGAGGATGAGCGCGCTGATCTGGTCCTGGAGCTTCTTCTCCACGTCCTTGATGTGGGCGAGGAGGCTGCTCTGCATGAGACAGCTGATGGCGGCCCGCCAGTGGTGGTTCTCCAGGACTGACGTGTTCTGGAAGTTAGGGGGTTGGTCAGCGCGGGTCTAGTCGTAGCAGCGGCCGGTAGACGGGTTTGTTATCGACGTCGATAAATTCGTTGGATGCACGTATTTATGGCGAATCACGATATAGATACGTTTATCTATGTTAATGGAATGTAGCGGCAGCAGGCACGGGGGAAAGACGCCCAAGACAAGATTTGACAAAATATTGCTACTGAAAGCTTTTGCTACGTCATGTGAGTCCGCGTTGTTCTACGTATGTCTAACTTGCAACCCATATTAGGTATGCTCTAATTAATTGATTTCTATTGTTTAGTGCATGATTCAAAATGCCTGGAAACAACAGTAGTACCTGAAAAAAATCACCAAAAAACTGTTATTTTACGTAAGTTGTTAATAGTTGGGATGTTCTCATAGTGTACACCAAGTGTACACAACTTGAAACTACTAAACTACTTTACTGAGTAGACACAGGTATGGAGCTTTCAGGCGAGCTTACCGCCGGCAACATTCGAGGTACCCGAACGAGGCTTCGAATAAAGCCCGCTCCACACTCTCTACGAGAGGTTTTGTCGGCGAGTCCTACCGCACAGGATCTACAGTTTCCTATTCGCTAATTCTCGTGTAGTTTTGGCGAGAGGCTGGAGCGCGCTTAAAAGGACTCCTTTTGAAACATAAACACGCGAGACGGAATTCACGTAACGGAAATTACGAAAGGTAGCTATAATGATATTATTATCAACAATGTTTAAGGACATCCTCCTCTATTGTATACTGATTCTATTGAAAATTGCATCCTGTTTTCCAGAAAATACTCGCGAGACAAAATTCAAGGAAAGTCTAAATAAATAATCTTAAAATATACATATTATTCATTTTATTATTATAAAATACTGACTTGTTAAAGTAATTTTACGTGGAAAAGTCATATTTCAAAAAGGAAGAGTATATTTTCTGTGAAACATTATGAGGACTTTCGTGGTGCAGTAGTCCTCGACGCATCGTAAGACGGAAACATATTTCTGCAAGAATTCTTAATGATGGCATGGGAGCCGAGCTCGGAAACATATCTATGTAAACTGAAACCAAGTGATCTACACTGTAGAAAGTGAGGCGAAAGGTGGTAACTCGGCTTTTCATTCCGTAAATTTTGATCTCCTATACGACTTTTTATCATGTACCTCTTTGCTTTTTATAGTTAAACGTCTCGTAACCCTAACCTAACTATGAAACGTTTGAGAGTATTCAAAGTCTTAGAACCGCGTTGTTCGGAATGAATACCTAGGTCTCCACCTTTTTGGCTTACCACATGCATTTTCTCGTATAAATCGATTATAGAAAAATCAAACAACTTATTTAGTTTTGCCGAAAACTTGACCGTGTTGGCCTTAGCAAGGACAATTTGACCACCACGATTAAATTTAATACAAAAGGCTTCTTAAAAAAGCTCACACCTACCTAAGTTCGTCATTTTATACTCGTTCTCGATGAAATCCCGTGTTCCGGCCACTGATCCCCTCTAGTCTGTGTTCCATTCATTGTTATCCGTTTCGGTGTCCACTGTCCAACCTCTCACGTGCAACAGAACCTTTGAGCAAATCCCTTTCAGATCTAAACTCTGTGTGTGTTCCTACGCTTTGAGCTTTCCTACTATTTGGGCCCAGTGAAGGTTGATGCATTCACAAATGTATTTTTGTTATTGTTGTAAGCCGATTGATTGTACATTGTATTCAATAGGATTCGGCATATATACGTCTGACTGGATCATGATCATCATCAGCCGGCCATCGCCCACTGCATTACTTGTTTATAGTTTTTCTCGTGATTGTATCACTGCTTGTAAATTGACAAAAATATATATTTATTTCAAGAGCGAAAATATTTTACTTTATATGGAATTACCTGCAACTTGTTTTACATCGATCACTGTTTTCAACATAATTTTATCACACAGACAACCTTTATACAAACACTGTGAAACAGAGGGTTGGCGTCACAAACAGCTGCATTTACACTAAATATACATGAACTTTTATTATTCCCGTACTGTGTTCGATACAGTAGCAGGATATTATTTTCTATTTTCTTTGTTATAATTTTCTAGGTATCCTGGAAACATTAGTAAGGTAGATTCGCGATAGCAATCATGTCTCAACCCGACACCGCCTACTTGTCACATACGAAGCCCATCCCTTGATTGCTAGGACGGCTATTCTATTATTAAACTCATGTATTGCCTTATAGACTTAGAAACAGAATGTATTATTTTTGTCGTGTAAGTACCTACCTAAGAAATAAAAAATAGACAAATACCTATTACACGCACTCACGCCTTGTACCAATGTACTCCCTTGCGGGGTAGGCAGAGGTGCATTGCTGCACCCACTTTTCGCCAGAGTGTTATGTTAGTCCCAATGTAATAGGGGGCGGGCCTATTGCCATTTTACGGGCACATCCAAGACCCGAGAACAAATATCTGTGTTTAAACAAATATCTGCCCCAGCCGGGAATCGAACCCGGGACCATCGGCTCAGTAGTCAGGGTCACTAACCACTACGCCATTCGGTCGTCTCCTACCTAAAATACCTATTAAACTATTTAAAAGAAATAAGTTTGCCTAAAGCAGAAAAGTTGAAAAAACACAAAGTCTGTAATGAATTATATTTTTAAGAGTTGCTATACAGATATTTCACAGCTATATAAAAACTTCGATTAAAATCGGACTCTTCAGACTTTATAATACGGGAGGCAACCCTAATACTTTGGGGAATGTCTGTGGGGAGGGCAGATGCACAACTCCCTGTCTTTGATATATCTTTGTACAAATCCCCTGAAGGAGTACCTCGATATCTTGAATAATTCCACGTCACAATTGTTGGGAAAGTGCATATGTTGGGATCGTGGGCGGTCCTAAACACCTAGGAACTTAAGCACCAACCAGCACTCAAATGAAGGCATTTTGTTATAATTATTAATAAAAGAGAGCGTGTTTTCCATGTTTTTTTCTCTATAAATAAATAATTGCTGACACACGACTTCAAAGGCGCGGGTGGGAACCCTGTAAAGTCCTGTCACCGATAGATCGATGCATCGGGTGGTAAGAAATACACAGGGAATAATAATTAGCACTGGAAAATATATCGATTGTAAAAAAATATAATTACAACATTCTCGGGTAGATTGCAATCGTTTACCACGGAAGAAATAAGTTCTTGTTGTAGACATAACACAGCTCTTACGGTACGGTTAAAAAAAACATCATGATGAGACCTTCACATCTAGACTCAGCACAGCCAGAAATTTGAATCCATCATTCGGCAGTGGGACGGCGTGGAAATGACCGAAATCCGAGCTTAATAATCGAGTTTAATTAAGGGGTGTGCACACCTTGTGGGTTCATTCGAGTGATCAAGGTGTAGCAACTAGCAATAACCCCTTCTACAAATATTGGAATAGAGTAAACTAAATCCAGTTTCTGCAACGGTCTTATGATTACCATTTTGGCGTTATGATCCCGGTTGACTGCATACAAGCTTGCGATCGATAGGACAGGCCTATGACCAAGAAAACACAACTTAAGTCTAAAAGAGAGAATAAAATCGTGTTATATCATGATTCCAATGCTATATACGCAAAGTTAAAAATACTTGTGAAAAAACAGGCGCTTTTAATTAACATTGAATAGAAATAAGTCGAGGCTGGCAAGTGGCAACATCTTTCCAACTAATCACTACGCTCGAGGATCTCCACTTACCTGGTACAAAGCGGCCAGATGGTTGGAGGTGGCGATGAGGAATGGCTGGTTGACCCCGGGGTGGTCCACGTCGTGAGCGATGGCCGCGATCAGAGACGCCATGACCTCCACCGGCTCCAGATGATCACGTATCTACACCAAGAAACACCAATCCATAAATAAAAATAGCACATTGTTACCCTAGGGGTGAATACCACACGCTTTCGCTCGGTCGCTAAGCCCCGGGACTAAATAAGTCTTAAACCAGACGCGGTTAACACTGAGCTTTTCCTTACGGATAATAATACCTCTATAATGAAAGCAACTAACAATAAAAATATAATTCAGCCAACAAAAAAGGTGAAGATCGTGTTACCGCTTGTTTACGCTATTTTATATTTTTCTGACGTTTTTCAGTTATTAAAAGTGAGAGTTAGGTATTACGATTACGTAAGAGTTAACAATAAATATATGTTCAGTTTGATAATGTTTTACGATATGATTATGCCGAATAATTTACATTTTCTTTGATCTTGATATTGGAAGGATGGATAGCATTTGTGTTTATATATATGGAGACATATCCCTATACAATTATACAAATAGAAAACACGTGTTAAACTCCCATAGTTAGTCAAAGTCAAGGGCATGAAGGGTAAAACATAAACAAACCTTTTTTCTTTACTATGTTATTTATTCCATATTCGTTAATTTATTTGTTCAGTGAAATGGCTAACTCATTAACGAAATAATTAACTTAAAGCTCACTGAATCCATGCGTTCATTTTAATAATCAAGAGAGTGTAAATATGAAATAAATATAGGAAAATATCAATACGTTTGCAGAGAAGCTGATCGTAAAATTATTCGTGCAGAGTAATAGTACCTACATGTTACCCAAGGGGTGAAACAGACTTATTCAGTACCCGAGTTATAACAACCATTTTAATTTGATGCTACATTTTTAAAAATAAATAGACTAGTTAAAAATTAAGCTACATTATTTTTCATTCACAACAGCGTCTTACCTATTTATTTTGAACTATATATTTAAGAAACATTGCAGGTTTATTGTGGATGGCCAGGTCTTCTTATTTGCTTTGCAATACCGCCTTGAGCACGTTCTATTGTGTGTAGTTGCTATCGGGGTTTGGACGTCTTTGCCACCTCCAGTTGGTACTTACTTGATTATAATTAATTAGCTGTGAGGATTTCTGAGATATCATGATGGAATGTTAATGGTGTGTTGGTGATAATTTACTATACAAGCTATATTAAAGTGATTTACACTCCACTCAAATTAGCATCAGAGATGAAAACATCGTCACACACCTGTCTTCGATGTAAACTGATGATGACGTTCAAGCGTAAAAACAATTCCAGGGGCTTAAATTTTACGGTTTAGTGCCATTTTTTCCATAGTCGGTTATCTAACCGACGTCTACATATAAAATTCTATAACGTCATCTAGGTACATATAAAATTCATGACAGATGTGTCAAAGGTCAACCACTACTCCCTGGTTATGCTCTAACCGAGTATGGATAAATTGGCACTTAGGATAGTAGATTTGTCAAGAATACATATATGGTAATACAATCTAAATAGGGTTTTCTTGGGAGAAACTAATGGTCTACATTAGTTTCTGCTTCTACTAGTAACAGTAACAGTGCAGCGATAAAAATCGGGATACATTTTGTCTCGGTGTAGATATTTATTTTAGTTATAAGAATATCAATGCCAAACATTTAAAACTCTGTTCACAGTCCTCAATAATAATATCTATATTTTGAATCTGACTCAGATCATGTTATTTTGAAATACTATTCTAACGCAAGCAAACTATTTTTGTCACTATACGCGCATAGCGAGACACTACGATTCCTCTAATGTCGCAGACATACCATGCGATCACATTCTTCCAGCAAAATACCGAAGTGTTGTAGCCACAGAAGAAAAAAATACCTATGTATTATTAGAATAATTAATACATTTCTTGGTGTAAATTATTAGGTATTGAAAAACATAAATTAATTTAATCCTACTAAAATTATGAAAAATATCAGTGCAAAGAGACTAGTAGGTAAATACACTTTAAATTAACGACAAAATTAAACTTGCTTTTCAACTGAAATTGCTTTTGATTCCTGCTAAATTTTGGCCCGAAAATGTTAGGTTGAATTTTAATAAACTCACTTGTTTATTAAACATGCAACACAACTTTAGTTCGGTACGACAACTATGTAATGAGTAACGAGGTATTTTTCATTTCTAGCACTTGCTAGATATTTCTCGTAGAAAAGAGGATTCCCACAAACACGACCTCGTATACCCTCATATCGTACTTTAATGAATAAACCTTTAGAAATGATACTCATTGTGAGTTCCGGGGGGTTCCGGCAATAGTGAGTGTGACTTTCAGAGATGAAACGTACGCT
The DNA here is from genome assembly GCF_932276165.1 of Plutella xylostella. Taxonomy (NCBI): domain Eukaryota; kingdom Metazoa; phylum Arthropoda; class Insecta; order Lepidoptera; family Plutellidae; genus Plutella; species Plutella xylostella. The sequence continues at coordinate 10,201,742 of NC_064012.1, forward strand.
TTACATCTAGGTATGTGGCTGTTTTCATTCTTTAATTGCATCCTATATTTGTGTGGTTGTATGTACTACACTTTTGTGTGCACTAAACACGAAATATATGGCAATTTTACTTTGGGCCACCCCTGAAAGAAACTCAAAAACGCGTTAATTTATTAAGTCCCGTAGGGGTCCTCCTATATTAAGTTATTACGTACCCAAGAACATAATTATTATAGTGACCATAATAATATGAATATAAAAAATCATACATGTGATAAATATTTGGCAAACGCACTAATTTCCTGTACCTACCTAGTTGAGAGATATATTGTGTTTTCGTGTGAAACAGATGCACCGGTTCCTGGGAAATAACTCTTAAGTACGAGTTTGAATAGGAACCGACTTTGTTTTAAAAAGCACGGCGAACTTTAGACAAGTTTATTTAAACATTATGCTGACGTTGTATGCAAATTTTAAGACTATTACTAGTATTTTAAAGGAATGAAAGTTAGTAAAAGTTGAAACAATTCGTCCATTGTCATCCAAACAACGGAGTAAAATCTGAACAAAACATCAACTAAAAATTGTGTTACAATTATTTTAACAGTATTTTGTTTACTGGCGGGGAGAAAACCGCTGAATTTTCAACGCAACGGATAGTTGAAACTCGACACGATCGTTCAAATTACACAATTTTGGCAACGGGCGAGTGGGGCCGACAGCTTAACGAATTTTACACGGACGCGCTAAACTAATTTCAGCCAGGTTAGGAACCGAACAGGTATACTGTGTAGGAGTATACACATAAAACAGTTACTAAATTAATGTTAGGTAGGTATCACCAATTGATAAATTTAATATATTTAAGCATTTACCGTAACCTATTTAGCTGTTCGAAATTTATGAAACAATTTTCTTCCTCCAATTAAAACTGCGCATAATTACTGCAAAGGGAATTATTTGCATTTACTTATCAATGATTATTCCCACATAAAATAGACTCAAATATTTTAATCATAAATGCTAACGAAGAAACCAAATGAAAGTAATCGAGTGACCGCATGTTCATTTGCATGATTCACTCCGATAGTAATGTGGTTTGCCAACGTTTTGATAACAATGCAATATTTACAACCCCGACATTCAGTAATATAATTTGCCGTTATTTCTAGATAAATATTAAAATAGGTAGAAAATCATGAACCTTATGATCTTATAATTACTATTGGTAAATACCTCTGGGAAATGACTACGGGTAAATAGATAGAGTATAAAACACGATCGATACCAGAATATTTTTTTCTTTTTATATGTATTTTTTTAAAGTGTTGGATAAACTTTCATTAAAATAATGTAGATTATAAGAAATATAATATTAAAGGCATTAAGAAACGCAGCTTCAAAGGCTCAATGTGGATAGTCAGATAGCTAATAACTCTACCAGTGAAGCGAACAGAATTCATACACTTCACAATCTCACTTTGACGTCGACTATGTTACGGGAACTACGATATTACCTCGACTATCTATGCGCAATCATTTTGTAGATTACTTATAGGTATGCAACTTATTTGGCTTTCTCAAAGAGATAGAGCTTATATTTTCTAATAAATATTTAATATGCACAAATAGTATTCTATAATAATCTGTAGTCTGGATATTGGTGTAGCATAAATCAAGAAGAATAGCTATTAGGATATATTTATATCTTCATCATTGGTTAGGCAAGATATCATCGAATTGGTTTCTTCCCGTTCCACTTGTGTGTCCTGGCGTCGACACATCTACGCTCATACAATACCAGCACTTTAACTATTATACAGTACTAAAAAGTGCACACCTTTTAAAATTCCCATACCAAAAATGATTTTCGTTGAAATACTCAATTTTACACCTTTTATATATAAAGATTATTATTTTAAGTATATACACTTAATATTCGTTGAATGTAGGATACTAAAGGAAAGCATGTAGAGTCATCCGAAGGTATCGAAGTTTGATTGCTTCGCATTCTCAAGCTAGACATGCGTTCAGAGAAATCAAACTAAGACTTGGGATCAAACAATACTATTAATATTGCTGTATGCATGTTCGCAAGTTCCGCATTGTCTCGTGTGCCTGCATACCAATAAACATTTAGTTACAAACAATTCAAACATTCAACAAGTGGGATAGCCAGCCAGCGATGCACGGTATGAGTGACTCCACAATCTACATATTTGTACGTACAGATAATGTTACCATAGATCTATCAGTAGTATCATTTTACGACAATATAGGTTTTCTGAATAATTTTAGATGAATATATGGCAACGTATAGTGTTTAGATTGTCAAAACTTGTGAAATAAAAGCTTAGGAACGGATTGAAAAGGAAGTAAATATGACAAAATGGTGAAGGGCGGCAGTTTTTCAGAGGAGAATTTTAATACAGACCGAAGCGCGCGGTCAAGAGCGATAGTACACAATAAATAAGAAATAAGAGATGGTTCAAATAAATTAAAACGCTTCATCTGTTTATTGCAGACAGCAATAATCTTGAAAAATATTAAACTAGCCACTTCAATGTAGCGGTTGCATATTGCTTTAATACTTTGCAGCACAAATTCCGCTACAATAAATGTTGGTTATTTTTTTCTTTATCTATCTTTACAGAATGTTGTAAAAGTGGTATAGTAAGCCGAGGGTGGTGTGGTGATATAATAGAGCAAAAGTTCTATTTATATGTGAATTGCGTTTGTAACGTTTTTTTATAAATACGTCCATTACAGTCTAAAGATGAAGTACCTGGTGATGGTACTAAGACCAAAGATGCTACTTTATTGGCACTATAATAAGGGAGGAATTAAAATTTGATGTCCAATGAAAATTGCAGGGCTTTATAAAACAAACTTGCCATGAGATGGTCAAACGAAGTGTAATAATTAAAAACCAAAATATATTCAAAAATAAAAAGATTATCTTCAGTCGCGACCATAAAATTGCATTGTAATATTCCAAGTAGCTGGCCCAGATAATCTTCAATTGACGAGCCGGCACCAACCCACGGAGTGCAGCTCAGCTTATTCATAGCCAAGTCTGTATTTTCGCTATTCTTTTATCAACAAATTGGAATCCTTTCACACCACTGGAAATTTATCGCAACAATTATAACTTTCGCAAAGAAAACACTGGACGCAAGAAAAAAGTAAAAACAAAACTTGATGAGAATAATTTCACAAAACGACATCAGGGCGGTTCGGTCCGCTCGAGACGTTTCTGCACAAATGAAGCGGTTTAAAAAAAGTTAATAGAAGAATACGGCGTAAAAGACTTCAAACTACCATATTTTAATACGAAACAGATGTTCTGTGCCAAAGAGATGTCTCGACAAATTTAATTACACCTTACTTCTAGCACGGAACTCTTATTTTGAATTAGATCGGATAGAAGATTTGTGACTTCATTCTTTGGCACAACGATTGTCATTAGGTTAAACTTAAAAAAACTTGACAGCAAACAAAATGCGAACAGTTTTCATTTGTTTTTATACGTCACACACCATCCAGTCCGTACATTTTTAATCTAAAACAAATGACAATCTAAACCAAATGACAATCGCGTTCGACTCACCCGCTTCTGCTGCAAGAAGCAATGCATGGCCTGCGTGACGTCAGCAGCGTGAACCGAGTTGTGGTACGGGTTGCTGCTGTGGTAGCCCTCCTCGATGAGGCTGAACAGCTTCCATGCCTTCGCCACGTCCAGCTTGAAGTGGTCCAGCAGCCCGTACACGTGGAACAGGTGGATGCACAGCACCGGCAGGCAGCGACCTGCAAACGTTCGGAGTTAGAACTTTCTAGAAAACTGGAACTAGGCAAGCGGCGCCCAAACGAAAATTAGAACTTTTTAGAGCAGATTTTTCAATGGTTCAGATAAAAGTTAACTGGGGAATTAATAACTTTGATTAGGCAGTGACAGGAACAATTTTATTTCTAAGCGCCACTTGCAGAAACATATTAAATCTAGATTTAGTGTAAAATTTTATATGGACTGACGTTTCTTAAATCGAGATTTGACACTAAATCTAGATTTAATATGTTTCTGCAAGTGGCCCTAAGATATCATTTATGACACTATTGAAAAATCTGCCCTCAGAAAACCAAAACACGGTAAGAGCGCCCTACGAACGTTCGACGAAAATTAGAACTTTCTAGAAAACAAAAACGTACAGCGATAAAAAATAATGCGACGATCATGAATAGGTGTTTAAATAAAATATAAATCATAACACAGCACAGTGCGTCACAGTCGTTCCTTCGGCGCTAATAGGCGTGAAATAGAAATACTTGAAGCAATCCTTCACTACCTACATACGTACGCTGAGTCGGATCGGGTAATCGCATAATTTATTTATATTGTAGTAAACTAGAATTTCTCATCAATTGGCTTCTGTAACGTACTTAATTTATGCGGTACTGCCAAATGATGAATTATGAATCGCTCCACTATATCATAAAATAAGGAATTGGTTGATTTGTAATTAGTTTAAATTATAAAATTAGTGACAGTATCAGACTCGTTTTGGTACGATGTTGTACGTACAGTGTGCTGAATCTGGCCACTTTTAATAGAATACTCTTATTTTATATCAAAGGTACGGAAAGTATATTCACCAAAATAAATAATATAAAATATATATAAATATAACAAAATAGTTAAAAGTTGCATTGCATGCAGAGATACAGTTGGCCCTAGGTCACAAAAAATCAAATGGTTCTACCATAGCAACTAGACAATCGTAAGACAGATCCCACCCCACATTTAAAACAAAAATAACCTCATCAAAACAAATGAGTTTGAACCGTAAATTTACTGAAAATATAGTTTTAAATACAGTTTAAAACCTTTGTCAAATTACCGACACTGTTAACACTGGTTTGTGACTACATGAAATATAATTTTCGCACATGACCTGTCACATAGATACAGTTGGTTTATTTAATGGTTTCACAATTGGCTTATTTTGTCCAAGTGTTCTATTAAGGCTCAGTGGGGTGGCAGTTAGTGTCGTCAGGTTTAAATTAGAGTAGGTACCGAAGTGCGAACAATCCAATAAGTCAGTAATATTTTTCCCGATGATGTGTTGTTATTTGCTTCATTGGTCGGGTGTTAAAGGGAGGCACTTCAATTAATCGCATTGGTGCGATTCTTAATATAATACCTAAGCGATAAATTGAAGTAGAACCGAGTTTGTTATTGCTCTATATTGTACTGTACTGCCAATGTGTGTTATGGTATGTGCTGGATAGTGCCTCGGGGTCGGTTACTAATAGCTTTAAAGTTAAGGTAGGTATATGGATTTAATCTGATCTCTTGACCATGGCATATTATTTATAGTTTCTAAGAATTTTCACAATCCTACTTCCTTACTACGCATAAAAGCTAAATAAAAAATAATAATACGGTTTAATTAACTTTAAAATCACTAAAGAGTAAGAAATAATTTAATTTCGAATCCAATACCAAGAAATATAATAATTATTATACATATAAATGTATCAACGATATACGACGACGGCTACCATAAATTTATCTGTACGTAGGTCTAACGCTTTGAAAGAGAATCGAGGGAAAATCTATTTACCCGGTGAAATTTACTCAAGAACTATTTTAGTCTGAAGATTTCTTCTCAAGTTTACTTCAAATCTTCTTATATCACTGTTATTGATCCTATTCCATAGCAGCGTTTAATTCTTAAGTTCTTTCTTCAAATTGTTGAGAGTCGGAAGTTTTTTAATGAGGCCGTTTCCACTCAATAAACAAACCTCTCGAAATAACGAATGTATTTCTGTTTGAGATGGGTGGAAAAGTAGGCTTTCATGAGTTACAAATAGCTTTCATACTTATAATGTAAATAAAATAAGAAACACACGAGTAATTGGAAGCTGCACTACTAAATAACTAGGTACATATGTACATGCCCAGTACCTACTGAGTTGGCTTTCATTTAAAACTGGCTTTTCCCAAATTAAAATGGTTTTGTTCAACTTACATAGACATTTAGGTAATTTTCAAAAATGTTACTCCAAAATCATACGAAAAGTATGAGGAGTATTGAATGACGATATATACGAATGTATCCGTAGTGGGCATCCATAGCTACCTACTAAATAATATATTAATCCGTATTTGGCATTAAATGGGTTAATTATTATGTACTAGCTGTTAATAACCCAGGGTTCTAGCTGAAAACCAGCGCTATGGTTTATCATAGCACCAAGCTGAACTAGAACCCGTTTCTGCACCGGGAAGCAACACCCTTGCTCATTTTCCTTTATTTAAACCTCTTTATTATTTGTTTTTTTTATTTATTTTTGTGTTGTTTCCGTGTGTGTGTGAAATAAATGTATTTTCTTTCTTTCTTTCTAATAAAAATACTCAAAGTGCGGTCAGGTGCAAAGAAACCTGACCCCCCCTCATACAAACAATGCTTCTGAGGGGGGTTTATCTGCCCCTTACTGTACCTACATGCAATGCTTTTAGCATTAATTCCACCTTTTGTACACTTACATTTCATATTTGTGCAATAAAATATCAAATAAATAAAATAATATATATAACTTTTATGCATAATTATGTAGGTAGGTATGCAGCTTCCTTATAGGTACAGCGCATGTAGAGTAAAAGTAGGACCACACATTTCTAAATGAGTTGTCGGACCTTGCATTCTAGAACCTAAGCACTACATAAGTTCGTATTACATACATGTAAGTATATTAAAGTGTAGGCACAAGAATCATATTAAATTCAGGCAAACCTTACACCAGTACTCATCCAAGTTGCAAGCTTTATGCGGTCTGGCGTCTTATAAAGCTTGCAACTTACTTATTTGGACCCGGTGCTGAATACATGTTGTATACTGACAAAATACTAAAGTTTTGCGCACTGAGTAAAACTTCCGTACATACTCGTAGTGATGTTACAGAATGTAAAGACGTCTTTGACGAAACTGAAACCATGCGATGTACTATTCAAATTGTATGACTTTCAAACTCGGTGCAACAAGGTATGAATAAGTACATACTAGACTGTATGCTTGTATACAAATGTATTTTCTCAGTAAATAAAATGTTGAGAATTTGCTGACAGTACTGCCGTATATGCAGGTTGTAAAGGAAGTGCCGTCGGTAACTGAAACCTACATCCTGAAAATGTACTCGTTAAATTGAAACACTGTGTATTTCTGTGTGTGTTTTTATGCAAGTTAAAATACAAAGTTATTCTGTTTGATGAAAATATCATTCCGATTTTGCCACCGGAAAGTTATAACTGTTTGGCGTTTGAATAAAATGTTATACGAATATTTGTTGGGATGTACGAATAGATATATTTATAGTTCCGTGGGTAAATATATAACGTAACATGATACAAAATATGAGGCGGGAGCAAAACTGCATGTTAATTTAGGAGTACCAACACAATAAAGCTAGCAATAAGTACTAACTAATTCTTATAGGATTATGAGAAAATATCACTTGGTGAGCCAGGTACCTATAGTTAATAGCTGACCTGAATATTATCTAAGCGGATTTCAGAAGAAAAATCTCATCAAGGTAGAGCAGCTTATTCAGGACTCACTAATTAAACCGTAATTAACAGTAAGTTAATCATTTTAATATTTATGTAGAATGAATGCACAAATTGTACTAATAAAAGTCTGTGAACACCCTAGAACAAATTCATTTAAAACTGTTAAAAAAGGAATCCTCACTCTAGCAGTAGGACTCTGTTGGACACAGTAGAGGCTAAAACCACAATTATTATTAAGTAAATATGTGAACAGACATCGTAGTTTGATGATCCACCTGTTACAGAGTCCATCATTAATGTTGAACTTTGCACAAACAGAATATTTATTTTGAGGAATTTCATATGTGCATAACTTTGATCCCCTTCAAAAAGAATATTTACACAGAAAAATGTAATCTGCCTTTAACTAAAAATTTACTATCAACTGGAACGATTTAATTTTTTAAAGCACACAATATTTATATTATTAGGAAAAAAGTAGTGGGTCTTTCGATTAGTGTAAAAATAACACAACAGTATAAGTTCTGTAGGTACTTATGTATGTGTTTCTAATTGCACTAAATCTCCTTGTCAGGCATATTTAAGCATAAATTAGTTTTTAATAAAATTTATTATTTTATAACCCCTGTAAGAATATCCTGACATTTAAAATTCGTAAAAGTGACCGTGGCGGGGTCACCATTTATCCGTTGTTTACAAATTCGCAGTTTCCGAATGTGCCGCCGGAACGTCAGTTACACAGACCACAACAGAAGCACGTGTGATGGGAAATGTTTGGAATGTCCTTTGTGCGGCATGCGGTTAACTTGACGCCTCTATTACGCTCCATTACACACTCGTATTTACATAATAATTACAAAGTCGTACCAAAAAGCCATTAAAATATAATAATTAGGCTGTATCGTAAGCGGATATCCGAAATGCGTTATATTAGCCTTGTACTTAAGCGGCCTTATCAATAAATCTGGTATAAGGTTGGATCAGTGATCACACAATTACCCTTTCAAACTCACCTCATCTAAATCAATAAGGCATGTACAGTCAACAAAAGGGATAACTTTCAACCCCGAACGCAAACAGTTTGATCCTAAGACTCACACGTAAAAGATAGATGAGTTGAGGAATACTTAGGTAGACATACATAGGTAAACATACGTAGGGTTGAATTATTCTCTGGTTTTAGGGTGTGCGTTTTCAGCTATAGAGGGTTTACGATCAGACTTAAAATGTTGTGTACAAAAAATACTCTAAAGGTATGAGTGGAAAATTAGCAAGGTTGGTATGTGTTTTATATTACTAAATCCTAATTTTTTATTTGACCAATTAAAAATCCACGAAAATGCAAAATTGTGTAAGCTTATTTATCTATTTCTCTCCATTTGTAGGAGGTTTTCGATATAAAATGTTGTTGGTCTACAAACTTCTGTTGCGGACTGTACATCCTTTTGACCGAGAAAATTAAAATTGAGCGAGAATAGACCGGGACCTTCAAGGTGCGTCCTACAGCTTCACACACTGGACCGGTTTTATACACAAACACTCTTTCATACACTCTCGAACAATGAAAAAGTTCCATCCACAAAAAGGGGTCACCAAATGACCCCATTTTTTAAATCATTTACTTAATTAATTTAATATGAACGCAATATTTACGTTTACAGATGGTAATATACTGATGCGCTGTTAAATTGTACTTCAATATTGCACATGGCGTCATTAAGCTAGCAATTCCAAATAAATTTGGTGCTAAGTCACTGGAACTTTTTCATTGCTCGCGAATGTATAAGAAGTTAATAATCCGGTAAAGTTAATAAAAGCCGACCAATTCTAGTTAGTAACAGTGTCAGATCCCGCTCAAGCTAACTTTACCGACTATTTTTGCGAGACATCAATATTTGTATTCGTACCAGCAGTCTCCAATTTAGCACTTAGCAACAGACACAATCATTTCTGAGCAGCGTATCCATCCACACTGTACTAACAAGTCAATAAATAGGAGATTAGTGGTCAACTAATATTAATAATACCTACGTATAGACTCGTGAATTTGATCAATTAGTGTGCCCACAAAATAAACGACATTCGATACACCTAAGTAATTAATTAAGCCGCTAAAACAGATAGAAGTACGATCAAATTAATTAGGTGTCAACCTTAATGTGCTAAAGAGGTGAACTTGGATGAGGGAGTCAAGGCGGAACCCAATACCGCTACTAGTCCTAGCGTATAACGCCAAAAATTTGAAAAGAATATATATGATAATGATATAAGATTTGACCCAAAGCGTTAGCAAGAAGAAATTATAAAATTAGTAATATTGTTAGCCATATCTTATTTAAAAAAAATATTGATATCTTCCTATGTTATGGATTTATTTTTGTAATTTCTTTGTGTGTGAGGAATAAAGTATTATCATTCTATGTAGCTTTGGACGCTAGTAGACCTTGATTTTTATTTAAAGAGATAGAAGTGTGACAAAATTACAGCTACATGTGTAGTCAAGACAAGACCAAGACAAATGTCATTCCACTAAGTTCCAACATACAACTTGCATGAGTATTTACCAGAATTTCAACCTACTCCTCGGCTCCTGCTGTATCTTGGCGTTTGTGCAAGTCAGAACTTAGACTGAGAATGTTTGATTATTATTGTTGGAATGGGGTTTGGACTTGTCCCCTATAACTGAACTAAACCTTGTGGCGTTTCCGTCAAAGTTAGTAATTTGTTCAGTGACATACCTCGATTAATTTGCCTACAATTCAATTCGACGAAATTCAGTGAGACCTCTGAGAATTTCATGTGTGTAAAAAGTATTATTACTGTCATCATAGCGACAAATCAATTTAATAAAGTATTTAAAAAAAGCTTTTTAGGTGACGAACTTCTGTCCTGTTGAAACTCACTGATGAGACACGAGGGGCTTTACCACAAAAAATTTGACAGTATTTAATAGATGTTTAGCGCTTTAATGCCTGCAAAATCTGTCAAATTTCATTTAAACGCTTGTAAAACAGTGTTTAAATATTTTTGTTGTAGTACAGCATAAGTCTCTTTACTAGCGCATTGGTGAATGAAAACGTGTAAGTCAGGACTCGGTAATTTATTCTTGGAAACTTAGACCGACAAATATTAGTTAGTGAAACTACATGGGTACTTTACCTAATTGGGGGGGAATTATGCATCCATCGTGCATACATCACATGGCACTGATTGGAGTGGTCGATTGTCGGTTGTGTCGTTTCCCACACATTTTAATAATTTAAAGCTCAAAATGGTATTTCAACCTGAAAAATATAACTTTTAAACTCAATATTGCTATGTAAAATACTACTTTTAAACTCGGAACATGTCATCCGTAGATGGCTGCGGACGACTTTTGCTCACTCGACCCCGGAATCATCTCACACACGACATATCACGTACTATATGAGATGTGTCGGATGCTACTACTACTAGGAGTGTTTTTCGGATTTTACTATACAGGGTGTTGCAAAAAGGGTATACTAAGCCGAAACCTACATGTGCAGCATGTTATATCTAAGCCCGAAACTGAAATCAAAATGATACCTGAACCTGAATACCAATTTTGCAACACCCTGTAGTTGCTTATTGACTCCGCTATATACTGAATTTCGTAGTACGAAATTTCGCTGATTGTTATTTCTAAAGTTATGATTCCGATGTACAATTTCTCCATTAAAATACGAGACATTGTGTTAGGGAATGCCGATTCCCGAGTGAGTGTAAATTGGCGCCCAGGTCACCAAATAGTACCTAGTTGAATAAGGTCACCAAATAGTACCTAGTTGAATAAACGGTCGAGCCTGCCCTCGACATCTGTACCCGTATCATGAAAATTCGAGCTAACGAATAGAATCGAATGCGAGTGCGACTATTGTCAACTTGACAGCACTTTCGAACACTTTTTACCTTTCGAATGAGTTTCGAAAAGAATGACCACAGAGTACATGATATTATTCTGACAATGACCTATGGAATGATAGCTGTCAAACTTTCGCAAATCTGTACACCGCAATACACCGCCATTTTGTTGTTGACAGGTTGACAGCACTTTCGAATAGACTATCGAATAGCTGCGGTTTTTCATGATACGGGTACTGAAGCGAAAATGCAATCACTGGGCGGCGTCGGTTAACTGAGGTTGACATTGAACATCTTAGGCCCGATTTAACCATTGAAGAATAATGCGATCTATTTAAAGTCTGTTCTTTAGTGCCAATTTCTCCATAGTCGGTAAGAGCATAACCAGGTATTAGTGGTTGAATTTTGACATTTGTGATAAGTTATTTGTGATATAAAAACATGATACCACTACATACAAATATAAAACCGACAGTTTACTAATAGTACTCGTAGCCTACGCTAGAAAACTAATCATAACATAAACTAGCCAGAATATTTGTACAACATACAAGTTGCAAACAGCTTCTGAACTGGTAATATTCCAGTCAATATAACTATGAACTAGTTACCGAATTGACGAACTGATGCAGTGCACAAAGCGGCTGAAGGCGCTCACATGATTCGGTAACAAGCTGTTAACTTTCCTTACACTTTGTGTATGGAAGTTTCTAGTGGAGTTTGCGATGCGGCGGCGGGTTACACGGGAAATATCATGCGTGCAACACAAATGATAAAAAAAGTAATTTGCGTTATATACAGGGAGTTTCAAAAAAGCCTTTTTTATAAAATATTGCCCTTTCGGCTTAGTGTACCCTATTTGCAACACCCTGTAATTTATTAATTGAATTGAAATTTTTAATTATACTGTAGTTATAACTTTTCTGAATACATTATGAAAACCTGTTTTAGATACATATTTCTTTAGAAACTTTCAGATATTCCGAATGGCGGGTACATTCATTATGAACATGAGGGCGCTTGTGATCAGATATCAATTCTCCCATCTGATGAAGTGACAGGGTTGTGAGTACAGTTGGAAAAAAACTTATCATAAGAGCACGCAGAAAGGTTCAATAGGAGGACCTACAACAAAGAACGGAGGCTGTCGCACATTTGGCGTTTTTCCAATAAAAGTTCTGATATACCCAACAGGTTTGTGTGAACTACAAACTATGTGTATGTTAGAAACATAAATATGTTGACTGTTTATTTCACATTCATGAAAAAAGTGAAGTAGTTTCTCTATGCATAACTTAACTACCTAATTGTAACATTAGTATCATTTTAAATTTTGCTTATTTTTTTCTTATAAAATGATTGTATATACGAATCAATCCATTAGTTTCATTTATTTTCGTAGAAAAAAAAAACGTGCTGAAAAGTTCTTACTTGAGTAATAAAAATAGCAACGTACTATGTATGGATGTATGTTTTTGTATCATATATAGGTACATACAAAAACATACAAGTAAAAAAAAAACTTGTTGACGTATTTTTTTCAAAGAAACTTGGCAGAAATTTTCTCTACGGGACGCACAAAAAACACGCACCAATTTCAAAGAACAACCATAAAAATACTTTATATTGTATTGTAATGTTCTAAATTTGTACTTGGTACCAAGAAATCACGTGGCTCGTGGTAATGAGGTAAGGAACCGTCGATGTTAATAGATCTTACCCTCAAAGCTAGAAACCCTAAAACTAGGTTTGTAGTCGTGGCTGACCTGATAAGCTATTTTCCTTACTTTTAAAACCCTAAATATTTATTTAATGTAACACAATAGTCCAAAACCGCAATCCCATAATTATTCCCTAACTTAATTATGCAGAACTAAAAAGCCTTCCGTCCGTTTTTCATCAAGAGAGATTATTAATTTCCAGCGTGTCCCTTCAAAGTTTACATTCGATTTTGTAATTTGCACGAGCGGCAGGGTCGTTAGAGTGGAATATTGCGCACAGTGCGTCCAGTGTGCAGCGCAACTCGTAACAAGCTGAAACTTTCAGTAGCGTCACTACATTCCAACGAACACCGTGAAGTTAAAAGGTTACAGGGGCAATGTGCAAAGCCTGAATCTATTAAGGTGTACTGATGAAAATTTAGTGAATGTTGCTGTATATTTTAAAGAATAAACTGCTATAGGATCTGTTATCGCAAATAATAAATGGTTGGTTTGGTAAAAAGTATTGAACTTAAACTGTCATAAATACACAAAGGTTCCATGCGAGAGAGCCAGGTGCAGTACCCGTATCATGAAAATTCGAGCTAACGAATAGAATCGAATACGAGTGCGACTATTGTCAACTTGACAGCACTTTCGAACACTTTTTACCTTTCGAATGAGTTTCGAAAAGAATGACCACAGAGTACATAATATTATTCTGACAATGACCTATGGAATGATAGCTGTCAAACTTTCGCAAATCTATACACCGCCATTTTGTTGTTGACAGGTTGACAGCACTTTCGAATAGACTATCGAATAGAATGTGCTGCGTTTTTTCCGGATCGCTCTAATAGAATAGCTATAAAATATTCTTAATAAAAAAATCAGAATCACAAAACAGAAGAACACTCACAAAATAATTCAAAATATCCTTATTCCCAATATTAAAAACTCAAGTTTGGAAATAGCCGATAAAAATCTACTATTACTAAAAATATTTATGAAATCGGTAAAAATATTCATTAGTTTGGCTGGGTTTATAAAAATATTGATAACAGCCAGCAGATTTATTTCAATTTATCGAGAGACCCTTTGATCGCTTCGAGTAAACAAATAGCCTCAGATGGAATAGTCGGATTGTCAGGATTTTTTTCATATTTTTATGAAAGCGTTTTCATTACTAGTTGCGCTAGCTTTCCACGTGTAAAAAAAGTTACTTTCCTTTTTAAATACAACTTTTTGCATCAACTTATCTAGCTTCTGTTTTATGAAGAAATATTTTCAACTCTCATAATTGTCGTGTTTTATGTTGCTTGAAACACATTTTTGTTTCCTCTAGCCAAGGCGGAATACGTGAAATCAGGCAAATATAAAGTATGACCCGAATATGATAACTAATAAATAGTGATATAGATATTATGGATATATAGATAGGCAATCCAAAGCAAATATAACCAATATGTTTACCGCGCACTATGTACATATCTATTAGTTACCTATTTTATCTCCACAAACTATAAACGGGAAATGGTGTCCACTCAATAAAATAGTGCTCTCATTAAAAAATTTAGGTCCACTTGCACAAAGATATTAAATCCAGATTTAGTGTCAATTCTCGATTTACAAAACGTCAATCCATATAATAAATTTATGGCTTAAATCGAGATTTAATATCTTTGTGCAAGTCGCCCTTAGAGTTATTCTGTAACTTTTTCACGATCAGCGTCATCTATAGGCGATCTCGAAGCAAAAATGCAACTTCAGTCGTGACAAAATAAAGAAATATTTACCGGAAAATTAATTCACGGTCTCAGCACAAAAACAGGGTTTGATTTAAATTTCATTTTATTTAAAAGCTTCCATTTATACGTCAGGAAAACTTTTACCTATTTGTTGTGCATAAAGCTTTCCATCAGCTAGCTGAAGGGGTGTTAACACAGCAAAATTATTTAGCATAGCATAGATTTAAATTAAAACGTTAACTAGTTTCCGATAGAGCGCACAAAATTTCAATAAAGTTATCGATAAACAACACAGCTATTAATTTGAAAAAGAAACTAATACAATTATAATTTGTAGATACGTACTATAAGTATAAATGATTTATTTAACTTAATACGTTATATGATTATTTAAAAAATATTAATTGTTATAATATATTATATTTGTCTTTTGTTTCATGTGTAATAACTAGTTAAACATGTACCTAAATAGTTACTATACAGAAAATATTTTGGCTGGACCATACTTCCATCTTCGCAATATTGAAATGTTTACAAATTAAGGTAATTTAAAAAAAAAAAACATGCACTCACGCCTTGTACTAATGTACTCCCTTGCGGGGTAGGCAGAGGTGCATTGCTGCACCCACTTTTCGCCAGAGTGTTATGTTAGTCCCAATGTAATAGGGGGAGGGCCTATTGCTATTTTACGGGCACATACAAGACCCGAGAACAAATATCTGTGTTTAAACAAATATCTGCCCCAGCCGGGAATCGAACGGGAGTCGTCAGTAGTCAGTAGTCGTCAGAAAGTTTTTCTTCGGAACGATATTTAAACTAGTAAAGCTGGGTCCACATTTGTATTACTCCTATAGATTTTTTATCTGTTGCGTAGCCTTGAATCTATTACTTCTCTATCTAGGTATTATTCTTATCTCTCACTCTACAAAAAAAAACCTAAAAGTTTCATCTTTTCGAATTCCACTTTTTTTTTCTTTAAAATTTTGGGAATGGAATTATTTTGGACCACCTGTCTCTCTGAACCACTTTTCATCTTTAAAAATTGACATCTGTCAAACTGTCTACGAGTAGGACGATATTGTGGTCCGATTAAATATTCATATTAGGCTCAGCCAAATTGAATTTCATTATTGTATTACCTACTATTGCTAAATTCCTTCACACAGAAAAAGGTTAAGAATGCATGGTAATATACAAGGGTGCATATTTCGCGCATCCGATGACCGGTACAGGGGGAGTGGTCAAAGAGTTATGCTGAAAATGAATGAGAATTTGTCTGTATTCAAATTACTCATTTGTATACAGACAAATTCTCATTCATTTTCAGCATAACTCTTTGACCACTCCCCCTGTACCGGTCATCGGATGCGCGAAATAAAATAAAATAAAATAATTATTGTATGTCGAATATGAATTTAGGTAGAGAACATTATGTATAAAATTTCAAACATCCCCAGATATATCAGGCGATATTTGAAAATATTTAAGAGATTTATAATATCTTAACACAATGATTAATGAAATGATTTTGAAGATATAATTATATAATAGAGTGTACAGTAACAATAATAATAATTGCTGGGAGAAATACCTTATGGGCAAAACAGCTTCGAATGAAAAGTTCTTTTTTGTGTACAACACAAAGAGTTAGTAAACAACTACATTATTAAGTTGCTAATAACGAAGTAAACACGCAACAAGTCTTTTTCATCAAGTAGGTAATATCGGATGAGGCGCGTTAGCAACCCGATACCTTCGTAGGAATTTCTCGCGGCAATAGTAACGCTCTTTATTTTAATATGATAGTAAAGTGAGCTACAGTGGCAGGTGACGGCCGGTTACAAACGAGAGCGCTGGATGCTTAGATTAACAATATACGATCAGGATGGAGAGCAAAATAACACCCCACTTCTACCACTGAGCTGTTATTTTGAATTAGTTCGGTTGAAAGATTTGTAACTTTCATTGGTATAATAGTCATTAGCTTGAACGAACGAACGAACGAACTTTGACGGTAAACAAAATGCGGACAGTTTTTTGCTTTGCCTTTGTATGTGACACTCCATCTTATCCGCATATTGTTAATCTAAGGCTGGATGTGACCTGGATCCTCGACACCAGCCTCGGATAGGGTAATTGATGGAGCACCTCGCTTGTCTTAGATATGTTCCCTGCAAGTAGTTCTGTCGGTATTGATGTCTATCTAGACGGGAGACGGGTCAATTCATATTCATTATGACAATATGGGTTGTTCCATAAAAATATATATTTTAATTAATATATATATATATATATATAATGTACCTTAAGTTACTCGCATGAATGTTAGGTTTACTAATTAGAAAGCATCTAATATTTTTGTACTTTGCGTACCTATAGTTTCAAGATTGAGAGTAAATAAGTAATCATTTACACATAAAATGTTAGTAGGAAGGAAATCTTCAAGTACGTACCTAATTGTAATTTCCCAAGGAGCCGACATTTAAAATTTAGGCAAGTCGCAATAGCAGGAAATTATAAGAAACGTAGTCTGGTATACGGATTAGCAAATGCGTAAAGAATTCAGAATTTAAAGAAAACATTAAAACAATACAACTCTGCATTGAATGCAAAGCAAGCCAAGGTAAGCCAAATAGCACATAATTTTCTTAAACTATCTGACATGTCTTGGAAAATGGCACTTGCAATACCTACATGATACAATGGTGGCGCACGTCGTTATAATGCTAGACCATGCATCAACTCTATCACAAATCACAATCATCATACAAATGAGATATTTTACAACACATTTAGTCAAAGTACTCTTAACGGGCAAAATAATCAGGCCACCTATTACAATGTTGCCCCACAATTCCTTTAGCTTTTTCTTAATCCACTTAGGATCTCCTTTAAGTGAAACTATTGTTTGTATTTACTTTCAAGTAACAGCCCGATTTAGGTAAAGGTTTTAACAATAAATATTCATTTAAATAGTTAGCCTGATTGTATTGCCTGTAAGTGCTAAAACATTACCCCCTGAGACGTTTTCTAAAGTAAATGCATTGAATCGCCACTGCACCGACTGATCAAGGATGCACTGCAACAAACACATAAAATTGATTAAATGCAACATTTAATCAAACATACAAGGGTTTAATCATGATTAAAAAATTAAATAATACACATGAATAATTTTAGCGCGACGACATTCGCAAGGCATATTTTCGTGAAAGAGGCGAGGATATAATGCAGACAGGCCAGCACAACAACCAAATAAAGTAAACCGCAATGAACGCGAAGTCGTTGACCGCGTCAGCTGTTATTCATGTGTACTACTAGGCTGCGAGAGACACAACACAGTGTTTACAAGATTCTTGGCCGGCTGTCAAAGGTCCGTGCATCGAGCAAAGTATTTTCAACCGATTTTGTCATTAACCCTCATTGTGTCGCCTCGTACCATACTGAGAATGCAACCGTCTAAATATAGCGTTACCGCTAAATGCGTAGACGACGATACTGCGCTATTATTTGGAATGAAACAATACTTTTATGGCATTGTTTACTGATAGTAAAGGCCCTTAACAGTCGGAAAATGCGTAGTTGCACTGAACAAATATATATCCGTGAAAAGTGTAAGCATGGCCATAGCCTGGCGCCAGCACAAACAAGCGGAGAAACAAAGGCTAACATCAATCTGCGTCCGACATCGCTTTAAAAGTCCGGTAAAACAATTCAAGCTGAACTAAAACACAAGTTACTATAACAATTCGCCATGTCCGTGCCGTATCACGGTCACGGGCGGTTCTCTTACGTAATGAATTACAATACCAGATGTATTGGAAACATCTCAACGAAAACATACATAAGTTAGAAGCGTTTATAATTAACAAAGATAAGGCGGCGTTGTGAGCGCGTCGAGTTAATTTTTCGCTGTGCGGCGACGTCCTTGCCGGCTGTTTCGCCTCAGTTACATGGAAGTCGCTTTTGCGGCAAAGATGATCATTACAAATGCCTAGCACAGCCATACAGGGGTGTTTATATTTTGGGTGTCAGTGACTGTGGACTCCATCTTTTTTTCAGTACTTATGCAAAAATTGAGAAGGTATATACCCTATAGGTATGACGGTTCAGTTGACCAGGTGTATACTGACTTTATACATATTATACACTCACGAGCAATGAATAAGCCCCACTTACAAAATTTCGACACCAAAGGACTCACACTTTTCAAAACATTTAACTAAGAATTTCAGAATAATATTAACGTTTTCAGTTGGTAATATTCTTAGGCGCTGTTAAATGTAATTCAATATTGTAGACGGCGTCATTAAAACTACTCTTTTCTGTTTAGGTGTAATGATATCACGCTGGAACTTTTTCATTGGTCGTGAGTGTACATATGTTTACAGTAGAGCTGTATAGTTTCGTATGAGAGCTCCTGTGAGGCAACCACTGGTTCTCCGCGGCTGCCGCACACCGTTTTCACTTCAGTAACAGTAAAGTAAGTCGCTTTGCTCGCGCAGATTTAACCTCTGGCACAGCTGTATTATGTCTCACGTGGTGTAATATTGGATGGCTCGCTCGGTCGCCCAGCAAGGCTACAAATACCTAGCGAAACTGCATTCGTGTGTAGTGTTGTTAGGTGTACTGGACACAGCTTTAGATACAATCAGCTTCATAAGCAGTTATACACTACAAAACGCTTCTTCATCCATGCAAATATTGGTAGCTATATTCTAAAGACACAAATTTTAATTTTAACGCTGTCACTCTATAAATTTTTCTAGCTAAACATGACATTTACGGGAACACTCATAAAGTCGAATTCAATATTTAAAATTAAGGTTTTGACCGCTCTAAATTTAAATATCCGCCTTCAGAATATCTACCATTGTCATTTTATGAAGCTGACCGTTCCCATGTGGTGTAGCATGGCGTACCTGCACTACGGCGGGCTGCAGGTCATCAAGCAAGGCCGTCTCGCGGAGCAGAGACCGCGTGACGAGCCTCTTCTTCCGCCGGCGGTGCATGCTGAGGAACTTGCCGATGCAGATGTCCGGCACCCGCGAGCACAGCTCCATGGAGTCCTCACGCACGAGGACCTCATCTGGAACAAAAGAAGGTAACGTTAGTATGGAGACGTTAGTGTGAATCAGATGCGAGTTTTTACGCAGCTGGAGTGGTGTGGCGTAAACGCATGTGTGTTTGTGTATGGCGCGGGGAGCAATTTTTTTTATTTATTACTTTATTGTACAACAGGTGGATTTAATTATAAAAGAATTTTCTACCAGTCAACCTGCAACAGCCATCTAGCGGTAAACGTGCTGGACTAGCGCCGTGCCAGAAAATCCGCTCGAACGGTGAAGATAAACTTACACTAGGCCCACTAAAGGGCCGATACGATAGATACCACCCGCACCAACGATATCAACCCTACTATATAAATGTGATACTTTGAAAGTATGAATGGAATTTTGTTACTATTCCCCGGGAAGACAGCTGAACTAATTATCTAAAATTTGTATAGATAGAGATGTGGCACCCTGGTTTACACCGTGTGTGCGTCATTCACAGATTGCTTACTCTTAATGTAGGAATTCCCACGGGAAACTTTCTAAGGTAAAGCAAAACTAGGGTGTCCAGATAGTATTGGCTAAAAAGTAGGATACGCGTAATTCGAATTTTTACATGATAGTAATTAAAATTGTCTAAAGCCTCGTAAGCATACTGTAGTGTGTCTACAAGCGTTTCGAATTTCCAACAAAGTAGCTAAAGTAAATCGGTCCAGCCACTTTCACCACCACATTACGAATATTGACAAAATTATAATAAATAAAGTCAGAGAAAATACAATCACAAAAAAGTTCCTTCTAGATATTATGTTAAAACAAAACAAGTGAGTCAAGAGACTTACTACAGAGATAATATTGTTCAGATAAAATATTGTATTTATAAGCGCTACATGATAACCAGAGTAAATAAAATTCGTTATAGCTGTAGCTTTTGCGATCGTTACTGTAGTGACGGGCGATTATATTTCCATACAGATAAAGCAGTCGTTTATCGCGTAAAATTACTTTATGCATAATATTAGATTCCACGCTATTATCACACAAATAATCAATGTTGTTTAACTCGACGCTCATCTTATCCTGTTGAAGATTAAGAGATTAACATCTCAATAACAGATTTATTTCTAGTCACGAATGCTTTTTATCGATACGGTAATATTACACTTTCTCAAATAAGGAATGTGATGGAGAACAGATGTAGCCAGGTATTTACATTATGGCTCAGGTTTCGTTCCACGGTGCGATCCCAACTCTCGGCAAATAAGAAACTAGATAAGCTTGAGGCGACCTATAAATCTGTCTTAAACAACCTTCGGAGCTGCGTACTCTTTATTTAAATTCTTAATTTAGAAACTCGCTTTACGACCTATAAATTGAACCATAAGTCTCCCGTAATAGAGTGGTACGTATTTGGTCACTGCAATTATGAATTGTACGTGTTATTACTGCAGCCGCAATAAAAACTCCATTGACATATCACAAACAACATCGGCTATTTTATTAGAAGACTTTATTTGCAAATTAATGCCTGGCAATTAACTCTTGAACTGAGTGAATAAATAATGCGGTATGGTTTCAAAATTACGGGCAGTTGTAATTGTAATTGAGTCATACGCGCATAATTGTATTTATATACTATCGCTATACCTTACCTACCTATATTATTTTAAATATTTTTTGTTGATTACATGTTAATACCTCTGTCAGTAACAGCACGAACACAGAGCTTCATAACACATTTTAGTTGTTTATACATAAGGTTATAGATGGTTAACTTAATTATAGTTAGGTACAAACTGTATGAAATCAAACCTTAAGGGTATTCTTTAAGTAGCAGTCCCATCACGTCGTGCCACTTGTATTTTTCAACACAATCGTAAGCATAATTTGAATGCAACATTGTGCGCCACTAAAATATTCACCAAGTGTCAACTGAGAATATGGGACTAAATACTAATGCCTTTTTTGCCTTCAACCAATAGTACTCGTATACTCATTGGCTTTGCAAACAAATACAATGAATGCCATTTATTGAGAGTATTTTAACGTACTCATTCATCACCTCGAAACAAACGACCTTATTTAGGGTTCTCAGGCAAACGCTCAGAAGCGAAATCGTGCAATGTTAGCGGCAGTATAAAAATATACGAAAGAATGTTTGCAACGAAAGTGGTCAAATCGGCCCGAGGGCTGTACCTATATTAAGGGTGAGCGGTGGAGTCCGAAATCGGAGCGACGACGGTGGGGTGTGGTTTTTAGGAGGCCGGAGGCTAACATGGGCGACTCCTCTTTTCATCCCATAATTTCCACAAGGAAACTGTATAACGCTGCAAAGTTATGCATACTTGTATTTACAACACCATTACGATATGACGTACTTGGCATATACCTACCAATAACCTAGTCTTTACTTTGTATCCCGGAAAAGCCGTCAAAGCGTAGCAAAGAAGATGTAGTACTCTATATTATTTAACCAGCACTCAAATCAGGCTGGCGGCAGTTGTCCAGTTGTTTTTGTTTACTTTGCTTTGGACGGCCGAGACGCCGAGTGTTGCGCGAAATAAAAAAAACAATTAATTATTGCCATTACTGTAATGAAGACTTCACTCAAGTTCATTAACAGTTGACACAGCGAGCCTGGCTCTCCCTCTGTCGGTTCCATTACGTAAATATTGGAACAGGAGACGGGTTCTCGCGGCTATTAGAGATTGCGGTATATTTTGCCAGTGCCGATGGACCGGCACTATGTTTCAATTAAAAACTGGTGTGCTTCCAAAGATTGGAAATCGCCTCGTTTCGGTACCCAAAAAGCCATCCTTTAGATGAAAGGATTCTCTATTCATACCTACAATGCACAATATACATAGGTATAGCTAGCCCTCCATGAGTGTACAAATTATTTATTAATAATCACCGTCAGCCTTCTAAAATTTAATAA
The DNA here is from genome assembly GCF_932276165.1 of Plutella xylostella. Lineage (NCBI taxonomy): Eukaryota > Metazoa > Arthropoda > Insecta > Lepidoptera > Plutellidae > Plutella > Plutella xylostella. The sequence continues at coordinate 10,224,610 of NC_064012.1, forward strand.
TTATTAACTTGCATAATTTCGTCCAAGTCTGAAACGAGCAACCACCTCATTACATTTCCATTATTACTACAATTTTCAGACAGACCACATGGTTTGCAGTTTGATATTACGATTTCCGTAATCCTGGTAACAGAAATCCAAATTGAAATCTGTTCAAATGTCAAATCCAGATTTAATGTCTTTTACGTGAAAATGTTTGCCTACCATTTATATTTTCAATTCGTGTGTATAAATGGATAAGGTTATTGCTTTGTAGCAACTCTAAGCTCTAACAACGCTGGAATGGCGCTGAAATTCACCATAGGACTATTCGACTATGAATGACTGTATGAATGAATGAATGAAGTTGATTGATACTCGTATGATTGAATCTTACATGGGGTTATTAAAGTACACATACACACATAACAATTAAATATGTGTGTTAAATAAATAAATAAAATTAAAAAAACATAAAATAAATATGTTTGTTTTTTTAATAACAGATCTCATGAATATGATGATACTGGGGCTCCAGACAAGCATCTCACATTTTGTGTATCGACCTACCTGCCCATCTTGTTCTTACTGCGACCGTATGGTGTTTGGTCAATGTAAGGACTCAGTTGGAAAAAGTTATAGGTACCTACCTAACAGTTCCGTTATCATTTAAATGTACGGAACTCTAATGTAGGAAGGGAGAACTAGATAAATTTATATGTAGCTAGTGTAGCTTAGTCAATCAAAATAGGGAATGTAATAACGTACGGCAAACCTATTAGAATCTACGACTCAAAGCCTAGTTTGTGTATCTGTTATAATTACGTATTATAATCGATAGGTTGAATATTTGGATTGGATCCGTCCGTCGACCAGTCACTCGACTCAATAATGGCCAGTCGACCGCAATGCTGGCCAACGTTGGTAAATACTGTGGCCACTTCAACCATTGCCGTAAACACAAAGCGAGTCTAGTAGTTATTATGCCTGGCTGCTCACACACTCGTCATAATGTCCAAAGGCTGGCATGATGACAGTGTTGTCAATTTTCCTTTTAGTCTTTTGTCCTTAGACTAGCGGAATATATGAAGTACCTCACACAATTAAAAGTGAGCAGATAATTAGCTGGTACTCATTCTTTTTTCTTGCTACACTCACGGGCAAAGAAAAAGTTCCACTCACAAAATTCATACACCAAACGAACCCAATTTTTTCAAAGATTTATTTTAAAATTTAACAAAAGATTATTGTTTTTATTTGGTAATATCATGATGGTCTGTTTAATGCACTTTAATATTGCAGCAGGAGTTATTAATCTAAACTTTTCCGTTTAAGAGTAATTTGGTGCTTTTCTCAGTGGAACCTTTTCATTGCCCGTGACTCCCGTGAGTGTATAATCCTAACTAATATTATAAATGCGAAAGTAACTGTATCTGTCTGTCTGTCTGTTACTCTTTCACGCCAAAACTACTGGACGGATTTGAATGAAATTTGATATACATATGGTCTAGACCCTGAGAAAGAACATAGGCTAATTTTTATCCCGAAATTCCCACGGGAAAACTTTTTAAGGCGAAGCGAAGCTCGCGGGAACAGCTAGTTGTATAATATATCTGTAACCCTTTCGTGTAAGGGTTTAGCATCTAAACAAATTTTGATGATAACTTGGCGAACGCACACGGACGGTACTAGTTTCTTTAATATTTTCTTTGTATTTATATATTATGTTCGTAAGATAATTAGTAGTTACTAAAATATTAACAATTATTAAAAGCTTATAAATACTTCTAACAAACTACTTAGTTTTTCTTGGTAGATTCGTGTTAACAGTTTAAGTAAGTATACAGTATAATGAAGAAATAAATGAAATAAAAATATAATAAACATGATGCAGAGGTAGAATTGAGCTTGAGATAGATCTTAGTACCTATGTCCGGGAAATCTAAGTAACTGAAAAAATTCACGGATTTTTAATGATTCATGAATATTGTAAATAGATTATACCTACCCAAGTAAAGAGGCATGATGAAAATCACGACCTAGTAAACGTATACTTTAAATATCCTTAAAAAAATATCCAAAATTATCCCTGAATACCTATTATTTTTGTAAAAGTTTAAAGGGTTTTACCTTTTATCCCAAAAATTCCACGGAGAAAGCAAACTCAAAATTTACTCATTCAGATTTAAATAAAACATTCACTAATATAATTTACTGTGATTATAATATTTACCAGGTAGTCCAAAATTCACAAACCGCACCATGCCAAATGGTATAAACATTTTATATAATTGTCACACCTGCAAACTCAGACAACTGTATGAAGTAGCTAAGCACAAATCAATGCTAGCTCGATTAAAATAAGTTAATTAATAAGTGTATATCGTTATGATAAAGCATGCTATTAAAAGACTAGTTATAAATATAATTTGTATCACCGACCTAATGCCCCATGCACCTCTGTTACGTACTTAGAGAGGTGACGGTCATCCAGTTTATCTAGATACTTATACAAGTCTTGTATTAAAGGTTGACTTAAAGTACACTAGTCGTGTCATAGAAAGACGTGGATACGTGTAATACCTACTCAGCGGCACTGCAGTCGCAAGTGCTAGTTGGAATGAAATAATACACTCACGAACAATGTTAAAGTTTTACTTAAAATTTAAGACAGGAACTTAATCAATTTTTAAATACACTCACGGGCAATGAAAAGGTTCCAATGACATAAGCACAAAATTACTTGTAAACGGAAAAGTCTAGCTTAATGACTCCTTCTGCAACATTGAAGTACATTATTAAATAGAGCATCATGATATTATTAAATAAAAACTGTAGTATTTTGTTCAAATTTTAAATTAAATGTTTGAAAAAATTGGGGTCGTTTGGTGTCAGTATTTTGTGAGTGGCACTTTTTCATTGCCCGTGAGTGTATCTAATTAAGAATTTGATCGAAAATTTCGTTTTTAGTGGGTGATATTCTGATGCGCTGTTAAATATACTTCAATACTGCAGACGGTGTAGTTAAGATAGCCTTTCCGTTTAGGAGGAATTAGATGTTTTTCTTACTGGATATTTTTCATTGATTGTGAGCGTAGTTAGAAAGAAAGTTAGAATTCAGACGACACGCGCATAAAACTATACGTACTGACGAGTGTACCTGTAATATTTGTATGTATGTATAAATACAATTTTTTTCGCTAAATAAATATTTTAAAGATAGTCCAGCTTTGGTGCCGGCTCTGAACCTCTATTAGCATCATGAGCTTTTTTGTAGACATCGTCGCTAACCTACACCGTACAAGGCAGTGTGATATGAGGCCTACATAAACCCGTAGAGACGAGACTCATGGGGAGGCACTATATCTTACGAAAAAGCTTAGCTTAGAGCTTAGCCTTTGTGAAATGGTGGTAGAGTAATATTATGACTATAGACAAATACTTGTAAAATTTTTAATCGAATTAACCGAGAATAAACCGCATTTGATTTTATTTGACAACGTTTCCGATACATCAACGAGTGCAGTAATAGAACGTACACATTTTCAATGCATTAAATCCCACTGCAGTAAATAAAGAAAATACCTACCTGATAAAAAGTCCATCCTATTGGCTCCCTAGCCCTCTAGGATGCGAAAATGCAAATAACACGGCAAATAATCACTAATCACGACAATAATTAATTGTCTAATAATAAATAATTAATTGATTGATTAACGGTTACTGATAACTGTATTGAGACAGGCCGCGATGCTAAGACCTACACCGACAAGATCACAGCTCTAGAGAAGAATAAGAACTGAGGACTCCCCCGAACGGTCGTTGACAGTCAGAAAATATTTGTAAGTAGTTATTTTCACAGCACGATAATTAGCAGTTTTAGTCAAAATACGCCCTCGCCCGGTCTCGATCGCCCGGAGCCTTGTCTTGGGCGAAATTCTGAAGATTTTCACATTTTATTAGGTACTGGCCGTGTAAGTAAAAAAACTGATTAAGTGCGAGTCGGACTTGCAAGAAGGGTTTCGTACCATTATCTATACCTACTTTGTTTTTCATAGTTTTTATAAAAAAAGTTAGTTTGGTTATTAATATTTTTCTCTCATTGTGTAGTATTATGACAATACACGCACTGCTTGCCAAATTGAGGCGTTTTTGGCAACATAACCCATTAACCCGCTGCATTTTTTTTTGTTAACATAATGAAAAAGTTTTTTCAGAGCAGACTTATATCGACTAGAATTTTAAATAAACCTAGATATAAGGTTAAATTTTCCTAGGATAAAGAAAAAGATGCTCAAACTACCGGGGTATTGCATTGCTGCCGACTGCTTATAAGATCCTCTCCTACATACTGCTACGCAGATTGGAACCGTATGCAGAAGAGACTCTGGGAGACTACCAGTGTGGATTCCAATTTAACATTTCAGATTAAACAGCTAATGGAGAAGAAGTGGGAATACGTGCAAGACATTCACGCACTTTTTGTGGACTTCACGAAGGCATACGACAGTGTAGACAGGGAAATACTGTTCAAAATACTGCTAGTATTTAAAATGCCGAGGAAACTAGTGTCCATGATAAAAGTGGCTACGGGCATAAGTAGGATGCGCGTATAGGTGGACGGTGACCTGACTGACGCTTTTTCCGTGGTAACCGGGCTCAAGCAAGGAGACGCCCTGTCATCCGCGCTGTTCAATCTGGTGTTGGAGGAGTATGTCATCCAAAAAGTGTTAACACATGATGGCGGAGTATAACTGAATGGACAGCACAAGGTGATCAGATACGCCGACGACTTAGCTCTGTTGGGGGAGAGTGAACGCGAGGTCCAAGAAGCTGCCAAAATACTGGAAGAGGAAGCTCACAGGGTCGGGCTCAGAATCAGCACAGAAAAGACCGAATACCTCCACATGACACGACACCGAGGCAACCATGAGGTACGAAAAAACCTGCAAGTGGGAGAGACAGACTATAAGGGAGTGTCCAAATTCAAATACTTGGGTTGTACGATCACTGACACAAACACAAGGGAGCAGGAGATCGACATCCGAGTGCAAAACGCCCTCCGATGCAGCGCTGCTCTTCATAAAGTGCTAGTGTCAAAGCTTCTCAGCAGGAAAACCAAGATCCGAATTTATAAAACCGTAATCCAGCCGATCTTGATGTATGGCTCTGAGGCTTGGACACTCACTCTCAAGGAAGAGAATAAACTTCTGGTTGCGGAAAGAAAGGTGATGAGGAAAATGCTCGGACCAACTAGGAGGGAAGATGGTAGCTGGAGAGTACGGAATAACCAGGAAATCGAAGACCTGATTTCCGAGCCAAACATCATTGGTCAAATTAAATCCCAGCGACTCTGTTGGCTTGGTCATCTGCAAAGGATGGGGGAGGATCGCGCTGCCAAGAGGGCCTACCTTTCAGTACCAAGCGGTCGTAGACCAGTTGGCCGTCCCAAATATCGCTGGAGCGATGAAGTCGGCAAGGACCTGCGCCAACTACAGGCAAGCGACTGGAGAGCGACTGCGCAGGATAGAGACCAGTGGCGACTTCTTGTGTCTGAGGCCAAGTTCCACTTCGGGTCGCTGAGCCAGCGGAGTAAGTAAGTAAGTTAGATATAAGGTTAAAATTTCAGCTCGATATCGGACGGACAGACAATCGAGTTGATGTACGAAACCCTAAAAAGCGGCCATGAAGGGTTGGGCTAGTAACAAGCTTATTTACTTATAGATTTTTTTAACGGTAAAGGAGAATGGCCAATTTTGTATGGTGCTATGGCCATTGATGAAACATATTCACTCATGTGTAGCCTTGACTGCAATAAATCCAGGTATTCATATTATTATTGTATTGTAAATAAAATTGTATGTTGAATTGTGGCGAAAGGGTTGAAGGTGATTCAAGGGGTCATTCTTAAGAACTTTTGTTCTACCAGGGGGGATAGACTCTAAATTACGAAAAACAAATTTAAGTTTTGAAGCGCTACGACTCTATCTCGTTGTATTAATGTGCCGATTGTACGACAGCTCTCGTTCGTTCGTTTTTCGTCAGTAGGTATAGAGTAACTCTTCTGATTCGGAAATTCGCTAAGAATCTACTACTCTACGTTTGTATACATTCTAGTAAATGTCGTAAAATCTTTCCATTTGAGAAGGAAGCAGTCTACCTTTGATATGCCAAGTCTTGCAGACCGAATTTTGAGGGAAGGCCAGTAAACAGAAGTGACGGTCACAATCATGAGGGACCAGGTACTGAATTACAGACCCCTCTGCAGTTGTCTCTTCAATTACGATCCAAAGTGTCACAAGTTGTTAGAACAAAGAGGCGAAGACCGTCACCTCACCCGTTGCTTTTATAGCAAGTTTCTGAAATGGTAGGAAATGGTCCAAGCTTAGGAAGGCTGTTTAGACCTACGGGATAGGCACAAAGGTTCCATTCCAGAGATATAGGTGCATGTACTTACACCACCATAGAGAAAAGAATAGAAAGCAAGTTTATATGGTCCTTCCTCCTCATTAAAATGGGAAAAATCATTTTAGGAACCAAAAGTACCTGTGCCTATTATACCTAATCTAAAGACACACAGCACATGGTAGTAGTAGTATTAGTATAACTTTATTGTACATACGACACTTAAAATAACAATTAAGACTTAAAATCTATAATACAATAAGGGCGGCCTTATCACTAAAAGCGATCACTTCGGTAATACTTAATGTCGGCTTTCGGTAAACACAGCGTACGAATTTGGCATCGACTCGACGCGGCTGGGGACTGTAGTAAGATATTGCGACGCGACTGCAATCACAATATGGCTTCTCTTGTTGTTGTCTTTTGTCTGAATTTCCGTCTTTGTTCAGCAATAGCTTTTCAAATAACTTTTTTTTGTAGACTAACTTAAACGCGTAACTCATTTACCTATAGTGAGGATGTCAGTTAGAATTGATTTGTCAGTAAAATTACATTATAAGTAAAATTATAATTATCATTTACAATATCTATAACAATTTCAATTTACATTTTGCGTTGTGGAAATGAACCACCTGTTTCGCAAATCTATTTAACAATAATCTTGCCATTCGAAATTAATAATGTGGTTTTCAACTAAATCAAAATGTGTATTGCATATTTGAACCACACATTATATTACAATGTTTGATTGTATCATTTAACACGACAACTTATGTGGTATTACCTAGTATTTGTTGTGTAAATACCGTGTATTGTTTTCCATTGAATATAAAAACTAATTAATTCCGAAATAATAAAACTTATTTCAGACTTAAAGTTATTAAAAATAATGGATATAAGCCTAAAATAGAGTATTGATAGAGTAACGTACTCATACGTAACGTACGTAGGATAACGTCCTCTCATTGGAACCCGAGATGTAGAGAAAAGCTTTTAGTAATTTAAAACAACAATATCAAAACAAGAAACATTCATAACATTCTGATTTCAATCTCTACTCGAACGGTTTTATGCTAAGCCTAAGTGCACCACAGTTTCGCTCCATTCGGTTAAATTCAAAACCATGGATGGGCGTATTCAATAATGAAATTGCACTCTCTCTCGTATGCGCAGGGATTATTTCGACCATCCACTCTAATTTGTGACTATCCTAATACCCTTGTAACTTTGATCTGTGACATTTTGTATATCGGACAGTATATGTGAGTATACAGAAGAAACACAAAGGATAGTATGTTGTGCGGACGATGTTTGAAAACCAATATGAAAGTAAATAAAAATTGTATGTTCAACTAGCTTTGACTACGAGCTTCGAAAGGTTTTACGTGAAACAGTGGAATATGTTTTTTTTTATTATTGTTTGGATCTTCATATTTACAATGCTTCTGGTTCATATATATTTTTTAAACCATTACTAAAAATGGCTCTCTGATATAGGCACAATACAACTCAGTTTTGGGCTTCAACTTCTTATAAAAGCAGCCATCAATTAATGATGTATTATTTTTCAGATAGCACACCGGCAATCAAACATACGTTGGCAATAAAATTGTATTAAATAACTGCAAAGCCTGGTGTTTGTCACCGACAGTGGTCATTAAGCCTAGTCAGAGGCCTTCGGGCAGCTTAAAAACATCTAACGGAAGCTTGCTTGTGTTGGGATCCACCAACCCGCACTAGGCCAGCGTGGTGGACTAGGCCTAAAACCCTTCCTTCATTGGAAGCAAACCGGTGCTTCAGCAGTGGGGACGTGAGGGGTCGTGATGATGATGAATGTCTGGATAAAATCTGTTGGTGTAACAAAAATCATCGACGGTCGCACTAAAATTACGGTTAAGACAGTGACTAAATGTTTTTTCACTAAATTTTTATCCATACATTGGTAAACAGAGAAAATATCAATACTTGTAAGTACCGAACCAGAAAGATGCTTCGGTGCAAATTGTACATGCATAATATATATTATATTCGTCTAAAGTTTCCTGCGGAAGGGAAAAACACAAGAGAAGTTGTGTGTGATGTTACATTTAATATTTAACGGTATAGGTTTCTACCTAAGTACTTATTTTAATACACAAGCCCTATTCTATTCTATCGCAATTATAATGAGTTATATTAGCACCTATTGGATTCTTTGACAAAAATCTCTAAGGGGCGCAACGAAAAGTCTCTCTGGGTTTAATTTAAGAGGTTGGCTGTGCAGCTGTGCACTCTGACCAACGCCACGACGGCGGCGGCGGCGGTGGCGGCCTTTTCTTGGGAGTGAAAAGTCGCTTAGTGTGCAAATAAACTAACTGGTTCTTTACTAGTAAAGTCGGTTTTCGATCAGCGTTTGTAAATAAATCATCAGACTCGGTAAACTGCAACTCTGCGTTACACAACTGGCAGGTACTCGTGCAGTTAAAGTTCCCATATTGACGCAACTAGATTAAATAAATGGGATGCGAAGCATCTCAATATTATGAACTATGGACCAACTCCATCCAAGTTTCATGAGTAATACCACAACTAGGGTAATAGGGTACAACATTATACATTTGTACTTGGTTTAACATAAATATACACCACAAGTAACATTTCAATCAAACATGGATTTATGTACGAGTTCAACAAACATTATGGACCTGCTGCTGTTTTTTTTTTCATTGGACCTACACAGCTGTTTAGAAATGAGTTCAAGGTCGAATTTGTATTTTTTCTGGACACTGTACATACAGATTAATAAAACGTTGTTGTTTTTCTTTCCTGGTCATAGAACCCATCAACTTGGTTAGAAGCAATGACTTTTCCGTGGGCTACCTTCATGTTTTGGCGGAGGCGTGGTGTATGACAAAATGTAAACAATGTATTTTTTATGTCCGCAAAACAGTTTACCAAGTTTTATCACCGTGGCCTAGTTTGTATCCATCCTATCAACGGCAGATTAAAATTAGACAAGAATGATGTTATCAAGTTATTAGCGATGTGCAATATTGTAAGTAGGTACCTTAACTATATAATTGAGCCACAGCCATACATTTATTAAGAGCTAATAAATACTCACCAGTGCTTCAGGTCTAATTCTAGGCTCTATTTATATTTGAATAATAAAATACATTATTAACATAATATAAAAATAAAGTAGGATGTGTTTACTTTCCTTTGTTACGCATCATAAGTGCATTTATTTATGCAAATTCAGTATGCTTTATTAAATGGAATTTGATTTCAGGATAAGAAAAACAAAGCGCTGGAATCATGCTTACATATATTATGTACAATGAACAGTAGTGAAACTTATACTTTTTCTTACTTTCCGATAACCACAAAAACGTTTCATACTGTAACATCAACTTTAACAGACAAATCGTCATCGATAAAAACATTCCCTCCTCCTTCGGCAGTCGGGTAAAAAAGACTGAATCGGAAATTTCATTAGTAACTAAAATTCGTCCGCAGCAAATAAAAGATGAATTTTACGTTTTGACAGTGTTAAATTTAAACTTGGTGTTTTCAGAAATGGCTACAACCTCGTTGCAAGAGGGAGACATTTTTTTGTAGCGTGATATTATTGACGCGGAAATATAACATACCATGACATAATATGTGTTTGTATGCAATTGCCTGCGTAAAAATCTTGTCTTGTCTTGTTGTGAGATTTTAAAGTCGTGTTTTATCGGATAGCTTCTTATAACGTACGTACGGTGTCAAACATTCATAATAATTAGGATTTTGTAGCAATTACTTACACCAAACATATGAAATAGTGGTATAATTAAATCATTAACCAACATAACCTCTTTATAATAATTAAGTGCAATTGATTATTATTTGTCAATTGACAAGCAATCACAAAATTTCATGTAACATATATTTTGTTTTAATATTACTTTATTTTAAAAATACCAAAAAGCGTAAAACTTATTGTGACAACTCAAATAACTCAACACAAACAAAAATATCTTTCATACACCAGAGGTTCGCTCTACCCACTACGGTCTGCACCATACGCCAGACATTCTGATAGACATTGTCAACGCTGCAGAAATACAGATTTGGAGTGTTAAAATGAAAATGGAAGGCGTGTTAAAAGCGAGCTATACATGCACGTATCTATATGGCGTGTCCCTGTCTGCGACATGTTACCATATGACTTTCGAGAAATGCAATTGGGTTGCAACACTCCAACTGCCTGAAATATGTTTCGCTGCCCTAATTGAACTATAGTTGACGACCATAGCGACGTTAGGTCGCCTACTTTATAATGCAAACGAGAAAATTACACTTGATGGACGGAATACGGTGACAGTTTCTGGTGTCACGAACTTTACACCAATTTCAAATGTAATTTTAGTGACTAGATTTTTCATGCCTTGACTTTATTGACTCTTTAAAGTACTACTGAAATTTTATTGGAAAATACTATTCCAGGTCCCATAGATTATAATACATTAGGTTCCATGTTTAGGGTAATATTAAATAAATAACTGGGATGTGTGGGTTCCGCGGGAGTCGCGGGACTCAGAGGTCTTTGACAAGAGTAGATACTGTAGACTATGTAAAGAAATAAAAAAATAAGATGCCTAAAACACATTTTCGAAGTATCGCTTTTTACTGCGTTTTCGCTGTTGTTTTGTTTCACCCAGAACTGTTAAAATATTAGGAAAATACGCGTCACACAGCTGAGGCGGACAGCTCTCTAAACTTTTATTTCTTGAAGGCGATGCTTAATGATTTAGAAAAAATGCAGGGTTAAAATAATGTTCCATGCTACATAACCACGGATATTCCGACTTTAAAGACAAACAGGGAAATGAAATAGTTATTCGTTCCCGGACTCCGTAAAATTAAATTTTTGTCACAGATATTTTACTTATTTTAGCTGTGGTTAGGATAAAGTATTGTCATACTTTAGCTTTTGTATAAGTAACTCAGTTTCTTAAAGAAAACTGCAATATCCAGAGAAATCTGTTTATTGCAAATTGCATGGCTGACTTTGTCTGAATTACATACCTTACGTTTTGTTTAAGGAGGGAATGTCTCCTACGAAATGTAATTTAAAAAATATGGGCGGATGGTGCATATTTTTGCGACTTCAATAAAGGAGGCAGGGTGGTCGTTCTCAGGCGACTCACTATATTAGTTTAGTATTTAACTATTTCTTTTTTCTGGGAAAATATACATTTATATGGAATTCGTATATAATTATAAAAGGTATAATTATATTTCACGTAAAAGTCACGTGGCCAACAAAGTTTCTATAGAAAATGAATTTTTAAATTCTGATTTTATTTCCGGGCCTCGATTTAACACATGCTGCATCCTTTTTTGAATAATATATATCTAGACCTAAGGAATAATTTACCTAATACCTACTAGTGTTGATATTTAAATTTAGGTTATGATGAGGCTGACATATTCTCATATGAGAATAAAGCCTCTATTAGTAAATGAGATTAAAAAAAAGTACATAAAGGACGATTTTCTATTTAATTGAAATAAAATAAAACATTGCGCTAACAGTAAACAAAAGTAAGACAGATTTTTAGCACTCAAACACCGTGTCAAACTCCTCGTTTAAACTTTTTTGTGGTAATACAATTAGAAGAAGAATATAATACACTGATAGTCGGATCCTCGGGAAAGGAGCACTTTTAAAGACGACACACATGGATGGAACAATATTAGTTATTAAACACGGAGTATTTAAAGCCGGAATGTCTGTCAGGACAATTATAAATAATTACTGCGGAGCGTTTAACCTCTTTACCGTTCATATAATTGCGACTTACTTGCAGGTATTCCACAAATAAATATTAATTTAATACTAAGTTGCTTTGTGATAAGATCACTATTTCGCATAAAATATTACCACTAATACTAATTAAGGGCGGACACTTTTGCTGTCACAAAATTGTGACGTTTACGTTTAAGGAATATATTTTGGGCTATATCTATTTCGATAAAACATGACTGTCATTTTTTACTTAACTAAGTACGAAACAACTATAAAAAGCGTTTATTTAGCCATAATAATAGTTCAGCTGAAAGTAACCTGAACCAAATTATTTTCTTAAGATCAAAATTATTATATGGATCACGAATTCTACAAAAATATATTTAAAGCTTGCAAAAGAATGCACAAAACCAGGGTTTGTAAACCTAGTCATATTTTATAACTTGCTATATTTTTCTCAGTTATTGGCTAAACCAATAAAGTGAGAAGGCGTGATTCCGCATTCTAATTTCAGGGCGGAATCTATACTTGAATATTATAAATGCGAAAGTTTGTTTGTTGGTCATCTTTTTACGGAGTGAAGGTATTTATATGTATATGTATGTTTTGGTTCGCACGTTCGTTTCATGCTGAAATAAATGTCATTTGATTATTCATACCTAGCTCAAGTACATAAAGTCCTGTAAACGGAAGTAAATCCTTACTAATTCTTGAAGACCGTATTTAATCAATCCATTTTATTTGAGGATGTTTAAGCTTCAGTATATTATTTTAAAAAATTAGGTATGTGAATGTAAGTAAATAACTGAAAATGATAAAAAGTCTTTGTCAGGACATTTTAGTTGCAGTGCATGTATTGTTTCTTTTACAATAAAGAAAAGTTTCAATTAGTAATCGGTATTTCATAGTTCTATGTCAACGGATAATATACTTCCCTTATAAGGCGTTAAGAGTTTTATATTTTTCGTTACACAAGCCACATGCGAGCGTCTTCTCGACGATCGGACAGCACTATCATCATCATCATCATCATCATTTTATTCGTTAATAGCTTCTTCGTAAAAATCCAAATCATTATGAGTTAATTTTGTTAAGGCACAGAACCTCTAGGAGTCTAAAATAGCAGGATGCATGCAGCTCCCTAGTCCATTTTTCTTCTCCCAAGTTACACACACTGTGCACCTACACGTACCTTTCTATATGGTAAAAAAACCGGCCAAGTGCGAGTCGGGCTCGCGCACAAAGGGTTCCGTAGCAGCAAAATTACAGTTAAATCAACCTATCTCAAAAACTATAAGAGATACTTTGATCAAACCAAAAATCGTTGAAAGAGTTAATTAGCATGCATCACCTCTATTTTTTTTAGAATTTTATACTTTTTACGACTTTGAGAGCTGATATCTCAAAAACCGTTCACTTTAAGAAAAATGTTTTTTAGAAAACTTTATATCATTTTAAAAGACCTTTCCATTGATACCCCACACGGGTATGTACATCGAAAAAATAAATTTCATCCCTCAGTTACATGTATGGGGGGCCCCACCCCCAATTCTTTTTTTTACTATTTAGTGTCATATTTTTGTAGCGGTTCATACAACACATATTCCCATCAAATTTCATCACTGTAGTACTTATAGTTTCCGAGTAAATCGGCTGTGACAGACGGACAGACGGACAGACGGACAGACGGACATGACGAAACTATAAGGGTTCCGTTTTTGCCATTTTGGCTACGGAACCCTAAAAAACGAGATTTATTTTTAGACATTTCATACCGGAAACGTCCTAAAGCTTCAGATAAATTGGGTCAAGTACCTACCTACGCGCAGCCGGACAAACAGACAGCCACAGAAGTACGAAAACTTACATCGCCGAGTATAGTCATTTTTACATTAAGTATATGTAGAATCAGTGTAATGTGTAAGTAATGCTTTTGTGCCAAGTGTGAACCCACGGACAAGCGTGTTGGGAAATTGTCCAAACTTAGGAAGCCAGTTTAGGCCTTAAGGGGATATGCACAAAGGTTCCATTCGAAAGAGCCAGGTGCAGATACTAACACTTCCACAGATAATAGAATATAATATGATTTATTTCTAATATTTTGTCCCGTTACTTTTTGCGGAAGCATAAAAAGTTAAGAGAAGCTTGCGGCACTAAATTGTATAATGCTATATATAACATACCTACTTTTTTTAAATTTAAATGTGAATGCTTATTTTTCTTTCCAACTCTACACCAATAGTGGAAATTTCAGTAAAAACCATTCAAAGTAAAACCGTTTAGGCAAAATCAAACATATACATTTAAAAATTTGTTTGTGAAATACTGCACTTTGCTCTTTATGCCTTTGAGTAAAATACCGTATTCGACCGTAAAATAAAGTATGAAGTACTGGTACGAGCTTCGTACGGCAGCTTGCCCGTATGGATTCATGGCAAAGCATTTTTTCGTCAAGTACCCTTCCATCACGAGAGTGTTCGCTTCTACAGCAGGAACGAACGTGAGTTTCGAAAAAAAACATCAAAACCTGGGTTGATCGACACATTTTGAACATGGTTTTTCATAATTTTATCGACAATAAAGAAAAACCCAAATTATCAAACATCTTGATTAAATCATAAGTTCCTCAATAAAAAGGGTGAACGCACCTTTGCACCTAATTCTAATCTGAGTAAACAAAGACGTCTTCTCAAAATGAAATAGTTACATCACTAGGTACATATTAAAACTATTCATTTGTAGTCAGCCACTGCGAATATTCATTCATTCGTATCTCGTAAACCATGGTAGCTGTTGTATGAACTGAATAAATGAGATATCATTTGTCCAAAACATAATGAGGTGTCGATTACGAGCAATTCGTCAGTAATTCTAGTACAATAGTATTTTATCAACCTGCCGACGGGTAAGAGTGTTACGCATGAGTTGGTAGGTTTTGGGCTACTTATGGTTAACCGTTATCAGATATTTATTGTATGTTTTATATAATACTATTAGTTCTTATGTGTTTTAAGAAACTTTCTTGACTGTCGTAAAATATGACTCAAGGTTTTATATTTTTTTATTCCTTTGTTGTGTGAGTGGTGAGTGTGTTGGGTAAGGACTCTAAGTCCCCTGGACGTGTCATTGTCATGAGCCTCCTCACTCCAGTTCCTACAAATGGCGTGCAAGACATCCCGCCATCTGGATTTACCAGGGCTGGTCTGCCAATTATTTTGTTTTTTGCAATTGTGTTTAAGTGAATAAATCTTTGCCTCAATTCGATAAAAATCCATGGAATCAATTGTAAAATACATTTTATAGGTATTTTTTTCTGTCGTGTATTTTGTAACTGTGTGACTGTGTCTGTGAACATTTGAAAATGATGAAACCAGTCACCAGAAAATAAAAATAAAATACTTACTTCCGGGTTCTTCAGACTCCTCCAGGGACAGCGAAGACTTGTCATCGATTTTCTGAAACAAAAACGAATCGGAATAAGTATTATTTAATTTAAAAAATATAAGCGTCCGTAGTCGAGCGGGCCTCAGTGATCGTAACTGATCGCTGAGGTTAAGCAACAACGGACACGGTCAGCCATTGGATGGGTGACCAATTTCAAGTGGTGCTTTTCTGGACGCTTCCGTGCTTCGGACGGCACGTTAAGCCGTGGGTCCCGGTTGCTGCTTCGGCAGCAGTCGTTAAGCCTAGTCGGAGGCCTTCGGGCGGCTTGAAAACATCTGACAGTCGGGTTGCCCACTTACCCGACAACTCTCTCAGTACAAGCTTGCTTGTGTTGGGGTCCACCAACCCGCACTTGGCCAGCGTGGTGGAATAGGCCTAAACCCTTCATTGGAAGGAGACCCGTGCCCCAGCAGTGGGGACGAAATGGGTCGTGATGATGATGAAAAAAATATAAGTACTTAATTTGTAGTAAAATTGTAACTATAGTAAATGTTTCGTAAAAAAGTTTGTTTTTGATTCTATTTTTAAAATTACCTACAATAACGTAATCTTTTTTTATTTTTGAATTAATAGATAAGTGACATTTTTAGTATCATACTCGTACAAGTTTGATACTATAATTTTCATGTGTTGTAAATTTTAATTAAAACAAATTAAGGTGTTACTTTCATAATTACAGTGTTCATTACCCATTATATGGATAACCGATCGGCGCGTAGTCAATAAAATCAGATTATAGCAATTTCCCACAACTTTCACACGGGTACTTTAACTTAGCTTACTTAAGTTAAAAAAATAGCTTAGATTTTCTTACGTAGATCGGTTCAGGGGGGTCACTCTAAATCGAGGAACGAACGAGAATTTTCACGCAATCGGCAAGATAGAGCCGTAGTTAGCTCAGCGCCCCGAAACTTCGGAAAAGCAAATCTGAGGCGCTAGCCACGGCATCTCGTTGTATTAAGCGTGCCTATTGAGTGAGAATTCTCTTTCGTTCGTTCGTGGATTGAGAGATTGACCCCTTGATCCTGGCTCGGTTCCTGATCTAAGTGATATCGCTGTCGCGCTTGGTATCTATATCGCGTTATTAATATAGCGATATATCGTGCGTGTTGCGTTGCGGTGCAGTGTAGTGTCCGCGTGGTCCTACTTACTTAGTCTTAGGGTGAGGCCAGACGAGCGTAATTTTGTGAGTTGTGAGACGCGTATTCTGATGCGCGGGGACGAAGGGGGCGGGGAAGCTACTCGCTCTCCTCGTCCCCGCGCAAATATTTCTGCCGGAATACGCGACTCACAACTCACAAAATTACGCTCGTCTGGCCTCACCCTTAGAACCTGCGTGTATTACGATTTGATTTTTTGTGACACGATCTATTCGCATATTATGCTTACAATACACATAAGCTGGGCATAGCAGCTTAAATGTGGTGTTGCTGGTGTGAAAACCGTTAAATTAAGATACTTTGACAGTACTCAGTGTAGGTAACATGCAATGTAGATATTTAATCCTTATTTTATGGTTGAATATTACACATTATTATACCTATGTAAGTACCTTTATGTTGGTATATATAATATTATAAGTAGGCACCTACTTAGCTAATAAATATTTTAAAACTATTGTGGTCACATAACACAAAGCATAAAAAGAACTGCTTTTAAACTATGTATAATATACACTTGAATCAAGCAATGAAAAAGTTCCACCTGCCATTGCCATTCCATATATCACTGGAACTTTTTCATTGCTTGGGAGTATATTTTGTGATCTATGGTCCGAGCAAATTACATTGAGCCCCTTCGGTTTGCAAATTTTTCTATGAGTACCTTATCTTAAATCAGCAGACACTGTTTAAGCTACCGCATAAATTTGAAAATTTTGGTCTGTCTGCAGATTTTATAGATTATGACTGGCCTACGGGTGGGGACAGTGTAGTCTGTTGTCTGGCATGTTATACGGATTATTGATGATTTCAAAAATATTTCTATTGTGCTGTAAATATAATATCATTATTTTAAACTTTTTTTTAATAACATTTATTTAGTTATTTAATTTTACAAATGTGAGAAATACTCACAGTATGTGTTAATTTAGTCCATAATTGCACCGGTTCTCACATAGACATATTTAATAAAAGTACTCTTTGCATTTTAGGATAAGTCATTGTCCAGGTAATCACTCTGACAAAATCAATGTATGATATGATAATATATGTATTATTACAAGCTGTAATTATTACAGTGATACATCTTAAATACAGTTTCAACATGATTGCCATAATTTGCATTTATGAAAAATATGTATAATATTCTATTGACATAAAATTTTCCATTTGCATAACCATACATTGAAGCTGTACAATATAAATATTTTGAACGGGTTATATATTTCTAATAATTAGCTGGACTATTTGTTTTGATATTTACATACTCTTAAATACCCATCCATACTTTGTTTGTTGTGATTTATTACAATAATTGTAAATAATAAATATATAATATGTTACTGAATTTAAAAAAGACAAACTGTACAATTTTATAATTTTCATGAAAAATTATATTAATGAGGCAAAAATGAATTAGTATCTACATTAAGGACAAAAAAATCGTAACTATTAAAAGTAGAGATAACCTAAAAGCAAAGTAGTATAATACAAGCTACAGATTGACCTTAAATCTACCTATGTAGAGGCAGATATATATAGGTAGGTAGGTCAAACAACTTCACTAACCTAATCTCATCATCTCTACATCAGGCTGTATACTAATAAAATTACCTAAACAAACAAAAGAACTACTAGCTATATCTAAAAACATAAGAAAGTTATTCAAAAAGAATAAAAAGGAGCTGTAACTTGGGAAAATAACAACAATTTTCGCCCCAGCCTATCGATAATACTTGTGAATTGTTGTTTGCTCAGCCAACACTGGAAAGCCCATGAAAAGTGCTTGACTAACAGAGAGAAATGCTATGTTTATGTAGTGATAATGAAAATGATTACCAGTGTGTCCTGCTCGCCCAGCTCACGGTAGTAAGAGTCGCTGCTGCCGCGTCTGCTGCCGACACACATGGCTCGGCTCACCAGCCCAGATAGCATTGAACAAAACCCACATTGTTGCATAGTTAGTTGACACAAACTTCGCAATCACCGAGAACTTCAACAAGCAGTTTACACCGCCTGAGTGAAATTTGTAACCCCTGAGTAACCGAACGAAAATGTTATTGTAAGTCCTCACATTTTGAGCTATCGGCACGAATTACACATGGCGAGATGATGGTAGAGAGTCTCAGTTCATTGTATGTACCAGTTCGATTCAAGAATTTGAGAAATTACTTTATCACCAAACTCGACGACGCGTTATCAAACAGTTTCGGGAACTAGAGACAACTGCAGCGACCAACACGGGGCGCAGCGAATGAACGAGTGAGAAATTCAACGTTCACAGAATAGTTAACACATGCCAAGTCTGTCAAGCTGTGCTGTCAAATGAAGATAGCTTTGTCTGTGGTAGAGAGCCCTCCCTACACAGTATCGGCGGCTGGGTTGCTCTACACTGTCAGATTTGGTCGTATCTAAAGCTCAGAATAAATATCCACTCACTAGTACATTAGAGGGGAGTATACTAGGTAAGTAACAAAATGCCGTTGTAGAATAGTTTAAACCAATTTAAACGTATAAAATAATTATTACTTATGTATTAGATTCGTAAGATAAACGTGGACCTTTTTAGTTCCGTTTGTTTTTACAGTTTACAATGACAAGGGTAGAGTTTGATTCATGTAAAGCTGAGACCGTACTACGGTATTTCTCGCTAGCGATTAATCGCTACAACAGCGAAATTGCTTGAGACACACACTAAAATCGTAAATCTTTTTGAAATATCAAACTTTGAGAGAACACCCAGATATTTTTTCTTACTAGGTATTTTAGGATACCAGTAGCCGGTAGTAATAGGTACAGTGAAACTATAAAGTCCTGAAATTAATGTTTGAGGAACTAAAATTTTCAGGAGCCTGGCACCATTAGAAAAGAAACATAAAAGTCATAACAATTGTTTATGTCAATAGGCGGTTGGCTGGTTTTTGAATTTTCTTATTAATTATAAGGATAATCTAGATAAAAGCAACAATTTACGCTTGGTTGCAATTAGGAAGATGAAGAAAAATATTCGTAGCTCAAGCTAGTGAAGTTATTTATCGAGTTTTAATACAATGTTTAGCGGAACATCAAGCTGGACACATTTTGTCGAATTTGGAGGATGTTTACGCTCGTACAGCGTCTATGACGGGTATGTAGCATTGAACAAATTGTAATAACTCATTTTATATTAGTACCAACGCTTCATTTATCGATAAACCTAGGTTTAGAGCCCAAGTCGAACATTGTTTACATACCACTGATTGTAGGTTTCATCTGGTTTCAGTTGAGTCAAACCTTAACATTTTGATACTTGAAGATATATTTTTTGTTTACTTACTAAATTCACATTGTGTGAATTTGGGGGGCATTGTGTAACTCAAAAAGATTTTTTTATTTTATTTTATAGTTATATCGGACCAGCGTGCCAAAGAGGGCAAAATATGGAATATTTCTAACTCCTGGAAGAAACAAAACTGGCCATCCAAAAAGAGAAATTGATGTCTTTACTATGTGTGCCCTTCGTCAACAGATCCAGTTTTTTTATACAGTTGTAATAACGTTATCTAAATAAATATTTATTGGTTTCACTATTATCCTTTATATTCACCTTCTAGCTTGTAAAAGAGCTTTTTTGTGGATGGTAAGTTGTTTTTAAAATACATAAATAGGTAGGAAGTTAACAGGCAAAATTTCAAGTATCAAAGTCAGTTATGTTTCGCTATATAGGGTTGCTACATGAAAGATAGCAGTGCCCTCATTTAATTTCAGGACTTTATAGTTTCATTGTAAGTAGCTATGTTTTTTTGTTTAAATAAGATAGCTTCTGAAGTGGTCCTTGCTCACAAACTTCGGTCGGGACACATTACGCTAAATCGTTTCGCCTATCTCATGAAAACAATCAACTCACCTAACTATGACCTATGACGTATTTATGTGGAGTTCTTGAAGATGCCCAACACCTTTTGGCAGAGTGTGTCCGAATTGAAGCTCATAGGGAGTCTTTTCTAAGATACATTGGCCATTTAAGTATTGATGTGTAGGTGTGTACAATAGCATCTTAGCGATGCAATGGTCGGCGGCAGCTAAATAGACTTTATAAAATTGATAATATAATATTTACATCTAGAACTAAAAGAATACTTTACCTAATATTAAATATATTAGAGTTTAATTATAGTGTTTAAAATATGTTTATTAAGTGTGTAAAAATTAAATTTAGTTTACGATGAGGCTGATATATTCTCATATACGAAAATAAAGCCTCTAAAAATAAACGAGATAAAAAAAATTGCTTCTCCATAGAAACTTTGTTGGTCACGTGACTTTTTACTATGGGAAATATCAATGTAAAAAAATAATGTATTTTTTTCGTGAATTTTCAAATGTCGTACTTAGCACTTAAGTTGTACAGGATGACACCCTGAGTAGCACTGTTTCGGCTTAGTACACCACTTTTGCAACACCCTGTAGGTATACTGTAGTTAGTCAAGAACATAACATCAGTACTTATATTTATATACCTATTTCATCAATGGCCACTCAGGGTCAGGGCGCTATACAAATTTGGCCATTCTCCTTTGGGGTGACGCTAGTGCAGCACGGGTACCACTAGGTGGCGACTCTCCCACGCCATACTGATTCACGTTTACTCGCCACTACTCGAATGAGTGAGTCGATGACGGTGTGCCGATATAATATACAACACATACGCACTCACGCCTTGTACTAATGTACTCCCTTGCGGGGTAGGCAGAGGTGCATTGTTGCACCCACTTTTCGCCAGAGTGTATGTTAGTCCCAATGTAATAGGGGGCGGGCCTATTGCCATTTTACGGGCACATCCAAGACCTGAGAACAAATATCTGTGTTAAAACAAATATCTGCCCCAGCCGGGAATCGAACCCGGGACCATCGGCTCAGTAGTCAGGGTCACTAACCACTACGCCATTCGGTCGTCTTATATACTTACCTTTAATTAGATAATATCAATAAGTAGGTGCGAGTACAGTTCATATACAAACTTATTCACATTCCTATAAGAAACCCCTCATCTTTCCGTACCTACCTTGGACATTATAGTTAGGGAGTGGAGATGATCTACCTTAAATATACTGAAATACTTAATAGAGGTAGTACAGACAGACCCCTTAGCATGAATTTTCAGGTGTCCCATTCACGGACCATCAGTCAACGTAATGCCGGTAGGAGGTTATACAATTGTACTTGTATACCTATGTAGAATACTCATTCTAAGCAACTTTTGTTCTTGTAAAATGTGCGAAATTTATTCAGCTAGGTAAGTACCTACCTACTTACTTATGGGTCCCAGAAATATTATAGGCGTTGTTTAACCTTTTACTGCGTAAAGTGGGTTAAATTCCCATCATTGGCCCGAGTCCAAAATCTAGATGACTTCGTGTGTCCATGTACAATGCTAGTTATGTAATGTAACATAGGTAGGTATATGACTGCTTCATCTTTATAAATACGTAAGTACCAGTTATATTTATGTCACGGTCATCACATTTGTTCGGATATTTTGCTGGAATTTGTAATCTAATTTGTATTTTTTTACTTTCACTAGTCCATGTTGCGACATCTCGTAATATTCAACGGTATAGTATAGTCCTCGGACATCATACCTACCTACAAGTTCTTTTGAAAATTGTACCCTGAAAACCTTCGAATCTGCTACTTTCAGTTTTAGTTTCAGTCATTATTCATTCCACCATTATAATTCAGTCCACCCTTTGTACTTTTATTTGTAATATTTGTACAATAAAGAGTTAAATAAATAAATAATTTATGTACCTACTCGTATTCATTTCAAGGTTTGTTTGTTACGGACAATCGTAATTAAGTAAATATACAATTTACTGCTTCGGTCTGAATGACTGTCATCCAGAACTTCTGAAACTTGCAGGAATTGTTCTTTGTTTGACGTAGGTAGCGGCTAAAAACTAGACCCCTACTTGAAATTTGGCTTGAAAATTCTTTATCAGAATTTATGGAAAGTATGTTTCGTATTATAGAAGCTAGTAATACATGGATACTTACGTAGATATGGTTTCATGTCTCATCATCCCCTCCTTTGCTGTTCGTTCCCTTTCTCATTGTACAAACTAAAACTATGTATTTTATTGCCGCATACACTGCGATTGTTGCTCAGCGCACCCATTTTCAAGCAAAGTTTTTTTATGGATCGTAAAATGAACTGTGACTAAGCTTAGGTGACAGACGGGCTAATTTACTGAGTGCATTACCTAGTTTCGTTGTTATTATTAACATTTTACTCTGAATTTTACATTAAATATACTGAAACCTTATTTTGTAATCATCGGGACGGAGAATCGTAGTAGTTATATTTTTTACCATGGATGCACGTATATAAATAAAAAAATAAATAGGTAGGGTAACGTAACGTACCTTGGGACGCTTGTACCTCGGGACATTGATTTTATTTTAAAAACCAGCTACATAAACACATCAAAATTCTACCCTAGGCATAGTATTTTACTCGCTTGGCAAAACTAGTGAGTCTCGTGATAACACCGGCATCGAGTGTGTGGTGAAGACAATATGAAGTTTTTTAGAGTCAAAAGTAGCTTTTGTATAGTTTTTTGAGTAGCTTTATCTCATTGTGGCAAGCTCAAAATAGAGACATGGATGTCACGTATAAATTTTTAAAATAAATTTCAGTTATTTATATTATGACACGGCAATTATATGAAAGATTCCTAACATGATATTGAAATTTTTGTTAAATATTGCTTTTTTGTACCTTGGGACATGATAATGTTTGTACCTTGGGACACTGTTTCCTATGATTTTGTACTATGAAGACTGTTAACTTCTAAATAACGCCATAAATCTCTGTTCTTATTAGTGGCAGAGTAAAACTGGAAAGAAGAGAGTTGCAGTAAAAGAAGGAGTTAATGTTCCCATAAAGTGAATGTTCCAATTTGTAACATAAGATTCATACATAATCGCAAACTATAATTTCGTTAAAAACTAATGATAATTTGATGTCAATGTAGTTATATAATAACGATGATTAAAGAGTTTTTGTACCAAAAATATAATAGATCAATTTGTCCTAAAGTACACTTAAAAGTGTCCCACGGTACAAACGTGTAACGTACCTTGGGTCAAAACAAACATTTTTACTTTTATCTTAATTTAAAAAAAACCTGGCTACACTTAAGCTCCAGCACAAATACTAGTGATAATAGATTATATATCCTACCGAATAAAGTAAATTTCACATTAATATCTTAGTTGTACGCTGCGATATCTTCATTCAAAGTAGGGGTAGTCGAAAGTGTCCCTAGGTACGTTACGTTACCCTAATTGTAAGCCACTCGATTTTAGGCTGTGCAAATAAAAATATGTGTGTAATAAAGTATAATAATATTATAGCTTTGGTCTCTCTCTCTCTCTCTCAGCCTTCCGTAGTCCACTGTTGGACATAGGCCTCTCCTAACGATCGCCACCCCAAACGGTCACCCGCCATCTGCATCCAGCGGCTTCCCGCTACCTTCCGCAGATCATCAGACCAACGGGTTGGGGGGCGACCGACACGCCGTTTGCCGACACGGGGTCTCCACTCCAGAACCTTTCTACTCCAGCGGTCGTCGGCTCTGCGGGCTACGTGGCCAGCCCATTGCCATTTCAGCGTGCTAATCCTTTTGGCTATGTCGGTAACTTTAGTTCTCCTGCGGATTTCTTCATTACGAATCCTATCTCGCAGGGACACAGCTTTGGTACAGCAATGAATTATAAACATATATACTCATGCAAAATACATGTATTTAAAATTAAATATTACTGTACTGCAGCCAACTTTTTTGAATTACCAATAGATAGAGCATCACCAATTTTTACACTAGGAAAAAAATTAGTATAGTCTTTTTACTGTCGGAGTAATTTCATCTTTGTGGTAGGATATGTAATTTAGTAAGTACTTGGTAGGGTTGGTAGGTGGTTGGTAGTTTACAAATTAAACATATAATTTACAGATTAACATTTATTTTTAGACACAATAAATAACAATTTAACAAAATGCATAACACCAGACACTGCATTGTTTAATCACAAATTAAGTTTACCAAGCTGTTATTTGGTTTATACTGTAGATGTAGGTAACAAATTAAGTACCAAAGTAGATAAGTAGGTACAACATGTGTTGTTCTACTGATTTTTAGCACAAACTTATAGAATTATCTTTCATAAAGGAGTAGGTAGGTTTATATAGGTACACTTACCCCATTATTTTCGAATTTATATTATTATCGCTCGTGTAAATATTTGATTAGTAGGTTCTTATTCAACTTATTTTAAATGAAGTAAGTACTGTTATTTCTATGTATTTTTATGTTTACCTATGGATCTACATAACATTTGTATACCAGTTTACAACGAATACCAAGAAAACCAGAACGCTCAGAATCAGAATGTTCTTGTGCGGAATCCTATTTACCTTTAACTTAGGAAATAAAATCATAGTATTACATATTACTTTATAACTTACAAAAACCTGAATTCATAAATTATCGTAAAGTGGAAAGTTCGTTTCCGTAAAAATGCTAATTGTTAGTGAATTGGCATCCTACAACAACAAGGTACATTATCATAACGAAATGACTGTTGCTAAGAATGCAAGCTTATTGAGGACCATTACGGTTTTCCTTCTGGTGGATTGAAGAACTCCCAATGGTGGTGGTGAATGGTCCGGCTGTCGCTGAGGCCGAACATGATGAGGCCGGCGATCAGCACCAGGAAGATGACCAGCGCCATCTGCACGTCTTTCTTGTCTTCCGTGCCGCTGACGTACGACATGAATGAGTTGAATATGTTGCGTATGGTCCTGGAGATGGAGTTGTGGCACACCCGCAGGAACTGCGCGCCTGCCTCAGTGATGGTGGGCTCGTGTGCGCGCGCCACCGGGCCCGCGCGCCGCGGTGACCGCCGGGGCCGCTCGTCGTCGGAGCTGGACTCGCTGTGCGGCGCCGTGTGCGTCTGCTTCCTCTCTCTCTTCACGCGGCGCGATGGCGGCGGCGGCGACTGATGAAGCGACTCGTGGAACTCAGTGAACGGCTTTTCCCTCGTTGGACGCATGTGATAAAAGGATCCCGAAGGTTGCGTCAAGTCTTGCAAATACGAGTAAAGAAGTGGTGTCAAGTCGGGCGGCGGCGGCCGTTGCGGCGGAGGTGTAGACTCGTCAGCGATCACTGGCCTCGGTGGAGGTACGGGTGCGTCTTGTTGGTCCCCGGCAGGAGTTTTAACTTCATTCGCTTCGGATGTGGGCTGCTCAGTCTGCGTGTGTTCTTCTCTACTGACCGGCCGTACATTGTCTACATCATGTTGTTGTGAAGTTGACGCAGTGGGAGTAGTCAGCTCAGCAAATTTCTTTACTATTTCATCTATGATGTTTTGCGAAAACTCAATGCCACTGACCGATATATGACCTGACTTAGAATCTAATTCTGTTACTTGCAAGGTCATTCCTTCTATATCTGACACTAGTATTTTACTAGCTTGAAGTTCAGATACGTTTAATCTTCCAACGTCTAAGTCCCTCACTTGTAGTCGTTGCGTGATCAAATTGTCCAGCTGAACATCCCGGGACCCTGCTACTAAGTCCAAGGCATTTTCCGTGGAACTGGGGACGACTTTCTTAGACGCAGATTTAGCTGTTGAACTATTGCGGGGCATTGGAAGAGGGGGAACGTCCGGAATTTTAGATTCATCTAAATCTATATGCTGGACAGTCAATGAGGCTTCGGTTAGCATTTCTTCATGTTCATTTATTCTAGTAGGACTTGAAACTCGCCGTTCGACTAAAATTACTGTAGGCGAAGTACGGCCCAGAGTAGATTTTGAAAGTTCAGATATTTTTGGATCTGAAAGCTTAAATGATTTTTCTGATCTAGATGTTGGACGTGACACACGAGGGCTCTCTGTTAGCTTATTTGGTGACATGTTAATATGATCTTCATCTACAACATCTCTTATGGAACTGGACATGGATATATCTATATTCTCATCCATACCTAATTCATAATCCACATCATCTGGTAATGGATCAGTTTGGGTTGACACTTCAATCTCAACCACTTCTTCAGATTTTACTTCTTCTTGTGTTGGTATTTCAGCTTCAAAATCATTACTCTCATTTGCTTTTTCATCATTCCCATCATTATTTTTTCTCCTACGAGATCCTCTTGGTGGCCTTGGTGGTGGTGGCAAGGGTCTGTCTTTCATTTTATTTATTACCTCCCCAGACACTAGTCCTTTATGTACCTCTTCAAAAGGAAGCTCATCAATTTCATCGTAAGGGGTTATGTCACCACTTAAAGATCTTAAAGATCTCTTTGAAATGTTGTCTAAGGTCATGAGACTAGTAGATGATTTCTTTCTCGGTGGACGATCGGGCATTATAGCTTTAGTGGGGCCCACCGTGTAATATTTAACGTCACTGCTCTTTCGGCGTCTAACCGGTGGTGGAGTCTTACTCTTTGATCGACGAGTTGCTTTGCTCGGTGAGTTTGGTCTTTTGTCTACAGTGGCATATCCAGGGCTTTCATGGCGAATCTCTCGTTCAATATCAGTACTTTCTAATGGTGGGATATGGGTATCAAGAGTTAAGGATTCCGCTCCATGAGATGTCCTGTCATCATCGCAAAGCGAAGTTCCGCGAGAACTTCGTGAATGATTTCGACTTCTCCTTGGCGGCAAAGGACTTTGCTCGGTGGCTATTTCTGTTTGCGGAACAATGTACTCGTGTTCGGTTCGATATACAATTATCTGAAAAGAAAATATTGGTGTTACATAAGAAGAATTTATAAAAACTATTTTTATTCTGGTAAATCATTCATTATTCATCATATCATAATTCTCATTTTATGCGTCGTAAGACTCGTACTCGTAGAAGTCTTCAGTGTACTGAACTTACTAACACAGATTCTCACTGCATTGGACAGCAGCCAAAACATTAATTTGTGTTAGTTTAAAAATAAAATATAAAACATTGATTAAACTTTTTAAGTTTTTTTGCTATAGGTACCAGGTAGCCGCGGCAACAGACAATTGTAAAGCGGATTTAAAAAAAAACTCAATTGACTGAAAATTTATTAATTGTGATAAACTAGGTAGCTACGATTAGTTTTAGCACATAAATATATACATATTATATTTTCAGAATGACGACGGCAAATAGTACCTACCTACCACTTTTGCAACACATTTAGACATAGTCAAGTCAGTCTCATATTTTCTTTTTCTTATTTCTAGACCTATCTTTGAATTGGTTTCAAATGACACAAATACACTCACAGGCAATGAAAAAGTTCCATTGAGAAAATAACCAAATTACGCTGAACGAAAAAAGAAACTTTATGACGCCTTCTGCAATATTTAAGTACATTTAACGGCACATCAGAATATTACCAACTAAAAACGTACTTAAATATTTTGTTCAAAGTTCAAAAAATTAGGGGCATTTTGATATCTGCATTTTGCAAGTGGAACTTTTTCTTTGCTCGTGAGTGTATAAACAATAAGACTATTTCAAACAAATATATTAAAAATATTATTATTTATAAGTACTTACATCTTCCGTTTGTTCTTCAGGCTCTTTCCATAAGGCTTCTGACGTGAAATCATTATAAGAGGAATTCAAAATATCACTTTTGCTTTTCTTTTTTCTCTTAGGTGGCATTGGTAGGGTTTGTGATTCAATTTGATTGTTAGGTTCATATTCGAACATTTCCTGATTGGCATAACGATGGTCACGAGAATCGTTTAATTCATTTCCATTGGATTCCTGGAGGTAGTCGTCAACATAATCACCATTATCGTAATGTTGTTGTTCATCAGTCTGGTCTGGTAGACCAAGGTCAACTTCACTGAATTGCATGCTGGCAGTTACACTTTCATCAATATACTTTACTGAATCTAGTTCCCTCTGCTTTCGCTTTGCTCGAGATGGTCGTACAGGTGGGAATGTATAATAACCATCATCCTTTTCTTGCAGATCTTCGTTTGAATACCTGCCTGGCTCATTTTCATCAAGCATTAGTTCTGGGTCAGCCTCAACATCGTCATTATTATATAAATGATGGCTGTCAGTATCTTTGGATGTGCTTCCAAGCATTGAAAGGGCATTCTTTGGAATTTTGAAGGCTTGTCGTATTTCATCGCTTAAGTATTCTCTCATTTGAATATTTTCACGAGAAATTCCTCTCGGTCGTACAAAAAATTCGTCATTATTTATTTCGTTTATCACATGGGAGTATTCTTGATTTGACGGTGAAATATTTGGAATAGATGAAGATTGCCCATTTACTTGCAATTTTGACAATTTATTATCGTCAGTGTACTCGGCCTCTTCTTTTTCATAATCATATTTTTCGTTATCTTTGCTCTCAGCCATTTCTTCGTGATAATTATCATCATCATCCACCATGCCATATTCACGCGGTCCTTCCGAACTATTCGATGGAACGTTTTCTGTTTTTTTCATTCGGGTGAAGGTGAAAACTGGTGGAGGTGTATCTTCTCTATCTATTGCAGGTGATGATGATGCAGCTAATTCAGCAGATTTTTTCTTTCGGTTAAATAGCCTTGGGTATGTTTTTGCTTCATACTCAACTGGAGCTGCGTTACTTAAATCACTATTTGATGGTGTTGGCTCTTTTATTTTATACTCTTTTTTTCTTCCCAAGCTAGAAAAGTTTAGTTTTGAACGATCGGGAAGTTTAAACTTTGGCATATCGGGAACATTGAATTTAGGTCTATCGGGTAGTGTGAATTTTTTTCGGTCTCCCATCGACAACTTTTCGCTTATATTTATTTTCTTAAATTTTGGCCTGTCGGGTAAACTGAATTTTCTTCTGTCGGGAAGAGAAAACTTTGGTCTTTCGGGTAAATTAATTTTTGGGCGTTCTGGCATTTTAAACTTAGGACGATCTGGCAAATTTATTTTAGGTCTGTCTGGCATACTTGCCTTTATATTCTGTAGTTTTGTCTTCAGTTTTCCAGCTTGCGTTTTTAGTTTACCAGTTCCTTCTCTAATACGTTGTTGAATCATACTGTCGATACCATCATTATTTTTGTTTCTACTTCCACGTTTCAAGGGCAAATTTTCTAACGCCGAAGAATCCACTTGACTGGTGCTTACTTCACACTCTGTCCGTGAAATGACTGAGGGGGTGTTTGCGAAGTATTGTTCCTCAATATTTTTTTGTAGAGCTTCTGCTTGTCTTATCCCTTCATCCTTACTGTCATCAAAGTTTTCCTTGTCCTCTTGTAATTCATCGTCATCGGATTGATGCTGTAAGAACTTCCTTTCTAATGATGTTGTACTAGATAATTCGTCATCTGTTTTCGTCATCGTTACTTTTTCACTGACGATCGGACTTGAAAATATAGTATCAGTAGAAGGTTTTTCGATTATTTCATATTCGTGGTCACTGAAATGAAAAAAAAAATTGAGTTAATAATAATATATCAATATAAAAGTATCGTTGTAAATATGCAGGTGTTTTATGTACAATCGGACATGTAATTATCAAATAAAAATATTTTTTTTAATTATAAAGTCATATAAGACAGTCAATCTCCTTTCTACGGAGGGAAAAATGTGTAGAGTGTAAATGTTATATGATTCCCGATTCATGCCAACTTAATACATAGTATGTTGCCCGGAAAATCAATTTATTTTTGACCTCAAATATAAAATTTGAGACCTAGGTCCACAGAAACAAAACATTTTTACAGATCGAATAATAAAGTTCAATTACGACGGAATTTTAGTTTCCGTTCATAAGGTACTTTATGGTAGTTTACATTATGAATTTATCTAATTGAGTGCAGAAGTTTGTTTTGTTTCATCATCATCACGACCCATCACGTCCCCACTGCTGGGGCACGGGTCTCCTTCCAATGAAGGAAGGTTGGAGGTTGGTGGACCCCAACACAAGCAAGATTGTGTTTTGTTTCATCCGTTATTATTTTTTACGTATGTAAATAGTAGGTGTAGCCAACAATGTTTATTTCAGAACCGGTAAAGCAAATGACTTCTTAACCAAATGGTATGATCTCATATTTAGTATTTAGGTCATGGCAGTCAAGAAGATTTAAATTTAAAATATACTTAAATATTTTTAAGTATTTATGCTTGAATCATTATATTAGGCGATAGGTATTACGAGTTTGGACTGATAATATTATAGGTAAAAAATTAAGTAATAGTATAATCGCTAAGCATGGAATTACTTACTAACTTAGTTACTTATAACAGTAACTTATACAATCAATACATTTCCCTATATCTACCTACCTATACCTTTTCAAAACATCCAGTTTATTGGCACAAAAAAATTCGCCGTGCAAACAGTAAAAATCGCTTTGCATTAAAATTGTTGCATAAAATAAACCTATGAAGCTACATTTCCTATAAAACAATCAACACTTTCAACATAAAATTAAAATATTGATGTTGCAGACGTCTTTCAAAACGGTAGATTTATTTTTGCGACGCAAACACAGTACTTGAGTCACAATTAGGCCAACCCGCCGCTCGTTTTAGATCCAGCCGTCACCGGGCAACTCGTATAAAAAAGTCTCTTCGTTTTTACTACGACCACCTAATAATTTCGTGCACAAAGTAATAAAACACTTACCTGTTATTATAAATAAAATTACTTGCCCGCGACGTCGGTCTTGTGCCCACCGGATTAATTCTCTCAGGTAGCAAGGAGTCACTTTGAAAAAATTGGCATCCACATCGTACATCTGGTGTATATGACTGAACACTGCCTTCTCTCGTTGGTTTTAATGGCCTTTCTATGGGGTCTCCTCCCTCCGATGTCCATCGCCTAAGTTTACTCATAACTTTTGTTTTACTTGAGCATGTTTATTGCTTATGATTGTTTATCGATGGAGACGTTTAAGTAATATTCGTTTCATGACTCGACTTCGAATTTTTAAAAAGTGCTATTAGCACGATCCGAACTAATGGCCGTCACGAAGACAGTCGCGAGCACTGATCACTGATTAAAGTTTTAAAGAGCTTACCCGATGCAGGAAGGCGGTTGAGCAGTCTAAATTTATCGAATGGTGAGAAGCTAGCGCGCTCGCTTTGCATGTGTGAAATGTGCGTGTTATGTCATAGTTACGTTCGGTACGCGCAACAAATAGTAGAGCTAAAATACTTTAAATATTGTATTTAATAATTACCTGCTGGATTTAGACCAATCTCCTGTCATGTCGGAAACGTTACTGTTTTTATCAGCAATATCTTCTTGAGGGCTAGGTGAGGTGTCGATGCGAGGCTCTGGAACCGGTTCAGTTTCCATGTCTCCAGTATCGTCTGTAATTTCTGTAATAGTAATGTTTGGAGAACCATCTTTCTGGGTAGTTTCCTCCAACTGATTTTGAAATATTTCATCAACATTTGGTTCTTCTCCATCATCATCACACGGAACAATTTCTTTTTTTGTATCATCCATTTTGTGTAATTTTTCCATGATGTGCTCTTCCGGTTTAAGTTCACTTCCATCTTCTGCTACTAAACTTGGATCTTGAGAGGCATTTGACTTCTTTTCAAATATGCTATCAGTTTCACGTTCATTATTTACATCGCGTTCTTCAACATCAGGAGAAAAATGCAATGATTTTTCTGCATAGCTTTTAGATTCATCTATATCTTCGTAAATGTGATCTTTTTTCTTTCTTGAAGGAGGAGTGGAATCTACGCTCATATTTTTGCTCATTTCATCAGAGTCTCCAAGTTTTATGGCACTAAATTTCTGTCTTCGAGCTGCACCAGGTGAAGTTTTTAACTGCCTTATGTCTTGATTTTCTTCATCTTTCTTTCGTTTCGGTTGAGGTGATTTTTCGTTGTCATTTCTTTCCAGTTTTTGTAGTGTTTTATCGGCCAAATGCTTTATTTTATTCACCAATGGGTGGCAACATTTGGTTTTTTCACGAGTTTCTGTAAACCCATGGAAAATCTGATCTGGACTTCTACGTTTTAATATACTTTTCGGTGAAACACTTTTTGGTACAGGTGGTGATGTTGTTAAATGAGATTTAGATACGTCATCACTGGTTGAAGGAACCTCTTCTGAGTTCTTATTATGGTCTTCTTCTGAATCCAACGACACTTCTTTTGAAAAGTTTGGTATATGTACACCCTTGTCTGCGCCTTCCTCTCCATGTCTGCGACTGCTTCCAGGGGACGAGTCAAGGTTCAGGATTCTTAGGTCGTCACCGGCGGGCGAATGAGTCCGCGATCGTGAGAATTCCCGCGACATACTTCTTCTGGGTGTTGTTTCCCTCAAAACGTCTTCAGCTGTTATTTCTCCCTCGATCGGTGGCTTCAGAAGATAAGTCCAAGGATAACCACCTGCCTCACGTGATCTCCGCAAATCTTCCCATTGATATGTTTTTATTGGTACAGGTGGTTTTTCTTTATCTGGCAAAAATTCAGATTCCATATGTTTTATTGATAACAAGATAATATAAACGAATAATTAACAGTCAAGGTGAATCTTTGCCATTGAGAGTCTTTAGTGTGATTTTAAATAATTTCACTTCAAAATTTGATAGAAATCGTATCGTGTGACGGATTTAGCAAAGTTTCCACCTTTTCACCGTTAAACCAAGAACACAACATTTCGTATCAGAGTGAGCGTCTTCTACTGAAAACACGCAGTGTTTGCGTGGGCTTGTGTGGAAATAGGTGTGAATAACTTGTGTACAGTGTTCACTTTTCATAAGATATTTCCGTCATTACCTTGAAGTACTCGAACCACTGTCCAAATCACTACATTTCAGTTCACCATGACTATTAATTGTTTTATTGTTAATCAATGAGATTAGGTTTTTTAATTATAAACTATCTGTGATCGGTACCAAATCTCCGTTGAACTGGCAGTGCCAGCCCAGTCCAAGCGCCCGCGCTAAATAAAGATTGAGCATGGATTTATTTTTGGTGGGCGTTTCGCGTCATCAGTGAAATCACTGGCTCGTTATCTCCGTTTTGAAGAAATTGTGTTAGATATTCATCGATTGTTTTTGATCTACTAGATAGAATACATCTTATTGTAGTTATAAATTACAATACTCTCACTAAAATGTGTTAAATAAAATGTGTTAATTATGAGTACCTACCAATACTCTACATAGCAGGTACCTACTAAGTATATGTATGCCAATTATTTAAAATATTAATAATAAAATAAGTAATAAGTTAGCTGCATTATTTGGTCTAATTCTGGGTCAAAAACTGATATCGTTCCTGGATTATGTCATTGTCTGTAAATATCTAAATATTCTAGCAGCATACATCAAGCAGTTTGTGGCAGCACCTACTATGTTTTAGTAAATATAAGGTACTATGTACCCATTGGATAGGTAGAATTTATTTCTTTCCAATCGACTTACTAGTAGAGTAGAGAATACATTTTGTCCTACGAGGTGGTTCTGCAAATAATTCATCGTAGACATTGATTAATATCATGACTTTTAAATCTATTCTACTAACCTGCCTCGCTGGAAGAGAGAGAAGTCGTAATGTCTCCAGCTCTATGTAGGTAGGCCGTAGGTAGGTACATTTAAGATACAGAAGGGGTTACTCTATCTATACTAACGAAAAACAAACGAACAAGAGCTGCCGTGCAATCGGCACGTTTAATACAACGTGAAACTTCGTTTCTGCGTTTTTCTTCATATAGAGTGTCCCGCCAGGTAGGTAATAGTAAAATGGGCACATCTGAATCACCAGAACCAGAACATATTCGGGTCTAGGTACTGACAAGACAATAACATTTGTCACACAATAAAAACAACGATTAAGTACAATAAAAGTTTATTCATAGATCTTTTTAGTTTAAATGAGTATTTATATTTTTTGTTATGTTAACATTGAATCGGATAATATTTTTTTGTTTTTTTTTCTTCAACTACTTTAAAATGTTTTAAATGAAAGTACCTACTGATGACAAAACTGAGATTATAAAAACTTTAATTTAATTTATTTAACAGATAGAATTCTATTACATATTAAATATTGAATTGAATAAAATACATCTTCGTACTATATAATTATTTCATAACAGAGTTAAATGTTTCAACATTATTAAGTAAAATTCTTCTTTCAATTCTATGAAAACCATGTAGGTATTCTGCATACTTGGATATAACATTATAACAAGGTGGTGCAAAAGTCATTCAATGCACTAACTCACTACTCTACTCATCAGGATGAGCTATAATTTTGCATGCAATCGGCGTGTAATATCAGCTATAACATTTATGAAATCGACAGATATAAAATACATAAGTACTACTTCTTTAGTATAGTTAAGGGGGGGCTAAAATCTCTTTGTGCGGATATCAGTGCTGAATCTTCAGCGTCAAAATGCTCCATTTTAGTGACAGACTTGTGTTTCTTGGAGTCATGGGTGTATGTGAACAAGCTCTTCAGAGTAATAAATCCCTCAAAGATTAATAATTAATATTGAGAGAACATATTCTGTCAATTTTATGAGAATGGCCACGAATAACCGTAAAAAGAACAAAGGTGACCACTTTTGCGCAACCTTGCATAAAACTCTACTGCCTACTATTGAAATATCTATGTTATAAACAGTTGTACTGAAAATGAAGATATCCAGATTCATTTAAAATAAATCATAATCGGACCTGATCAGGCCGAGATCTACTTATACATACTCTGAAATAATAAATGATATGTTGTAAAATGGTAGCAAAATTTAGAAGGGCTATGACAGCAAGTTGAAAATGTGTAGAATATAGGTGTATCGCGACTTTTGCTTGAATTTAGATGAAGATTAGAGTACTTAAATTACATAATATTATGATAAAAACTACATTTTCCTTATATTTATTTAATTTTACGACAACGGTAAGGAGATAGGTATGAAAAAAGTTCCCTACTCCCGCCTTCGAAGATGTAACAACTTTATTTATCATAGTATAGTACATTATAATGAAAGTATTCCATTATGCTCTCATAGTATATTATTTAAATATAAATTTAACGGCCAGTTTCACCGCTTTCTTGGTTGAGTTTACAGTTAGAAATTGAATAGTAGAAGCAAACCGAAAATATATATAGCGGGTGCTCTTTAGCATAGTATCGTAATTTTCTCATCATCAGCAAGCAGTGAAATTGACCCTTAATTGCAAAAAGTGTAACTCAGCTACAAACTACGACAGTTTATAAATTCTAGGTCAATTCCTTGAGCAATACCCAGAGGACGAAGCCTACTCGGTAATAAATACTTCAAACATCGCACAGTGCACCAGACCAATGGACGATCGAATATGTGAATCACATCTCCTTCATTTGATTAGTAAATAAACTATTTGGTTGAATAAATAGTAGCTTTATAAGAATGTAAATATATATCTATATATGAACTTTTGAATCTTGTATGTACATTTAGTGTTATGAAGGCTGCCAGTGCATGAATTTATTGCGAGACACTTATAAAGTTATTGTACATGTGAATGTACTTAATAATTCATATTATAAGTATGTGGTAAGTTGAAAAGCTATTGAAATAGCTTATGTATTTATATTGCTATTTGTTGCTAGTCGATTTATTTTGTAATGAAAATATATATTTGTGGAAATGCTCTGTTAAAATAGAATATATTATCTTATACTAATGAATTAATTTTATTATTGTATGTATGAGTGTATTTGTAAGTAGCTTGTTATTTATTCCTCCAATTAGGAAATATATTAAGTTATATTAAAAAAATGATTGAATGGCTTAATATATTTGACACCTAAAATGTAAATATGTATTGTAAATATGATAGCTATGGAAAATAAATACGTTACTATATTTATTATGTAGGTATTTAACAATCCACAACGACTAGAATAAGTTAAATCTTGTCTTAACAACAAATAAGTTTGACAAATGTTTGACTACTTTGCAACTTTAATAAAATCCAGCTATTAACATTAAGTTTATTGTGGTTGAGTACCAATCAATATTACTACACTTGAACAGTGACAAATTCCCTAAAAAGTTAAATATGATGGAGTGTACCTACCGTACTACAAAATATAAACTCAACCCAAGTCCTCAACTAGACCCAGTTTAACTGGTGCCAAACAAGAAGGTATCCAATTGTCAAATTGCGGATATTTTATACATAATGTAATACATAGATACAGTGCAACTCTGATTTTACACCATAAATACTATATAATTATATTGACTAGAACAAAGTAATTATGACTTTTACCAACATTTCAATGTCGCACAGTTCTGAAACACATGTCGCAACTGCCCTACAAAAGCTTTCGTTTGTATAGTTAGCCACAATAAAGTTTCAGTTTGTCAAGAAGTTTAGAAGTTACTAACAGACACACAAAGTTAGTTGTCAGTGGCTAACTTCACAACGGGTACTTAAGTGGCAGGTTGCGTGTGTATTTTGCGTTTACAAAGCTTTGGAGTGTGAGTATCGCAAGCGGTATGGGAGCTGTGTCGCTCTAGGAATCCTTGGCGAATCTCACAGATCCTTTTTTGCTCGATCATTCCTTGGATGGGACGGGCCCGGTGGCGCCGCTGGTGGAGGGGGCGGGGGCTGCGGGCGCGGGGGCGGTGTCGGGGAAGGTGCCGCGAACCTGGAAAATAAAGATGTTGACGTTAACTTAGGTAAACAATGTGGGAACCATTTTATTTAGTGTCTAACTGTTTTAAGTTCAACCTAATGATAATCAGTGTTCCATGTGAAAAATCACGAATGTTT
Source organism: Plutella xylostella (assembly GCF_932276165.1). Classification (NCBI taxonomy): domain Eukaryota; kingdom Metazoa; phylum Arthropoda; class Insecta; order Lepidoptera; family Plutellidae; genus Plutella; species Plutella xylostella. The sequence goes on from NC_064012.1 coordinate 10,262,155, forward strand.
TAAAATAAAAGCTCAGTAGAAGAAGTGGGTTGTTATTTTTCGAAATATTTCTTTTGCACTGACACTCAATCTAGTTTGTATTAAAATATCGTAGGACCTTAAAATTTTCTTATAGTTTTTGAGCTGTTTCACTCACTATCTAGGTACATAGTTAAAAGAAAAGTCGCTTTTTGCATTCATCATCATCACGACCCATTACGTCCCCACTGCTGGGGCACGGGTCTCCTTCCAATGAAGGAAGGGTTTAGGCCTAGTCCACCACGCTGGCCAAGTGCGGGTTGGTGGACAGTCCACCACGCTGGCCAAGTGCGGGTTGGTGGACAGTCCACCACGCTGGCCAAGTGCGGGTTGGTGGACTTTTTGCATTATGCCGTCATAATTATGTTAGATCTTAAAAATAACACACAGCGGATTTTGATGCGTTATTTAAAAGATAGAGTGATTTTAGGTATGTATATGTTGCAAGCTGGTCTAAATTAATCAAATGACTTGTCTTGCATTAATGTAAAATAAGGTTAAACTTGAGGTTATTTAGACAGAAACAATTTCTACTCCACAACCACTCAAACCAAACACAGTGCTGCATTTTACACGCAGCCGACAGACTGGGTGGCATTGATTTAGTATCACCGCTCAAATGGCACCCTCACGGTGTCCCCAAAATCTCATAAGATCAATTCTATCTGTACAAAGTACAACTCTTATGCATGCATTAATGCAGGCATGTGCGACCTACTGACCAATATGATCTTAAATTATGCATTTTCTGTTAATTTAGCACATTGTTTGTCACTGCATTTGGTTGCCATGTAATTTTAGTTCTCAATAAACCATCTTAACGTACACCCGTCTTTTCACCTCTAACTACCTGACATTTACATAGTGCCCCCCCCCCCCCCCCTTACATTTTTTTTGGTCCTTCGATTAAGGCCCTCGCGTCGCGTGTCGTGTACGTAAGGTCCGCGGAATCAAAATCCAGTGACATTTATTGACATAAAACTTTGACATTTTCGTGCAAGTGATTGGACTGCAGTGCATTACTTCGGAGATAAGTTGGCGTTGTTGCAGAAACTCAAGTAAGATCTTTCCTTTTATAACTATTTCATTGCATACCTAATTCGACCAACATGGAAGGTCTATTAGAGAAGCAAGCCGCCGTCATGGAGGACATCAAGAGGATGTCGCGAAACATCAAAAAGGATCCTCGTGAACGAAAGACCCTTGAATATAGACAGGCGAGAGCTTCAAGGATAGATGAGCTCTGGCGTACATTCGAAGAGAATCATCAGCTTTTGATGCAGGAAGAGGATAAAACGCATCAATATTATACAGAAAATATTTATGATTTTGTTATGCAAATTAAGGACGAAATCGTTCAGCTTTTAAAACCTAAACCATTGACACCGCCGCCACCCCCGCCTGTGGAGAAGAAAGTGACATTTGACATATTTATGGAAGCATCTGGAGAAGGTACTGACACTTTGCAAATAAAGGACGAGAAAGTTCTAGAGCTCATGAGGACTCAGAGAAGCAACTTTAGATCTTTAATCCGTCTTATTGACAGCTTACATCTTGACAATCTAGTAGAGAAATGGGAGATAGAGGACGAGATAAAATCTCTGAAAGGACGTTGGAATACCATTGACATCTTGCATTTGCAAATAGATAGCATTCTAGAGGGGAGGGATGATACCTATAACAATCAATATTTACTGCATGAAAAATCATTTAAGGATATGAAAAAGCAACTGAACATGAAGTTGAATTTTGTTGACCATTCGCAACAAACTGCACCCAAAGTTGACATACCTATTTTCAGTGGGAATTATTCTCAGTGGCCTACATTTATGGACTTGTTCTCAGAATCAATACATAAGAACCCTAACATGAGCAAGTCCCACAAAATGCAAATATTAAAGTGCAAACTGAAGGGAGAAGCGGAGCGTATCGTACAGCATCTACACATTAGTGCCGAGAATTATGACGCCTGCTGGGATCTGCTGACACATCGTTACAATAATTTGCAACTTCTTTTCACCAAACAAATACAATTATTTCTGAGACAGCCTAATGTAAAAACCCAATCTGCATTCGAAATCAAAAAGCTATTTGACACCTCTATGGAAGTAATACATGCCATTAATAACCTAGGCGTAGATACTATGAATTGGGATCCGATATTAGTGCACATTTTGTGTGAAAAGTTAGATACGCAAACTTACACCGACTACATGGAGTACAGAAAATCGCCGCGTCAGTTAGCGAAACTTCAGGAGTTTATGGATTTCCTAGAGGGAAAATTTACCGCCCTGGAGCCCGTGACAAAGAAAAAACCTGACAACATGACACTGCATAAACCATTTAATGACAACCAACATAATTACCATCGGGAATACAGAACCAATTTTTCCAAGCCATCGTACAATAACGCAATGCATATTCAAGAACACAAGTCATCATGTTCCTTTTGTCGCCAAGACCACGATTTATTTAAATGCACCAAATTCCTAAGTATGTCACCTGATGTTCAATTAAAACATATGGCCCAATTTAACATATGTAAAAACTGCTTGTATTATCACTCTAAAAATTATTGCAAGTCAGAAAAACGATGTCGCGAATGCAACGCTGCACATAATACGTTACTGCACAAGGCCTTTTCTATGAAACCAACGACATCCACTGCAACTAAAATGTCCCCAACATCAACACCATTTACACCAGGAAACCATCAAAAACGTAACGTACATTATGCTATAGGAAGCGATGACGAAATCATGTTAGCAACAGCCCTGTTAAAAGTGAAGGCCACGGATGGTACCTACATGACACTTCGAGCATTTATTGACCCCGGCTCTCAAGTTACTCTGATTACCGAGTCGGCGGCCCAAAAATTAGGATTGCAAAGGACTCAATACAACGCGTGCATAGCAGGAGTGGGTTCCGTGACAAACAAAAGCCGAGGAAAAGTAAACCTTACATGCATGTCCCGACACAACGACTTTACATTTGAAACAGATGCATTAGTCATGTCGCGCGTAGTAAGCAACTTGCCTAACGTAACTTTTGAGAAGAAGAATTGGTCGCATATCGAACATCTGACACTTGCTGACCCAGATTACAATATTTCACGATCAATTGACATTTTACTAGACGCTAGTGTGCATTCTCAAATCATAATGGGAGGATTGCTGACAGGCACAGATTTACAACCTTGTGCACAGCAGACAAAATTAGGATGGATTTTGTCAGGAGGAAGCGGTACGGGCAGAACTTACAACTGCCACGTCATTACAAATAATACAGATGACATCAAAAAATATTGGGAAATGGAGGAAATTACTGAAGCCAAAAATATGACATCTCAAGAGCAATACTGTGAGGACCTTTACGTCAGCACTACCAGACGTTTACAGAATGGACAGTATGAAGTACAGCTACCCATGGTGGCCGATTACAAAGAAAAGTTAGGAGAATCAAAGGGAAAAGCACTGGCCCAGTTCCATCGCCTGGAAAAGAAGCTTAGTAATGACACCGAATTATCTGACAGTTACAAGAAATTTATGCAGGAATATATTGATTTGGAACATATGAAAAAGAGCACAAGCCAATCTGACATCGAATGTTTTTTGCCGCATCATGGGGTAGTAAAACCCGACTCTACTACTACAAAACTCAGAGTAGTGTTCAATGCATCCTCAAAAACATCATCGGGACTCAGCCTTAACGACCTAATGGAATGTGGCCCAAAATTACATCAGGATTTACAAGCTGTACTGATTAGATGGCGCACGTATGAACATGTGTTTTCAGCCGACTGCGAGAAAATGTATAGGATGATATTAGTAGCAGAAAACATGCAACCATTGCAAAAGATATTATGGAGAAATGACATACACGAGCCGATTCAAGAATATGACCTTTGTACTTTGACATTTGGAGAAAAGGCAGCGCCGTACCTTGCTTTAAGAACGCTCAAGCAGTTAGCACAGGATGAGGCACAGAAGTATCCGCTAGCAGCACAGGTGATTGAACGAGAGGTTTACGTGGATGACGTCATGAGTGGAGCACATTGCATTGCAACTGCATTAGAAAAACAACAACAACTTATCAACATGTTAAAAAGTGCAGGATTTAATTTACGAAAATGGTCCAGCAATCATCCAGCATTACTAGAGCATCTGCCAGAAGATCAGAAAAATAAACCGATTGTATTCAAAGATAAGGAAACAACAAAAGCATTAGGTTTACAGTGGATTCCCCAATCAGACAAATTTACATTTAAAAATAAAAATAATGACACCAATGACAAACCGCTGACAAAAAGAATGCTTCTTTCGCAAATATCGAAGTTATTCGACCCCTTAGGCTGGCTAACCCCAATCACAATAAAGGCTAAATTGCTATTTCAAACAGTGTGGACAACCGTCGAAGGTTGGGATGACATCATACCCGAATCATTAACCAAGGACTGGAGAAAACTGCAAGCTGACATGTGTTTAATTGAAGCATTCGACATCCCAAGATGGGTAGGGAATTTGACAAAAAGTTTTGAAATCCACGGATTCTGTGATGCGTCTCAAAAAGTATTTGCGGCCGGCATTTGGATAAAAACACTGACAGACAATGGGGATACAATAGTCCGATTGCTAGTAGCAAAATCAAAACTTGCACCACTAAATAAAACTATCACGTTACCGCGCCTGGAACTATGTGCAACTGTTCTTTTGGCGCAGCTCATGACAAAAGCATTAGAAAATATTGATTACCATAGCCATAACATCACTGTGCATGCCTGGACCGACTCAATGATCGTCCTAGGATGGCTACAAGGCGACCCCAAAAAGTGGAAAAGTTTCGTAGCGAATAGAGTAAAACAAGTTACTTCCGCCATACCTGCATCGTCGTGGCGCTACGTGAAGTCGGAAGAAAATGCTGTCGATTGTGCAACGAGAGGTCTAACACCAGCTCAGTTGCAGCATCATTCTCTCTGGTGGGAAGGTCCACAATGGATAAAAAACCCCGAACTACAACTGCAAACTCCGATCGTAACATCAGCTGTTGACAATAACATACAAATGGAAGCTAAAAATAAACAAGTCAATTCAGCAAAACTGCAGCCGTCTGACATTGTACTCGAGCTACTATATCGCCATAGTAAGTTGAGTCATGTTACGCGAATCGTAGCGTGGATTCTAAGAAGCAAAATATCAAGGACAAACAAACCGGCATACCTCACATCAGCTGAGTTGACGAACGCTTTACATACGATCATTAGAAATGTGCAATTACATGAATTTGGAGATGACATAACCAGACTGAAAACTAAGCAAAACGTTAGCAGGAGAAGCCCCCTACTAAGTTTAAATCCGTTTTTAGATGAAAATGGAATACTGCGGCTAGGTGGAAGATTGACGAAATCAGCATTGCCAGATGACATGAAAAAACCAATCATACTTTCTAGCAAAAGCAGATTAACAGAGCTGATTATCAAACAAGCACACGAAGTACTTTTGCATGGCGGACCCCGATTGACACTGACATACCTACGCAGAAAGTATTGGATACTAGCAGGTCATAGAACAGTGAAGAGTCAGCTTCATCGCTGTGTGACGTGCCGCCGATATAGCCCACAACAAAATAATCAGCTGATGGCAGACCTGCCAAAACCCCGCGTGACAATATCAAGGCCGTTCACCCATACGGGCGTTGACTATACAGGCCACGTAGAGGTTAAGGCTAACAAAGGCAGAGGAATACGCACACTGAAGGGTTACATTGCAGTCTTCGTGTGCCTAGCAACAAAAGCAATACACCTCGAAATGGTGACCGACCTTGACACACCCTCATTCTTGGCTGCATTTAAACGCTTTTGCGCCCGCAGAGGAAAACCAGAGGCATGCTATAGCGATCAAGGAACAAACTTTATTGGTGCAGACAGGATCCTGAAACAGCAATACCAAGATTGTTTAAAATGCATTGACACTACATTTTTAAAAGACGTCAGCGAGATGGGCGTGACATGGCATTTCAATGCTCCCGCATGGCCAACTGCAGGAGGCCTTTGGGAAGCTGCCGTTAAAAGCATGAAGTATCATTTGTATCGAGTCATCGGAAATCAAAAATTGACGTACGAGGAGTTTACCACTTTATTGTGCCAAATAGAGGCTTGTCTCAACTCAAGACCTCTTTGCACGTTGACTGAGGCCGACACAGAACTTGACATCTTGACACCAGGGCACTTTCTCATTGGTGGACCCATACACTCAGTAGCGGAACCGGAAACTGAGCAAATTGACATAAGGAAAAGGTGGCAATTAGTGAGGAAAATGAGTAATGACTTTTGGAAGACATGGTCGAACGAATATCTTACACAGCTGCAATCACGAAGCAAATGGAAGACGAGTCAAAAGGACTTACAGATAAATGACATTGTATGCATAAAAGAGGAGAACCTGCCCGCTGGCAGGTGGGGCATGGGGAGAGTGGTTGAAACCTTTCCCGGAACTGACAAACGCGTAAGAGTGGTTTTGCTAAAAACTGCAAGAGGATACCTAAAAAGACCTATCACAAAGTTGGCAAAACTACTGACAAATGACACTGACACTGACACTGAAGAAGAAGATGACACTACTCAGCAAAATAAACAGCAAAGAACGAGATGTACAAAAAAGAAAATAACAGTTGCAAGCTTACTTTGTTATGCATTTATGTTTTTCATGATGATTATAACACCAACATTGCAAGAAAATGTTACCTACTTTCAAATCACAGAACTGCAACCCAGCAAAATGCTATACTTTGACAAAATATCGGAACTACTACTAATCAGAGATGACTGGAAATTGGTCACATACTATAATATGAGCACCTATTGGCAAGGGATCAATGACATAGAAAATTACGTAATGCACATCAAAAACTTCGCCCGCAAACAAGAATACGACACCCACTCTGAATTAATTATCCGACAATTAGACCACGATATGAACGAGTTAATGTATTACAACTCCATTCTGCAATCTCATCACATTACAAGACGAAAGAGAGGCCTAATCAATGCAGTAGGTTCGGTCACAAATGTATTATTTGGGGTTCTGGATCAAGGATTCGCAGATAAATATGAGGAAGATATCGGAAAGATCCGTCAAAACGATGAACATCTATTACAATTAATTAAAAACCAAACTACTATTTTCGAAGCTCAGCAAAATATCATAAAAAGAAACGAGGCGATAATGAACACACAATTTAAACTTATTTATAAACAGATAGAGGATATCAAGTTACGTATGAATGAATCAAAGGTGTTTTACGAACATCTCTACTACGTGTTAACGGCGAGTACTACAGCCGATCGCATTATTGCAAACCTAAAAGCTATACAACAATTTTTAATAAATACATTGACAAATATGTATCAAGGTCACGTTGATGTGCACCTCTTACCGCCAGAACAGTTAAAAGAGCACCTTAGCTTCGTATCAAAGCATGTACCTACAGATTTAACCTTACCAGATGTAAGGGATAACTTTATTTATATTTACAAACTACTGAGAGGACAGGTACGATTGACAAGGAACTATCTTATTATGGAAATAAAAATCCCACTGATGGCACATGACAAATATGAACTTGATAGAGTCGTGACTCTACCACATTATCAAGGAAAGAGTGTATTAAATACTTATGCAGCTACGGAGTATGTCGCATTCAATGTAATGAAAGGATTAATCATCCCTCTGAACCCAGAAGATATTTCGAGTTGTCTAATCCCAAACGATCAACAGATTTTTTGCAAGGTTAATCACCCACAGTATAATATGCAAGTGTCCAATTCAATATGTAATATCAATTTAAAAACAAACAAAGGCGTGACGTACTGCAATACGGAACGAACAGCTGATTGCAGTGATAAATGGGTCAAGTTACATGACGGTGACACTTGGTTGTACGCGTGCTGCAAAGAATGCTTAGTACGAATTATTTGCCCCGGAGCAATGACTTCAAAACGCTTACTCGGCAACGGACTCATCAAATTACATCAAGGTTGCGTTGTCAAAGGCGATGACTTCACTATTTATGCACATGACGAATTAAATAGCAGATTGATAGTGCAAAATTCTGTAATTGAGGTCCCGAAGATGTCACCTCTGAACGAGGTGATCAACACATCAATACCGACACAGGATTTCCAAATGGAAGTACACGACAAACAGTTTGACAAAATCAACGAAGACATTCAAACGTTGAAGGAGCAGTCTGCAATAGTTACAGTCTCATCGCATGATCTGCATCACTACATCATGATCTACGGAGTACTGACTTTCGGCGTTGTAGCAGTTATAGTGATTAGTTGTTACATGTGTAAAATTAAAGGGCAAATAAAGCAAAACAATCGTGACATTGAAATGAGTGCAGTGAGGCCCAACGCAATAAGTGTTAATGTGGATCAGTGTCGCGCTATGAGTCAATCTGTGTTAAGTGTAGATCTTAACGTACACCCGTCTTTTCACCTCTAACTACCTGACATTTACATAGTGCCCCCCCCCCCCCCCCCTTGCAATAAGTGTTAATGTGGATCAGTGTCGCGCTATGAGTCAATCTGTGTTAAGTGTAGATCAAGCTACGTCACCAATGATGAAAAGACTAGTAAAATTTGACAAAACATGAACAATTTGGACTAATTAATAATATAGAGACATTTAGAACAATAATTTAGATAATTTTTAAGTGATTTACCTTTACGGACATATTTTTAGAAGTTTCTTGTTTTTATTGCACTTAAAAACTTTTTAACTTCCTTTTAAGTTAGTATTTTAGTTTGATTGTATTTGGCAATGAGTACTTACTACTTAATATTCTTTTAATTATTTTACTTCTATAGTTAACTTTTTCTAATTAAAATTTCTTATAATTATGTATGTTGCATTATAAATGTAGTTACTATCTTCTATTCTGGAGATGGGAGAATGTACAAAGTACAACTCTTATGCATGCATTAATGCAGGCATGTGCGACCTACTGACCAATATGATCTTAAATTATGCATTTTCTGTTAATTTAGCACATTGTTTGTCACTGCATTTGGTTGCCATGTAATTTTAGTTCTCAATAAACCATCTTAACGTACACCCGTCTTTTCACCTCTAACTACCTGACATTTACATAGTGCCCCCCCCCCCCCCCCCTTACACTATCATAATTTATTTAAATTATGGCCAGCGAGGGTGTCAAATTCTGATCTGACAGGCGCATCCTACCTTTTGAAATCATTGCTGGGTTTTACTCACATCAAACAGGGCGCTCAGATCCCATATGGCATGCATCAGAGCGGGCTGGTCCAGCAGCTCCGCCTCAGGCAGCGGCGGGAAGGACCGAGGCAGGTGGGTGCGGCCACGGAACGCGCGGTGCATGCGCAGAGTCACCTCGCAGAAGACGTAGCGGACCAGGAGCAGGCGGAAGAACTCATCGCCCATGAAAGCGATGAAGAGCGGGTCTGGAAAGGAGAAGATGAGGGGTGAGAATGTATCAACGGCCTTATAGAGATGTCACAAGAAGGTATATAGTACCTTAGACATATAGTTACCTTCTTTTAGCATCTCTATATAGGAAGAAGAAGGATATATCCGAGAAAGATAGGGCATTTTACTGAATGGACACCAACTTTTATCGACTTTCCACCCTCACAACTGCTACACGCTGGTTATTAGTCAGTGATTGAAGATATTTGTTGGGTCTAATAGTATTTGTCTTTTCCAATCATAACCTTCGAACCGTGTATGAACACAGCAGTTGGGATTCATTACCACGATTATTATAATCCATTCAGCAAACAAACCCTAGTATTTGTCACTGAACCTTTGTCTGTGCCCCGAAGAAAATCAGGCTCGATGCATGGCCAATATCAGAGCAAACCATACGGCAATTAGCTATCATTGCTGCAAAATCATCATCTTCAGTGCATTGTTCCGACATGAGGATATGGAATCCCATCTCAAGTATGTAATTAAGATATTGACGGGAACCATTATCTCCCAAACTTTACGGGATGACGCTTGATCGGGAGTTCGATTCATTAGGCAGAAATGCTCGGCTTTGTATACCATAAGAAGAATTAACGTTTACCTGAGCTCCGCTACCTATTGAGAAGCCGTGCTCATACACCAGGAAAAATGTTGATAGTCGGGACTGGAGGAAGATCTATGTATGTTGTGCATGGTGCATTGTCCCGTGAAGCGCTCTCTAATACGAAATTTCCATCCATCCTTATAAGATCCATCAATTCTTATAAGATCAATTAATCCATCTTTATACGATCCATCCGTCCTTATAAGATACATCCATTATAAGATCGCACGTCAGGCATAATGGCAATAGTGGGGAGTGGGGGCAGATCTACGTCTCCCAAGTAACATTTTTGGTTTTAGGAAGGTTTTGAAAAGGTTCTAGAACCTTTGTATGGAAATCAACTCGTGAGACTTAGAACTCGATAACCTTATATTAACCTTATATTAACCTCCTGAGTGCAAAAAGGGCCCACGTTTTAGAACCATTCTGAGAGCTACAGCAAAACCTATAGCTCAAACCCAGAACCTTTTGAACTACTTACACAGAACCTAAATAAAACCTGCACAACCTTAATTTAACGTTAACATAATCTTGGAAGACAGCTTTTAAGTTCTAAATTAGTCCTGGATGTAACTCTTCTATAACTTGAAACATATTTGATGGATATTTGTAATGCCTTTCCAGGACTCTCGGGTTTTAAAATGTTTCTGTGTAAGATTTTATAATAATTATAATGGCGCCATTACCTGACACTTTCCAAGATTCAAAATGGCTAACTTGTAAGTGTTGTATTAATACAAAATATAGTAAGTAGTTAGGCTGAAGTCAGGAAATACGAAAAACTTGTGCGACTAGCACTTTATCGTGGTACTTTTGAATAATAGTTCTGTATACGTGACGGGCCTTTTGTAAATAATAAATTTGAAGATATTTTAATTAAATAAAATAGAAAAAAAAATGTTTGGTGTAAAGTTATATTAGAAATAAAAGTACTGTCTATATAAAAAAAAAACATATATTTGGAATAGTATAGCACACGCTACTGAATTTTCCCCTACTTAATTAAAATGTATCTTTTTTTAAGTTTTTTTTTTTATTTCAGTGAAAAAATATGGCGGCTGTTAGGAAATTACTAAAAAGCATTAAACATATTTTGAGGATGCCTCTAAAGCTTTAAAATATTCTTGAAAGACTTAAATCATGCTTTTAGCTCATAGCCAGTGCTTAATGCTTTTGGTTTTCACCAAGTAGTCCTAATTTGTTTGCCTAGACAACTCTCATCAGCCTAAAGGTTTAAGGGTCGGCAATAGGCAATCGAGGGTTGGCATTGTCATAGAATTATGTAGTAAATGATGCTCTACAGCCTTGAAAAAAATCACACAGGTAGCCGAAGAGTCTAGCTAGGTGCTGAATCATTCGAATTTAAGTAAATGCTTATGGATAACTGTAAATTAATTACGAAAAACCAGTAAATCACACTCCCGTATTGTAACAACTGTGTCGTAATTATCAAGAATTTTCATATGATTCTTATCAAATTATAAAGATAAATGCTTGGACTAGGCGCTAAATACCTTGTTTTTTAATAAACACACACTTATTTTGTGTAAATTAATCCCAAACTTGAGCAATTTTTTTCCCTCAAATCTTCATACAAATATCTATGGCGGCTTACTGTGTTATAAAATCATAAACACAAGCGACGTTTGACTCAGTCGGCCGGTTTTTTTTTTTTTTTTTTTTTTTTTCTAAATGAAACCTATTTACTGAAGTCGGCCATAAGGGACTTATTCAGTTTTACCCTAACTGTGGGGGAGGCGCCGATAGGCGCCTTCACCCAGATAGGCGCCTTCACCCAGGTCAGTCGGCCGGTGGCCTCCAAAGAAGGGTCACGTCGGTTTAGGCGGCACTGACAGCTCGCGATCTAATTGTGTACAGACACAAAATCACTGCACATTGGTTGTCATTGCACTTTTTCAACTTTTATGACACCAACATAATTTGATTTGAAATTGAGGAAGCATAATTCTTATACTATATTCAATAAATTAAATGATAATGTTTTTTATTAGTTAGGTCCATGGTACTTCTTGATTAAATTATAATTATTAATGCCTAACTAAAACTCACTAATATAAAATTAAAATTAAACTAAAAAGAAGACGCTGGCCAGATCGCTGCCACTGTTGGGTAGGGTACCCAAGACGCTGGCCGCGTTACCCCGCTATATAGCGATGCTTAGCCTTTGTGATAGGTAAGTGCCAGCCCTAGGGTCCCTTGAGACTTCTATTAGTCTGCTGCTGATGTCTTTAAAAAGCTGACGTGCCTCCCCACGGCCCTGGGATGAGGAGCAGGAATATAGTGAATGGATCTAAGTGATGACAATACGTAGGAAGATTAGGTTAGGATTCAAAAACACAGTCTCATGGTGCTGGTTGAGGCATGGTCTCGTGAGGATCTGATGAGGGCAGTAACACGGAGGTGACTGAATTTTATTTCAAAGATTTAATAGCTAAAAGCATCGAGTTTGGGCGCGGTGGTAGCTCAGTCGGGTAAGCGCCCGCTTCTCACGCAAGAGATGCGGGTTCGAATCACGGCGCTGACATGTACCAATAAGTTCTTTTAACTTAAGTACAATGTATACCATCGCTCTAACGGTGAAGGAAAACATCGTGAGGAAACCTGCATATCTAGATTTAGCACATCTAGATATGTGAACCCACCAACCCGCAGTGGACCAGCGTGGTGGGAAATGGTTCAAGCTTAGGAAGGCAGTTTAGACCTTGGGGATATGCACAAAGGTTCCACTCTAGAGAGCCAGGTGCAGGTACTTACACCCCCACAGAGAATAGAATAGAATCGAGTTTGGGCTATTAAGTATGTTTTTCAAAGAGAGAGAGAAAGATATTTTAGGTTTCCTCTGGATTAGTTAGGTTTACTGGGTTTACTAAATTCATTCGTAACGTAAAATTGTCTATGACGGAATTTCTTCTATAGACAGTAGCCACTAATAAAAACAACGATATATGGCGTGATTTGCAAAAGTACCTATCTAGTCAACCTGCCACGGGGTGACTTCGGTGGGTAACTCAGAATAATACTAGGTACTTATATGTTATTGCATCAATAATAAAAAAATCAAGAAAATATTCAAAGTTTCCATCCTCGCTTTTCACGCACACAAATCACAAACTCATGCCTTGTTCTAGGAGCAGGGTCTACCCTGGTGCATTTCCATGACCACTTTTCATTAGCGTCCCACCGGTTTCGATGCTCAGCGGAATAGCACCATTAACCATTATTATTCTGAGATATCATCACTTCTTATTCTGAGTTACCCAACATAAAATCACGCCATCTATTGAAATCATTTTTTAAATTAGGATTTGTCTATGGTGTGGTCCCCAAATTTAAGGGTAAAAGCCAAATAATTATATTTTAACCTTTTTTTATACCTATTATATTAAAAGACCTATTCAACGATAACCTACCTACACCATCAAAATAACCGGAAAAAATATCAGCCCCAATTTACTTGTATGGGAGAGGGAGTACCCCAATTTTTTTTGGGTACTCCTCATATCTATGCGAATTATCAGCTTGATATCTTTACCCGTTTCTGAGAAAAAGGGCAGTGACAGACAGTCAGTCAGACAGACGGACAACAAAGAGATCTTATAACGGTTGCTTTTTTCCTTTTGAGGTACGAAACTCTAAAAATATGAAAAAATATTATTCTGCCACCAAAAAATATACTTACAAACATACATACATACAATCAAAAAACATTACTCTCCTCCTTCGGCAGTCGGGTTAAAACAAGTGAGACTGATTCGGAACTTTTGTTCTACGAGTTTTAAAAATTAACCAAAAAAAACCTTTATCATAGAAACTTTGTTGACACGTGACTTTTTACCATGGAAAACGAATTTTTTTTTTCGCGTTTTTGCAAAACTCGTAGAACTAAAGTTGTTCAGAATGACCCCTTGAGTCATCCCCTTTCGGCTTAGTATACCCTTAGTATAACTTATTATCTACACTTTAATACCTGTAGTTCCCTTTCTACAAGTAAATACCACATTTGTTTAGAAATCTAATCGGGTTCCGAGTATGGAGAAAAGTGGCACCCCTATTAATTTCTACTCTTTCCTGGTGCTTACCAGTGTAATTAAAAATTAAACTTACCCTCAAATCACTACTTGAAAATAATTGTCAATAAAGTTGGCGAGTAAAAGTTTATCGACCCACTGTGCAAACTTAACATGTGTGCGTGTCACTGCGTGTGCTGTGTGAAGAGCCTTAAGATAGGTTTTAAAAATTACTTATATGTGATTTCAACATTCCATAACTTTATGGTTGTATTGACGTTAAAAATTTAACCTTAAGCTCTCACTTTAGCACAAATGCTAGCTTTTCTAGAACCTTATCAGGAGTCTACGACAACTATAAGATCCTAGAACTGTATGCTCTTGAAATACAAGTTAAAATAACGTTAATTTAAACTCTTATCAGCAGCTCCAAGGTTGTATTAATAAACAATTGGTGTTAGGACTTATTAATCATTCTCAAGTACTCAATAGGACCAGATAGCAAAGCATTAACCTTTTCACAACCCTTATAAAGCCTAAAGGCATTTCTTACAACCTAAGCTCGAATGAAATGTTACTTGCTGTTGTATCATCGTCGGCGTTGAAGCGCTCGATGATGGTCTGGCCGCGGTCCCACCCCACCGTGGAGACCGTGGTCGCACGTCAGACAGAATGCCTACTCGTATTACGATACGATAGAAGGGAGTGGAGGAAGACCTGCGTCTGTTTGTATCGTTCTAATATGAAATTGACATAAATCCTTATAATATCCATCCATCCTTATAAGATACATCCATCACTATAAGATCGCATGTCAGGCAGAACGCCGATACGAGCGAAAGCAGGAGAACTACGTATGTTGTATCAGCTGGTGCATTATCCCGTGAAGCGCTCTCTAATACGGAATAGCCATCCATCTTTAGAATACCACAATACCTGACTTCTCTAACTCACCTGAGCTTCGGGACCTGGTGAGCAGCCGGGAAGCGTCGGCGTTGAAGCGCTCGATGATGGTCTGGCCGCGGTCCCACTCCACCGTGGACACCGTGGTGATCTCGCACGTCAGGCAGAAGGCAGACAGGGGCGAGTGGAGGAAGAGCGTGAACAGCGAGCCTGAACGGTTCAGGTCTGTGGATGAGAGTGGAGAACATGTTTTAAGTGTGATAATAGATACATGGTTGTTGTAAATAAGATGATTAATAAATTCAGGTTTAAAGTAAAGCTGTTTTTAACTACGTGCGGATTTCATCACGCACGCGGGATGGCGCGCCATTTTCCCGCGTCTCGCGTGCATTAACCGCACGCGGGATTAACCGCTGACGTGCATAAACCACTACTCCCTGGTTATCCTCTAACCGACTATGGAGAAATTGGCCCTAAACGTCATCTCCATATAAAATTCATGACAGATGTGTCAAGAGTCAACCACTACTTCCTGGTTATGCTCTAACCGACTATGGACAAATTGGCACTAAAACCACTAAGGTCCCAACTGGTTATATACCTAGCTGTCAGTGCTAGGTGCGAATCTGCAAAATCATTGCAGAGCCTACAATCCTCATGTATTCTTAAAACCTAATTCATTTTTCTTTCAACTGCCCTAGCTGTGGTGGACCAGTCCAGTCCAGTTAAGAATAAACAGCTTTATGTATACCTTGGAGAGGGGAAGGAAGTTCAACCGGTGACATCAAGATCACCAACGGCTGGCCGAAGTGCATCGGAATATTCTGGAAGACGTAGGAGTTTTCAGAGTCAACAATGATCATCAGGGGGCGACGGGTGAAGGGGTAAAGGTCACCGGGGTGCAGGCATGAGATCTCCTTGGCTTTAGGGGACGGTTTCCCCTCCCGTTGGAGGTCCCGATCACGGTGGCCGGTCTCAGACCTAGCAGAGCAGGTGACAACGCCACCGTAGTCGTAGCCGACTGTAATAGAAAGAAAAAGTTTGTGTTAAAATTTATATAAAAAACTATTTAAGTATATCTAGTAAAAAAATTAAACGAAAAATATGTTGTTGAGCGCATATATAACTCAATAGCGCTCGAAAAAGATTTTTACTATTTTAAAAAAATGGCAATTAATTATTAGTTACGGGCCAACTATTCCTTTGATATTGGTTGTTTGAAAATGGTTGATATTAATTAAAAAGTGTAAAAAGTTTTCTCCCGAAACCAGAATTTCATCAAGAAAAGTACCTGTTGTCAGTCGCGTGCTGCAGTGCATCTCTATCGCACCCGTGCCCGGTGCATGAGAGCACAAGCGATAGCAAAAAGGTTTTCCTAAATACCTATTTTACTAGAATCGCGAAGGTATACTCTCCTCTTAAAAACTGCTCCTTTGTTTTTCCTATATAAATGTAAACGTGACGACGAAAGCTAGTTTTTACTATTTTTTATCTCCCTACTCCCTATCCTACGTAACCGTAATGGAGGAGTCGGTACATCGACGTTTTTCCTGTTTATTAAATTAAGAACTCACATGATGCATTTCCACGGAAAATCTTTTAAAAGCTTTGATAAACAATGTAAGAACAAAAAAATATCTGCATTTTGTTTACTGTTAAACCGTGTATTTTTTAAATTCAACCTTATGAATAAAGTCTCAAATCTTCTAACCGAACTAACTCAAAACAAGAGCTCACTAGGAAAGTGAGCTGTTATTTTATAGAGACGTTTTTTTTCTAAGACACTCCATCTTGTTCGTATATTGTTTATCAAAGTTTAAAAGCCATTCGTTGTTCGTCCTAAATGCAATTAAAGTACCAATAGAGCCTATTATTATAAAAGCCGGCTACGGACGGCTACTGATATTGAAAGTTAACTATCTAAAGTGGCAATAGACCGACCACATACAGTACATACACATAGATATATACCTATATAATATATGTATGTGCGTCTAAGACCCGATACCTAATAGGATAAAGATTAAAGACTGATTTGCCCAAATTTATTACATGTGAGTCAAATCATCCTTTCTTTTTGTAGCATAGCTACAGACACACAAATAAAGACGACAAACTTAAAACGCCTGTTACGGTTAATCATTACCGCTCGCGGTATCGCAACTTTTTGATAACGAACGTACCTACATACATCTAGGTACTAAGTAATTAATGACAGTTAGCCCCTGTTCCACAATGTCTGGTTAGTCGCTACCTGTCGGATAAAATACATGCTGTCACTGTCTAAAAAATAATAACAGAAAGTGACAGTATGTATTTTATCCGTCAGGTAGCCACTAACCAGACATTGTGGAACAGACCCTTATAGTTATAATTAATTACAAATTATTTTTTACCAAAACAGTAACAGGTTGGTCTAGCCATTTAAAAAAGCTGCAGTGAGTCTGTCTGCAGCGCAAAGTTGACCTCATCAAGTAAATAATTGATGATATGAATTTGGTGTTACGGTAAATACTTTATAGGTTACTGTAAATTCTGAATGTGAGTTAAGTGCGACGCAAAACTTTTGTCACGTCTTGGCGTGCTAGTCTTGCACCCCGTGGCTTTCAGTATGACATTGCAACTAGCATATTATACTCACTGTCATCAGCATGTTTGCTGGTAGTCCCGAAGTGGCCATCAGCAGAAATGTAGAGCAGCAGCGCTCCATTATGTGGAAGGTCCTTGCATCCACTGCTGAGGTACACCAGCACTTGGTGGAGAGACGGCTTGAACAGCAGGTACTTGTGCGGGTTCTCGCGGTTGTTAGTGTAGTCCAGATAACCTGGAAGCGGAGATAAGAATGGGTAATTACGCGCCGGTATTAGGTTACGCTGGCAAAGTCGCATAAAACACATCTGGTAAAAATACGCAAAACGCAAGGAGTAGCGGGAATGAAAGAGAAGATGAAGAAGAAGAAAACCCAATTCGCATTTATACAATTTTATACCGCATGTGCAATTTTCTGTCATATCAAAGTTAATGCAAGCAATAGAAATACCTAACAAATGTTTCATATGTATTGCAAGAGATATCTTTCGAACGTTCTTGCAATGACGGTTTTGCAATGTCGCTAAGTGCAGTAAATTTAAACAGAAACATCCTGAATGCAACCAATAGAACAATGCTACTGGAGGGTCACTCTATCTGACGAAAAACTAAGTTTCGGAGCGCGGCTGCGCTACCCCCGACTCTATCTTATTTTATTAAACGTGCCGATTGCACGATAGCTCTCTTCGTTCCTTTTTCGTCAGAATAGAGTAGCCCTCCTGATGGCTCCTAACCTGTCAACGCTTGCATATCCGGTATCGTTACTACCTGCACTTTAAATGGCGTCCTACATTATTGTCTGGTTATCGATAGTCTATCGATAGTGGCACATTTAGCCACAGAATATCGCCAGCACAACGTATAAGTAGTTTTAAATTGATTTCTCTAGATCGCGAAGTAAATTAATAACATTTACGAAGTAATTAGAGTCAAATTCAATGCATTTTTTATCCGTTGTCAAAACAAGTTTGCGATAGGTACAGTGTTGTTAAAACAACGTAAAACACGTTTTGTATAGCTCCTTTCGGTGTTATAAAATAAATAAAATATATTTAACTCAGATACCTAATAATATCCATAGAGTAACATTTAGATTAAACTTAAATTATAAAAAACACTCATTACATACCTACATGCACGAGATCATAATAAAATAAAATTCCTACAATTAATTTACCACACAATCCACATAAAATCAAATGAGTACAAAATGGTGATTTTTATTAAAGTTACGAGTGTTTACAAACACACTTATTTTTTATAAACATAAGATAAACAACAAATTGTACTCGACGACTCGACTCCGGTGGATTACAAATATAGGAAATCTTGTGAATAGTATTAGAATAGTAATATATTTGTATGAAGGCACGCGATCGCTTGCACAGAGAAGTACATACACTCGCGAGCAACCAAATCGACTCAAGCCTTGACGGCGCAAACATACATTAATACAAGTAAAATTATGAATAGAAATAATAAAAATGATATGTCATTTAAAAGCTTAAGATGTCAGCTTTAATTTGATATCATTATTATTGAAATCCATTCATCATTTTTGAAATAAATGATGTCTGAACGCAATTGTAGGAAAAACGGGAATTTAGGAAAAAAGGGTATGGGTATCGTATTATACAAATTAAACAAAAAATGTTAAGATAAAAATTTATTTATTTAAATCAATACTTTGTATTGCCCCCTCTTGCCCTAATTACAGCCTGCAGCCTGTTTCTCATAGACCTTATCAACTTTTTGACAGTTTCCTGAGGAATGCCGTCCCACTCCTCTAATAAAGCTGTCTTCAGCTCGTCCACGCTTGCAGGGACTGGATTCCTGGCCCGAACTCTTCTTTTGAGCTCGTCCCATAAGTGTTCGATGGGATTCAGGTCAGGACTGAGCGCAGGCCAGTCCATCGTGCGCAATTCCTTCTCTCTCAGAAACTGCCGACTGACTCGTGCCGTGTGGCAGCGGGCATTGTCGTGCATTAGCACGAAGTCTTCACCGACAAATTCTGCATAGGGCACAACATGACCGAGTAGAATGTCGGTGATGTACCGATCAGCTGTTAACCCGCCTCCTCGGCCGCCTCCAGGCACGAAAACAAGTGCGGTTTTTCCCTCTAGAGAAATACCAGCCCACATCATGCAGGAACCGCCGCCATATGCTACTGTTTCAGCGAAACAACATTGGGCAAATCGTTCCCCCGGACGCCGGTAGACCCGGCCTCTCCTGTCACTGCCATGCAGACACACTCTGCACTCATCAGTAAACAGGACCGACCGCCATTGCGCAATGCTCCAATCGAGATGCTCTCGAGCAAACTGAAGACGCGCTTGTCGGTGGCCTGCAGTCAATTTGGGGCCTGATGCAGGTCTTTTTGGTGTCAAGTTGGCTTCCTTCAAGCGTCTTCTCACTGTCCACTCGCTGACAGCCACTTGTCGTACACGTCTCAGTTCTTGCTGCACATCAACGCCCGTAAGGTGTCGATTGCGCAGCGAGGTTGAGACAATGAAGCGGTCGTCTCTCTCTGAAGTGCAGCGGTGGCGGCCCGTTCTTGGTCTTCGATTGAAGGCACCAGTCTCTTGGAACCGTCTGTATACTCGGGATACAGCAGACTGGCTCAAGTGGAGCTGGGCAGCGACTGCTCGCTGACTTAACCCTTGTTGCAGCAAGGCAACAACTTGAGCAGCTTCTTCTGGTGTGGTATCCATGGGTTTGCGAAAACAAGGAATACAATGCAACGAGATGTGTACCGGTCAACTTGCAACAAGCGACTGATAAGGTACACCGGATGTGGAAAGGTTTTATAGCGGGATCAGGTAGCGCAAGGCGTGGATTCCTAATGAGGTAATTAACACTGACGGGCAATTAAAATGCGTCATTAAATCTGCGCTTAGTTTTTTTTTATGGTATTGATCTTAATTGAAAGCCTAATTCTTCAGCTTTCGAATGACATATCACTTTTATATTTACCATTTATCGTTTTAGGAAAATCAATGTATATGTGCGCCGTGAAGGCTTGAGTCGATTTGGTTGCTCGCGAGTGTACTTATCGAGAAAACTCCATCTCAAATATATTGAAAGCTTGAAGGTTTACCGATAAATATAAAGTTGTGCCTAAACATTCTAACTAAATATACCGGTATTGCAGAAGAGATAAAGTTAACTGAAGGGTAGTAACTCAGATGTTGAGTTTAAACAACTTGTGTTCAAACTGATCAGCTGATTAAAGAGTAAGTAGAATTTGAAATTCGCAAAAACAACAAAAGTTTTATCCTTAGTCACAACACTCACAACTCACATCGATACAACACAACATTAATGGTGGTCTTCGATCAGCGAGGTAAGACAAAACTAAAAAAACTTTACAGATTAAAAAAATCTTTCAACTCAATTCTGGTCTCGCATCTCGCATCGCCGGTAGAAGACCACATTTAGGCTTACTATGTCCTTTTCACCCCAAACTCTTTCGTAGCGCGAGCAGCATATAAGGTTCCACTCGAGTCACGTACAGGAGCTTCAACCCCCCCAGAATAGAATAGAATAGAAAAGAATAGTACGAACCTCGGGCAGCGGGGGCACCCGGGGTGGAAGGGTAGCCGCGAGCGCGCGGAGACCCATCATAGGTGGGCAGGAAATCTTCACGAGACTCACGTTCCAGGGTCTGCAGGATCCTGAACATGTCCATGGTGAGCTCGGAGAACTTGACCTGCTCGGAGCGGCTGCCGATGATCACTATCTCCTCCAGAGTGAGGGTCATCAGGTGGGACCGCTCGACCGGGGCCGACGTCAGAGCGGTTAACCTAGGGAAGAATGTTGAAGTGAAAATTCAAGTCCCGTGTGCTTAAAACTCAACGTGATTATGTCATTGCAAATTATAATGTTTGTATCAAACTTATGATTTTATGGAATATCGTTCCGTGATTATACAAAAATTCTCTCTTTTTGTATACTGACTGACGATTTACTCTAGACACCGAATCTCGAAGATTTACAGTAAATAATCATTTTGCTGAAATTTCGCAGGGTATAAAGTTTTTGGAATAAGGGTGCGATGATGGTGACATACCTGTGGCTGAGGGTGACGGGGAAGTTGTCGTCAGTGAGCACCATGACAGCTGGCTCGGCCTTCACGAACGACTTGACCTCATCGACCACCACCGACCACTCCATCTGGTCCTCCGGGTCATAAGTGTTCCCATAATCAACTATCTGGTTAACTAGTTCCTTAATTAACTCCCTCACTAACTTCATCTTCTTAAGTAGCAGGCATACTACTATAAATCTAGCATAATATCTCAACTTTTTGACCATCAAGTCGGATCTGTCTTCCTTGACGGCTTTTGTATAGTAAGAGCGACCGCGTATAGCGTAGTAGAAAGAGTATGCCTCGTTCAAATAAGCCGTCTCGCTAGTCCGCAAGCTGAAATAAAATATAGGTATCATGATTTGCTTATTATGTGGGTAAGGTATGTATGTATATATTGTAGCTTTCAGGAAATTGAAAAGCAGTTTTTAAAACATCTGTTTTAAAATCTTACTAGAAGTGGTAGTAGAGTTGCCCGATTTTGGAAGCGATTTCCCCGATCTGCCAACGTTTTAGGCCATACTTCATATCCAGCGTCTCCCGGTGTTGTTGCTGATACTTCCATATCTTGGTGTACACATCGAATGTCCTCCCGAAATGGGCGTACCATTGCTTGTGCCCATACTGGGGGAGATCCCTGAAAATTTCCGTACATATAATAGAATGTAGAGAAGCAAGTGTATCAATTGTTAAATTATTTTTTTTAAGTTACTAGATAATTATGTACTTCTATAGGAAAGTGTAATAACTGTAGCGGTGATTCTAAGCCTAAGCGGCGGTCTCCACAGGCGAGAGAATCGTGACTATAGTCCGTTCTTCTATCGTCGGGTAGTCTCCACAGAGTTTAAAGGCGGTCGGTTGAGAATAGTCCCAGCTTTACGCCACATTACCTGAGTCCATTGAACAGTTGCTTGGACTTCTCGAGCAGATGGCAGAACTCGATGATGACCTTCCTCTCGTGTTCGGTGAGGTTGGCGTGGGAGCCCACCATGCTGGAGTCGGAGAGGCGAAGGGGCCCCGGGGGGAGGCCCCTTCGCCTGTAGTGGCTTGGCCCCGGGTGCGTGTTGAAATCGCTCTCTTCCGGGGCGTAGAATTGTTGAGCACTGCAACAATAATGTCTAAGCATAATAGCCTATAGAACAATGCGGTCTCGAATACTCAATGATAAGGGGTGATGCACAAATAAATGACTTTCCAAAACAGCGCAGCAGTATTTCTCAGTACTATATAAAATGTAGTTTTTAGAGTTTTTTTATAAGAACTCGTAGTTTGCGAGCGTCCATAGGCGTTAGTACGCATTTAGAATCTATATAGGTATGAGCAATCGTTCGTCCAATCCAATTACTACAGTGACATAAATGGAAAATTAAGTAAGTAATCGCGTAATTCCTTCTGACTGTACATAACTTTCAAAAACACATTTTAGAAAAAGGAAAGTTCTAAAATATTTTCTTGAAAAGGGTAAAGCTTTGCTTTGATGGAACAAATAGAACAAACGTTAAAGAATAAAGATGTAAACAAACAAGTTATTTCATACAAAGGAGAGGCCGCCAAAATTTCGACCAAGTTATATTCCATTTATATCTGACCTGAAAACTGAGACTTTTAGATATTCATGAATACAGAGCAAGAGACTATTACAATATAACACGAATACAAATACAGTGCAAAACCGAACGAGATGTTTAGGTCTGAAAGGTCCCTACGATCTACATGCAATCGATCTAATTAACCCATTAGTAACAAAATACTACTCCCTACTGAGAACATGGATGTAAAAATAAACACACTGAGTTAACCATTGACTGAGAAAACTAAGTACCTAGGTGGGAGTTATGTTATAGTGACGTCTACTTATTTAGATCTATTGAGCTCATAATATTATTAAGTAATAAGTTTACATGCTGAAAGTAAAATTATAAGTACTATGATAACTAAACAAGGAAATCTAAAGTCAAAACCATCTTATAACTAAATGGTCTAGACGCGAAAGTTTGTATAAATTGCCTACCCATACTTAAAAACTACTGAACGATATTTCATGAAAAGTGGAATGCAGGAAATGGCTCCCAGGATTATAATATAGGCTTTATCCCGGAACTCCCACGGAAAACTTGTAATAGCAAACCAAAGCGTGCTTACGACAGCTAGGGTAATATACACTCACAAGCAATGAAAAAGATCCAATGAGAAAAGATCCAAATTATTCCTAAACGGAAAGGGCTAGTCTGTTTTTTTTTATCTCAGATACTAAATAGGCAGATTTTGAATAATTCATCAACAGTCGATTTTCGCGCGATTAAGTGACGTATCGTTCTATTGGCGGGACAATCGTCTGTTGATAAACAGTTCGGAATCTGTCAGTTTAGTATCTGGGATAAAAAAATTGTCTTTAGAGTGTATATTTAAGTTACAGACAGATTTTGAATGATTCATCAACAGTCGATTGTCCCGCGATTAAGTGACGTATCATTCTATTGGCGGGAAAACCGACTGTTAATGAACCGTTCGGAATCTGTCAGTTTAGTATCTGAGATTAAAAACACAGACTAGAGTGTATATTTAAGTTATGTCTGCGTGGCCGCCATCATCGGCATCGCTCGGCCAACATACCACTCACTGGCCAGGCGAGGCTGCGGCTGAGGCGCATAGATGCCCACGGTTGGTTTAGACAGAGAATTCGATTATCCGAGAATTCGACTACACCAACTATTCTAATATATTACATAACGCGTCTTTGTACCTTCTCCTTGTTTGGTTTAAAAGACCTTTCGTACATCAATAAACACTTCTGAGTTCACTCGCTACTGCATCTTACAAAGACACGTTTTAAAAGATATGCTTCGTATCTTGTTTAGAGTTTACACGATTTATGCATTTGTTACTAATCAAATTTATTTAAATTGCCTATTGTACGTTGTTTCTATTCCTAATCTGTAAGTATGTTGCCCCATATTGTTGTAATGTACATAAAGCGATTCTAGAGGTAAGTACTCGAGATGATTGAAATCCGGAATAGGTTAATGATTCAAAAAGATTATAGGAATCCAAAGTTTAATAACAAAAAAAATAAACGGCGGTTTTCATAAAAATAACTCACATCAGCTTCACGCAAATAAATATAGTTTACGGCACGTGTAACCTTAACATTTAACAGAAGTAATATATAATAATATGTATTCAGTTTGGGATAACACTGACCTGCTTTCCGATTGGTCTCTAATTTAGGACAACTGGGGCCCTATTGCGAAGTGAAAATGAAGTATCATTTACGAAGTAGGTAATACAATAAATAGGTAATACAATAAGTGCCAAATTAAAT
The DNA here is from genome assembly GCF_932276165.1 of Plutella xylostella. Taxonomy (NCBI): domain Eukaryota; kingdom Metazoa; phylum Arthropoda; class Insecta; order Lepidoptera; family Plutellidae; genus Plutella; species Plutella xylostella. The sequence continues at coordinate 10,287,215 of NC_064012.1, forward strand.
TCAATTTTGAATCCTAAAATCGTTATCAAAACAAGTCTGCGATAGGGGGCGGTGGTAGCTTAGTTGGGTAAGCGCCCGCTTCTCATCGGGATGCGGGTTCGAATCCCGGCGCTGACATATTGTACCAATAACTTCTTTGAGTTTAAGTGCATTGTATACCATCGCTCTTACGGTGAAGAAAAACATCGTGAGGAAACCTGCATATATCTAGATTAAGCATATCTGGATATGTGAACCCACCAACCCGCAGTAGACCAGCGTGGTGGGAAATGGTCCAAGCTTAGAAAGGCAGTTTAGACGTTGGGGATATGCACAAAGGTACAGAATAGAATAGAATAGGGGGCTGGCTGGGACTATTACAAAGAATCAAATGACAATGGGCGTTTTGGGACCTATGTCCAATAAAGATGAGACATAAATCGTTGGATAGTTCTTTTCAAGTGAGCAAAAAAGTATTATGACGACAAATCCGTATAAGTTGTCCATTTTGAAATATATTCGTCGGAAGAAAGTATTTTTCTATGGCATTGCACTCTCTTTCCTGATGACAGTTAGGGCGTAATACACGTAAACACGTATTATTGAAATTGGAGAAATTACTTTCAACTGGTTTTATTTAATGAGATAATAAACAAATATAATATTATTATATGAAATATGATCATTTCGTTATAAAAATTAAAAATGAATGTGAAAAACTAACAAAAACATTAAAATTACAGAAATAAAATATAAAAACTTTCAAGGTAAGATTATTCTAATTGGACAGTAAATCAAGACAAGCGCTTCCGTTATTCATATTCTGCAAAAAAATATTTTTTCAACGACGTATCACTCATTTCTATTGGTGCTGGTCCCAGCTTCCATATATTGGTGCCCATCATCATTTTATACAGGAATTAAATCTTGATTATCATGTAAATTTATTCAGGACATACAATAAGTAGTAGTAATTCTTCGCCTATGTACAAAATTAATTTATGTGCAATAAAGAATTTATTAATAATAGTTGTTAAGAAAATTAGTTGAAGCAATAAACAAATTTCGATTTTTTATTTTGATTTTGAATAAGTGGACAAGTAGGTATATTGTACTAAAAAGAAGTGCTTTTTAAACACCTTGTGTAAATAAAACAGGTTGAATTATATCCAACTATTTAAATGTAACCAACAAGTAAATAAATTTATCAATTTTCTGGAATCGCACTCTATTTAATTGCTTCCGAACGAACAATTATCACAATTGGAATATAGTAATGGACTGGACCGTATGGATCGGAGATCATAAGCCTTTGAGTCGCAACCTTGAACTTCAGTGGAAACACTGGAAACAATCACTTAGCATCACCACCTCACAGGAACAATAACATTGTGTGTCTTGATATCTCTCGATCCTCCTAAGCAACAATTAAGTAATTTGCGGTACTATTTGTAGATAAGTCTATAAATCATCTTAAAAAGGGAATCCATTATCAATTACCAATGATTGGATCATCGTGGTTATCTTATGCTAATCTTTGTGGTATAAGGTATCTTGGACCTGGCCCAGTAGAAATAATGTTGTGCATAATCACATCAAAAATACTTATAAGCATTTCTCGTGGGATTTCCAGGTTAAAAAGTAGCAAATCAGTTAATCCAGGGTGTCAGCTTACTACATTCCAATATCTTAAAAATGGCCCAGCCGTGAACTCGTTAGTATATAAGATTAAGAAACATCCAGACTAACAAACTTTTACATGAATAATTTTAATAGGACATATAATTATTAATTCAATTGTGTTACTGGCAATGTTAATTTCACAGATTTATCTACTGTTACTCGATAAGACATGATTTTAAACTGAGATCAACAACAACTAGTACACACATGGCGTTTCAATTTAACTTTGCGATAGCAAAATGCAAAGTAATAAGTTGTTTCTTGACACTATCGATCGTACTTTACTTGGATTAGTTGATCAAGTAGTCGATAATACTTGTTTTAATTTTTAAATTATATTAAGCACTAGTTAATAATACTTCGACCGGCGACCGAATGGCGTAGTGGTAAGTGACCCTGACTACTGAGCCGAAGGGGTTCGATTCCCGGCTGGGGCAGATATTTGTTTAAACACAGATATTTGTTCTCGGGTCTTGGATGTGCCCGTAAAATGGCAATAGGCCCGCCCCCTATTACATTGGGACTAATATAACACTCTGGCGAAAAGTGGGTGCAGCAATGCACCTCTGCCTACCCCGCAAGCAAATTAGCTTTAAATAATCGATCACTTTTATTGTTAAAAATGTCTACGATAATAATCTTAGCGTAAGTTTACTACGGATTATCTTGGATTATTCACTAAACCTTGGCTAAACCATAATTTTTGAAGTTCACAAACCCGAATTTGGAGCATGTGGAATTCTTAAACCTACCTACATTATATTAGATTCGTGGTTAGCCTGCGAACAACAAGGAATATATTTCAACAAGCACAAAATCGCCCTCGGCCATTCCATTACATGAGCTTTAAATTAACACATTACTGGTGTTAAAGGGTTAAAATTTAAAACGATAAACGTGTTTGCCTAAATAACACCTCTCCTGCTTTAATCAGGTAAGTAAGGTATTCAGATTAAATTGAATTGCTATTTCATGAAAATTTTGGTATTAATCACGAATTTTAAGTCCTTAAAAATCTTGTTACTTACACATATACACACACACACACACACACGTACGTATGTATTATACGTTTTGTAGTTATTCACATTCACGTACCTTGTCAAACAAACAAACCGCATTTTTTTTTAAATAATGAAGCAGCGACAACTTTTGAAAGGTAAAAAAGTGTATAGCTACTTATCTACTTATCTAGCGGACTCTATTAACAAACAAATGTTCAAATCCATGGCGCGTTTGCTAAACGTGATTACATGAATTAAATCCAGCAATGACGATTATTTTGTAGATATGTTTATAGACCACATTGTATAGCCACATTATCCCTGCGTCAGTGCAGGTAATATATAAATATAAACACTCACAAATTATACTAATGTACTCCCTTGCGGGGTAGGCAAAGGTGCATTGCTGCACCCACTTTTCGCCAGTGTTATATCAGGCCCAATGTAATAGGGGGCGGGCCTATTGCCATTTTACGGGCACATCCAAGACCCGAGAACAAATATCTGTGTTTAAACAAATATCTGCCCCAGCCGGGAATCGAACCCGGGACCTTCGGCTCAGTAGTCAGGGTCACTAACCAGTACACCATCCGGTCGTCTATATGCAGGTAATAATGAACAAATTATTCCATTTGATGGTACGAGTGAGGGGATAAACTCAATAATCTTTACTCAGTCGATAGCGGCAGTAGATCAAACAAAACTGTAGCGCTAACCGCAACTCTATCTCGTTGTGTTAAGCGATTGCGCGACATTCTCGTTCGTTCGATTGTCGATTTCTAGAGTGACCCCAGTAGTGCGGGTAGAGGCCGATCCCGTACATTACTGTGCTTAATCCTAATCCTAACTATCCTAATTATCCTAACTAATATTATAAATGCGAAAGTAACTGTGTCTGTCTGTCTGTCTGTTACTCTTTCACGCCAAAACTACTGAACGGATTTGAATGGGATTTGGTATGCATATGGTCTAGACCCTGGGAAAGAACATAGGCTACTTTTATCCCGGAATTCCCACGGGAAAACGTTTTAATGCGAAGCGAAGCGCGCGGGAACAGCTAGTGTATAATATTTGCAAAACTTTTGAATCTACTTTACAGTTACACTCGCACTAAACAGTGTCTGAATCGGCCCTTATAGGAGAGTCCTGTGTAGAGCACAAACATGATTACACTACGGCTGAAAGCCAAGGTCAGAGGTTACCAATTTAATAAGTCCATGAATTCCATATTTGGGAGATCATTAATTTACGAATATAATTATAATGACCATTATAGTACATTATTCTCTTGCGTCTGCTGTATGAATTACAAATTGGATTTATCTATTAGCTGTTCCCGCGAGCTTCGCTTCGCCTTAAAAAGTTTTCCCGTGGGAATTACGCGATAAAAAGTAGCTTCGAATCCATTGACGAAACAAGTGTACCTACTTAATTCTTTTTAATTATTTACTAATGTATTTATTAGATACTAGCAGTTCCTGCAAGCTTCGCTTTGCCTTAAAAAAATCCGTTAGAATTCTGCGATAAAAAAATTGCTTATGTGTAAATCCAGTCAGCTAACTCCATAGAAAATTTAATTAAAATTTGACATGTAGAGATAACGAACATACACACACACACATACTCACAAACTTTCGCCTTTATAATACTAGTAGGATTGTTTCGTCGAATCCATTGACGAAACAAGTCTATTTATTTTAATGTTATGATTACATATTTAAATTAAAACATTTTTTCTAAATTAGTAAAAGTTCTTATAAAGCTTCAAATTATATGGGTTCCGTAGATTATAAATACATTAAATATTCTCAGCAAACATAACCAACATGTTTTATTAAAATGTTTATATCAAAAAATACTTTTTATATCTCATTGAAACTAACTTTCAATTGTCCACAATTTTTTATCCATATCGAAATAAGTCTAACCTCCCGTGAATGCGCAAGCCATGTTGACAATACGTATCTTCAATATGAATGTCGAACTCAATTCACTGCACTCCTCAGCTTGTTAGCAAATACGCGTTGTAGCATCTTGCAACTGGGGGGGGTCACTCTATCTACAGGGTGTTGCAAAAAGGGTATACTTAGCCGAAAAGGGGTGACTCAGAGGGTCATTCTGAACAACTTTTGTTCTACAAGTTGTGGAAATTCGCGAAAAAAAATATTCATTCTCCATAGTAAAAAGACACGTGACCTACAAAGCTTTCTATGGTTTGTTTTCATTAATTTTCAAAACTTCTAGAAGAAAGTTGTTCAGAATGACCCCCCGAGTCACCTTTTCGGCTTATACCCTTTTTCGGAGTGGTCCTGCACAAGCCACGACTATATATTTCGTTGTATTTAAACGTGCCGATTGCACGAAAGGTCTCCTTCGTCCGTTTTTAGTCAGTAACCCTACTGAGCCGATTGAAAGCAAATGCAAGTTCACACCCGATAACTCTAGCTAGTTAATCACACCTTACCACATGGCCTAGTGTAGGTATTACTTAACCGATCGAGCAGTGAAAATATCTCAACATTCGTATGGCAAAGAGCTAGGGCAGCACGCGCGACCGAGCCTTAAGGGTCGATTACACCTAACGAGTACAGTGGTGAGACAGTATCCTCGGCTGATCCTCGACCAATGAACGGCTAGCAAGTGACCGAGTGCGCGGCCGAGGACACTGACTCGCCACTGTACTCGTTAGGTGTAATCGAGCCATTAGAAATAAGTGTTTACTCGCCACTACTCGAATCGTAAATGCAGATGGACTTGTTTCACTTCTTTACACCGGCTATGTTACCAGTTTACCACTACCGGACCGTGATCTATTCTAGCTCTGCCCAGGATAGTGTAACTCTACTGAGCTAGGCTAGGCTAGAGTTAGAAAGCTAGCAAGACAGTACTTCTGGCTTTGAGTAGACAAAACTATATTTATTTCTGAAAGCCAGTACTTACTACCTTGCTAGCTTACTGACGCTTGCTATCGTCCCTTGAGAACCTAGACTCCTATAGCCACTCCCGAGCAATGAAAACTACCAAGAAACGGCAATGGCAGGTGGAACTTTTTCATTGCCCGCTGGTATATCTACATGACCAAAACTAAACACGAACATTTTCCTTTAGACCGTTCATTGTGACTATGTATTTTTTCTTGTTGTCTTAACGTGTAAAAAAAAAGTTTTGCAATTGTTCTTTAGTTAGTTTAAAAAAAATTATAATATTAAAGGTCACGCAGAGTAAGCGCAGAGTATATATACTTAAATGATAAAACAAAAAACACGAATAATAATGTCTCTCTACCTCTCTACCAACTCGATCGAAGTGGCTTGGCATTGACATTGGGTTTTACTTATTCGGAATCGGCACATTGTAAACAAATAATATGTTGCTGCAAAATTATTTAATAGCAGTTGATGGCAGTTCCCATTACAAATTAATACACGTGCCAAAGAGTTATACAAATATTATAATTTCGTGAAAATTACAAAGTTGCGAGAGCGCCGAGAGCGACAAGAGAAATTTCCGAGAAAAAAATGGACACAACATTCGAAAATATTTATTTATTTATTGAAACATGCAAGTAATAATGTACTTACTATGTTCGGAAATTTGTAGTGGTTGGATAATTAATAGTGTTGTGATTGTGGTGCGTTTCGGAAGAGCCCTACATATCAGAAGCACGATAATGGTTGGCTCATGATAGTAATGACGTTGTTAATTATTTTTTATTAAATATCAAACGCAAATAATTATATTTTAGTAATCAAATTTCATCCCACTTTGTCTTTTTATTTCATTAAGTGGAGTAAATTAATTAATATTATTTACTGTGCTAAATAGTTTTCTGTCCACAAACTAATTTGTTACAAACTAACTTGAATTGTGTTGCATGTAAATAAAGCCTTCGTATGTTTTCAACCATTTTGCTGTGCATATTTATTGCGGAATGTGTGAGTTTTGCTTTACATTTTTATGGTTTTATTTGTAGTGAACCCACTTTATATTTGTGCGAGAGAGGTAGGACGTCACAGTGCCGATGGAAGCGTCATATTTAAACGAATTTTTACACGGATGTATTGGAAATTTTATAAAGGCTTTTAAATTGACAAAGTATTTAACTTAAATTGAGTAGATTACAGGTTTAAAGTGACAAGAGATTTCCATCACTCACATAACACAAAGAGATGGATCACCGAAACAACTGGAGACCTAGGTGAGGGTTACTCTATACTGACGAAAAACGAACTAAAGAAAGCTGTGTCGTGCAGTCGACGCTCAGCGCTGTGAAACTTAGTTGTACCTCTTTAAAGTGACCCCCCAAGACCGGCCGCTTTACATGTCCATCAGTATGGAATCGAAGGTCAATGATGATCATGGATGGACGAGATAGAACCAACTTTACCACAAAGTTAAATAACACTCATTACGTGTTTTAAATAACATCCCAGCCCGGACATTTATTCAACATGATTTATGTCAACCTGTTTTTACATGAGGGTTTCCATCGCAGGTTTCCGTGAGTTCAGGACACATTGAATTAAAACTTCAGTGCCGTGACCACTAGCCCTGAAAATCTCGTTGAAACGCTGCGCGTCGCGATAATTGGATAAAACAAAATGGAAAGTCATTTTTAGTTACAGTCAGTTTACTTCCACGTACGGCTTAGTTTATTTATATTTTCTGTGATTTTTTTTAATCCACTGTCAACGTCTCTGAAATCTAAAAGTTAGAGTTTTGGTTCTAATTAAGTATCGTATAATTATGTTTATACACCAGAAAGGCAGTTAAATTTCCTCACCGAAATATCAGCAAGGCCAGTACCCTAGTCAATAATTTATCATCGCTGAAGTACAGAAAATCAAATTGCATTACAATACCATTATAATAGCCAATATAACCTAATGCAATTTCATGATCAGACGACAGTTACATTAGTTCTGAAAGTAGGCTAGTTTAGATGAATAGGTATACAGGTATAGAAGCACATACAGTATACATCATCATCATCATAGCGACGCATCACGTACAGTTTACATGGACACTTAATTTCATTCATAAACTAATTATTTACATGTAATTTTAACAGTACACCTGTATGTTACCTTACCGAGTCAGAATTATTGACATACCTAACTTGTATGGAACTGACAGAGGTTGACCGAAACCGATAAACTTCCGATAAACAATATTTATTAGGGATTGTTGATTGCTAATGATTTGATGGTGGTAACTGGTAACGCATTAAAGAATTTTATATCCTAAGACTTAGTCACCACGATTGTTGTACAATTATAGTATTCCCCTTTTTTGGGAAAATGGTAATAGTGGGTTGCACTAGCAAAGTATGATAGCAAAGCTAATATGCAACTAAGACGTATATGGAAGAAAATAACGTATCATTTTCTCATGTTAGAATACCCATTAGATAAAGATCCTAACAATAGCTCGTACCTTTTTATTAAAACGTGAAATTGGAAACCATAATGCGGAAAGATTTTAACAATGCACGTCTTTTATCTTCTACGTATATAAAAATCTCCTGCCTCTGTATGACTGACTTAGAATTTACGCACATACGAAACTATATTAACCCATTCTCTTGAAACTTGTAGTTAATGTTCTTTGTATGACGTAGGTACCCGCTATAAGAAAAGATTTACCAAAATTTAACCCCTAAAAGCTAAAGGGGTTAAAAGGGGATTGTTTTGTAGGGGGAATAGTGTATGGGATACGGCGCTGCCACATGAAGGGGATATAAGGGAATTTTGCTACTATACCTAATAACAAAAAAAAATCCTTGGGGGGGGGACAGGAACGGGAAAAAAACATATTACACAAACAAAGGTTGGTTGGAAGAAATTGCTTCTTGGCAATAAGCCCGAATTGTATACACTACTTTTAAGTCCATTTTTTTGTAACTGTTTATTTTAGCATACAAAAAAGTGTTCATAAATAAATAGATTAACGAGAGAATTTTCTTCACGGGAAGGAAAGCATTCTAAGGCGAAGCGGATCTCGCGGCGGGGCAGCTAGTTAACAATATAATCCGTGGCGAGGAAAGCCCCACACGCGGCGATGTCACTACTTTAGACTGACAGCCATTGTCCACCTCTCATGCTCATGTATGAAAAATTTAATTCATCCTGCTATTTGTTTTCATTTTTCATCTATAATGCAAGGGTTGAAAACTACTTTCGAGATTGTAGGTAGGTAATTATTTTTAAAATATCCTTACCAATCTCCGAGAGACATCATCTAATTATGTTGTCATATTACGTGTGATTGAATGGTTTTTGGTTAGCATAACATTATTCATCGATAAATTTGCCCTCAATGTGTCGTCGCGCCGTCGAGAAAGACAAAGTTAACAAGCTTATAGCTCTTTCCATCTTATAACGAGATAAGTGACTTATTTGTATGAAAATCATACCATATAGAGTCATACATAATGCCGTAACTATAACATACTCGCCAAAGAAAGACCGATAAATTTCTTCTGTGGTAAATATAGGCAGCAGGCCTATGAACAAGTCAACGAGTCCACCCTCCGTCAACGGCAAAAAAATAATAAACTCACGACTCTCACGAGCAATGTATGGTAATATTCTGATCCGCAATTAAAATATTCTTAACTGTATTGCAGACGGCATCTTTCAAACTAAAGTATTTTCCGTTTAGGAGTAATTTTGGTTCTATGTCATCGGAACTTTTTCATTGCTCGCGAATATAACAACCCCGTTGATTTTTTGTTGTTGAAAACATTTGGAACTATAGCTTTTATTTAGATTTCTTTAGATTCGATTCGTAGGCATTCCTGCCAATACATTTACAACAACGTTTTCAAAACGATACATTCGCTTTCCAAATTTTGAAATACAACAAGCAGGAATACGGCACCTGGATAGTAGTACTGTGCGGTTTCGACTCAGAGCTGGGGGGTCACACTAATGACAAAAAACATAGCATCGAAGCGCTCGGCTACGCGAGCCTCGACTCCAGCTCCTTGTATTAAAGGGGCCTATTGCACGACAGCTTCTCTATCGTATACAGGGTGTTGCAAAAAGAGTATACTAAGCCGAAAGGGGGTGACTCAGGGGGTCATTCTGAACAACTTTTGTTCTACGAGTTTTGGAAATTCGCGAAAAAAAATATTAGTTCTCCATAGTAAAAAGTCACATGGCCAACAAAATTTATATGGAAAAGAATTTTTTGTTTTCGTGAATTTCCAAATCTATTAGAACAAAAGTTGTTCAGAATAGCCCCCTGAGTCACCCCCTATCGGCTTAGTATACACTTTTTGCCACAACCTGTAGAGTAAACCTCCTGCTGCCATGGTATTTGAGTATCTGCAGATAGATCGCAAGGGTGCATAAAGGATCCGCATCCACATACGGTGACACAAGCTCTAAGTTTACACGAAAATCCGCCCGCATCCCTTTATCACAGCCATTCCTTACCGCGACCACAGCTAGTAGCGTAAACACACTCACGACTATAGGCGAGGGATGAAAAAGTTCCAACTACAAACTGAAATAAAAAAATACAAAACATTTTTTTTTCTAATTCTAATATTTTAATCGACATAAAATTAATACAAAATGTCGACATAAAGTTATCCCAATTAAAATATATAAAGGTATATATAATGTATTTTTTCTTACTTGTCGTAGATTTTGAGCAATCTTTGAGTGTCTTTTTATTTGAATTAATTTAAAAACTAAGTTACATATAAAATAAAAAATAATGACAAATGAAGTACAAGCAAAAATAATTGATTTCGTAACTAAACCATTTATTTTGGCCGTAGTTTAATTATTTAATAGTATTTTAATTAAAAAGACACACAAAGATTGTTTACCTTTTTCGCCAAATAAGAATATTTACAAATAATTACGTTTTTAGTCGGTAAAATCTGATGCGCTGTTAATATGTAAAAATCCCAGAGAAGGTAAGTAAAAATGTATTTGAATGTTGCAGGCGGCGCGGCGTTATTAAGCTAGCTATTTTCGTTTAGGAGGATTGGTGTTTTGCTCACTGGAACATTTTCATTGCTTGTTTGTGTATTTACTTTTTGGCGAAGAAGCTAGTACTTATCAGTGCAATTTATGTTAAAATTCTTTATGAAAGTTAATAATGAGTTGAAGATGTTTCAATTTAATTTAAGTTGCCATGATGAAATGCAAAATTTCGACATACAGTCTCATTTCTTCATAAATGAGTTCTTCGCAGGATCCTTGTTTCAAAAATAAAGAGAAACAGTACGATATAAATAACTTACCTACTTCTAGGAAATACATCACGGTAGCGTTCAATGCAATATTACTTAGTGACAAAGATAAAGTTGTCCGTTACTTTTTAATAACAGTATAATTTTATGAAAAACTGGCTGTTGTACCATATTTTAGAATATTTTTTCGTGGAAATGTACTTTGAAAGTACGCAATTAACTTCTTGGTCTCACCCGAGCGATCTATAGAACATATATTTGTTTTAAAAAGTACTTACTCCAAGAACTTTTCATATTCCTCGTCGTCGTAGGTCACCACCCTTATAGGTCCATGCCAGGCGACAACGTGACTGGGGGGGGAGATGCCGAGCGTCAGGCGCTGGATAGTGTCACTGTCCATATACTGGAACTCGCGAGGTACACTTGACAGCGGCTGCATAGGCTTGGCCTTAGACGTTGACGGGTACTCCCCAGGTAATTTCGATATAGCCGGCAGAACTCTGGCTTTAGACGTAGATGGTTGCTCTCCATGTAAGTTCGACACAGGTGGTAGACACCTGGCTTTAGACGTAGACGGTTGCTCCCCATCTAAGTGGGGTGGGTGAGTGCTAGCATGGGACTTAGACGGGTACTCCCCAGGTAATTTCGACACAGGCGGCAGAGATCTGACTTTAGATGTAGACGGTTGCTCCCCAGGTAATCTGGCTTTAGATGTAGACGGTTGCTCCCCAGGTAATCTGGTTTTAGATGTAGACGTTTGCTCCCCAGGTAATCTGGCTTTAGATGTAGACGGTTGCTCCCCAGGTAATCTGGTTTTAGATGTAGACGGTTGCTCCCCAGGTAATCTGGCTTTAGATTTAGACGGTTGCTCCTCAGGTAATCTGGCTTTAGATGTAGACGGCTGCTCCCCAGGTAAGTTCGACACTGGCGGGAGAGGCCTGGCATAAGATGTAGACGGGTACTCCCCAGGTAAATTTGACACAGGTGGATTAATCCTGGCACGAGACCTAGAAGGGCGCTCCCGAGGTAAGTCCGACACAGGCGGAAGAGATCTTCCATGAGACGTAGACGGGTACTCTCCATGTAATTTCGACACAGGCGGGCGAGATTTGGCATGAGACTTTGACAGATTCTCCTCAGGTAATTTCGACACAGGCGGGAGAGACTTAGTACGAGACGTAGACGTGTGCTGACGAGGTAAGTCCGACACAGACGGGAGAATCCTGCCATGAGACGTAGACGGATGCTCCCGAGGTACGTCCGGTGGGACAGTCCTGGCATGAGACGTAGACGGGTGCTGACGAGGTAAGTCGGGTGGGATAGACCTAGCATTAGACGGTTTTTCCCTTGGTAAGTCCGACACAGGCGGAAGAGGCCTGGCCTTAGACGTAGACGGGTGCGCGCGAGTTTTGTCCGACATGTTGGACCGAGCGAGCGGAGGTCGGGAGGTGCAACACCGGCGGCAGCGAGACACCGACTGACGCGGGCTGCACCGCCGCCTGTTGAATACACCCCGCAGCCTCCACACGCCGGACCAAGGGCTCGATTCTCGATACATCTATCGAGAATGTTTACCTATTCTTGAATTTTTTATTGAGAGGCGTATAATCTGTATTTCATCGACTTTTCTTTTATCTAGAACTAACGGGAAAAAGCTTGAATTTCACGACCGGTGACCTTGACATTTCGTCCTATTCAGTTACGTTTCCCGATTTCCACATAGGTAACATGGATACACACACATTTTGAAGCGCTCGGTACTACATAGGGGATTCCAACAGGTGGGTATTTTTATCACCGAATTGATTAGAAACGCCTCTCTTTTGTAGGCCATTCATGATGTACATGCACAGATAGCTGAGCTTCAAAACGGAGTTATTTTAATTACTAAATAGTTTTTTATCTGAATTGATCGAGATTGTTCTCAGCCAAGTTCATCAAACAAATATCTAAAGCCGAATTCCGCTCATATCTGGTAAATATGGCCGTACTATACTAAGTTATGATGGTTGTATGTAGGTGAAGTGTGTAACCCGCAAGCAACGAGTCAGACTACAGCTTTACGACTGCGATGTATCGGATATCAGAATACCAACGCGATAGTTTCGTAGACCGAAGAAGCGCTCTTAGCTTTCAGACCGTTCTAAGAATCACTGAAAGGCGAAGAGCGCACTCACCCAAATTGCTGATACTTACCTATGTCATATCGCTTTAGAACCGCTACCGTGCGCGATTACCGGGTGCACTGAGTTCAAAACACTTTCTCTTTGATATGATATCCGCAAATCTAGAGTGCTCCCCCCAGAGTGCGTTTGACATCTTCCGCTTCCATTATGTGAGAGTTGACGATCGAAAATACCTAACTTCGACTTTATTTTACTCGGATTTCGAATCAGGAAATTATTTCTCTTTCACATATTGATACAACTAGTGAAATCATGTTTCAATATTTCACGTTATCAATGTATTGGAACACTATTAAAATTTAAAGTTTTCGTTGAGATTACCCCGACCAGCCATACCTTTTAATAACAACAACAACAACACAGTACATCCGATACAATATATTCCGATATTCTCCAGTCACGTCAGTTCGATTGTGTCATAATCTCCATACAAGGTAAGCGGTTCTTGTCTAGTGCTTTATTGACTTTGCACCTCACTTACCTGGTTGCGATTTACGTACGCAGTAGGTATTGAGGTTTTTATTGTTATACGAGTAGAATGGAACTATCAGTTATACAGAATGTTGCAAAAAGGGTATACTAAGCCGAAAGGGGGTGACTCAGAGGGTCATTCTGGACAACTTTTGGTCTACAAATTTGAAAATTCATGAAAATTAATAAATATTTTCACGCGACTTTTTACTATGGAGAACGAATTATTTTTTTTCGCGAATTTCAAAAACTCGTAGAACAAAAGTTGTTTAGAATGACCCTCTGAGTCACCCCCTTTCGGCTTAGTATACCCCTTTTGCAACACCCTGTATAGCAGGGATATCGTTACGATCAACATAAATCGTCATCATCATAGGGTTTTATTATTGCTTCACCTAGGCACTGCCAAGTAGGCAGTGTAGTCCCCCGTGTTATACATTATTATTACTATAAACGCGACCGGCAATCTTTGATTATTATATAATAAAAGCCGGCAATTAAATACTTAGGTACTTTCAGCACTGTTCCCCGTTACATTTCACAGCGTTTTCTTTTTAAAAGCTGATGATTTAGTATGGTAACAATATTGAACTATCCGCGGTTTCCTGATAAAAATCCTTTCCGTATAGGTACATAGAATCAGCGTCGCGGTGTCGGTTGAATATTTGATGAACAAATGCTCGTAGGGGTTGCACTTAGATTAACAATATACGAAGAAGATGGACTGTTAGTGCTAAAAAACGTCTCTGTAAGTAAAAACCCACTTCTACCACTTAGCTCATATTTTTAATGATTTGACATGATTTGTGACCTTATTTATTGGTACAATGGTTGTCATTAGGTTGAACTTAAAACGGTTTGACAGTAAACAAAATGAGGTTTTTTTATTTGTTTTTGTAAGTGACACACCATCTTGTTGGCATATTATGAATACAGGGTGACTTTTTAGTCAGTAACGAAATTGTAATATAACATTCCTTGGTTAAAAATATAACTTACGTGTATTTTCTTTCAGTACCTTTCAGTACTAAAATTATAAGATATTGGCACACAAAGTTTTCTCCAGAAAACCAAGACTCATGGTCACCGTGCGCGAGTAGCGCGAGTAGCGCGTCTGGCCACGCCCACTTGCCCGCGAATCCTAACTAAGCGAAAGTACCTAATTGTGTCTGTCTGTCTGTTACTCTTTCACGCCCAAAACTACTGAACGGATTTGAATGAAATTTGGTATACAGATGGTCTCGTCCTTGAAAAAGAACATAGGCTACTTTTTATCGCGGAATTCCCACACGAAAACTATTTAAGGCGAAGCCAAGCTCGCGGGAACAGCTAGTTTCAAATAAATTCATAAGTTGCTCAATGATTTTCCCCATACTTTTAAATAAAATATGGATTGATTATGGATTTTAACAGATAGTCCTTTAATAAATACCTATAACAGATCGATTAAATACGATCTTAAACGATTAGTTAGGATCCACTTCCGTTTTCACGACTTTGTAGTTGGACTGTAAGTAACAATAAGTATTTAGAATTTTAAGTTCTCATTTTGAGTGAATGTTTTTTATAATGTTCTTATGAGAAATAAAGTACCTTAAACCTTAAACCTTAAACCTACTTTCAAGGGGTTAGAGTTAGAACCGTCAAATTGCAATAAAAAATCCAAATCCAAGGGGACCTTACCGCAACACCGTAATTAGCACACACTTCCTCAATCACTGTATGATGAAGTATCAAATTGTTCGAAGTGGAGTCCCTTCTACACATCTACACAAAGTCTGGCACGTCACAACACTTTCAACTCATTGTATTTTAATTTATTTAACACCACAATGTAATTTTTCACTTCCTCGAAAGCGACAATTATCTTATTTCTGAGGTCTGCGAGATTTTGGGACTCTTCGACATACCTACTCCTACTCTTGGTTAGAATACATTTAGCACACACACACAAACACAACACAAGTCGGCCCGGGGCCGGGGTGCGCGCGCGTCGAAAGAAAAAGGGTTTTTGAGTAAACAGAGACACGTGTGACGCGGCGGTGCGCAGGCGACTGACGTCAGATCGATGACGCATTACCCATTAGCGGCGGCATCCTTTGCAAAATGAAGCTCCGCCCCTTTCTCACGCTAAACGAGAGTTTATTGGTTTATGGCGGCAATAAGGTCTAATTTCGGCTTTGTTTGTTTCGTGAGAAACCTATCGCTTTTAACATTTATTGCTCAGTGACTCAGTGACCATATTTTACCAATATTTCGGGATACAAAAAAAATAAATCATGAAAAATTTACCTACTAATTTTTTCATTGAAATCGACTCTATTGTACATACCTAACTCATGGAAAAAATTTCGTTAGTGACTAAAAAGTCACCCTGTATAAGGGGTTGCGTCATGAATACAGGCACTACTTTTCTTTACTTGAGTGAACCTAATGAAGTAAATAGGTGGAAGTAGTAGTCTTAATAGAATTTACCTATCGTCAACTCAATTTAAAATGTTACGTCGAGTGCAAATGTAAACGGGCAGAAACTGGCTGCGAAGGTGCATCATTAAAGATATAGGAAACTGGAAAATATATAAGTATAGGTATATCCAATCAAAAACATAAATGTGAAATGAGAGCCAAGTTCAATATTATTATAAATGCCTTGGTTGTTGACTACAACGACAAAAGAAGTGAGATCTAAATGGGTGCCAAGTTCAATGGTCAGTCCTGAAATTTATTTATAAGTAACAGTATAATATTATCATATCTTCTTATAACATAAAATAATGTATTGTAGCCTAAGGTCTGATTTGCCTAGTTTTTATACACCTATCAACGAAGTATTATGTTCGAATTAATAAGAACCGACAAATTCTTGTTGGTATAACTTGTGATAGCTATAGGTAATTTATATATGAAAACTAGCCAAGACAATACGTTAATGAAGGATATGTCTGAAAAAAAATCAGCATCTCACTACTGTATCATTGCAAGCATCAGAAGCTTAATTCACACGAAAGCCTTTTTTTATCAAGCTGTTTTAATTTTTTGTTCTTGTGAGAGATTTGATACCTTAGTGGGTAATAATGCTGGTTTTTATGTTAAATCTTATAATTTGCAGGATTCACCATGTTCAAATCGTATATAAATAATCTACTGTGACTAGTTTTTAAAGTAACTATCACTCAAGTGAAACTTTATAAAGTAAATAACTAGATTAAGCAACCGCAGCTTCGGAAGTCGTACTTGTTTAGTCTGATGAACAGTTACGTTGTTATTCTTGTATTTCAGTGCAACTGTGGCGTTTTCTCTATTCAACATTAATTAAAACAAATAATTTGCGTTTTACTTAGCTGAATATTTAAAGGAGAATCTATTTAAAATGCTAACCTAACAAGTCACAACCTACCGTTCTAATCGAGCTAAATAAAACTGTTTTAAAAACAACTTCCTTTTGAAAGCAATTTTTCCCAAAACTGTTAAATAGGTATATTGTATATTAGCACCCAAGAAAATACCGCATTTTTTTTGTGTACACAATTTCCGTCTTCGGACGAAAGAGATATTTTTTATACATAGTTTTTTCAGTGAATTCACGGACGGCTGTATAATAATCATGTACTTACTACCTGTTTAGCAGTAGTATCCTTATGACCTCACTGTGAATAAACTTTGAACGTATTAATTGTTCAATAATTATGATATTATGGATTCACAAAAAATACGAATTTAGTATTATAGCTTATATTACTAAATTCGTATTTTTGTGAATTTCTGAAGGTACGATTTAAGATTTCGGCAAATGCCTACTCATTAGTTTTCCTATTTTGAAGTTTTCTCATTTATACTTAGTACTAATTAATGTCTATTTTCGTTTGGACAAGAATAATGTTGTTATCCAGATCAAAAGTAGGTGTATTATTCCTCTTGTACCGCCCACGCTTGTTTTCCCAGACTTTAACGAGTATCCGTAAGCAAATTTTAAGGTTGATTAAAAGAAACGACAATAATAAAATACAATTAATTAAAGACTAAAATAAACAAATAGCGTGTTGTAACCCTCGCTATAGTTATAGAAATATAGCTTAAATACTGCTGTCAGCAGTCATTAAATTCACATAATATAAAAAAGATGTTTTGAAATGGTATTTTATATTATTAGTGCGTAATTTTTTATGTTCCTGTTATAAATAAGTACATATAATTACAATTACAGCGATTTTTGCGCTGAGATGGAGATCCATAATTTAATATTAATAAAATGCAATTACGTACGTAAAATATTACTTAGGTACGTGTTTTATGTTGTCAACTCATGGTAGGAGTACTGGATGAAAACGTGATTGGATATATTTTTTACTGAGAATCTGAAATCTTTAATCTATAAGACGACGCCGGCTTCACCAAGAAGCTATTTAAGTATCCAGTATGCCTGAAGAGCGTTATACCTGTATTTCTCTGAGATAAGATTGAAAATGAAGTTACTACACTGCCGGGCAATGAAAAAGTTCCACTCTAAAAATGCCAACAACAAACTACCCCAATTTTTTCAAAGATTGAATTTAAAATTGGAACAATATTTATAACCGATTTCAGTTGGTAATATCCTGATGCTCTGTTAAATGTACTTCAATTTTGCAGAAGACGGCCTTTTCCGTTTAGAAGTAATTTGGTGCTTTTCTCAGTGGAACCTTTTCATTGCCCGTGAGTGTGTATTGAACTATTATTTTGGAAAGCCTTCCATTGGATACAAAATGAAGAAAGGTTATCAATTATGGTTGTTTGTGTTAGAACGAGAAAAAATGTTTGCTGAAAATGCTTTTAACTGCATTAAGGTCAATTTTAGAGAGAGGCTGTGTGGATACGAAATTCATGTAATAATTCATAATTGTTTTATTGCCAATGACTTAAGCGAAAATAATCTCATTTAAATGTTCAATTAAACTAGATACCTAATTATGTCGAAAACACACGTACATTCCACTTCCAATCTACAATTTCGATAAATTAAATCTAAATTCTGAAACTTGTTGCATTCCAACTCATGTTTCTAAAAACAAAATTGAGATATTATGCCTTTGACATTAAATAACCATAACTTTTAGTGTACGCAAATGAAAATATATATGTCGCGGATTAAAAGAAGATTCAACCAGATGCCTGCGACATATACAAGGATACAAGGATCCAGGTATAGGTACCTATACGATATACCTGTTGACTAAAAGGCTATTTCAAGTTTAGATGGTGTTCTACAATTTTGATAACAATTAGATTACGAAGTAGCCGCATGATACCCGGGGGGTCACTTTAGCTCCCAATAACGAAGTTTCGGAGAGTTGCTACGCTTACCTCGACTCTATCTTGTTGCATTAAACGCACCTATTGCATGAGATATCTCGTTCGTTTTTTGAAAAGCTAGAGTAAGCCTCCCGGTACGTCTCAATATACGGGAGCGTATTACATATTACTAAAACTTGTGTAAACTATCCATAGACTTAGTAATAAATAACGGTGCAGTTTACTAACTGGTACGAAGGGTTCTATGTACATTACGACCATATTGTAGGACGTTAGGATACTTATACTCTCCTATTGATAGTTTTACTGAATTAATACATACACATGTGTAAATAAATAAAATAATATAATTAACTGACTGGGTAATTGTAGCAATTGTGAATGCACTAAATGAAAATAATTGATCATAACTTTAAAAAAATACGAAATAAAATTTAAAAAATATTTTTTGTCTATTTTATATCTAATTTTTTGTTTTGTAACAAAATCATTCGGTCTAAGCAAAATCTATAGATTACATACCTAAAAAAAAACTTTTTTGCCTTCAGAATCGACATCATTGATCCGAAACGGTTCCAATATTCCTTACCATATTTTTGAACCTGCTCGACTTTAAATCAGTATCTCGATCTAAAGCGAGGTTTGTAAGGACATTCGATACGGCTGTCACAGGCTTTGAGGATTGCGGGTTTTTTTAGTTCCAAACTAGGAAACACAATTTCGTTCTTTTTTCATACATTTTGTAGCGAATCCAATTTTGGATCGAATGTGATGAGTTTCTACGTAATCGCTGTTCCATAAAGTCTGTTTTTTAATCTCAATACTTATTAAATTGTCAGATTCTGAACGGTTCATCAACTGTCGATTGTCCCGCGATTAAGTGACGCATCGTTCTATTGGCGGGTCAATCTGTTGATGAACGTTAAAAATCTTTTAATTTAGTAGGTATCTGAGATTAAAAAACAGACATTAAATCCGTGTTATTTTAGCACAACTACATCATGTTCATAAGATGCCGGTAGACTGAAATTTACAATAAGGAAGCTCGGCTCACCACCCGCTTACAACTTCCATCGCGACAACTTACACAGGGTGCAACAACTTTGTTTGGAAACATCTCCAAGGCGCCGACGGAAACAAGCGTTTCTTATCGTAACTCTGTTACCTACTACCTACACTGCACTTCATAACAGTAACTAACTGTTAGATAACTTTCGCTTATCGTTTGTGAATGTTTGTTGTTAATCTTTAAAAGGAATTAAAATTATTCTTCTTTATTTAGGTGTATTATCACCGGAAGGTTTAAAAGCTTAGAAATTATGGAAAAACAATCGGCGGGGTGGAAAAATATTTCAAGGTGACGCTAGCTCGCGGGCAACAGCTAGTCTATAACAAATAAAACTAAGTTCTATGATTTGATTCTTGTAAAAAGCATGATTGTAAGTGCAAAATTAATTAAAATTGAAATAACAATGTAAACACTCTAGTTAAAACCTTTTGAAGGTGCTGACTATTTTCTCTTATTGTAATTTAACTTGACTTTTCATTGATATTTCCTTTCGTATTTAAAATAAATGGGGAATTTACGTTGCAAAATATCAACTACGATTTCAATGTTGGCAGGTAAATATTTGCTAACAAGCTTTGAAATGAATTTAGATCCTTATAAAGTATACATTATATATTTTATGATTTTCTTGCAATTCCCACATTTACTGTTTAAAAAATGCCAAGTAAGTGACGCCAATTATTTGATATTGTTCTGAAATTTTAATATAGTATAAGTACTTATACATTTTTTTTGCTTTTGTCTCAGCTTTATTTTACAAGAAGAGCAGGACCATACCATCCGATGCGACATCGGGCTTCCATCTTTTGAAGTAAAAATGCCGAGGAAAAATCTTTTGACTAAGTGGTGGTTTGTAGGTCATTACTTATTTCGTTTTACAGAGATTTTTACGCAACTAAAATTAGTTCTTGGAGAAAAGTGGTAAGGTAAGTAATTTTGTGCTTGAAATGCATGATCGACGAGGTCCTGAACAGGAC
This sequence comes from Plutella xylostella, assembly GCF_932276165.1. Taxonomy (NCBI): domain Eukaryota; kingdom Metazoa; phylum Arthropoda; class Insecta; order Lepidoptera; family Plutellidae; genus Plutella; species Plutella xylostella. The sequence goes on from NC_064012.1 coordinate 10,308,085, forward strand.
AAATACTCACGAATCCAAATTAAATTATTCAACCGATTTTGACTTTTTTATGTTAACTTATTTGTTAACTTCGCATTTGAGTTCATAAGAAAACGTCATATCGGAAAAAACGCACTAGATATTGGTTATTTATAAGCTCTAAGATACGTTAGGGGTATAATCCAGGTTATCTCCACATCTTAAAATAATTTCAATACATGTAATCAGATTAAAGTACCTACCTATGGTGAATTTGCTATCACATTTATCTCCAAGCACAGAGTGTTTATAATAATCCGCTCTAAACAAAAAAATCATTATTGTCAATATGAAGGACGGTCTAAACTGGAAAATGTCAACCCTGAAGCGGCATTTATTTTATTGCATTCAACTATTGCTTGTATGGGCAAGAAAATGGCGTCGTCTAAATGGGCTTTTATTCGCTATCGCTCTTTGTTCAACAGCACAATATTAATAAAATGTGAGGACAATACTTGTACTGTAAAGTCACAACAAAATATAACTGGGAAGTAGGTATTCATATAAACTTATAAATAACAGATAGTTACTTATAAATAACAAGATACTTAAGTAGGTAAGAACTAGTTATAAATCATTTAGCTTACACAAAAAACAGCTTATATTCAATTTAGGAAGGTAAACTAAATAGTAACGAATTACGAAAATAGAAAATATATTATGTACGAAATACACTAATGGAAAATGGAATTAACTTGAAAAGTTGGTCTTATAAATAATACAACGGGAAACTGAATAGATATACTAGTTATATTTTTTCCTTGGTCAAGTAAGTAGTATATATAAAAAATATAAGGACTACAACAACATTTAAAAAAAGTGGATTTCTAATATAGTGTCCTCAAAATATCATATTCATTTTAATTACATAATTTAACACAGATTTGAGTCGTGGTACCCTAATGGATAAGAGTTCGACTCTCACTCTGGAGGCCGAGTGTTCAAATCCTGGCATGTACCATTGTATTCTTTTTAATTGAAGACTTTAAGTACATGTAAGTAACACACTAAGATGTGCTAAATACGAATAGTACAGTAGATAGATAGGATTCGTGACCTACCACCCACGTGAGTCCAAATGTACAGTCTGGTGCATAAGTAGCTGTACACTTTTGTACCTTGTCAAACTCACAAACTGCCTATTCAAACATTGACGGTTTGTTATGTAGTCAGTACGACAAGGTACAAAAGTGAACTTATAGCTACTTATGCAGCTGACCGTACGCACAGCAAAAAGCTGACTGACTACCCGTTCGAGTGTAACAGTCATGAGCATAATATTTGTTATGTATGTATGTATGTATGTATGCCAGTGTACAAATTTAAATTTATGCTTTTATTTTCATTTATATTGCAGGTTTCATTTATATACCATCTAAATACAGGGTGATTTTGTAGACGCGCATAATATTTTCACCGCGTGTTCTCCTAGTCATACTGACCAACTTTCATTATTGGGAAAATCCTGAAATCGCGAAAAAAAATGTGGTGAAAATATTATGCGCGTCTCCAAAATCACCCAATATAAATAAAATGAAGGATCTAATGAGGCATATTTTAATAATTCACCTACCTATTTAATACTTAACTCATACTTAACTGTATACATACACAGACATTAATTAATCAGTTTTTAACTAAGTAGGTATACGTATTTATCTATTCTAATTAGGTTTACTAATTATGCAGTCGTAGTCGTGTGAGTCCATAACTAGATTGATTTAGTACTCTCGCTAAAAGCATACCACTATTCGTGTCTCATCGAAAAAGACGTAGGAACGTATCTAGTGCTCCTAATTAGGTTAAGATACTGTAACCTAAAAACAATAGGAAGTCCGTCACAGACTTAGCTAAGCTTATCTGCTAATACTTGACCTCTTTCCGTGATAAATAGTTTATTTATAGGTTTTATTAATAGAACAGTTATTGTAGTACCGTAGTTGTTGTAGTACGCGAGACATACGCATAATCACTGTCTCTGTCTGTACGTCCCTCTCTAACATAAATTAATAGACAGTGCGGAACACTTCATAACCTAATTATTAGTTTACTATTACAGGGAGCTCCACATGGCGTTTTGTTGAATGAAATAGTTTTAATCACTGTATTTGCAATACGCCAGTGTGCCGCAATGGATCAATAGCATTTGTAGCAATTGTGAACATCTCCCGGTAAAGCTACCGCGTCCAAACTTTTCAAGTTATTTCTCACTACAATTCACCGGAAAAAAAGTTAGTTCTTACCTCCGGCAGCGTGCTCGTGGCCTGTCGCTACGCTTCCATCTCACTAGTTTTGTGTTTTATCACTTTATAAGGCACTATCTTGGTTTGGTTGCGGTCTAAGGGCCGCGGTTACCGAGAAAACGTAGGCACATTATATTAGTGGCCACCCCTGTATAGCGTAGGGATGGGACACGCGGGTCGGATCTAAATCACCGACTCTTTTCCCAGTAGCTGTTACTGCAAGAGCCTGTTGGGCCTGAAACTGTGTGCAAATAATCAATCCGCCCAACTAGTAGGTACCACATGATTTGACTGTGAGTGACTATGAAGTGTAGTTGGTTGGCAGAGAAACTGGGGTAAAGAGATCCGGGTTTGAATCGATAGCCCCATGTCTAGCGTCAGTCGTCTGGCGTGCCTGAACGCATGCGCCCGTGTCTGCGGCCTCGCCCTTTGTCCGTCGCCTGAATGGGTGACGTCACGCGATCACCCCGAGGGAGCGGGAAGTGCTAATCGCCCCTTACTTCTTACTACGAGTAGGTAACGCTCGGCTGGATTACCGCGCGTACACAATGATGCTGATACATGAATAAATGTTTTGATACAGTATTTTTGTTTTATTTTTATATCAGTACTTGACTATTGTTTTTGTTGAATATTTGAACATATGTAGATATGGATAAATATTGGTTAGAAAATACGATCTCCTTAAGTATCTTTGATTTTGATTTCGACCGATGTCTAAAGCGGCAGCTTTGAGAAAAATCAAGGGGACGCTTGCTGAATGTAACAAGATCTCAAAGTCCCTTTCATAAAAGAAGGAAGTAACTAGCTAGATATTTCGCAGTATGCGGTAGCCATACAATTTTTCCCATGTGAAATGCCAAAAGGGGTAGGATTCGTTTTTAAACCCCGATGGACAAATTGGGGGTGTTATGAGTTTAACGTGCCTGTATATCTCTGTGTGTGTATCTGTCTGTGAAGCTCCCAAAGGACGTGTCGTTTTATTATTTAGGGTCATTACGTAGATATTTTTACCTTACCGTGTTCTTAGCCATTTTTCATAAAAATCGGTTAAGCCCTTCAAGAGCTATTCGATTTTTTATGGTCAATGTTAGGGGTTTTAAACGGTGGTTAGATTTATTATAATTTCCTATAACTACCCACTACAGCTCAGTATACTTAGTAACGGTTATTATGCATATTGCACTTGTGTCTGTGTACAATCTACGTACTCGATACATTACACAATTATCAACTGAGCTTTCATTCACAGTTAATAATAGAGTACGGGTACCATTTTGATCAAAGAACAGGTCATTATGTGCAATTTACTCGTATTCGTAGTCAATACTCCATATCACACATCGTTTTATGTTGACATCGGTCGTGTAATTGCATGCCTTTGAAATATTTTATTTTTCAGCTTGAAAATGTCCTGAAATATTTAGGTGTGGGCAGGTTAAACGATCAGCTTTGTGGTGTTTTAATAGTTTTCAGGAAATTTAAATTTTTTCCGTAATATTTAAGTCCTTGGAACATAATAAATATGTATTTTGTAAATTTTGTTTTGTAAAAAATTAAAATGATACAATTATAAAATCGCACATTTTAATAAAAAATCATTAATGTCCATAGAAAACTTTACCATAACAAGATCATAACATGCTTATTAATAGTAATTTTAAAACCCAGTATCACCCAGTATTACATGGTATAAGAGATGGAACATGATATTAATTTTTATTAGGCCTTCGTGCAAAGTTTATGGCATGCCTCACTGCCAGTTTCAACTATCTATCGATAACTGGTAGTAACTTTCCATATGTCAAGTAACTACCTTATCGATCATTGAGTATGAATGGTCTGGAGACGAAATAGGCAGACGTTCCCCTCTGCCGGGGTAGTAGGCCAGAAAAGCCCACCGATTTATAAAAACTAGTTGCAGTCTCAATTTTCACTAGACTCAATCTAGTTGGCAAAGCGTTCATTTCATAGAAAATGATTTGTTTACATACTAAAATGACAGCCAATTCATAGAATATCCGGATTCCGGATTTGATCACAGATTTGGTCATGGTTTATTGTTATTAGCTGTTTCCTAGCAACCAATGTCATAAAATTGCAATAGTGATGTACCGGTATGTAGATACATATTAATCGACAAAAAGGTCATAGTTCGGAAGCGTCCGTAGTCGAGTTGGCTTCAGTAATCGTAACTGATCACTGAGGTTAAGCAACAACTGACACGGTCAGCCATTGGTAGGTACAGCATGGGTTACCGATTTCAAATGGTTCTTTTCTGGACGCTTCCGTGCTTCGGACGGCACGTTAAGCCGTGGGTCCCGGTTGCTGCTTCGGCAGCAGTCGTTAAGCCTAGTCAGAGGCCGCCCGAAGGGGCGGCTTGAAAGCATCTAACCGTCGGGTTGCCCACTTACCCGACAACTTCAGTGCATTGTACTCATTCAAAAACGGCGATACGGTATACGGCGATTTTATTTTATTTATAATTTGACTTTGTAATTAATTTGAAATGAGTATTTCTAAACCATGTTCTCGAATTCATCGATAACACTTATCGATAATTGTTACATCCATTGGCAAGAAAAATGAAGACACTGTGTTCATTATTAAATTTCACTTCACGTAACCCTTATTGCTGGGAATTAAAACTCATAATGACATGTCCCATGAGACATAATCATGGTAAACAGTAAAATTTCCCCCCGCAAAAATTGGCAGCCTTTTTTGTATCAAGAAAGATCGCTATGAGGCTTCCCGAGGGTACACCCGAGTCCGCGTTGTTCTATGGTATCGATAGATAGAGTTATTAAAGCTGTCTGAACTTTTTACCATGATATTCACACTAATAAAATCAATAAAATAGAATACTTTTTCGGAACAAAGATGACGGCCGCTACGGCTTTCCTTAAAATAAATATAATTTCATAGTGTTGCTTCCTCTATGATTACAGCTATTGTGTGTCAATGCAATATTGTTGTTGTCATATGGTTGTCATTATCATATTTGTTTGGATAATTTAATAACGTCAAACCATTATAATATTTATTTTATTATTTACAAAACACAATTAATTACGATACACTTTTAGAAATTTAATATTATCACGGTTTTTATATACTATACGTATAAGTATTTGAAATGCTATCTCATCGGGTAAGATATAACTATCTATCTTGAGAATTTATTTGTGTTGTCCAATGATTTCAAAATATACAGGGTGATTGGTAAGTCGATGTATTCCTTTAAATGGGTTGTAGTCGAAGGCATTTCCAGTCGATTGAACCCCATAATGCATTATCCGAAAGTCAACCATTTCTGAGTTATTTAAGTTTTAAGTTTTTTTTTATAATTTTGCCAAAATTTATGTTTAAAAGCCAAATAATTTTATCTGAAAAATTTTCAAGCACTACAGCTTAAAAACATATTTCAGATAAAATTCTTTTTTAATTAAGCATTTTTGTTTTCACCTTTTGAAAAATTTTCTTAATGTTTCGATTATTTTGAAGCACTGTGTCTAAATTAAGTTGAATATTGTGAATTTAATGATTATTATTAGTTAACTAGAGTGTCATTGATGCAAAACAATAAAAAAAGTATTAATAAAATGGTTAGTTTTTTAAATATTTGGCTTTTAAACATAAATTTTGGCAAAATTATAAAAAAAACTTTAAACTTAAATAACTCAGAAATGGTCGAGATTCGGATAATGCATTATGGGGTTCAATCGACTGGAAATGCTTTCGTCTATAACCCATTTGAAGGAATACATCGACTTTCCAATCACCCTGTATATGTCAATGGTGTTGTCAATATGATGAAGATAAGGTGGATTGGGAGAAGGAAGTTTGGAACCAGACTTTTTTCAGATCTGCCTATAAAAATTCTTACGCTGGGTACTTACACTACTACTACGACCTACTGTAAAGTCTAAATTACTTACCAAAAATTAGGTTAGTACCTTTTTCTACGAAAAAAACGAAAGTTTGATAAATTAGTATGAAACTCTATACAATTCAGTTATTTGGCTGAAAGCGGGGAAAAGATGGACAGAAACTAACCTGGCAGGAAAGGTGGTCCTGGGCATATACGTTGGTCCTCTTCGATTTTCCACTCCTTCTTCCCCAGTTGTTGATGTTGGTGACTGATGTTCTGTGGCGTGGGGTAGGGCTTCTGACGCGGATTGAGGGACAGAGCCGTACATCGACCGACTCAAATCGCGGCGGTGGTAGAAGTGTACCTAGGCATATTGAAAACAGTCTGGTTACTAACTCTGTGCCGTAAAAATACACTTACAAACACATGTGTGAACTTGTAATTCGCTAGTAGCTATTTACCTAAGATGTTCATATTGAGTTATAGCTATATAAGTTCTCAAAACATTATAAAGTAAAATAAAATAAAATAATTACCTTCAATGAATTTCTTTGCAGTGGTTTGCTAGTTCCACGAGGAAAATAGTTGGTCGCAAAATACGAACTCCTATTACCGGTAAGTCGTTTAAAGTAATAATAATTTTGAGTAAACTGACCTTAGCAAAGATACGTTTGAGATAAAATCTGCATAGAAGACTATCACATAATCGTTGACTTAGTAATGAGTACAGAGGTACTTACAACCCGTACAACTTTGTATGTTGTTATTATCGTAATAGATAGGTAGTATTATATTATAAAGCTTACTGAACCCTCCTCCTATATCAACTCCAATTTTATTACTTAATACTCATATAACCACAGCAGGTAAAAAAACAACGTAAAATATGAAATAAGCTTGAACAAACTGCGACTTTACTCTTTCCGATATTAATACCAAGCAAGCACACTTTTTATTTAAACAAACCCTACACGTGAACTGCCAACAGCAAATAGCAAACAAACTTTCATTGTTAAAAAATCAATATTCCACGCAGTAGCCAACTGTAAACTTTACAATTGCAATCCAGTTTACAATGTGTGTGACAGGTTCATATACGTTTGCCTTCAGATCTGATATCCTAAAATTGCTAGCCACGAAATACAATCATATGGAATGGTCACGCGGGGCCGTATTCAGGCCACAGAACGAGTTCAAAGCGATAGCGTTATAGTGTATTTCATTTAGGTAATTATAGTTAAGCCGGTGCAACTGTTCATCATAGTTAAGGCCTCAGGTACGAGTCCCAGCCTGGACGAATATTTTTTTTTAAGTATCAGACTGTCAGGACTGGGCTTTGCTTAAAAAAATACAATAAGCTAGCAGTTATATCGTCATTGGTCCTACTTACATTGCACTGATGAAAAATAGATGCAGAATGTAGGTACATTAACCTCACTTGTAATATAAGTTGTAATTGTTTATCATAAATATTTTTAGGTAAATTAGGGGGGTATATCGCTTTGAAATCGCCGACGAAATACGGCGTCTACTCACCTGCCACATGCATACCAAACATCGAATAATCGAAATTCCATAGAAGGCCGCTGTGGTATTATGTTGCGAATGGCACCCAAAGGCTGATGATGTCTAGTTGCCATAGTTTGATGATTCAACTTAAATAGCAAAGCTCTACCTGGTTCAGGACTCAGTCACTCTGTCTTGATCTGTAGATGCACTTTCACTTTGAAATATATTAATAAGTGAGTAAGTATATTATTATATTTCCGATACATGTAGCAGGGAAAATAATTATATTACTGCCACTACTGCTACTAATATAGGTAACAAGGTTTCAGTCTATTTAGTCTATAACAAACTGGCGTGTCTTGAAAAAGCCGCGGTGTATAAGAAAAACATGCAAATCGATTTTAACGTAATTACGAATGGCTATCGTGCCGCAACAGTATGAATTAATAATTTACCATTCTTTAACTTCGTTACGTGAACCGAAGGCTGACCAGAAGGGCTAGTACGGGGCGTATTTAAGACGTGACAAGAGTTTTGCTTCGCGCTCACTCACATTGCGCAGCCTTAAGAGCGAGCGCGTCGGAGAACTCTTGTCACGTCTTAATAGCGCCCTATGCTACAGGGCTAGAGCAGGCTATTTATTTCACACTTTGCAATCTTCTATTTATTTGCAGTCCAAAAACAACATAATATTAAATCGGCCAATTAAATTTTATCTTAGGGCCGATTTTTCAATGGTTAGCAGTGCACTCAGTACCATCGCGTCTGGGGGTCACTCTATATTTATGACGAAAAACTAAGTTTCAGAGCGCTGCTGCATGAGCCACGACTCTATCGAGTTGTATTTAAACGTACCGATTGCACGACATTTCTTGTTCGTACGTTTTTCGTCAGTATAGAGCTACATACTAACCCTGCTGAACTTTACATTCGACAAGGACAATAATAATTTCGGTACCTGTATTTCCTTATGACGACCGAATGGCGTAGTGGTTAGTGACCCTGACTACTGAGCCGATGGTCCCGGGTTCGATTCCCGGCTGGGGCAGATATTTGTTTAAACACAGATATTTGTTCTCAGGTCTTGGATGTGCCCGTAAAATGGCAATAGGCCCGCCCCCTATTACATTGGGACTAACATAACACTCTGGCGAAAAGTGGGTGCAGCAATGCACCTCTGCCTACCCCGCAAGGGAGTACATTAGTACAAGGCGTGAGTGCATGTGTGTGTGTGTGTGTATTTCCTTATATATTCCCCAGGATCTATCCGCAATGGTTCCTACTCCATCACTCACCACCAGCACGATTGCCTGGTGCTGGGCGCGGGCGGCGCGGGGCTGCGCGCGGCCATCGGCCTGGCCGAGGCTGGCTTCAGCGTGGCGGTGGTCTCCAAGCTGTTCCCGACCAGGTCGCATACCATCGCGGCTCAGGGCGGCATGAACGCCAGTATAGGTAATCTTACTAATATTATAAAGGCGAAAATTTGTGAGTATCTGTGTGTGTGTGTGAGTGTGTATGTCACGTCGAAACGATAGAACCGTTTTTAACGAAATCAGCTATGGAGTTAGCTGAGACCCTGGATTAACACATATGGTACTTTTTATTGAGGTGGGAATCCAAGGGAAAACTTTTTAAGGCGAAGCGATGCTCGTGGGAGTCGTGTGTACAGCTAGTAATATAATAATGTCATTTTTTTCAGACCAACATCCATATTGTGTTAGGTGTTAGTAAGCTTATGCTACGTTATTGGTTACAATATAGGCGATATCGGGTATGAACGTCAGATTCCCAGTAGGTCAGATTCCATGTACGTCATTTTCCGACTAGGTAATTTTCCAACAAGGTCAGATTTTCAGTTGGTACAGGCAGTTCCATATACATACATATGATGGATGCTGGCGATTCTAAAGGTACAAATTTTAATTACACCAATGATGCCGATTCTGAAGGCACAAATTTTAATTTCATCAATGATGTCGACTCTGTAGGCACAAAGGTATCTATGTACTGGTAGCGATTCTGAACGCGCACATTTAAATTTCACCGATGATCAATGATATCGATTCTGAAAACACAAAATGTAGTTTTAGCTAAGTCAATAGCGGCGAAAGAGAATCGAAAAGAAAATCTAGAAAAAGATTGAATACAAGTACCTTTGTACAGTATCTTATATACTGCCATCCAAATACCGGTATTTTTATCTTACACTTTTCAATTTCAACTCAACGTAGGTATATCACCAGAGAGCTACAGGTCGTATTCTGTACACCTTCGCACTTCCATAGTCCTATAAGGTTCTATAGAATGTACGTATCGAACCGAGGGCTGCAATCAAGTCTTGAGGGAAATTAAACCCGATCGGTATTGATGTAATATCGTCCAGAAAACTAAGTTTACTATGTCATTTTATTTATTTAAATACCTACATGGGTACTTTTTAAAATTGATATTATTGTGTACTAACAGTGTTGATGGCATTGAATTAAGTACTTAATAAGTATATTATTTTCAAAATGTGTGTACGTACTGATAAGTGAAATCGTAAAAGATAAAATGAAATACTACTTAGAATATGACCTATACAATAAATGTATTGGTTAATTAAATTGCTATTAAATCAGATAGAGAGCAGTTGGGCGGCCATCTTTGATAAACAATAAACCAACAAGATTGAGTCTCGGTTCCCAAAAAACGTCCCTACAAATAATACCTCACTTTCCAGGGGAGCTTTTGTTTTGAATTAGTTTGGTTAAAATAATTGTGGCTTTATTCATTGGTACAGTTGGTTATTATTACGATGAACTGAAAACGTTTGTCTCGGTTTGACAGTAGCTAGTATGTATCAGTACATTCATGCAATCAGTAGAGTATTTATCTTTATTTTTGTGTGTGTGTGTGTAGGTATATTATACATACACACATGTAGTTATACTTAAACAATGTATAAGTAAGTAATTATACTTATACATTGTATAAGTATAACTATATTGTATAAGTATACTTATACATTGTATAAGTATAACTACTTAATTATCTTGTTCGTTTATTATTTGTCAAAGGCCGCCAAGGTTTTATGCCAATTGATTCACTTTGTTAATTGATACGCAATTGCGCACTACACTGCCACTATAAGCCGTTTTCGATAACGCTTTGATATTATGATAGCCATAGGTATATGCTACCAATAACGATGGTTTTGAAATGTTCTGTGATTTCATATATTATATGGTTGTTTATTTATATTTTTTGTACCAAATTTCCTTTTTGCAGAAGTCCGGATATGTCCGGATATAGAGTTCTGGACCAACACAATAATGTCAGGATGTATATTATTTTGTCAGTAAAATTTTCTGATTATTACACAGTGGCGTTTAGTGAAAGTCTTCCTATATTTTCCTATATTGTTACAAAATTAACCAAAAATCACACTTGTAGGTACTTAATTAATTAAATTAATTCTCTTTTGTACAGGAAGTATGCACGAGGACAAATACCAGTACCATTTCTACGACACAGTGAAGGGCTCTGATTGGCTGGGAGATCAGGTAAATAGACCTACGATGTTTACTCGCTTACAAATAAAATCCGGACTATACGGAAGGGAAACCACGATAAATTTCTGCTAGAGTTTGACGGTTTCATGTTACATATTGAAATCCAGCAGCCAGATTTTTATTTAAATAAAATATAATTTTGCTACAGTTCAACAGTGACAGGAATCATCGTAGCTGCATATAAATACCTATAGAAAGAGAAAATATAGGGCCTAATAGTGCGTACACATAGAGATACGGACAGCAAAGTTTTTTGAAGTTCCGAACCGTAGGTTATATATATACCAACAAGCAATCACAATTTTATTTTACTATTCTGTAGCATTATTTATTACTAAACATAAAATATTTCATTAGGTTATCAGTTCAGGTAATAAGTCCAGGCCCCAACTTGTTTTTTCCTGAAGAATAGTACAATATATTTCATGCAATGTGTTCAATCGAATCTCAGACTTGTGCCTATAATGCGTAGGTATAATGTCATCTACACGAGTACAGTAAACTGTATAGTACAATACTGATTTGATACCATAATTACTTTACCGACCAAATGACCACATACAAAGGTGTTCGATTCAAAGGACATCAATTACCGAACGAGGATATATGCCTCTGAAGGCATATTGATGTCGTAGGCACGTTGCATGAAACAGGATGAAAGCTGCCCCGAGCTTGGATGTAGGTATTACCTTTCACCAACCGCATGTGAGCGTAGCTTTCTGACGAACCGTTGGCAAGGGCTTTACGATTTGATATATAGTCCTGCTATTGATCACAGTCCAAGGAGATAACGAGTAATGCTGTATGTACAAAATATATTTCCAAAGTCTCTTTTAATCTACATACTGTAAAAAATATACTTACCTAAAAAAACCTGGCGCGTTAATTTAAAAAAAAGTGAGTTTGTTATGTTTTACCTCATTTTACCTACATGAGAAAAAATATATTGCAACTTTAGTACAAAAGGAGCTCGATGTAAAATTGTTTGAAGGTTTGTTTGACTGAACGTACTCGTATTTATTTACCTACTTTTAATTTATTCAAGTTACGACAATAATAATTGTATATAAACTTTGTTCCAAGAATATTATTGAAGTGTAAATCGGAGAAATGTAGTTCGTACTTAACTCCAGCGTAGCAAAATGGAAAGTATTGTGATGTCTAACCTTGGGACACAACTGCAGACAAATCCTTTTCCTGTGCACTGATTCAAAAACGAACTTTCTAACAATGTTTCAAGAAAATGTGAGCAGGAATACAAAATGTAAACTATCTTATTTCAAACACTGTAATAGAATAACACGAGTTTTCTAGGAAATTCTTTACTTTTGTCGGGACTTCTTCAAAGTATAAACTATAGGTACAGAAATATATTATAATATCTTCAAGTTACTTTTCATTTACAAAGAACTTGAAATATTGTGGCAAAGCATACTGTTTACAACTTTAAGACAAGTACTCTTCAAGGTCTATGTCAATTCTCGTCTCTCTCGAGCTTGGCTTTGTTTTTGAAATGTTTGTTTACTTGAAATAAAATGTAGTTACGACAAATTTTCAGACTTTCTCAACCCACACAAACCTTTACAATAAATTCGTATGTTTAGGTAGTTTTTACTTACTAATTTTTTTTTTAAAATCTATGAGGTATTCTTCCTAACTACAATAATAAATATTATAAAGTATAAGTATGTGGTCCGAGCAAAAGTAACAAAGTAGGTACTTACCTAAAATTTGAGTTCCAAGTATATTTCTATCTATAATTATTTTAGATAATTTATTTCTTTAGCTCCTTAGCAATAACAAGAAAAGGGCTCATACTCATAAATAACTATCAAAAATAATATTCAATATCAAAAAGTTAATTTGGCTTTCCTATCTATACAGTATCCCTTGGGCAATGTGGTTAAACATGACTAGTCTATAAAAACAGTAAAACGTTTTCGCTAGAACATAATTAAGTTCAGTTTATTGTCGATATTGTCCAGGCTAGTATTTGTTGGATTCTATTTGTATTGTATCGACCAGCGGTCTAGCCTTGGCATTGGCAGGCGGAGGTTACTGAATATCCAGAGGTCTAGATGCTGTAAGCTGTTTCAGCGCACTACGTCGTATCGGCAATATTCCTGGGCCTCAAGTCTGCTAAAGAATGGCGGCTCAATGCTGTGTCGTCTGAATGGTTTTCCGACTTTAGGTATCCGTTTTCTCCTGGTGAGTGAGTCCCAGTAGTGCAATATGATGCAATAAATTTTTCTTAAAACGCACATGTATAATGAATACCTACAGTGCAAAACCCATGCTGCCGACACACAACTGTGCGGCCATTGCTTAGCAGACTTGGGGGCCTGACTAATTGAGCAAGGCTAGCTGTCGGCCCGGTGATGTGTGGTGTTTGCATGCTGTGCGCACGTCGTGATATTCAATGCCAAGGCCGGTACACTGATAAACAACAGCAATTTAGAATAGACTCCCGTTGTTTATCAGATTACAGTTTGTAGTTAGATTTTGACTTTCTCTGAGGCTAACCGAAAATGTGTATTACCTATATTGAGATGCAGTAAAATTAACGTACATCTTAACTAATATTATAAAGAGGAAAGATTTGTTTGTAAGTATTGATAAAGAGATAGAGATTGAAAGACACGACACGACCGATTTTAAAAATCTTTATTTTGACACTTTTTTTTATTCATACTTATCAGCTTAGGCGAGGGAATGGAAAAAAGGGGGAAGAAATCCAAAACCTTTTTAAAGCTAATCTGACTTCGAACAACTACTAATTTTACAAAATTTTACCGTAGCTATACAAAGCACCAAGCGTACCCGAAGACTCGCTAAATACAGAATTAACCAGTAATTGAAGTCAATTAATTTCTAGTTCGTAAGTAACTTACTTCATGTTTGACGGCACCGTAGCTAAGGCGGTAGAGAAGCTGCTTCCGAATCTTGGGGCTGCGGGTTCGAATCCCGACCAGGGCAAACATCTGTGTGATGGGCATTTGTGTTTGCCTTGTGTCTGGTTGTCGTTTATCTATTTAATATGTATCCATCTATGTATTTGTGCAGCTGTCCATTTGGGGTGGGATGCCCATGTGTGGTACGTCCGCACATATTTATTTATTTATATTCTCACGGTACTTTTCCCAGGACTCCATACAATACCTAACGCGAGAGGCTCCGCACGTGGTCTACGAGCTGGAGAACATGGGCATGCCGTTTTCCAGGACGAAGGACGGCAAAATCTACCAGCGCGCGTTCGGAGGAGCTACTGTTTGCTTCGGACAGAAACCCGCTAAGAGGACTTGTGCTGTTGAAGATCGGTAAGTGGAAAAAAAGAATTTGAACATACTCTGTGCTAGCACAAAAAACTTTAAACACTGTTTAACTAGTGTTTAAAACAAAATTTGACAGATTTTGTATCTGTTAAATACTGTCAAGTTTTTGTGGTAAGGCCCACTTTGTTTAATCCTATTTTATTAAGGCGGCCCTAGACGATCAATTATATTGCGCAATATTGTCAATTGTGCAATATAATTCATCGCATAGGGTTAACATTGAAGATTGCGCAAACGTCATTTGGATTAAAAACATTAATCTCAGATACTAAATTGACAGCTTCTGAACGGTTCATGAACAGTCCATTGTCCCTTCAATAGAACGATACGTCACTTAATCGGGCGTCAGTCTACTGCTGATGAACCGTTCAGATCAGAATCAATTTAGTATCTGAGATTAAAAAACAGACTATAGGTATTAGGTATAGTCCATAAAAAATATACGATTGTTTCAGTGAAAAATGGAAAGTTTTTTGCTTTGTTTATTTAAGTGATAAACCACCGTGTTCGTATATCGTTAATCTAAGTTTGCCGGATAATGAAGGTCGCACCGTGGAGATAAATTAAAAAAATAAATAAAAAAACCGTGGAGATAGACGTCCAATATATTTTGTAGACCAATTATTGCCATAGTAATACGATTTAGTAACTATAGGTATGGTCACACTTTGTAACTAACTAAACTATTTCCCTGTTAGTGTTTTAAGGGATTAAAGATCAAACTAAAATATAAAATGTGAAACTACACACAAAAACAGAATGTTGGTATTTGTGCAAAACTTTTTTTTTGTTAATTTTAGTTTTTGAGCTTTTATACACGCAACTCTGTAGAGTTTTGTAAACGAAAATATTTCAGTTACCAAAGCTAAACGTATTTTTGGTGTACCTAACATATTCTGTTTTAAAACTGGAAACCCGTGTAAGCTGACTTTTGACCTTTATGCATGATACCAAATAGTTAGATATTTCAGTTTCATTTGTAGATATTATGTTACAGCTAATGTTGGGCACGGAAAAAACATAAGATTTTGATGTTACATTAATCGTTATAAATAATTAAGTATATTTACATCTAACATGACGGTCATAATAATATTATGGTATGTTGATGTTCTTATTTGTGTTTTTATACGGTACTATACGTAGTAATGGCTTGGTTCGATTCCCGGCCGGAGCACAAACGCGAGTAAACACTTACTAACATTAGTTTCAGATAATACAGCATTGGATAAGGCTTATGGTCTATGTATAAAGACCTAATTCACGAAGTCATAAATTGTTAATACTGTACATAAGAAATTTAGAAAGACACTAATCGGCACCTGTAGACCCACAACAAAAGCTTATGTTTTTTTCAGTTGGCAGTGCTAGTTAGCTTTTGTTATCCCCTTAAGTAATTATTGCCTATTCGTCGTACGGCCCGGTACGACATCGGAAATTGCAAATAGTGGGAAAAGACGGAGATTTGAACAATGTTTTCTCAGTTGTTGATCAATTAATAAATATTCTATCTATCTATCTAGCTAAATAGGTAGTAAATTTTTAGGCGGTTCCCACAATCCCAGTTTCACATTCTTTCGCAATATGTATGCAAGTAAGTAGATTCGTTTTGTGTGTGTTGGACTGTTCGTTCCCAAATGGGTTAGCTTTTACTGATGCTATAATAATGATAAGTTTTGACCATCGTAAACATGGGTAGTTACATTAAATATTTTTATTTAGTAACACAAAAGGTGAAGATGTTAAGTTTCACTTTCATCATTTCTTGTCAGAGACCGAGCTTTTTCAAAACGGTAGTTGACTGCATTTTTTGTTCAAAAATAAGTTGTAACAACTCTACTTTGACAGAAATTAATTAGATTTGTATTTATTTTTTTCTAGTCGGAACGGACAGTCCTCATACTATGCATACGCACGAGGGAAGTTTATATCACTTTTGCACAGAACCCTAAAATGTTCATTTTGTTTTTTTTTAATCAGAAGTGGAATAAAACCTAATGCGGATTAGCTGAGTGCACTTTGTTTGCGTTTTCCAATTTCGAACTTGATGTGCGCAGTTGCTGTTATGGTTTTATGATTACTTATGACTTATTTGTTTACATATTCAGGTGTGGCTAGGTATACAGGGTGTTGCCAAAAGGGTATACTAAGCCGAAAGGGGGTGACTCAAATTTCTCCATAGTAAAAACTCACGTGACCAACAAAGTTTCTATGGAAAAGGTAATTTTTTTTCGAGAATTTAGAACAAAAGTTGTTCAGAATGACCTTCTGAGTCATCCTCTTTCGGCTTAGTAATCTTAGTATACCCTTTTTGCAACACCCTGTATTACCTACTGTATAGGTACAATCGAAAGGGGGTGACTGAGACACAGTGGCTCTTTCTGCTCAATAGATCTACCTATCTACACAGCATAGGTCCACTTGATATACTTAACCCTTATAATAACCCTAATAATATAGGCATACTCCACCAGTTTTATTTTATACTCATAAATTTTATGAAGTTTATCTGAAATGTTGATATTGCGCTCTCAGTAGTTGCTTGTTTTGATAGAAAAAGTACCTAGCTTCCGCTATTTTAGTTTGCACCCTCGCACATCGATTGTGCCTCCCGCTACTGGTCGAGGGTGAAAACACTAGGGCTGGTAGTTACATGACTAGAAGGGTAGCGGGAACCCTTCAACATTAAATTTGTTCACTACGCCGCACATTGGTTCTATCTGAAACTAGGTAGATGGCGTTGTTAACTAGTCCGTAACTGTTTCGTGAAATCAATGTTTCTTTTCTAGGCTAAATTACAATTAGTTTTCTTGTTTTTTCTTTTTAATTCAGCAAATAACTAAACAATAAGAAATAAACGGCAGTTACAAGTGTACGAAAGTAGGAAGGAGTATTGACTGAAATAAAAATAGACAAGATATCATGAGTCCTTACTCCAATGTAACTTATTTTCACGTATCTTGGTACAAACTCACTTCTGCAGAATCTAGCTTTTCTAACTCCAACTGCCATCTAATACTACTATGATGTACCCACGCTCCACCCTAGATATAGAGAATTTTTGTCATAAATACCTAGTAGCCAACTGAAACATTTGCAAATAACACACTTCACCGATAGATGTCACCACTATATTTACTATTTATTTTGCATATTATTCTGGGTACTTTCATATTTCTTTTGTATATTGAATAACCATTGATTAAGCCGAACGAAACCTTACTTTTATAGTAGTACCTAAGTATATAGTTCATGCACGTTCTATAAACGTTTATCTGTCTAATGGTCACCTACGAGCTCTGCAGCGCTTTAAAAATTTACCCGTGCTGAATGCTAGATAAAAATAAACCATACATATTTATGTTCCTGCAAACCAAATTTAACCATAATTGCTTCAGGCTCTCCTATGAAAAAATATCAAACATTCAGAAATGATTGCCCTAATAATGTTAGCAGGATAAAATTTTATAATCTAGAATGTATTGTTTTCAGAACAGGTCACGCCCTTCTCCACACCCTATACGGATACAGCACAAAGTTTGACAATATCGAGTTTTTCACCGACTTCTTTGTGCTGGACTTGTTGAAGCAAGACGACGCCATGGTGGGGGCTTTAGCCCTTAATATGGACACAGGGTGCCTTCACAGGTCTGTTAGTTGTTGTTGTTTATCTTGCTACAGTTAATTCTGCTTTTGGAGGGTTATTGCTACAATCTCCACACTTGCCAGACCGGTAGAGACATATCAGAGACAAAAGTATAACTCTTACCAGAATAGCTGTGTGAAAAAAAACATTATCCCCGGCCGGTATCGAATACGGGCACCTTCAGCTAACTCTTGGTCAGTGCTAACATCTTCACCATCCGGATGAAACAATCACATTATCCGCTCACAATCCCACTAACCTACCCTTTAAAGCACCAGACCAGACACACTTAGCTTTATTTCGCCTGACGTCACAGTTTTTTAAACGGCTTCAAAAAGGCGGTTCTCAATTATACCTGTATGTCCATAAGTATGTATATTTGCGCGCAATTATCTCGCGTTTTACCGAACCGATTTTGACGCAGTTTTCAGCATCATATTCCTTACACGTAGGCGAACATTTCAGTACTTATTATGGTGGGTACTGACCGATACTGACCGAAGTTACGGACTGTAATGTAACATTAACAGCGAGCATGTTACGCAACGCTGTATTCTAAAAGCGGCTCGTTGCTCGCTGGTTTCCCCGTAACACTAA
Organism: Plutella xylostella; assembly: GCF_932276165.1. Lineage (NCBI taxonomy): Eukaryota > Metazoa > Arthropoda > Insecta > Lepidoptera > Plutellidae > Plutella > Plutella xylostella. The sequence goes on from NC_064012.1 coordinate 10,326,858, forward strand.
GTACTGGCTGCACGAATGCTCGCTGTGTAACGTGTTACATCACACCTCGTCACGTTGGTCAGTAGCCACCTTATAACTTCCCTCCACAGGTTCCAAGCCGGCAACACCGTCATAGCAACCGGGGGCTACCCTCGCATGTACTTCTCGTGCACGGCGGCGCACACGTGCACGGGCGATGGCTGCGCGTTGTTCACCCGGAAGGGGCTGCCGCTGCAGGACATGGAGTTCATACAGTTCCATCCCACCGGTATGTGGTCCTTCCACCACCATCACTGGGAAAATACACCAAAATGCGAACTGTTCACTGTAAGAGTAATAGTAAGAGAAACTGAAGCTTCTTTTGAGAACTGCTCCTGGCTCTTCTAAAGGTGCATTCATCTGAATTAAATGAATAAAACATGTGGGATATCATGGACACAGTTCTACCGCTATACTCGACGAACGTTTGTGCGAGGCATAGCGCGTCATTGCCGCTGCGTTCATCAATATCTGATATACATCAATATCCATGCAATTTCTGCGCGCAACTTTACCCGTAATATGTTTCTATCTATTTAATAATGTGTCAAAAAATGTGTACTATTACCGCCCCACCACCAACACATTAGCAATTAACAATCCATAACATCTGTCAGATCTTTACAAATTACTTATGAATTGTTAATTGCTAATGTTCGGTGGTGGTAACCCCACAGGTATGTACGGCTCCGGCTGCCTGATGACGGAGGGCTGTCGCGGCGAAGGCGGTTTCCTGGTCAACAGCGCTGGTGAACGCTTCATGGAGAAGTACGCGCCGAGTGCCAAGGACCTGGCCAGCCGGGACGTGGTGTCGCGGTCCATAGCTACGGAGATCCGGGAAGGTACCTCTGTCTATTGATAGTTACTATTTGGCTTTTTATGTTACTCATATCAGTTTTTTTTGGTACCCGTAACGGTGCGTTTAAACGTCAGTGCTAACGCGAGCTGGTGTCGCCGGGGATATAAATGCTGGCTGCGGACTGTCAAACTCTTACAATCGTGTGAACAAGGAACTTCTTGCCTTGTTTAAACGCTTCTTTAGAATGATCCCCGAATTACTTACACATTATTAAGGCAGTTTTACAATGTCAGGGTAATGCCGACCTGTGGGATAAAAGACATGCTGTCACTCTCTGTAATTATGATTTATACAGTGACAGCACACCGTTTTCCAGACATTGTGAAACAGGCCGTAACCGTTCTAAACGTTCTAGGTCGTGGTGTAGGCCCCAAGAAGGACCACATCCACCTCCAGCTGCACCACCTCGGCAAGGACATCATCAAGTCCCGTCTGCCGGGCATCTCGGAGACGGCCAAGACCTTCACGGGCGTCGACGTGTACACTCAGCCGCTGCCCGTGCTGCCGACTGTACATTACACTATGGGTGGGATCCCGATCAATTATAAAGGAGAGGTTAGATTGTTTTGTTTTTAACGAACTGTATACGAAACACAGTTAGCCGCGACGTCACGTCAGTGTCAAAATTGTATCTGAAGAACGTGATGATCCGCAAATCTTAACAAAAAAAATATTTTAAAAAATATATAAATTAGTTTAAGCTTTCTTAACAGCAAGAGTTAACTGCTAGCTACTTAAGTTTGCCTTTGTACCATTCTGCTTTGTGTATTGTACAATTTGAGCAATGAAGAACTGATAACCAATCAAGTAAACGTGTTCTATAGTGGAGACCATGACTAGGCAAACGACTAGGGCGACCTTCATCTAGATGGGGTGACGACTGGTAATGATTGGATGCGGAAAGCTATAGATCGCATCTAGTGCCGTGCTTTGGCAGAAGCCTGCTAGTCCAGCAGTGGACTGCAATAGGCTGATGATGATGATGATGATTGCCACATAGCTTAATAAAAAATTCCAATAACACATTTTTTATCACACAGTGCATAGTCCACGTAGACGGCAAAGACCAGCCGGTACCAGGGCTGCACGCGGCGGGAGAAGCTGTCAGCAACTGCCACGGCGCGAACCGTCTCGGCGCCAACTCCATCCTCGACATCGTGGTGTTCGGCCGCGCCATCGCGCACAACATCGCCTGCCTCGCCTCACCGTGCGACAAACAACCAACGCTTAAACATGTAAGGAAACTATAGCCTAATAATGACACATCTCATTCGGTCAATATCGGAAATGTGCGAAAAAAACACTCCGTACAGGTTTGTTAACCTTTAGATAACAAAAATTATGAATCTCTCGATCTATAACACACGGATGGCAAAGACGTGCCGGTACCAGGGCTGCACGCGGCGGGAGAAGCTGTGAGCAACTGCCACGGCGCGAACCGCCTTGGCGCCAACTCCATCCTCGACATCGTGGTGTTCGGCCGCGCCATCGCGCACAACATTGCCTGCCTCGCCGCGCCGTGCGACAAACAACCGACGCTTAAACATGTAAGGAAACTATAGTCCATTTTTTTTAACAAATGAGTACTGTTTTTTTTTACTGCGTCGCTATTGGTCCTAACCACAGACATCAATTATACTAGATTCCCCAAGTGTACGTATTGCGCGTGTCAAAAACTAGTCAAAATGTTTAGCATTTCTCAACTTTTGTTCATACATCCAGCTGTCATTATTAGTTCAAAATACGGCACGCGTGGTTTTCATGGAAATGTATGCATTTGTGGTGTCTCGTATATAAGACGTCTGTGGTCCTAACAATGACTCATCTCAGTCTGTCAATATCGAAAGCGTGCAATGAAAAACTCAGTACTGGTTTGTAACTATGGATAAGAAATTATGAATCGACATCGTGGTGTTCGGCCGCGCCATCGCGCACAACATCGCATACCTCGCCGCGCCGTGCGACAAACAACATGTAACAAAACTTAGCCCCAGTTTCACCATATTCTCTTAAGCCCCATCCACACGCTTGCTGTTTGTCACAAACACCGCAAATAGCAAACGAAGTCCCAAACACCAACCACAATCACCCAACACAAACAGCCATCCACATGCTTGGCGAACGTTCATAACATTCCGAATCGGCAAACATGGCGGACGACGAGCTATTACTTTTGGGTTAACATATTTTTATTATATAAATTAAAGCAAGAGAAAGAAAAAAGGAAAATAAGAAGAAAGCAAAGACGATGGTGGTATAATAAAAATACATAGAAATCGTACAATGTACTGCTTTAGACCTTTTATTTGATTTATATTTTTATTTTGATAAGCCTCAAAAAAAAGGCCTACCTTCATTGGAAGGAGACCCGTGCCCCAGCAGTGGAGACGTAATTTGTCATGATGATGATGATGATGATGATGAAGCCTCCAAAAATTACAGAATCGTAGGTGCTAATCAATCAGACATTTTTACGCTTTGCGCGCCAACGAAAAAGTGTAGCAAGTTGATACGTCCGCCTCCCGCAATGCTAGCGCCCATACTGACCGCTGGCAAACGTGTGGATACGTAGCAAACTGTTTGCCAAACATCCTTTGATCTGGCAAGAACAACCGACACCAATGCCGAACACTGTCCAACACAAACACAAACAGGCAAACAACGACAAACACCCATCCACACGTCCGTGCTTGCTGTTCGCTGTTGGCTGTTTGCCATTGTTTGCCAAGCGTGTGGATGGGGCTTTAGATAATAACAAGGGATTAGTTGTTAACTTTGTACACATCTGTCAAGAATTGAATATGGATTGATGACAAAACAATGTAACGGGTGTTAATGATCTAACAGACTATGGTTAAACTAGGCATAAGGTCAACAATATACGAACAAGACGGTGTGACACAAACAAAAATAAAGCAAAAAACCGGCCAAGTGCGAGTCGGGCTCGCGCACAAAGGGTTCCGTAGCAGCAAAATTACAGTTAAATCAACCTATCTCAAAAACTATAAGAGATACTTTGATCAAACCAAAAATCGTTGAAAGAGTTAATTAGCATGCATCACCTCTATTTTTTTTAGAATTTTATACCCCGTAGTTATAAAAATAGAGGGGGGGGGACATACTTTTTACGACTTTGAGAGCTGATATCTCAAAAACCGTTCACTTTAAGAAAAATGTTTTTTAGAAAACTTTATATCATTTTAAAAGACCTTTCCATTGATACCCCACACGGGTATGTACATCGAAAAAAAAAATTTCATCCCTCAGTTACATGTATGGGGGGCCCCACCCCCAATTCTTTTTTTTACTATTTAGTGTCATATTTTTGTAGCGGTTCATACAACACATATTCCCATCAAATTTCATCACTGTAGTACTTATAGTTTCCGAGTAAATCGGCTGTGACAGACGGACAGACGGACAGACGGACAGACGGACATGACGAAACTATAAGGGTTCCGTTTTTGCCATTTTGGCTACGGAACCCTAAAAACTGTCCGAAGTTGAACGAACGTTTTTTAGAATTATCCTCTGACTTTCCTTCTTTTGGATGATTATATTGATTATACCACTTTTACGTCACCCTGTATATTCTGAATTCTGAAGTACAAATTATGATTACTGTCAAATATGTCATAGAAATCTCTTCATTAGTGTAATAGTAACAAACACACATTCACAAACTTTCTCGTTTATAATATTAGGATTCATTATAATGATGAAGTGATGACGACTACTGATACAACCACTACAACACCATTCCGGTTTAATGGCACTGTCAAACAAAATTGTAAAATGACTATATGCCTGTTTTTTATAAATAAAAGAAAAAAAAATAGTAAATCATATCATATTTCCATATTCCAGGACATATGCGATGACATCATAGATAATTTGGAGAAAGTGCGAAACGCCAACGGGTGCATGCCGACTCACAAGCTGAGAGCTAAGATGAGGGATGTGATGCAGAACCAATGTGGAGTCTTTAGGACTGCTGAGCTCTTGGACGAAGGTTTGGGCGTTTAATTGCCTTTTAATAATTGTTTTTTTTATCGCCACAGTACAAAAAAATATATCCAGGAACATCGTATCTTTTTAAGCCCCGATGGAATAAGAGGGGTGTTATAAGTTTAACGTTTATTTGTATCTGTCTATGGTCGCGTAGCTCCCAAACGACTGAACCGACTTCCGTTTTGATTTTTAGGGTTAGGTTTTTACCCCAAGTAGGCACACTAGCCATTTTTCATGAAAATCAGTTGAGCCGTTCAAAAGTTATGTGAATTTTTGTGTTGAATATCGTTTTTATTTTAACTTTGATTAGTTTATTTGCCAATTACTACAATGTAACACCCGTTCAAACCATATTCAGGCGATAAGATGATTCAAGAGTGCTACCAGGATTTCAAGAACATTAAGGTGGTGGACCGCGGCGCGCACTACAACACCGACCTGATAGAGACTCTCGAGCTGCAGAATATGCTGCAACTGGCTGTCCAGGTACCGTACCACCACCGACACATTAGCAATAGGGAATATGCATATTTTTTTTAATACTTTTATTGGATAGTTTTACATCACTTTATTATAGTAAAAAAATTCAACGGCAAAATAAGTAATTTAAGGTATTTTAAAGAAAGTTAAAAAATTACAACCACCACGACCACTTTGAAATTCCCGTCAGGATGGCGGGCTGGTGTGACGTCATAAACTTTTAATTTCACGGCTCAGAATAATGAGTCCCGTCAGTCGGCATAGATTTTTTACCTAATCAAGTAATCACAGAGTACTTTTGTATTTTCAACAAACCGATGTTGTCATGGTAACAAAAGAAAAAGGAAGTGTATAAAGTGTGATCAGTGGCTGTTTTGTAATGGTAATAAAGTGTGACCAGCGGCTGTTTTGTAATGGGAGCTCGTAAATAGTTACTAGTAGCTCTTTTGAAATGGGAGCGCGCAAACCAGAGGACCTTTGTACACAATATTACGCTATTATGGCAATATGAATATAAAGTAATATTTGTATTGTATGTAAGTACTTACTGTAACTTTGGCTCTCAGTAAGAGAGACTAGGGTTAGTGGGTCATTCTATTCTATTATCTGTGGGGGTGTAAGAACCTGCACCTGGCTCTCTTGAATGGAACCATTGTGCATATCTCATAGGTATCTAAACCCCCTCTCCTAAGCTTGGACCATTTCCCACCACGCTGGTCCACTGCGGATTGATGGGTTCACATATCTAAATGTGCTTAATCTAAATATTGAGGTTTCCTCACGATGTTTTCTTTCACATGCTACATGATTATCCCCGAATTTAATTCTACAAAATAACAACGTATAACATACATATTATCTTTTATTTATAATAAAAACTACTATTACTAATCAGTGTAATCATATCACAATCTATCATATATCTCTATGGCTGTTTACGCCTCATTACAATAGAACAACTAGTGGCAGCCCATACACTACCAACAAAAAATATAAAAAGTCCTAAACTTTGCAAACAAACAAGCATATCAAACAAGAAGTGGAGAGGTTATAGGAGGCTAGGATCTATTGGAAGAATCCATCGTATCTGATCACAACGAGCATCACAAACACTCGGTGACATTAACATTTCTTTGTTTACACTTGACATTTATTTAACTTCCGCCGTAAACGCAAAGAAGTTATTATTCTGAGATTGATATATAAAGAATTTTGACGTCACATCTGCCCTAAGAAAATGGGTGACGTTTCTCTGAAGTTAGAATTTACCGAAGTTTTTTTGTACTTTTCAACTGCATTTACTTGCTCAAAAATAAATTATAATCAAAAATATTGATGGAGGCGTAGTTATGAAATAACAAAGTTTATTATAAATAATATTTGACCTTTATTTGAACCACTTGCATATTCCCTATTAACAATATACGAGTATAAGCAGTGTGGCCCGCCTGTCAAAAATTCTTTCAGATCCATACAAGTTAAGTCAGATTTGGCAAGCGAGCGACACCGCTTAAGGATTGTTAATTGCTTATTTTCGGTGGTGGTAACCTCACATTCATAGTTTACTTTATAATATGTTATATCTACAATTGGTTAGGTAGCAATGTGCTATTTCCTGTCAAATAAAAAATCAATACTTCATTGGTGCTTAACCTGAGCCTAGCCATAGTATAATAAAGCGAGAAGATGATTCAAGACTGCTACCAGGAGTTCAGGAACATCAAGGTGGTGGACCGCCACTACAATACCGACCTGATAGAGACTCTGGAGCTGCAGAATATGCTGTAACTGGCTGTGCAGGTCACATTCATAGTTTACAATTATGATATAACTACACTTTATAATTGGAAGCTTGGTAGGAATGAGCTATTTGCTGTCAAATCAGTGGTGCGGGTGGTGCCCGACAGAGCCTCTATGAAAGATTCTCAGCTGTACCACATTATACACTTAGCAGTCAGCAACAGGCAACAAATACCGATTAGAGCATGTTTCTTCTTCTTCTTTAAGTGTCCTTCTGTAAGTCTACTACAGGAGGTTGGCGGTCAGCTCTGCATTGTCATAGAGCATGTTGATGTTGATGTCTAAATCAATGAAGTAAATTATCTGGTTTGATTTACACCCGTTTGTGGCTTACAAATCTGCGTCCTGCCACCTGATGCCATGCAATTTATATAAACATAAAAAAGGTTAAATTTCATGAGGTCATCATCAGTTTTGTGTTCTGTCTAGGTGGTGGCTTGCGCCAGGGCCCGCACCGAGAGTCGAGGGGCTCACTTCAGGGACGACTACCCGCAGCGATGTGACGAGATGGACTACAGCCAGCCTGTAGAGGGACAGGTACGTCTGCCAGACAGCTCCATATAGTAATCTACAAGTTTTATAACTAAGCTTCATATAGTATTTTTAAATATACCGCTTCTTATTATGCCTCTCATCTACGCTGTATACTTACTGTAAATTGTAGGTAAATTGCATTTTAAAGATACTTAGAAGGTGGGAGACAAAAAATCCCAACTTGAACCTAGCAGGTGGGTTCGCTGACCTACATTACCTCTTGCCCAATAAAAAAAGAAACAAGCACAAAAATAATAAAATACACCATACAATATTGAATCATATTTATTTTTCATATTTCAGTGTCCCCTGCCCATAGAGAAACATTGGAGGAAGCACAGTATGTCCACACTGAATATGGAAACTGGTCAAGTTTGCCTCACCTACAGGTACTAACATATTACATTATAGGTACTTTTAAGCAGGACTACTGCTTTAGAGTAATCTGTAGCCGCGACTCATGAAGAGATAAGGATAAAAGTTCTTACAATGGATAGTTCTCTGCCGATAGTGCCGAAGGTAGGCGGTTCTATTCTTGGCCTGGGGAAGATATTTGTATTATTTGTTTAAATACAGATATTTATTTATAGATACAAAATGTTCCTGAAAAGAAAGCCGTTAATACCCACGCCAAAACTTAAAAAAGTAGGCGTTTTACGAATATATAAAAGATCTATGAATAAAGCGTAATTTTTGGGCAGTTTCCCCAAATTAATATTGAGGTATAATTTTTTTTTTATTATTAGGTTACAGTTACACTTTTTATTTTATTTTCAGGCCAGTGATCGACACAGTGCTGGACAATGAAGTGGAAGCGGTGCCGCCAAAACCGAGAGTCTACTAAATTATTATTCTAGCATTAGTTGAACATGAAATATTATGAAATCTAATTTATACTAAAGTAATTTATTGATGCAGTATTTTAAAATAAATATCTGTCATGAATCAATCTGAGTTATTTTAATTTTATCTTATTAACCACAAGCTAAATTTATTTTACCATTACAGCGAAGGAACAAATGTTCTAAAGTTATAATTATAAAAGTATTTATTTATGAAAGAATGATTCAAGAACTGCCTGCTCATCACACCTCTTGGCTATCGATTTATACGTGTGAATCAAGTTATAAATACTCTATAATAGCGAAGTACCTGATTTTGTGTTTTTTTGTAACTAAATTGATTATTTGGCATCCATACAGAGTTTTCTTGGCAAGAGCGCCATTGCATCAAGTGTTCTATAAACTTTGTAGATTGCAATAATTCTGATTAAACAGTTGCAAAAGATCACTTGCAGCCAGGGATTTTCGAAATCTTATCATATTTAAATACTTACCCTAATATTATGATGGTAGGTAGGTATACTAAAAAAAATGTTTCATTGATTTCCATTCTAATCACTGTTTCAAATTTTTTTCTCATAGATCATCATGATCATCACGACCCATTACGTCTCCACTGCTGGCACGGGTCTTCTTTCAATATTATAATGTACTCTGTGGGAAGGGTTTTAGGCCTAGTCCACGCTTCGACCATTTAAGTTCACGCTGGCCTAATGCGGGTTGCTGGACGCTAACACAAGCAAGCTTGTGCTGAGAGAGTTGTCGGGTAAGTGGGCAACCCGACTGTCAGATGTTTTCAAGCCGCCCGAAGACCTCCGACTAGGCTTAACGACTGCTGCCGAAGCAGCAACCGAGACCCACGGCTTAACGTGCTGTCCGAAGAACGGTGGCGTCCAGAAAAGAACCACTTGAAATCGGCAACCCATCCAATGGCTGACTCGGTGATCAGTTATGATCACTGAAGCTCGCTCGACTACGGACGCTTCGCTTCTCATGGATGAGTTAATTAATGAAATAAATAGCTTGCATGATTCGAAATGACAAGTAGAACTTACTGACATCATTCAAAACAAAGATACCTAAATAAGGTGATATTCTTTTTATATTACGGTTTTGATTTTTTTTCATTTCTTTAAGTTTCTGCCTTACTAATGGCATGGCATAAACTTCACTTTTAAACTTTCAAAATTACCTGTTATTTTAATTCAAATATGTATAACTGTTTATTTACATGTATAAAACCTAATAGCCACTCTGGGAGTTAATCCACTCGGTGATTATACAACATAATACATACACAAGTGTCGGCAGTGACATAATCTCCCTACATAAGGTGGTGTGGAGGGTGCATAGCCCCTCCCTTGCCTTCGCTGAGCTTTCATTGAGCTTTGACTTGTTAATTATTCGTAGTTCGTTTCCCGCTTACGGCGAATGGCTGGGAAGTTTAGCTTTAGGTAAAATGAATATTGAATAAGGAGTAATTGTGAAATGTAACAAATGAACCAGGTACCTACTACGTTAATGAATTTAATTTGGCTTTTCGACGAGCAAGAAATTTGTTTACAGTATGAAGTAGGTTGGTAAGTCGTAGGAAGCAAACTAATACCTAGTTTTAATCATTCTTAGCTTAAGATTACGATTACAGAAAGGTCTTAGATCCTGGAAGGATCAATCATATTTATAATCAATTTTAATTTATTTTCATAGTGGGGTACTTATTGAGACTGAGAGAGACAAAATACAAAAGATCATAGTAGTAAGTAAGTATTAATTATAAAAATAAAAAGACAAGGTTGTGAACAAACTAATATTTTCATTTTATAACTTCGCATGGTTTTTATACTATATACTCAGTCCGTTCAGAAGGCTCAGCACGGGGAGCGAGACGAAGACGTGACAAAAGTTTTGCGTCGTGCTCACCGACCGAAAACTTTTGTTACGTCAAGACGTAACATGCGCGTCTTGGGCCCCGTGCTAGGCCTTCAGGATTGACAGCCCATTAAACGGGTGTGGTTAGCAGCACAGCAAGTGATACCTACTTGGGCAATATCCCAACTGCTCTGATTAGTCGGCAGGTCTCGACGTAGTTATCACTGTGGCTAGATAATAATGCCGCTGCCGTGAACTGTGAGCTCGACGGGTAGAGTGTAGCGATTCTGCTAAATTATTGTGCCAAAAAACTGGTTTTAGTGGATCATTACTGTTTGTCACATTGTCGAAGTGTTTTGTATGAATTATCTTAGGTATTAGGACATACATTTTCAGATTTCCCTATATAGGAACACTGAAAATTTATATCAGTTTTAATGTGATTGACATTGAATATCTGAATTATTTATTTAAGAATATTGGTTTAGGACCTGTATCATGTCATACAGCCAATATGTGCCTCAACCATGCCTCAACCAATCGAACTACCGATATCAGAAGTTGTTAACGGCGTGTCATCTACCAATCTTTAGCCTTAGCAGAATTGGGACTTCGGAGGAAAGTGGGATGCAGAGTGGTGCAGAGGGCCGAGGAGCGGGGTGCGGGGTGCGGGCGGAGGGCGGGAGGGCCGCCCCACCCCTGGGCGGGGCCCCCCCGCGCGCCGCGCCCTCCCCCGCGCCATCTCCAGCGGCCTCACCGGACGCGGTTCCTCGCTATTATAGCGGCTTCCTGTCCGTGAACGCTCGCCTCACTCGTCCGATCTATCGATTTGTTTATTTTTTTCCCGCGCAAACAAGCGGTAGACAAATAGCTCGGAGGTGCTTCCGAGGGCCGACGACGGTATCCGGGGGACGGAGTGACGACCGCCGCCGCCGCGGCCAGCGCCGACGGAACCACAAAATGGACTTTGGGGACCACACTACCTTCAATACTAATATCCTTATAAAGCCTTCCAAGGTGATAACGATAGCTGTGCATCATCTGCTGAGGTGCTGATTCGTGTGAAGGTGAGAAGCTACTTTTTTAATGTATTTCCCACGCGATTTTATATGCATGATTATTTGGTGTGATACAAGATGGCAACTAAAATATACTGTAACTATTGTTTTCTTTATGCACGTGGTTTACTCTGATAAGAATGTAAATGATCTGCAGCGTGGGCCTACGAGCTACGCATGCCTACGCAGGACATGCTACGACGCTCGTAGCGCGTCCGGCGCGGCGTAGCCTGCGTAGCGCCGTAGCATTCTTTAATATAATATTTTTTATTTTGCGCTGGTTTCTCAATATTCATATTGAATCAGATAAATGTTATCTGAAGCATAAATTGTTGCTGTCATTGTCTTATACTAATAATCAGACACGACAGCATCAGAATTATTACCCAGATAACTTTAATCTGACCATTGAAAAATCAGCCCTTAGTTATAAATTATAATATAAATATCGACAAAATGAAATTTTAGCATTGCTATACTCAGTAATCGTTTGTTTAAAAAATCCTACAGCTAAACCCACAAAGCTAGCTTTGTGATGAACCCCTGTTATTCAGTACATATGTCAACGTTTTATACCTCTGAATTTGGATCTATCCTTATGAAGAGTTCCTTATTAATGAAATAACTACATCATGACATCATGCCATTCGATGAAGTCACCAAACCATAAAGATAGTGGATACTCTTTTTTGCAATATTTTGGAAAACGTTTGAATGCTTTCTAAGATTCTAGGAAGTGTCATGGCGCCTACTACCCCTACTAACTCTTCTGCAAATAAGGAATCAAGATAAAAAATACGTAATATCAAGTTTGTAATATTGACCTAATGCCTAATAAATTTATAATATTGTACTACCTATAACTTAGGGCTTAGGGCTTGTACACAAAACTGCATTGCGACGTCGCATCGTCAAAATCTGCGATTGTTTTAGCAGTTTTTCAGGGCAAATGCTTGATTACAGTCACAGATGATGCGAAGTCGCAACGCAGTACAAGCCCTAAGTCATATATAGTAGAATATTATTACGTAAAGAATTTATAAAAAAAAACAATATCGAAAGATATAATTTAATAGGTAGTTAAGGTTCGTAACCCAAAAGTTAATATTGAATACACTCGGTCAAATGGTATAAACGTAGGTATAAATGGATTAAAAATATACATATTATATAGGCCTTACATATTTCTCCGAGATCATAGGAATCATCACTTTTTCATCATTAATACTGAATTAAGCAAAATAAATTTAAAATACAACAAACACAAAACCTCAAACTTAAAAAAAATTAAAAAGACATAGTAATATATTCGCTTATCCTTGTTAGATACGCAAATGTATTCCTACTGCCATTAACAGTTAAATTTCCATAGAGGCATAAATCTACAGAGGTAAGGGCAGGTGGTTCTGGTTTACCTACAACTATGCATGCGCCTGCATTCACCGGTACACTCCGTTCCATAATTCAATACAACCCACTTGCCTCTTGTACTAATTTGCTCCCTCGCGCGGTAGGCACAGGTGAATTTCTGCACCAACTTATCATTAGTTTTGCAGGCATATTGCCATTTATATAGGTCACAAGTAACGCCTGAGAGCAAAGTAAATATCTGTTTTTGTTAAGCGTGGATATTACAGTTTGTAAGCTTTATATTTATTTCTCTATATCCCCTTTAAATAATAACATGCATCAAATACTTAGGTAAATATTAAAGTTTTGATTCGGAATAAACATTCGAAAAGGTTCATTCGAAATAAACATTTTCCTAAAAATAGATAAAACATCTAATTCTTTACTGCTATATCAAAATACCTACTAGCTTTTTTAATGATCTTAAAACCAAAATTCTGTTTATTTGTAAAAAGATCAATGACGATAATTAATCAAGTATCAAACAAACGATGAACGGTCACTTCACCCCGCGCTGAAGTGTACGGCAGCATTGCATAATATTCACATAAATCAGATAGGAATTAATTATTTATTGCTTTCAGCTGTACATGCATGCATAATATGCATATGTATGCCGCTTCAGTGTTCATGTTGTGATAATGTTCTTAATTTAGGGGAAATACGTACCTATACTTACTGCCCAAAAGCGAATGTAACCTATAATATATAGATTTACACGATTATTTTTATGCCCGTTTTTCAACCATATTCTGACGAGGATCAGGCAGGGTATCATGCATAACCCTGGCATAACTTAGGGAAGGTCTGTTCTTTGGAGGTACACAATAAGGGCAAAAAAATATTTGGCCGTTCGTCTCCTCACAATATTTTAAAATAAAAATATTGTGTGCTAACAAAACATAAGGCATTCATTGATAGTCACAGTCCCGCCAACGAAACTAGTATGTATTCTTCTTTATTTCACATCTGAAGTCCCCTGAGAGGAGCTTTAGATACTACGACCGTGTTCATATACCTACTGTAGTTAAAATCCACAACCATGGGCATACCTACATCCTAATATTTTGTGTATTATTGCTGGAGAAGCCTCCTCCAGGCCTGGATTAAATATTCCTCTTGTACACATTTGGCAGGCGGTGTAACTCTAAACATTCAAGTTTGAATTTCATTTTTAAACCATTCATTAATTTACATAGTAGTGAACGAAGTACATTACACTCAAGCTAGTGCCAGCACTATTACAAAACAGGCTCGTTCTCTCTGACATATAAATATCAATTTGAGGGTAATTTCACAAAACATGGCGTGTTCGCCTTCATTTGTTTGTAGTTACACGATTTTTGCATCTCGTTTGTAAATCGGTTTGTTTTCTTGGCTAACAATTTGTTTTATTGTTGGAATTTGACTTGAGTGCGGACGTAACTTTTAAATTTAAAGTAGTTCTGAGGTACAACGCTGAAATGTGCAGTGTGTTTGTAAAAACTCTTGTTCTTTTGAAGGTAACCTACTGCTGTCTTTGTGTGAAAACTGTATAGGTACTTGCATGTGAAACTATTGGAAAAAAATAATTACATTTTACCATAGCAAAATAATGTTCCTTACCTACCTTAGCACAGCACCAACTAAATTAACTATATTAATATTAGTGTAATATCTAGTACAATTTACTGCTGGTCTGCTGTCCTGATATACCTATAGTATGCGACACACCACAATCTTATGCTAAAGACGCCATTAATTAATAAAAGATGGTGCACGTGGGAGGGGCTAATTAGCGCTATTATCGTTTTCCCAATTCTGGGACCGTACTATTTAGCTAGTTTGTCATCGACACACTATATCACTATTGCCGAAACACTAGCAGGACAGTAATTAATGGAGAAGTACAGTAGTGCAAGGTGAAGGCCGCCGGCCGCGGTCCAGGCGGATATTCTTTTTGTCGCATATAATAAGGTAATGTCGTGGTTTCCTGCCAGTTAACTGGCGCGAGCCAATCCAGCGGAGCGGTACTGTGGCCGGCACGTCCAGGTATGCCATTGTGCGCTTTATTATGTATGTCCAGGTATGCCATTGCTTCCAAGCATTCCATTGTGCGCTTTATTTACAATGCTGTAGGTACCACTTTTAGAGTGGAGTTAAGGATTTCAATTATTGAGTTTGATAAAAGTATATTTTTAAATAGATGGGAACACAGGTCATGATGTAGTTGGATGGACATAAATAGTAACCAGAGTTATAAGGCTATTGCCTGTCTATGATGTATAAATGTAAACTAAATATTTCCGAAGCGTCACTACTAAATTAATACACGAGACAGAAAAATCAGGACAGCAAACAGCTACGACCGCGGTCTAAACCAGCCCGCTCTGCCCCGCCAGGACCGACCAAAAAAGCGCAGCGC
Source organism: Plutella xylostella (assembly GCF_932276165.1). Lineage (NCBI taxonomy): Eukaryota > Metazoa > Arthropoda > Insecta > Lepidoptera > Plutellidae > Plutella > Plutella xylostella. The sequence continues at coordinate 10,342,143 of NC_064012.1, forward strand.
ACAAAAAAGGCGGACGTGTAACAAACAGTACATTGTCGAAGTAAGCAGTAAATATAAATTGGTTACGCGACACATTTCCCGTGGGCCGGATGGAGTCAATTTGACCGAAGCGCGGCCGCCGCTGTCGCTCGCCGCTCGCCCGCCGCGCCGCCCATCCGCGCACCTCGCCACTTCTTTATCTTCTATTTATTTATTTCCCATACCTACAAAGGTGCTCAAGAATACGCGTGTGACCAATTAACTCACCTAAGTACCTAATGTGTGTGACTTACAAGTGCCTCGTTCCCACAATGTTCAGTGCAATTATGAAGTGACGCGTTAAGTGTTGCGATGCCTCAGGTGTCTTCGAGCAAGGATATGAGCGATGAGGCGAAGCGGCCGCGGAGGAAACGGGTGTCCGATATGAGGTAACGGCTGTGACGTTTAAGAGACGGATAGATCAGTAGGAAACGGATACGAGGCAATGCAATGAAAGACTACCTGTGGGGAAGTGGGGGACAATGCGTTGATGATATTTTCCGTGCAATTTTGTTGCAATGATCTATCTGCATAATATGTGGATATAATAGATGAATGCTTATAGGTAGTGATTCAATTCAATTAATAAACAATAAAAATACTAACTCTACATCTATCACCACCATAAAGTAGGTGATTCTGTAAAAAAGATCCAGGCTCGATTCCCCATGTTGGACCATCAATATCTACAGTGTGTTTGTTCAGGACACAGCCGGCTGATTTGATTAAACATGTCCAAAAAGTTAAATCATTTATGCTTTCGGAGAGAAATCTAAGACAATATTGTGCCTACCTATCTCCAGTAGTGTCGGATATCCATACCATTGGTTTATGAGAGTCAGGTGGAATAGAAAGAATACAATATTCTTCCTCATAGTCACAGCTTGGTGATCTCAATCATGTAGCCGCGGTAGTCTAAGATTCGTATAAAAAACGCAAACTCGTTGGAGATTAGGAAAATAAATATTAAATTAAGGAAATAATATCATACATTTATTTATAAACGTATCGTGGGACGCCAACGACCTTTTGACTAGAAATAGTAGTTTACATACATTTAAGTACATACCTACATAATAAATGTATGTAGTTAGAGGTCTTCTAAATCTGTGTTTCAGTTTTCAGTAACTACGGATACGTTGCACCCGTACGTAGGCACCTATTTGATATTATAAATTGAACAGTAGTAATTCTGAACAATGTTTGTTCTAGAAGATATTTGTAAATAAATAAGTAGGTGCTTGCCTGACATTGAAGGCATTACTATGTTTAAACAATGGTGGATCATCGAGCTACGCCGCGGCGTAGCGAGTACGAGGCCTTAGCAGATCTTGCGGATGGTAGAGATTTATATTTCGTGACTCTTTCATATATTCTAATAATAATGAAAACAAACTCATATTATTACCTTTATCAAAATAATTATGTACGCTATAAAATACTCAACGAATGTTCTCCTCATCCCTTAGGGTAGATTTCCGGCGTCTGAAAGCGTCGACCCTGCGCACCAGCGTGAAGGCTGCCATGTATGAAAGCAGCTGCTCGTACGCTGGAGCCTTGGAGCTGAAGCGGAGCGCCCTGAAGGAGGAGCCCTGGCCGGCAGCCGAGTGGCCGCCTTACCGTCTCCACCAGTCGACCTTTGAACAACTCAAACAGAGCGTAGAGAAGGCAAAAGCGGCTCTGCAAGACCGCTCGGGCCTCCTCGGGACAGCCACGGCCTTTGGAGACTTCTACGGAGGACAGCTGCAAGATGGAGGCGCGCTGGGCTTCGGCCGCGCCGCCAGGACCGACATGGAGACCCTCGGCGTCCTAGATAAAGGAAAATCTTTAGGTGAGTTTTTCAACGTTTTCTGCCATTATTACCAGTGTCGTTACTTGTATTTATGACTCAATTTAAGCGCCCCCGCACACACATAATAATAATATTCGCAAATATATCATAGGTATCCCCTTCTGAATTAACCATTCACGTTATCATCGCAACATGGGAGCCGAGATAGCGCCTCCGCTGTCGCACAAAGAAACATATCTACATAGTTGATGTACAACGTATTGCATAACAATAGGGTGGAAGCAAAAATGGTTCATGAGGACAACTCGGCAAAGTAGAAAGTTGAGTGCAGAGGGGGTTTCAGATTAGGCGATCAGAGGCTGCTCGGTTTAGGTATAAGCGAAGTCAAGGTGGGGAGCACCTTCTATAGTCGCAGATAACAATCGTCGAAGGGAGCGAGCGGGGGCGTGTGGGATATTTTCCCCGGTTGCCATGGCAACGCTCCCCGCCCACACCCGCCCGCCCCGGCCCGCTCCCTTGAGGCTTAGTAAATGGCGACTCTAGTAGTTGTGACGTGAAAATAAAATTTTATTATCTCCAGTCAGTTCATTATTTCAAAACTTAACCGGGAGCTGAAAGCGGGTGGCTTTCCGAGATTTAATGAGCACTCTTTATAAGAAATATTTTCGCTGTTTGAATTTTTATGCCGTCACGTTTCGTGTACCCCGTAATGCTGAAGTTTGGCTTTTGATATCATTTAAACTGAGCGAAAAGGGAATTCTTTCTTTTTGTCGTACTAAGATATAACTTTAAAAAATAATGCAAAAACATGGCCATAAAAAATTTAATAATTTAAACATTGATCCTGAAATTCCTTTAAAAATATATTTTTTAATCATTTCTGGGTAGTCCTACTCTTTTTTATCTCCGACGCGCCGACCTTTTATTTATTGTGCCCGGTTTTGTCTACGCCCACCTCTGAAGACCCTGAAACATTCACAATAATTCATTAAAATGGGAGTTGGCAGTGAAGAAAGTCCCCATTGTTAGCGAGAGATACTTTTTATGGAAAAAAGCAAACGGCATCTACCTGTTTGTTCTCATTCCGAATCGTTTTTCATGAAAAAGCTTCAATAGCTTTTATTTTTTAATTTTTGCTACTCTTATTTTTTATGAACACAGTACGCGGACTGGTTTTTTGTTTTGACCCAATAAAATTAATATTGTTTATAAAAATTAATCTAGGTATAATAAAAGAGGAATCAATAAGCATAACTTTACATGCAAACACCGATATTAAGACAGGCTATATCAACCGTAAGCTATGAATATGTAGGTACATTCAAAATACCCTCCCCAACTCTACCTTAGACAATAAATCGCTGAAAAATATTGTCTTTTTTTCTTTTTGCGTAAAATTTACATAATATTCAGATGAGGTCGCCTCGGCACGGGCGGGGCGTAATCTGGAGTCATTAAGAGGAACGCATTAAAATTTATAAGCCCAGGGGCTTAGTTAAAGAGTTGTTAACATGAAAATGATGGTACGCCCCTCAGCTATTCGGACGCTTGCTGGATCGCCGTAATACGGACTGGTTTATTCAGATTTAATTCATTACATTTTGATTCTATTTTTTATGATTATGTGGTCACTGTATGTGTCAAAGTTATTTTTATTTTATTTCGGTAATCTTCTAATACTACGCTACGGTATAATTTATGTTATATCCAATGATATTTTGGCTCAGTATAAGGCTGTTTTCACAGAGGGCCAACCGTTCTCTTGGTGCCATATCGGTTTAGTATGGCTAACCATGTTGACAAACCCTTGTTCAGCTTGTTATGTGATGAAAAAGACTGAGTTTTCTAGGTTTGAGCTCATTTTCTGAGTTTTGTAGTTTTGGGCTCACTCTACGTAGGTATGTAATTATAGAATTTCACTAAGGGAAATCTTTAAAACCAAAAAACTCAACACTACTACCACGAAAAACTTTAAACATTGTTTAACAAGTGTTTAAAACTAATTTTGACAGATTTGTAGGCGTTTGACCGAGCAAACTTCTGTTAAATACTGTCGTTTTTGTGGTAAGGCCCAAAACGACTCCATAACGTCACAGAGAAATCATCTTAGCTGAAACGAGGCTTAGCTCCTTTAGTGCTTACGATATCTAGCATAACAATACGCTACAAACCAAAAATGCATATATAAACCTTCTACAACGCAATTCTCAACCCTACAACTAGCAGAACGTTTATGTAAACGCCCTAATTAAAACAGTACGATCATTTTATCGCGCGGCGCACTGTCATCAATAACACGGTCGTACTTTAGATCATATCGTGATAAAATATATTCCTATAAATCATACTTACAACTGGCCTGATATGCGTATATTGATTTTTTAATGTGTATTGCATACGAAAGGGCTGGCGCTCTGTTGTTTTGCCATTTATATTCATTAGTGGATGTTGGGCGAGCCCGTGTTTTCGATGCACCTAAGTGAAATTAAAACTGTTTGAACTAAATATTAAAAGGTTAACTAACTTACTTTGATTTTGTTGATAGTTGGTCTAAGTATTAGATTTTTGCTATTTATATTCGGTAACATGTAACGACAATATGGAATCCTAACATAACGGTATTGTGAAAGCACAATTCCCAGTGTATTCTTCTTCTTAATAATTTTGCAAAAGATCTATGGTGAAGTATACGTATAAATAAGTAGGAGCTCAAATTCTAGAGGACAAGCTCTTCGAGATTAATCTCGGTTTACACTGGATTTTTACTATTTTGCCTATAACATTAATTCGAAGATTTTAAGCGGACATTATAGGGGGACTTCAAAGAAAGATACACTCCCGGGCAATGAAAAAGTTCCATTCAGGAAATCAACTAACTCCTCCTATACGGAAAAAACTAACTAAATTACGCCTTCTAAAATATTTAAGTACATATAATGGTACATCAGAATATTAGCAACTAAAATCGTAAACATTTTTTTCAAATATCCAATTAAATGTTTTTAAAAAATTAGGCTATTTCGTGTCTGCATTTTGCAAGTGGAACTGTTTCTTTGCCCGTGAGTGTATAAGTATAACCCGATACTTTAGATTATCTCCATACCAACATAATCGTGCTCAAGGCTAAGAAATATCGTTATCGCTAAACGATTTCTGTTCTATAGCTACGAATAAAAAATGATTGCCGAACATTTTTGGTCTACACTCAGGTATCATGCTATCATGAATGAGTCTTAAACGGGCACTGTCTATAAATGGATATCATCACTTAAGCCCCCACTTCACACCAAGATAGCCATTCGTCTATTATGTACCGTAGCTGGTTATTTATAGGGGTTATTTTGCGACGGGTGTTGACTTTTGTATATTTGTGATGAGTCATGTCTGGTGCGGCACCCCGCGGTTTGTGCCTATCAACATTACGACATGGAAGGCGTCGATATAATATATTGTCGATAAACAACGAGTCATTCAAATTGTGTCGGACAAAATATTGGAGAGCTTGAGTAGCTTTGTAGTTCATAGTATGTAGGTGTTCTACGATTTCAAACCCATGCATTTGTAGCAGTGATTATATTCAGGATGTTAAAAAAATCCACTTTATAAAAAAAAGTGCAAAAGCAACTTAATTTTTTATAATGAGAGGGATAATCACAGACCTCTGTGGGGGTAATATATCAATATTGTTAGGTAACATAACTTTACTGAGTCGTTTCAATTATATATTTTTGCACCTATGTAAAAGAACATCAAGTTGATAGTGAGGAAACTGTAGTTTTATTTAAATCGACTTAAAACTGCACTGATTATGATAACCAATAAACAACTAATAAACCTATTAAAAATCCCCACTCAAGGGCTACTGAACCGTAACGCAAATACCAAACAAACATTATTGCACAATCAGTATAGCAGTGACGCGGGAATAAGTATAAATCGGAACAATAAAATATGTACCCCGTCCCCGTCGCATTAAATTCATCGCCATTTTAGTTCCCGAGACTGATAATAGATGGCGGCGCCCGCGCATGGTCCAAACACGAGTGGCGTGTTTGTTATGCTTGCCATTTCATGGGAACGCTACTCAGCACAATGAGAACTTAATTGTCTGATAGAAATACCAGTAATGGCAACTTGTACCCCTCACCCCTTGGACGTAGCGTGATTTATACTGTCAGTGTGACTACCCGAAAAAATGGTACACTGACATATTTATTTCCAAAAATAAATGACTCTGAGCATATTGCTTTGGAGATATTGCGAGTTGATGCGTTTGAGCGTGGGAGCTGTTTACTCATTGTTCGGTTGTTAAGTTTTGCAGCACTCACTGGTTTCTTTGTCTCTGCAGGGAGTGACAAATTATCGAGCAGCCTCGGGAAAGGATACTCTACTCCCACCCTGTCGGACACCCTCCGAGGATCGAAGTGCTCAGGTAAGTTATTGAAAATTTACACCCCCACTCAAATGAAATGAAACGAATGAATGCAAATCAAATGTATTAATACAAAAAAAATATTAATATTAATACCTACACACCACACCCACAGACATGTTGTTCCAAACCAATATCAGATACTTATACATTTTCAGCAAATGTGGCTTACCGTTCTCTACCTATTCTGTAAGTCGCTATATTTCATAAACAGCAAGGTAGGCCATTAAATATAGGTCTAGTGAATCTAGTGATATACATAATAACAAGTGAAAGTCAGTAAACAAAAGCCCTGTTTACGTCCGATGGCGTCCGTTCTCCAATCATGAGCCATTTGCTATACACGGACTTTATGGAGCCTACTTCCCGGCCACGTTATTGATATTGTTGGAGCATGAAATGGAAGAAAGTTACCCGTTTTTTCTGGCCAACAAGTAGGTATTAGAATTAATCAGAATGTTATGGATAGTTCTATTGTATACTTTGTCTGAGGTAATGAAATAATTGTTTTTAAGATTGTGTTTATTTTTAATCTTTTCAATGCACCATACTTCGTAAAAAAAATGTATTATTTATTATTATCGAATAATATATCTATAGGTACTAACCGAAAATACCAACAATAATCGTGAACTCCTATAATTGCAACATTTTGCGTAATGTCGACAATGTATTCGAGTGCAGCCCCTCAAAGACGTTCCTCAGTCGAGTTGAACTGAGCCGTGAACTCAAAGGTCCGACTCCGATTATCTTGCGATACAGCAGACAAAGGACGAGCGACAATTAAAAGTTGTATTGTCGAGTTTAGTGTGCTCCACGACGCGTCACGCTATTTGCGAATTTTCCTTTGACTGATGACGTGATGACATCAAAGGAGATCAGAATAATAGGTGCCTCGCGCCAACGCAAAGGACCGCTAGAGTATTATATTCCTTCACTATGCCTACTTGAACCCAGTCAGGTCTTTGCTCTGAGCGCATAACCAACTATTTATTTATCTTTGGCATAACTTATTCGAGGCTGGGTCTATCTATACACCCTTCGGTGTACTTAGTAGGAAAATTAGCGATTATAATCGTTGAGAGTATATTCAGTAAATTAAAGAGGCGGTGGGCTAGCATTTGAAGCAATACTTCTTTGTTAGCAGTAATTTAACCAGCCTAGCATTATTTTCTGTAGAAACTTAAATCTCGTTTCTCTCTATTCTATTCTAAGTGCAGCGTGTTGGCAGGTAGACTAAGGATAGTAAAGTTTCCTTCCTTATTCATTAACTATTCATACCTAAAATCTAAATAATCATCAATACCTAATTCACCAAACACAACAAACAGGATAATTATCGAATTACGCACGCATTGAAAGCACTCCTAGCCACTTGGTACTGCAACATTCAATAAGAATAGCGAAGAGGCACCGTGTCTAAATGACGCCACGCGACGCAACGCGGTCGTTAATTAAGGGGACTAAGGGCCACCAGGGGACTAACGGCCACCAGGGGACAAAAGGCCAAGGGACATAGGGCCGTCATTGCACCAGTGATTGGGGTTGATCGGCTGTACCCCCTTTATACCGCTGGCGTATCGGATTGCGTTGCGTACGCGCAGTGAAGTGGAGGTACAGTCACATGACTGCCTCTTCGTCGATTTTAAAGTTGTATTTTAAATTAATTACAAAAGTATTGGAATATAAGTTGCAGCCTATTTATTAATATTTTTAGAAACTCTATTACATTACATGTTTGTCATCATTGAAGAGAAACTGAACTCGACTGTAAAATAATGACTTATAATATTTGATATTAGACTATTTTTTACTAATTCTTATCTCTTCAAATCCCTTTCCCTAAAGATTAATATTCGTGTTAAAATATAACGTGTAAATAAGTTAATATATAAAAAATTAATATTCGACTTTTTAAACCATGTAATATTTACGAATATCAGCCAGCAGCAGTGAAGTTACTATAGCCTCTCTACATTTCGAAAGTGACTCAAAATTGCGGTGACAACCGTATAGGAAACTGATTTTTCCCATGGCTTGGGGTTGCGATGATTTTGTTATTATACATTCGGATGACTCAATAAACATTGTTTGTTATCTGTCTTTATGATACGCTACTTTTATTAATCAGCTAATGATTGTTCCCATGACAATCGCTTATTCATGGAAAATAAAAGTGTATTTTGTACACCGTAAGTATCTATGAGTACCTACGTACTTTATGTTTCTAATCACACTATAAATAAATAAGAAAACAAACTTTTAGAATTATAAAATACACATAACAAAAAAGATTTGAACTCTAAAAGTTTAGGGCCGTTACGAGAAACCCCTGCCGGATAGTAAAAGTTACAACATCTAAAAATCTAGATTCTTGCCTTCATGTACATACATGCACGCACCAAATCCGCCTACACTAAGTTAGGTGACCTAACTTAACAACTTAAAATATTAACAAAAATATCCATGCACTCAAAATAAATGAGGAACGGCTTACAAACGGCTTACGGGTTGTGATACCAGCCTCCCCCTATTCTGGTTATCCCGCACTCCATTAGACAGTCAATCATTCTGGCATTCGGTTCCGATGCGGCCGTAACCGGCGGGGTGGGGCGAGCGCCCGCCGCGATTTGTCACGGAATCGACGATTATGACGTGAGAATTCGATGCCTAATTATCGGGGTGTTTGTTTTGGGATGAACCGAGAATAGGGTAGATGCGTGGTAGCTAAGCGTTTGTTTTTATTTTTGGTATAAGGAGTTATTTTTATTGCTGGCTTTTGATTTGTCTTTTAAAACGCGGACTAGGGTGTACCTCATAGAACTTTGCAGATTCTCGTGGTAGTTGGTACGGTCAGCTGCATTAATAGCTATGCACATAAATTTGTACCACGTCAAACTACCTTAGTATGTTTGAATGAATGAATTGTCAGGTTGTGGGTTTGACAAGGTACAAAAGTGTATAGCAGCTGACTATATAATGTAGTATACTCTAAGGGTCAATTCAGACGTACCACAACCACACCACAGCCACAACCACACCACAACCACGCGATGTGGTCGGGCGTATATTTTGTATTGACAATGAATAATCCAATTCACACGTGCCACATTTTGCCGTTGTTATCGACCACCTGTGTAATACGACCACATCGCAACCACATCGCAACCACAACGCAACCACATCGCAACGGCAACGCCGCCACGCGGCGGCGGCACCGCGGCAACCTGTTTTCCGTATTAACTGCACACGACGACGTGGTTACCACATCGCAATGACAGCGACAACGCAATCACATCGACATTTTGTCGCTGCCACAACGCAACTGCAAAAAGCCGCTGTCACACAATTCACACGTAACCACAGCTTGACCACATTTTGTCGCTGTGACGTGGTGTGGTTGTGGTACGTGTGAATTGACGCTAAGATGTAGAGGCGCAAAGTATGTAGAGGTTAAAAACTACCGTCAGTTTCAGTGTCTAGACAAAACAACTCTAATGGCCCTACTACACGTCCGCGGATGCGTCCGGAGATGCATCCGGAGATGACCTCCGCGGACGTGTAGAGGGGGTGATTTGGGCATCTGTCGAGGTATTTCACGTCCGCAGACGCATCTGCCACCGATCCGTTTGTTGTCGGTTTTTGTGGCACAGATCAAAGGGTTCAAGCTTTTTAGCGTCTTGCATCGCGACCACACGTCCGCGGACGCATCAGTCATTGAGAAACCGCAGAAGCTAAAGCACGCGTGCTAATAGGTAAAATGGGGAGTATTATGACAATCGAAGAAACTTTTAAGTTTATAAAATTATATCAAGCAGAAAATTGCTTGACGAATCCAAAGGACAAATATCATTACAAAAAAAGGTTGTAAGTACTTATACAATTAAAATATATATTGCTTTATAATTCTCATGAAATTACGCGTAAACTGGATAAAATTTCCAAAAGTATTTAAAAGTACTAAACAAATAAATAGCTGCGGCGACTGCCGTTTCGATGTCCATGTTTACGAGTAGCGTCTGCCGATATTCAACTCAGACTGACCGATCAACAGACGTGTGGTCGCTGGCAGAGATTCGTCTGCAGATGCATCCGCGAACGTCTCCGGATGCATCCGCAGACGTGTAGTGGCGCCATAAAGGACAAAAGTTGTCACTTTCTGAAATAATGTCAAAGAGTCTGTGTTACCCACCACTGGAATCCGATAGATGCCGAGCTGAACTCACAGATCTAAATGTCAGATAGTATGATTATGTTATGTAGGTATTAGGACTGGCAAGAGACTGTAGACTGTGAATGTGAAAGTACCTATGTTTTTTATCAGACCTATAACTTTTTTCCATATAATTAAATTACAAATCCTACCAGTTTGGTATTAAGTCATTTGTAAGAGCCCCAATATGTTTTTGCATTAGTTAAAACAAAGATTAAATCCTAACTATTCGGCGTCACAATCCCCATAATACAACCCTAAACAAACTTTATTGCCTAAGACAGAGTTAACAAAATAAATGGCTTAAATTTCTACACCCGTAATGAATACAGAGGAGGGGTTTTATATAAATCATTGTTAACTTGCATTTCCATCTGAGTCCAAACTGATACTATGTAGTTATTTGTATATTATATGATAATTTTAGAGGTTAGTTCAGAATTCAATTAGGTACAATAAGATACATCATCATCATCATCAGCCAATAATCATCCACTGCTGGACATAGGCCTCTCCCAAGGAGCGCCACAACACGCCTTCCTCATCCAACCACTACCCGCCACCCGCCTAAGGTCGTCAGTCCAGCGGGCAGGAGGGCGTCCCACGCTGCGTTTGCCTACAGATACAAATTGCAATAAGATACAAATTTATTCATTTACTTATTCTGCAATTAGGCTTTTTGGAAAAGGGCTAGATTTTTTACACTTATTTGAATCTGTGAAAACAGTGAACCATTACTGGAATAAAGCTGTTCACTCGTATACCGGCGATATTTTTCCGCGTATAACTATACATTTTGTCATCCATTTATTCAGTTGCAAATCTTCTTAAATGCTTTTACTTCGCAAAATAAAATTAAGTCTAGGTAAAAATACAAGCAAGGTAAAATTTTTAGCTTCTCCATCATCTGGACCCACCTTCAAACCCGAAATTCGCCTTTGACTGTGACCGATGTAACAAGCAGATGATTCATTTAATTTCATGCAAAGCCAGTTCAATTCAGTCATAGGATAAAATGGCTCTCAAAACTCACAGCCACTGTAAAAAATAACATTTATCTAGATATTCTAGATGCTGTGAGCAACTGAGCAATGACGAACCTAATACGACATAACGTTGGCCATAAGATGTCGCCTGTGAAAAGTCATCAATTGCTTGTTACTATACTATGTCCATCTTATTAATGGTTTTTTGACATTCTCTTATGTTTGGTAAGTAAAGCTGGTATTCTTTTGCAGTCATCAAATAAATGTGTGTGTTTGCAGTGCACTGAATAAACATTTTCTTTCTTTCTTTCTTTCTTTCTTTCTTTAAATATCTATTGGATTTTGAATGTCAAAAAACCAATAATAAGATGGACATAGTATAATCACGGTAGTGTTAAGACATTCGATCAAAAACCCGCTTTAAAAACTACCAGCGTCTCATCGGATATTTCCATCTCATCGGATATTGCGCAGTGATGATTAGTTGGGACAATCCCTCGCAAGAAGAGAGCGACACGCGGCATCGCTCCGGAAGCGGCCGGCGCGTGCGACGTTCACAATTCAAATGTTCAATGGAACGTACGGAGGCACACTTAAAACATTTTATTGTAACGACCCTCCGAAATGCTCATTATTATTTTGCGTTCCCCAACAGCAGTCTGATATTGGTGAGTCGTTGATTTTGGAAATTTTGTAGTTTAACAGCTTGCAGTTAGGTAATTGGCTATGAGTTTACTGTGTCAAGTGCTATTAAACTGTAACTATAAGTGTGGTATAGTGTGTATCTATCCTTGTTTACGTTAAATTAAATTATATTTCACATATACAGGGTGTCCCAAAAGTCAACGTCATCCCTTAAAGGGCTGATAGGTCAGCTCATGAGACGCCAGAATATCACAATATGACCTCAGTAAAAACTCGATAATTTTCGAGATATTGACACTTTTATAAATTTGCTGAAAATCGACACCTTGGATCAGTTTTTTGCGTGCCGCCGGTACAAAAATCCATATTGTTAGAATTTGTTTGGTGTTGCATCACCCTGTATAGCCCTGCTATTGATCGCAGTCAAAAAAAATATCGAGTAATGCTGTATGTTTAAATAAAACACGGTTTTCAAAGTCATAAAAGGTAATCGTATTTTTTATAAACAACTTTGACTCTACTGGACTCTACATACTGTAAAAAAAATATACCACGCAAACCTGGCACCTTATTTGAAAAGATTGCTCATTTAATGCAGTTTCCAAAATGGTATGAAACGTTGCTATTGTTTCAATTAACAAAAAAGTTATTGCTATTTTAGCACAAAACGACCTCGATGTAAAATTGTTTGAAGGAAATTTTTATCTGACTGAATTTATTAAGCGTAAGTCATGTTGGAATGAGTAAAAATAAAATGAGAGTTAATTTTTTTTCAACGAGTTGGGTATTACATGGCTATTTCACTTCATAACATTGCACTGGCAGAAATTTTTTGCGAAACAGACCAACCTATATTTCTAACCAAATTTAGTAATATCATTCAGTTTCTTAGAGTAAGCTTAGAGCTTGCTTAGAGTAAATATTTGTTCAGTTTAAATTATCAAACTTGTTAACATTTGAAGAGTTTGAAACAGACTTTCAATAAATTGAAGTTCAAGTTCAATCAAGGAAAACTATATTACAACCCGCGCAAAGTTTCTAGACACCTGGCCCAAAAATCTACCCCTCTCCCCTTTCCCCGGGCGAGGCCCCGCTCTCGTCCTTTTGTAGCGTTAGCATAAGAATTATCAGACGATTACGAGATACCTGACAAAAATATTTTTAATAACATACTTTTTGTTACTACTTTAACAAGTAGGTATCAACTTGAATACTTATACAGGGTGTTGCACTTATACAGGGTGTTGTTGTTGGGGTGTTGTGTGTTATACTAAGCCGAAACCAGCATGTGCAGCATGTTATATCTAAGCCCAAAACTGAAATCAGAACTTTAAAATTCGTAATTTTTTTAAATTCATTTTCCATAGAAACTTAGTTGGTCAAGTGACTTTTTATTATGGAGGATGATTTTTTTTTCGCGAATTTTGAAATTCAAATTTCAGATTCGGGCTTAGACATAACACGCTGCACATGCTGGTTTCGGCTTAGTATATAACACCCTTTTTGCAAAACCCTCTGTATAAACAAATATTCATACATTTTATTACATTACATTGTAAAAATACAAAAGTCAGGTATCTAAGAAGTTCGAGCCAATTCAGCTCGGCTTCGGGACTAAAGGAGGCTGTGAAGCGGCGGTACACGCTGCCCGAACCTTTATCACCGAGGGAAATTTTCAGGTGCTGCTGAAGGTGGACGTTAAAAATGCATTCAACTCCATCGATAGAAGCGCCCTGCTGACAGAAATCCGTACCCACGCAAACCCAATATATAATTATCTGTGGCAATGTTATAGCAAACCATCAAAGCTCTCATACAAAAACCACCACATCCTTTCTGCCACAGGCTGTCAGCAGGGCGACCCATTGGGACCAGCAATATTCAGCCTAGGCATTCATCCACATATCTCGAATCTAAATTCAAAATTCAATGTATGGTACCTCGACGACGGGACCCTAGGGGGCGATGCTACCACAGTGCTGCAAGACCTAAATTCGGTTATTCAAAATTTCAGTACAATTGGCTTAGAACTAAATTTTGGAAAATGTGAACTCTACCTCAACAATTCCCTTTCAGACACAGAAAAAAAAGATATTACTAACAAATTCAACGTCCTGGCCCCTAATATCAAAATTGTCAATGGAGACGATCTGCGCCTCCTAGGTGCCCCCATCTTGGACGAATCCATCCCAGGCTACGTCCAGGACCAAATTAAGAAATTCGAGGAATCATACACCCGCATGTGTGATATCAACCCACACATGGCGATGCACATTTTGAAGTTTTGTTTGTTCGTGCCAAAATTAACGTACGTGTTGAGATGCTCCAATCTATGGAAGTTCCCACTTCAACTGACATATTTAGACGAAATTATTAGACGTTCCCTAACCGAAATTCTAAATTGCCGCATAGATGACCGAGGCTGGACCCAAGCCACCCTACCTGTACGCTACGGTGGCATTGGGATACGCAAAGCCTCTGACGTAGCACTGCCCGCATTTTTGTCCTCCGTATCCAGTACACGGGACCTCTTTGGAAGAATTATAACTCCATCACTTGGTGATTTAGAGGTGCCGTGTCTGACGGAGGCCAAAAATGCGTGGCTGAACGCTGCTGGTCCCGGGCAAGATATCCCGACAGACACGACGTCACAGAGGCTATGGGACGGGCCACTATGTGCCAAAAAAGAAAAAGACCTACTGGAGACCGCAACCGATCCAGCGGACCGAGCTCGTCTCCTGGCCTCTAGCTCTCCACAGTCGGGATATTGGCTGAGTGCCTACCCTTCGACAAATCTGGGCACGCTGCTGGATAGAACAACCCTGGCAGTGGCCATCAGCTTGAGGTTAGGGCTTCAAACAAATGAGCCCCATCGCTGCCGCTGTGGGGAACATGCCGACCGCCGCGGCCACCACGGCCTATCGTGTGGCCGCAGTGCCGGGCGCATAGCGCGCCATGCCGCACTTAATGATACCATCCGCCGGGCCCTTGCCAGTGCAAACGTTCCCGCTACCTTAGAGCCAAGCGGGATCATGCGGGACGATGGCAAGAGACCCGACGGCATGAGTCTAGTGCCATGGAAGAGGGGCCGGCTGCTGGTGTGGGACGCAACATGCGTGGACACACTAGCACCGTCCCATCTTCCATCTACCTCCACAGAGGCTGGCGCTGCGGCCGGGCGGGCGGAAACGATGAAAGGCCGCAAATATGCATCCCTAGGAGAGGGGTACATGTTTGTGCCTTTCGGAGTCGAAACCCTAGGGCCGTGGGGACCGGAGGCGCGTCGGCTGCTAAAAGAAATCGGCAGCAGGCTCAAAGAAGTCACAAGGGACCCTAGGGCTGGCTCGTACCTCGCTCAAAGGATAAGCATCGCCATACAGCGAGGTAACGCGGCCAGCGTCTTGGGTACCCTACCCGACAGTGGCAGCGATCTGGCCAGCATCTTCTTTTTAGTTTAATTTTAATTTTATACTAGTTAGTTTTAGAGTTAGGAATTAATATTTTTATCATATATTGTATAATAATTATAATATGAAAGTTCAGTAAATAAAGTAATTGGTAACCGGTAAGTAAGTATGTTTTTAGATAACCAGAATAATTTCAAATATCGGGGCGCTACATGTATATATTATTATGTTTCGTTCTCGCAACAATTTTCTTTATAAAATTAGTTCATTAAAACTGCGCAGTATGGCGAGGTTCATTATTTTTGTAGCCGAGCTTGGTTATAAAAATACTGATAGCAAAGAGGATATTTTTTGTAATATCGATATTACTTTTTTTGCACTCAGTACTAAAGACAAATGTCATTTAACCCAGGTGTCTAGTTATCTCGCCCGCCTTGTACCTACTCTGTGCAAGGAAACGTCAATTTTCATATTTTTGTTATTGTTTTCAAATGTTTTATTTTTATTTACATAAATTTTACCACTAATAACTGAAACTCTCTTACCAGCAGCAGCATTGAAATAAAATATTTTAAAATATCTGCAACATGGCAAATAAAGAATACTACAAACTTTGGTTAGACTTCAAAGATGATTTTAAGAAAGTTCTTGCCGACGATGTGCGTATTCAAGAATTAGCAGATCGAAAGATCGGTATTAAGCCTCAATCAACAGCTGTAGAAATATTGTCCCGAGTGTATTGCAAGTATTGCGAACTGTACAACAAACTATGTGAGTACTACGACCAGATGGAACAAGTGCAACGTCGGCCGTACATAAAAACTCTTATTGACTCTATCACTTGCCGAATCATAGAATTAAAAAGATCACTAGAAGAAATTGAGTCCTTTGAGTTTACTTACACTGACAATGCTTTGCAACAGCTAATTTTAGTTCCACAAAATGTTGAGATCCTTTGCCCTTTCTTTTATCCTTTTGAAATTCGAGAAAAAGAAATACAGTACATCATTGATGAAATTATGGCCGGTAATCGTCTTGGTGATCCAACTCCAACGCAATCGGAAATTTTGCGACAAGAAGAAGCTAAAGAAGAGGAAGAAAGAATAAAACAGGAAGAAAAAGAAGAAGAAATTAAAAGGAAACTAGCCTTCGGTGAGGAGATTGAAGAATCAAAACCAGTCATTGTGTATTCTCCAGAACAACTTGCTAAGATACAGGCTGAAGAAGAATACACACTTCATTTATCTAATATACAAAGAATGGAGAGGTCGCGAGTAGCTACGAAAGAAAGAGTTCAGAAAGCGAATAAAGATGAAAATATGTACCTATTTTTAGCAGGGCTCAAAGTGCCATTACCTAATGATGAAATAAAAAATCGAGCAAGCTCTATTATTCAAAGAGTTTACAGAAAATTCATGGAATTGAAACGAGAAGAACTGCGAAATACTAGATTAAAAGAAAACATAGGAATGGTTATGCCCTCTTATACACCACCGTCAGCTAAGATAGAGTTAGAAAGAGTAAAAGAGATTCGACGTAACTTTCGGCGGGCATACTACGAGAAATGGCTTGAAGAAAACGTTACAGAGAATAGTAAAGTTCTTCGACTACGAAAACATGACATAATGGAAGATATAACAGCAGAAGTTCGAGCATGGTTTCTTGAGTGGTATACAGCGGTAAATTGTTTTGATGAATACCCTTGGCCTGGAGAAGGAGGCTCTATTCTGGTTGTTCGTGGTGAAACGATGACTACAGCGGAGTATGAAGAATGGAAAAAAGCTGAAGAAAAGAGAATGAAACAAGCTGCGAATAATCCAAAAACAAAAGAACAGATTAAAGCGGAGAAAAAGGAAGCACGGGAAGAAAAGAAAAACAAGGCTCGAGAAGAAAAACAAAGGGAAAAAATTAAGCAAGCTAATTATATGAAGCAACGTCTTAACCCTAAAAGTGACCCAGGGGTGTATTTACCTAAATCTGTATGTTTCGATCCAATTAAAGAAAACTGGAAATTATATGAAAATCAATGGAATCAAATTGACACCCGTGATCCTGAAGTAGAAGCCATTAAAGGCTATATAATGAAATTAATTACTGAAGATGCATATCAAAATGCTCAATTTCAATTACGTCCCATTGTCGATGAAATGATGAGATTGGAACTGAAGATGCTAAAAAAAGCATTAAAGAAGGATCTTAAAAGACAAGAAAAAGAAATGCCACTAATTCGAAAAAGAAAGAAACCTAAAAAAGTTAGGCCTCCGAAACCCGAGAAAGTTCCACCAGCAGTGCTGTTCCAGAAACTAGTCGACGCCGGGGTGGTGAAGCCATATCCACGGGTTACTCTTGATGATTACTGGGGTGATCGGAATTATGCTGCTGCAGATTTGAGGACAGTGCCATGGGTCCCAAAATTCCCTCCACCGTGCCTGGGAGACGTTAGAGAGCAAGTGCGCGTCCGATGTCTACTCACGCTCGGCTGCGACTGCCCCAACGCTGAGCGCTCGCATTTAATAGTTGGTCCTAGAAGATCTGG
Organism: Plutella xylostella; assembly: GCF_932276165.1. Classification (NCBI taxonomy): domain Eukaryota; kingdom Metazoa; phylum Arthropoda; class Insecta; order Lepidoptera; family Plutellidae; genus Plutella; species Plutella xylostella. The sequence goes on from NC_064012.1 coordinate 10,360,172, forward strand.
TAAAAAGACGCTAGTCTATGCAATTGCCACTGAAACAAATTCCGTAGTTATTGACCTCTCGCCGATCAATTTACACAATAAATTTCCAGGAAAGGAACTAAAAGGCATGTATCAACTAGTAAACAAAATAAGTAAAATAATGCAACCAACCATCATCCTTTTAGATAATGCAGACAAAGTATTCTATAAAAAAGTACCAAAAGAGGATAGATCGTTAAATCCTACCCGAATACAGAGAGATTTCTATAAAAAAATAGCCAAGAATGTCAAAAACGAAGACAAAATTCTCATTATGGGAACAGCGTCGCAACCATGGTTGTCTAAAAAGAAGTTACTACGTAAATCTTTCAAGTCAGTAATTCTTTTACCGAGAACTGATTACGGAAGTATATCACTAATATTACATAAAGAATTGATGAAATATCATGGAGTCAATCGTGAATTTGACGTGCATAGTTTAGCCCAGACGATTAGGGGGTATGATGTGCAATCGATATTAGCTGCAGTGAAGGTAGCCCTCTGTGCCGACCGTATAGCCACGCTGGGACACACTCCACTACAACCGTTAGAAATACTAAATGCTCTTCTTGAAATGGAGGACGCCGTCTACACTGATGATGAGGGCTACAAATTGTACACCAATTGGTACATGAAATATTCCGAATGGGGAGAGAAATACGCTAACCTCATGACTATGATAGACGCTCAATATCAATTAAAATTAAAACAAGATAAGAAAAAAAAGAAGAAACCGCCAGCTTGAATTTAAACCTACGTTTTAATTAAAATCTATAAATGTTTTCTGGTCTATAGAATTCAAAGAAAATATTCAAATATTAGCTCTTATTTACAACAGATGTAATATTCATAATACCTAATACTTCCACTACTTTTTCTTTCTATAGGGCTAGAATTTAGACTATTTTGGACTTATTATTTATAGTTCTTATTATGTACAGGAAACGTAGCTACTTCACACACAGTATAGAGTAATATTACTATCTGCTTTGTAAATATTAAATTCAAATCAAAACGTAAATGGCAGATACTGTTGCAGAATCTTACCGTATTCCGCGATTTGGCAGCACTTTCGTCTGAATATGTCCATAAATTTTCCTCTGGCACCCCTTGGAAACAACCCCTCAAGTTAGTTTAGGATAAAACCAAGAGAGGGCATTTTTATAGCTTGGGCGGCAGACCCACAAAGCAAAGGCAGACCCCATGCTAATATCGTAGCATAAGTAACTACTTTTGGATTTGTCTAATAGATGGCGTCAAACGCTTTTTTAAATTGTTGTTGTCGGAAAATGAGGTTTCATCGATGATACGACCGAAATAACGATAAAGTGTATATTTAGAACATGTTTAGAAGATGTTAGTCTGTATAAATGTATGTTGATTGCAATTTTCCAGGATGGACGGCTTGCGACCTATTTCTTGTTGACCGCTAACTGCAATCAAACCTGACCTCTGTGTTACGCATAGGGTTATAGTATACTATCTGTCGCATAACGTAGTGATTTTAAGGTACATGAGTGGTAAGGTAAAAAATATGCTTATAAATGTCGATGAGATGACGTATGCCCAGACCATTCATATAGGAACCTTCCAATTCGTCCGTCGGACGCGACACCGGAGTTGGTTAATAATGCAAATTTCCCAAATATAGGTCGTTGTCCGCTAGGTGCTTACAGGACAAAGGCCGAGTGTCGACTGACTCGACTACCGTCCGTCCGTTTCACCTCACCGGATGTCGCTGTCTCCGCTCCCCGCCGCCACTTCCGACGGGGCGCGGGGCGCGGGGGGCATCCGTCCTCACCAACCGCTGCAACTACAATGGACCCTTTATGCCTTCCTACCGCTAATCTCGCGCTGATAATATGATTAGTGTGACAAGGACGGCGGTCGCGATCACCTGTCCGTCTCGTTTTGATGCTAATTCTGCGCGGGGCGAGCTGACGTGCTCTGAAAGCTACGTGTATATGCGTCTGCGTGCATGTTTGTTTAAGGGTGATGGTTACAAGAGTAGTGATTGTCTTATTGAACTTGATGATATCGGGCTCCTAACGAATACAAGTACTTAACAGTTTTCTTGAACAATCAGTTCATCATATTTTTCTAATAAAAATACAACTCACCTACTTACCATACTACGATTCCCAATATAGGTACTATTATTACTTACTTTATAACTAATGTACTCTATGGTACCACCTATGATTATTCATATTGTTAGTATTTATATTTGCTTTAAACAAAACACAATAGGTGCAAAACTTTCCCGACGCAAACACAAAGTGGCAAACAATACGACTGCTGAAACTAATTTAAATGTCTCCCTGAGTTATTAGAGCTTTTGAATTACTGTTCAGTTACATTTGTTTTTTCGTTGACATTATTTGTGCAAAAAAAGTGATACTGTAAAAAAATCGTAGGCTCAGACAACTTTTTGCACCTTTATTCCAATGCAATACTGTCACTCACTATACAACATATACAAAAATATTGTATGATTTTTGTATAGTGACAGTTTGGATTGGTCGCAGAATCTGAAAGCATTGCTGTAACGTTTTTTTGTTTTATTTTTCGACTTTATGATGGAAAACCTGCATCACCACATTTCGGTTTACCAATATAGGTACTACTTTTTTAACAATATGGTTTTCCGGTCGTATAGGTATAAAGTACAATTGATACGTCACTCGCCCCTTCCGTACACAACATCCCTATACACATTGAATTTAATGGACTAATGTACTATACATACCTGTGCTTCAAATAAGTACGAAGTTGCAGCAGTCTCGAGAGAAAAAAATTGTCAAATGATTGCCGACCACCGATAAGAGATGGTATCTACCCAAAGATCGGGTAAACGACTGAAAGATTATATACTTATACACTCACGGGCAATGAAATAGTTCCACTCGCAAAATGGCGACACCAAAGGACCCCAATTTTTTCAAACATTTAATTTAAAATTTTAACAAGATATTACTGGTAATATTCTTATCCTCTGATAAATTTATGTACTTCAATGTTGCTGAAGGCGTCATTAAGCTTGCCTTTTTCGTTTATGAGGAATTTGGTGCTTTTCGCAGTGGAACCTTTTCATTGCCCGGGAGTGTATAAAATAAATAAGTGTATTTGTATAAATAAATCAGCTACAACGATAATACGGAAACCAAAACAGCATTCGAACATCACAAACACGAAACACATTAGCTAAAACCAGCTTAATTACGTAGTAACATGCTTACCGCGTATGTACGACTACATTCGCATTCCAACCGCCTATTTGCCAAGCAATAAGCGTCGGTTATCGAATTATATTGCGCGATTGGAACTAATTTAAATTCGCCCCTCCCCGCGCCCCCTTCAGGGGTGTCTGCCCCTCCCGCACCCGTCTCGCAGCCTCTAAACTCATTTCCGGTGGAGCAGCCTGGCTGTATTAATTTTAAATTAACTCCGGATAAAGCTGTGCTGCTGTCAAATGTGCCAGTTGTAAACAGGTAACGTTGGCGCCAGTTGCTTGTATGTGTGTGTTTGTACATATATTATGTAGGTGTGAGAGTGTTTCGTATGCATTTTCCACATTTTAAATGGAGTATGTGTACAACTTTATGTGCTCGATTTGCAATGAACATTAAAACACAGAAGACTTGTACTCTTTTTACTAACCTCGGTTGGGCCAATAGACACTTTTGATCAACATAAGATCATGAGAGACCATACGCATAATATTTTCCTCCAAACATGGTAGGCATATAAACAAACTACAAATATAGGTACATAACATTATTCCCTATATTATTGAACGCCTATATTTTTCTGTTGAAAATTGTGAAAATACTCAGAGTCGGTGAAGCGATAGAGGAAAATATTTCTATCTAGGAAATCCTTGTAAAACGATCCTGAGATCGCGGGAAATACTAGCGGTTTCATCACAAAATAACTATTGATACATTTAAAATTGATAATTTGGAAAGTTGATGTATTTGAAAAGTTTAAACTTATTCAATTTCGATAGAAAACATAACTTCACATCCAGTACAATGAAGACGTTAGCCTAATGTAATGAACAGTACATGCAGCCTGTAATACCTATGTATTGTATAACCTTAGTCTTCAGTGTGTAGGTGTGTCGGTACGCAATTTTCCCGATCATCATACCTATGTTCTTTGTGCGGTTGCCTAGTCAATGCCTATAACAAGTAATATTGAAAAGTAATGAAAAGATTTCGGAAAATATTTCACCGTTATATTAATCCTTAGAGGACACATACGCCGTGGTTCCCCCGTGAAAACCTATGAAAGCCAGTCAAACTAGTGTTTCACAAAACCCAACATCTCTCAACCCTACACGTGCACACCTGTCAAAGACTCAAACTAACGTTCCACAAAACCCAACACCTCTCAACCCTGTACCGCAGACCATGGAAGTGTCGCGTTGTACAAATCGCATTTGCAGTCACAATAGGCGTCTTGGGGCAGCCTTGACTCCGCGCGAGATGGGGCGGCGAGGGCGGCGCACACCGGAAGCGCCGCCATGGCTTCAGGCGCTCGCATCGATCACCCGGCATCAGTAGGGTTGGCAGCGGCATCAGTAGGGTTGGCAGCGGCAGCGGTAGCAGTAGGGTTGCCACGAGGCTGGAGTAGGCGAATGCAGACGCGGAAGCTTGTTGAAATTGTTCAGGTTTACAGGTTACAAGCGTTACTTATTGTTATATTATTTAGCTGGAATTGAAATATCGTTTATTCGACGGAATTCACAATTATTTGTCGATAGTCATAATATTACTCTACCACCATTCCAAAAAGGCTAGAGAAAAGGAATGGTTAAATGAGTTATCAGTGTTTCACTCCATTTTCGATTTAGCTGTAGGTGGTGATGATGATGATACTTAATTGTCGACATTTCGCGTCATGTCATAAATAATTGTATACTGATTCTACAATAACTTTATTCATTAGTACAGAAAATTTATTAGGATACAAAAATTCAGGAATTTCTAACAGAATCTATGGTGATTCGCGGGTCTAAAGGGAGCCCTACGCTATCCTATTACGATGGATTTCTTACGATAAAAAACTAAATTGAATTGTTTTTTTACAGAATCATCGAACACTTTAGACAGAGGGATGTCACTCTAGAGATAAAATATTTCAAAACGATAATATCATCAGAACTTTCGGTATTTTTCATGATACACACACACACACACACCTGTAGTCACGCATACAACTAAACTGTGCGATTCAATTTCATTCGTGGAAAAACGAATGCTTACTGCACACATAGAAATATCCAATTTGGACCTATTTGGACTTTGTTCGTTTTGTTCATTTTCGATAATTTAATTATTCTTTCATGTAAGAAACATAATATTTTATTCCTATTTATTTGTATTGAAATTATTGAAGTTGCAGCCAAGCGTACCTAACATGCGTGGTTATCTTTGGGTGGATTATCCACGATAGGAAGGGAATGAAAAAGTTCCACTTATATAATGTCGACACCAAAAGTCTAATAAATAAATAATAATAGAATTTGATGACAAATATTTACGTTTTTAGTTGGTAATATTCTGATGGTATGTTAATTTTGTGTTTGTATTTAGCCTAACCTAGTATTAAGATTCATTGTTACTAACACTTACTATGGACTACGTGGTCTGAAAATAAATATTTATTATTATTATTATTAAATGAACATGTATTGTATTGCAGACTTTTCTGTTTAGCAGCAATTGTAATAGTGCTATTGTCACTAGAACTTTTTCAATGCTCGTGAAGTGGTGACTCTCGTGAGTGTAGTTTTACAAGAAAATACCAACTAAGTGTAAAAATTAAAGGTTAGATTTTGCCAAAAGCAGACACGGTCTCATATTTACAAAAAAATATAAAGATTAAAGATAACCCGTTCATAATTTGTACTTAATTCATGAACATTGGCCGAAATAATTATTGAGATTCCATGTGCGTTTGAAACTGGCAACACTGTACTTTTTATCAATTATTTTAATTAAGTTCAAACCTATTGTACAATCAGAACATTTACCTCCAGCACTCACGCACACTACACTCTACATGTAAGATTGTGTATGTGTGTTTGTTTGTGTGTGTGCTAGTGTATGTGAGACATTTCACGCCCACAGAGATATCTCTCGTATATTAGAAGCTGCTTGAATTTGCTGGAACAAAGTTCTTGTTTGCATTTAACTCCCACGCAACAAGAGGAGTGGGTATTCTAGCAATATAATAAAATAAAATTCATACTTAACTATGTTTGAAGTTTTTTGGAGGTTCCGTAACCATAGCTGTCTATTATCGTTTATTATGGATGTGTGGTACCCAAAATATTAACACAAACAAGATTTAATTGAAAGCTGACGCAAAAACTGCATTTTAGTTTGACTAAGACTCAGTTTAACACTTATTAACTCTTCCTATACATGAACTTAAGACCTACTCAGTGATAATTCAGCCAATCACAGCGCTGCATTCCATACTCAAACTCTACATATCTTGACGTTCTCAACTGTGAAACTGACAGTCATTTGCTTATTCACCAAATCAATAATCAAATTGACTGCCTAAAGTGAGGCCTAAAGTTATATTCTTATATTTTTTAAGTCATTTGTTTTTAATACTTACCTATAAATATAACTATAACTGAAACCATAAAGCCGTTAATTTAGGGTGTCTACAGACCCGCGTCGGGACACGGAAAGTGTGGCCACCCGCGTCGCCCCGTCACGCCACCAATCGCAGACGCGAGGGTGACTATGCTTTCCCATTAAGTAGTTTTTTTCCACCGATCATAAAATTTTAAAAGAAACTGTTCGGAAGATCTTGTACGTTTTAGGCCAACTAGCGCCGCCATTGAAAAGCAATAATAACCACCTTTTGAAAAGTTTTTACCTCTCATTACTCAGTAGATAGAATACAGACATGTCGGACGGCAATTATCGGCGCTAGTTGGCCTTAAACTTCAATGGAAGGTGTACAACGGTGATGCTGCAGTGAACGCTGAGGGGAATAAATATTAATATGAATACTTTAAATACTGACGATTGGGCACTTTACTGAAAGCTGAGTTAGTTTTTTTTTAAAATACCAACATAACGAAATGTATCACGCTAAATGTGGTAAAAATAAAGTTGTATTTGTCCCCACTGATAGAAAGGGAGAATTATAAGACCAGAGACATAGAGACATAACCAGAGAAAATAATTCCTAGAAGTTTCTTGATTTACACCAGTTCAGTTTTATAAGAAAACTTGTTAAGATTAATCCATTAAGTTCTTTATTGTCTTTCCCTCTATTGAATTTAGTGCTTCTGACTTTAATATGTATAAGAGAAACGAGATACGAATAGAAAGTTCCTTCTGCATTTAAGTTTATGACTAAAATTTGGTAAACTTTCTCTACTCGAATGATGAGCGCAATACATACATTTATATTCTTTATCAATCAAATCGATGTTTAGGTAAACCGGTACGTTATCTATAGACATAACATCGTACGCTGCCAGACCCCGTCGGCATATTATAGCTTCTACGTGTAAGCCACGCCCTTCGATAAGCCTCTCACGAGATCCCCGTGTTTTCTTCGCTTGATGCAAATGTCTTGTTTCTTTCAGAACGATCAAACGAAAAGAAAACAAAGTTTTCAATGCGACTTCGGCAGGAAATACTTTGTTTGCGCAATCATTTATGGTTTTCTTTCTCGGGTGTTATGATTATGATAATATATTATGATGTTACCTAAGTGTTTATTTACAAATCACGTTTGATATAAAAAATCTATAAATACTTTCACATTTTATTTCACAACAGAGATCTCATTTTTGTCCTTAACAGACATTCAATTTGACGACCGAATGGCGTAGTGGTTAGTGACCCTGACTACTGAGCCGAAGGTCCCAGGTTTGATTCCCGGCTGGGGCAGATATTTGTTTAAACACAGATATTTGTTCTCGGGTCTTGGGTGTTGATATTTATATTTAGTATGTATCTATCTATGTATTTGTGTAGATATATCAGCTGTCCGATACCCATAACACAGGTTCTGCCTAGCTTGGGGTCGGATGGCCGTGTGTGAGATGTCCCCACATATTATATTATTATTAATTCATAGTTCTAAACTATCATTTTCTATTTATACCTCAAAATACGAAATGTTTTTGAGAGCCCTTAAAAAACGTTTCAATAGAACTAATGCGTTCACTAGTAATTATTGATGTTGGCAAATCAAGGTTTTTTAAGTATTACAAGAGTTTCAGGCAGATACATGGGAATTAGTCCTGCTTAAAGGTTACAATTATGTCCATTTAACACTGTTTTACACGAGAATCATCTTTCAAATCAGAAGCAATAAAATTTACAAATTTAATCAAATGATTGTATTTTCTGTCCAATGTATTGTGCGACAGATTTTAATTATTAGGTACCATTTTGTAAGTCAAGACGCAATTTGTTATCATTTTTTCACGTTCCGTAAAGGAACAATACAGAAAATAATGATGTATTCAGGCTACATAATATACCGTTTCAAACATAATAAATGGAAAAGCGTCTAACATAAAACCAGAGAGTGCCAAATATTGGACACAATCGCTGCTGTGTCCATATTCAGCCAATTTTAAGGACAATTATCAAGATGGGACAATAGGCTGCTCTGGAACAATTTACCTATACAAAACGAACAAAGGCGGCAGCTGTCGCTGACAATGTCCTCAAACAGACGAAAAAAATACCAAATTGGTAGCTGAATTAAAAAAATATAAACAATATGCGGCCGTGACAAACGAGTGTCGAGCGCGCGATACCGCCGCCGCCGCCGGCAAGCAGGCCGACTAGCCTGAAAGATACAGTATTAAATCGATGTTGTTTCAGCTGCAAGTCAATAACAATCACACGGTATTGGACGGTGAGCGATGCTATTTAGTGACAATGGCCTGCCGCGTTCATTTTTCTCCAAACCGTAGGTGTCACCCGTCGCGCGCCGGCTGTCGGGCCACAAAGGCTGGTGATGAGCGGCGGCGGAGCGCTCGTCATTATCTCCCCAGCGAGCGTCGGTGTTTATTTTTTTCTCGGCTCCAGATAAAGATTAGCCGCGATGGTGTGTGATTGGGCGGGCTGGGGCAGGGCGGCGCCGCGGCGGCCACGCCCCCGCGCGCGGCCCGGGCCGGTATTGCCATGCCGCCGTCGCCGTGACCAGGCGCCATGCTCGACATCAAAAGCTCCGCCGACTACCTCAGTCGGCCGGGCACTTTTACCAACTTCTCTATGCTGTTTGCGGGTGAATATCCACTTTAGTTGTTGTTGTGATAGTGATGTGCAGTGCGTGCAGTGAGCCAGCTGACCGGATGACCATACGGTTTTGTAAAGGGTGTTCCTCTTGTTCTTATACAGTATGTGAAAATACATGCTGTGCTCCTGGGTTCTTGTTTTTAACTACGATAAGAGTTGTATTATTTATGTGTTATTTATGATGCTGTGAAAACGTACGTGGATATAATATATTAATAGTATTTACTCTTATTAAACAGTATTATTTAAGTACTATACTCTTATGATGCTCTTGATATGTATAGGTACATACTGTAACTGCAAGACAAGTGTGTCTACTGCAAAAATATGTCTCATTTACAATTCACCTCTACTCACTACCCTTTCTGAGATTATAGTCGTGAGTCTATTAATTATATTTAATATTACTTTAACTTTTTGCTTTTCTTAGGTGTTTAATTTATGTTTATTTACTTATTTTAAAGGAAAATTCAAAATTTCATTGTGACGTGATGTTTCATCCATAGGTATTTCGTGTTAGTAAATTTGAACAATATATTTTTTGAGCAATAAATTCCTATTACAGGGTTATGGTTGATTTAAAAATCGCAAATTGATGTTGGACAATTCGTGTATAAAATATGATCACAAATAAAATATATATCCCAAAAAGAAATGAAAATAAGAATATAAAACAATAACAATCATAAATTAGCCGTCGCAGCTTATTTTTTTTTGCGGCCACTTATTTTTACTGACTCTACTATAAATACTGAAAACACAAAACATTCTAACTATAATGCATATTTATTGCTTGGTACAGATGTTGAACACTCTTGGAGTGCCTTTTTATTTGAATTAATGTAAAAACTAAGATATAATATAAAACATAATGACAAATGAAATACACACAAGCAAAAATTATTGATTTCGTAATTAAACTATTTATTTTGGTTGTAGTTTGTTTATTTGTTTAATAGTATTTTAATTAAAAAGACACACCAAGATTTGACACCTTTTTAACCGACTTCAAAAAAAGGAGGAGGTTCTCAGTTCGTCGGGATCTTTTTTATATATTTTTCATGTATGTTCACCGATTACTCCGCCGTTTATGGACCGATTTTGAAAATTCTTTTTTTGTTGTATTGTGTTGAGCTTTCAAGTGGTCCCATTTTTTTCGGAACGGTAACGGATGGCAGTCAAAGGAACTCCTCAACGGTATATAGCAACTACCTCGTGTTTAGGCTTGAATGATTCGTATTGACTAGTAGGACTTATTGGTATCATTTTCATCTTACTTTTGATTGAAAATTAACTAAAAACAATAAAATAAAATAAAAATTTAAAAAAATAAAAACCGACTTCAAAAACGTACGTCCGATTGTACATTTTTAATTATAATTAAAACAAGGACAATTTAAATTTTGTCTGTTGGTACTTCAAAAAACCACTAAAATGTAAGAAATAATTTATATAAATTTTATGTGACATTACAAATATACCTAAGCAGGAACAGAGCCGCGAGCACAGGATTCGAAACCTCCGTTTACGTTGCGTATCGTCAACTGTCACTGTCATAATGAAAGGCCAATTTGTTAGTTCCAAAAGTGACATTTGTTTTTTCCATGTTAGGTGGAATTTCACCAAAACGTACTTAGTAGCATGTCATATGTCTGTCAGTTAGTACAAAATGTATTTAAAATTTGATTTAAATACTATTTTATATACGTTTACCGTTTGGTAAAAGTGACCCTACGTGTAGTTTCGAAAATAGTATCGAATTTTATGCTCGCGCCTCTGATCTTTTTTGAAGTTGGTGCCATATTTCTTCAGATTACTTTGTCACCGCACCAACATCAAAAAAGAGCAGTACCCGTATCATGAAAATTCGAGCTAACGAATAGAATCGAATGCGAGTGCGACTATTGTCAACTTGACAGCACTTTCGAACACTTTTTACCTTTCGAATGAGTTTCGAAAAGAATGACCACAGAGTACATAATATTATTCTGACAATGACCTATGGATTGATAGCTGTCAAACTTTCGCAAATCTGTACACCGCAATACACCGCCATTTTGTTGTTGACAGGTTGACAGCACTTTCGAATAGACTATCGAATAGAATGTGCTGCGTTTTTTCCGGATAGCTCTACAGTTCCTGCTTAGGTATATTTGTAATGTCACATAAAATTGATGTAAATTATTTCTAACATTTTAGTGGTTTTTTGAAGTCGGTTTTTTAATTTTTTAAATTATTATTTTATGTGGCAAATAAGAATGAATACCTACAGTATAAAAATATAATTTCTAATGGAATTTCAAGATATTTGCGTATGAGTATAAGGCCTAAATGGAAATTTAATAATGGAATGTCTAACTGGCAAGTTTGATAAAAATCTATAAAGCCTTACCACAAAAACTTAGACAGTATTTAACAGGTGTTTAGCGCTGTCAGACGCCTACAAAATCTGTCAAATTTCGTTTTAAACACTAGTTAAACAGTATTTAAAGTTTTTTGTGGTAGCACAGTATATGTTCTAAATAAACTTGGAAACCACAATATAGAAATACAAAAATTATCTAACCCGGCATATCTACCTGCTACCGTTATTACTTACGTCATAATTTATTCAAAGTAAATTAATAACTTTGATCTAATATTTCTTTATATACCTAGTTACATAATTCCTGCTGGTCTTACTTAGATACATGAAATCCATAAGATGGATACAGTCACTAACAGGCCTCTGAAGGCCTACGCGCTACGGCGTAGCCCACCGGCGCGTAGCAAAACTCGTAGCATTCGTAGCTCGTAGCAAATGCAACGGCTGATTCGACCGACGGTTTAAACATAATTATTTCTCGACTTAAAAAAAATGTTGTAAGATGTTATTATAATGAAATGATTCCAATCAGCTATCAATTTTATTCAACCAAATCTCTCAGTCTCTCACTCAGTATTGTTTCAGAGTTTAGACGATAATATATTACATTAATAGTGTGAGAAAAGCACATAAGTACATGATAAAGTAATAAAAAATGTACACAATTATTAATCTACCTACAACTTTGCGGGACTACTTTTATGCGTGTGTTACTCGTATTCGTTAAATCTATAAGGTACTTTACACGTTAACGATTTTACGATTATGAAATTGTAAGTATTGTAACCACATCCACCACTAGTGCAAATGTGATGTAAGTGAGCGCCTTTTAATTTAAAAATATTTCTACACAATAATTTATAAATAAGTAAGTAGGTAATGTAATTTATAATAATTATTATTACAACTGGTTGTGTATGTATTGATATGAAATATTCGAAAAATAATTCGTATCTGATACTGTTCGCAAGCTCCCAGAGAGCTGAAAGCTTGAATCTTTTATAATATAAAGATGTGAAGACAAGCTAGATTTGTATTCTTAAATAATATTATACAGGGTGTGAAAGATACTTGGGGTAGCCACCGTAGACAGGCACAATAGTTGTCATAGCAAAAGTTTCCGTCGATCAAGGACTTTGTATGTCGATCTATGCGCTTGCTCACAATATGCCAGAAAAGATTTTTCATACAAGTCAATACTTTTGTTTTTTATTTTTATTTAAAAGGTCAAAAATAGGAGTATGTATGTTTTAAGCTGTACTGCCCAAAAACTTGTTCGATGATTTTATTTTTTAAAGTTGCTAAGTTTTTAAGTTTTGGATGAGCCATTATAGGTTTCAATCGACTGTAGTGGTAAATACCTTCCTCTAAAATACATTCATAGACTTACCAATCATCCTTTTGTATACAAGTGACGACAGTGTATTATGCTTTTACTCAACATCGAGTATGACCTCTAAAGTACTTTAGGGATCAAGTCCAGGTTGCCTCCACATCTTTAAATAATCTCAGTAGTGTACTTAATTTACGCTTTTATCAACAAGCGCACATTGTTTATGAGAAGCAGCCCCACTATAAATTGTTTAATACAAACACTTATAGAAAACTAGCTGTCCCCGCGCGCTTCGCTTCCCCTTAAAAAGTTTTCCCGTGGGAATTCTGGGATAAAAAGTAGCCTATGTTCTTTCCCAGGGTGTAGACCATATGTATACCAAATTTCATTCAAATCCGTTCAGTAGTTTTGGCGTGAAAGAGTAACAGACAGACAGACAGACAGACAGACAGACAGACAGACAGACACAGTTACTTTCGCATTTATAATATTAGTTAGGATAAGCTGTTCCCGCGAGTTTCGCTTCGCCTTAAAAAGGTTTCCCGTGGAAATTCCGGGATAAAAAGAAGCCTATGTTCTTTCTCAGGGTCTAGACCATATGTACACCAAATTTCATTCAAATCCGTTCAGTAGTTTTGGCGTGAAATAGTAACAGTCAGACAGACAGACACAGTTACTTTCGCATTTATAATATTATATTAGTTAGGATTTAGAATTTATGTAGCACATGAACTTATACATTACCCACAAAATGTAAAAGCCCTCACTACTTTATCATATCAGGCTAACTTTCATCTACTACTTCATTATAGGTTTTTGTCTGTCTAGATACTTTAAAGTACAGTCAAATTTTACTACTTACTTGTTACTTTATATTGATTTTTCTTTTGTGTATTGTTTATTTGTAGGAATATAGATTTAAAAAAAGTTTTCCAGTAGGATTCCCGCGATAAAATGTGCATATGTGTTAATCGAGGGTATCAGCTAACTTCATTCCAAATTCCATTAAATTCGGTGCTGCGGTTTTGACGTGAAGAAGTAACAAAAATGCACACACATACTTATAAACTTTCACCTTTATAATATTAGTAGGATATACAGTACTACTTCTATTCCATTTTAATGCCTTGCACGCAATGCATTGAAAGAAAACACGAGAGAGTGGTCTAGGTCAGAGTAGAGTGCTGGTGGCACAACGGATATCATCTCGTCCTCCCATTCCAGAGGCAGATACCACCCAATTTCTGGAAGATACCACCCAATTTTTTAGAAATAAATGTATTTAAATACATACGAGTCATTACTAGTTTAGACTTTAAAGGCTAATTTTTCAAAAAAAAAAAAAAGAATTATTCTACAATTAACTTTTACCTGAATATTGAAAAATCTGCCCTAAGGTTCACTAACACCCTCCGAAAATAGAATCGTGGTCTACGAGAAGGTAACTTCCGCGAATTTGTATATAATATTAAATAGACTTTTTTGTTGCAGATGCGTCCTACAAAAGTTCATGGTCTACACATGCATCCTCCCAGGCTTCACAAGGTATGTTTCATAATATTATTTTCTATATACATGATAGCCTATTTTGTTGGTGATCCAACAAAAGTGCAGACTCATAAATTTGTTGGAAACGTTGCAATCGATTCATAACATTTATTTTATTTAAAGACGTAACCTACATTAATACAATAGTTCAATAATGCTTGGTTTACATGCCGTTGCAAAAGTGGTATTATACTAAGCTGAGAGGCGGTGACGCAGGGGGTCATGCTTAACAACTTTTGGAAATGCGCTAAACTTGATAAATAAGGACCTAGTTAAATAGGCCAGCAGTATAAGTTTTCAGTCAGTTTTATAAAAACTTATTAAATATTACGTAGGTAAGATGTGCCGTTCTCTATCTTACAATACGTTATGTAGATCTAGAATTATTCTTCAACCCGTTTTGAGCAACATTGCAACAGTTATTCAAAATTGATCTAAACACTAATAACTACGCCTCTTTAGGGCTGGGATAAGAAATCGATATAACATTTCTTTCATTCCAACATCCAACATGATACAACGCCATACAAATCAAAACAAAACGCAATGACTCAGCCGCATCACGATTCACGTCACAGCTCGCTTAAATATTATTTACAAAAAAAAACAATGTTATTATTTTAAAAAGTTGACATCGCGCAAGCGAGCGAATGCGCGGTGAAGCGGAGGCCGCGCGGCCCGCACGCGCCGCTCCCTACTGCACAATGGAGACTTAATTTCATGATTGACAGTTACAATATTCGGTAAGTGATGCAATATTTCGATTATTATCACACGCAGCGGCGAGGGGCACATTATCACCCAGCACGCTTCGCCGCCGCCGCCCATTGTTCCAATGATCTTCGCTCTTGACTTCAACTGTAAATCCGAATGTTAAATTGCGAAATTCACGCAGTCATCGTAAGTTTCCGCAGTACACTGATTGCAATGCTTCAGTGCATACAGTTTCGATTGTCGAATATTTGACGCATTTAAACAATGTCGGCACGAATGAACCCAATGATTATAAATCTCAGTGAAAATAACAACAACCAACCCTCCCGAATGCCATAACATGACTTCTTATACCGTAAACGAAATCGATATTAGGGTGTTAACCGTTAATGCATTCAAACAATAGTTTAAATGTTACAAACGATTTACGAAACGCTCCCGAGAGACCGGCGCGGCCGCTTGCCGACCTCGCCCGGTCCCCTAGACCCCGCTCACCCCTAATGCTTGTATAATGAACCATAATTGGCTACACATTATTTAAACTAAGCGAAATTCATTAACCATCATTTGTAAGGTGCCACCGGGATTTTTCATATTTAAGTTTCAAGACTTTAATTCTTTTTGATCATGACTTCATGAGATATAAATTGGAAAAGTTTTTATTACGAGCTGAAAGAGAGACTGTGACATAGCTATAACTGTGAATTAAAGTACGAGTTCACAAAAGTGATTTTCATTTTAAATCCGACACCGCCATTTTGAACTGAAGCAAAGCAAACGGAATCTCAGCTTCAAATTTGGAACGAGGGGCGCTGAAAATGTAACTGGCTGGACGGACGCGATGGAAAGCGGTGGCTGCGAAAATTAGCCTCAAGTGCCTTTCATGTCGACGATCTTCCGTCCTGCTCCGTCTAATTGAGGTGGCAGGGTGAAGGAGCGAGATAGGGATGTGAGAAATAAACGCTTCAGGCGCTAGGAGGGAAGGGCACAGAAAGAAAGGCTGTGTGCTTGTTTTGTGTTCAGCTAGGTAGGTATATAATGCTCTGTTCACGGGTATATAGATAGTGGTATCCGTGTTTAGTGACGCGGCAGCTCGCTTCGCTTTTGCTTGGTGTAGAAGAACGTGAATGTACATACAATACCTACATCACATGGGATATACGCCTGTTTAGAAAGATTTTGTTTGACAGTAAGATTATCTTTTAGGTACTTAAATAATACCTTTTCATTTTAAAATATTAGGTTCTATACAGGTATACAATTTAAATTTATGAAACATACTAGACATTTTATACAACAGATAATAGCAAAAAGTTTAGCATTTAAAGAAGTTAATTTTAAATTAAAAAGTTTAGTTTATTCTAAAGGACATACACATCTTTACTCAGAACAACTTTGGTTCTACAACTAATAAAAAGCGAAGGTAAGGGGAGAACTATATGCATGTGATAAAATTACTACTCCTTTATGGAAGAACTTAGCTTACAACTTATCCTAATAAATGTGTACTTAAGACTATTTTATAAGTATACAAAACAAATTGAAAGCTCATAATATGCAAAATAATCCTCACTTCTCGATCGACGCTGCGTACGCTGCTCGTACGTGTATGATATCGACGTCGATAAACTCGTTTAATGCACGTTCCTCCTATCACAGCACCGTATTTATGGCGAATCGCAATATAGTGACGTTTATCTACGTAAATAAAGAACCCGGGAAGCGGCAGCTGCATAAGTAAGTCCTAGATGAAGAACATTAAAGTAACAAGTTAAGCACAAGCTGTAGTTCATTTCAGACTGTCGCTCTCCCAGTAATCTCTGGAGTCTGTGCAACTCAAACAACGAGGTCGTGGGTTAGCAGGCAGTTTGATTGTTCTGCAGGAAACTTAGTCCCGGCTTATTCTACGTGCTGTAAGGAAGCTTTACTTTAACTACCTTTACAGTGCGACGCGATAAGTTCGCCTTATTACATTTTCGTTTCTTTTTATATGGAGCCCATAAATTCAGAGTATCTTTTCATATTGTATTATAAAAGTTGACTTGCATTAGTTGTAATAATAATAAGTGTGCTCGCCAAATAAGAACACACTACAATTAAAATCAAATCTGAACAAACAGTGAGTGGTACGAGATGGCATAGAAACTGCAGTAGAAACATTTCAGCTAGTAACCCCTAAACTAGGCAGAACCTGTAACTTAAGGGATACTACATTTACAGGGAGATGCAAAAGTGGTATCGACTATTGCTTTACGACTTTTTACATTAGCGAAAAAATATTGTTTCTCCATAGTTCTATTGAAATTATTTTAACCATCCTCAAAAAACTCTCATAATTTTAATATAAGGTTTAAATGGAAAGTCAGTTTATAAAGCAGTGGCTGATTATGACGATAAACATATCCTCCAAAACCCAAGGATTACTTTCATCAATTTAAAGCTAATCATGGACTCTATCACAATAACCAATAAGATTGTAATTACCTTTTCCAGTCGCTCTGGAGCTCACATTTACATTTCAATCCTCACTCTGTAGGCATATTCCATGGATGGGCGGCTATATGACAAATAATTTAACACCACGATCCTTTGATCTGGTCTGAAGTGAAATCTCATTTGTACTTACTGTTCTGAACAGACATTTAGCTTGCGGCAAGAGCTATCGCGGTTTCGGCTTAAATTAATTTGTGTTTTGTTTTCAAAGGGTGCCATGGTTGACACCCTAAAAGGTTGCTCTAGGCTTTAAAACAACAAGAGGCGTTCACTTTGATTTGTGATTCATGAATGAATTGAAAAGTTGCTGTTTTTTACTGTGTCATCATAATAACGCTTATCTATACTTAATGATAAGTATTATACAGGATAGCACCCGCTTACCAATGAGTTTTATGTTAAATAGTAAGTAATATTTATACCTATACCGTAGTTTATCATAGAACACCAGTAGCACGAAAGCTTTCCAATAAAAACCAGTGTAAAATGTCAGAGCAATAGTTTTGCTCGTAACAATAATTAAATTAATTCACCGTATTCTAGTTTACAGAGTCCTCTATTTATTCAAGAACAGCCACACATTCATTTCATTATTAACACCGCGCACCGCCTCATTCCACATGAACACGACATTTTAATATAAAAATACTGTGAGGTTGGTAGTGTACGGTTGACCGCGGGATAGCAAATAAGGCGTCGACTGTGGGATGCGCGTGACGCATGCGAGATAATAACAATATACTGTATAATAATATGTGGGGACATCTCACACACGGCCATCCGACCCCAAGCTAGGCAGAGCCTGTGTTATGGGTATCGGACAGCTGATATAACTACACAAATACATAGATAGATACATATTAAATATAAATATCAAAATCCAAGACCCGAGTACAAATATCTGTCTTTAAACAAATATCTGCCCCAGCCGGGAATCGAATCCGAAACCTTCGGCATAGCAATCAGGGTCACTAACCACTATGTCATTCGACCGTCGAGATAATAGTGAGTGTCGGGTTACAATCATGATTGATGCCGATAGTGCGTTGCCATCTAGTGGTTGAATAGGCATGTGCCATTATTGATTCGGCTGATGGACCATTTGGGTATAACTGTACGTGTGGTCTGTAGCACGGCGTAATTGCGTGCGCCGAAAATGATGGCATGTTGCAGATTTCAAATGAAACTCGTTTTGATGGCCGGTTTCAGTACTTTTCAAAATCACCATCCGTGGGGCGTGACTTACGTATTCAGCTTAGAAGTTTTCGTATAAAACCACTCTATAGAATTCCATAATGTTGTTATATTCTATAGGTATAATTATTGTCAAGATGCTTCGTTAGTGACTGCTGTTATGCTAATCGCCTGAATCATGTAGTTAGAGGTACACATTGTAACTAAATGACCTATCTATCATCACCAGTTATTACTTCTATACGTATAGCTTATCGACCCTAACAGCAGAATACGTATATTAATTTTAATATCCCTAAGATACATATATTTTTAAAAGGTACAAAAATACGAAACAACTTTCCAATATGCATTCTCTGTCAAAGATGCTTGCACGAAAATCAAAAGGAGCGTCCACAATGTTGCTTTACTACTAACAATGCGTGAAATCTGATTGAGTACATCAAAGAGAACAATCAGATTTTGTCTTTTCTACTTCTCCCGTCAAAAATATGCTTTACGTGTCCCTACAAGTAGGGTTAAAGTTGCGTGGTTGGTGCATAGCCAGGGGCGGCTTTAGGATTACGGATGCCCCTAAAGAACAAATGGCTAATATTATCTTTGAGCGTGTTGTGATGCGCGCGGGTGACATGCTCCGTGGAGGCGACAACTGATCTTAATTATAAAACACTTATCTAGCCCTCGAGGTTTTGCGATACGGTTTTGTGTTGGTATTTTATGCGTATTTGCCGGCTTTAGTGGTATGGTGGAAGTGAAAACTTTGATATGAAGTCAACATTAAAGACTAAAAATTAATCAACAGGTTATATTGTAATAAGATGGAATTAAAAAAAATACATCTCGTACGAGGTATACATAATCAAATTGTATCTTGAATTTCGAATAACTTTTGATATTCGAAATTCAAATTAATTACTTTTTAACCGACTTTGGAAAAAGATTCGGTTCTGAATTCCTCTAAGTATATATTTTGTTTACCTCTCATCGTTTTGAGTTTTTGTCACACATTTTACACTATGTGACAGCTATGTCCACAACATGTTATTGAAATGTAAACTCTATTGTTACAGGATATGGCACCAATTCGCTCTCAGCTATGTCGAAGTCGACGCTGGACGCACACTCACATCTGCGTCAACCAGGTTAGTACTTAAGTAGTACCCTTATTCTAAGCACTGACTTTATGTAAAATTATTTCAAAGCAAAAAAAAAAGGTTTTAGCCATCTATGGGCTTAGAGTAAACCACATCTCTGTCTATACATGATATAACATTATCAAATAACCTTTCGATAACACTAAACTTAAAAATAAGCGCTTCACTAGGAACTACCTATTAATATTATGTACCTGAAAACATATAAATAATGTTATTCTAATCTTAGAATTGAAACTACACCTGTAAGAATAACTAATAGTAATGAACTATGACAACTTACAGAACCTACATGAAATATTTTTTTTTTTTTTTTTACAAATTCAAATTTTATTTTCACTAGTGATTGGCACTATCATAAGTAATTTATTATATCAATCATTTGCACTTAAATTAGGTAATATATTCATTCATCATCTACAATCTAGGATGTAGCCCACACATATTTCTGTTCTTTATTTCTACACAAGGCAGATACATACTGGATTTACGTCATCAAACTCCGCGCTCGCAAAAAAAGGGCATTCCAATGGCGAGAAGATAAATGTGAGTGAATTCGAAAACGCACTCGGGGTGGAGGCGAATATGTTCTGTAACAATAAAGTCCAGACATAAATAAACTTTTATGTGCCGTGGGTAACTGACCGTGGCCAACAAACAGTGGCCGGTCGACCGAATGTTTGGCTTCAACCCTTGTTCGGATCCACCCATTTACAGACAAACAACCTTTCCTTCGAACATGCTTATAGACTCGTTCATAGTTCGTTAGTTTTATTCAACACGATCGATCGATTCATCTGTGAAGACAACTTTCTTGTTTCACGAAGCTCTGGTTCCCTTTACCACTCACACAATACTGGCTTTGACTAGTATCGCAGCATCTTTAAAATCATTCTGGGATCCTATCGCGAAATCAAAACGATGTAACATTTACGAAGTAAGTAATTATTGTCTAACTCAATACAATTTAAATCCGCCATAGGGAGCCTAATCCCGTTGTTTAAGGCAAAAAAGTAGTCATAATATTATGTACACTGTGTATGTTCCATCAGGTTTCCAACTGTGGTAATTTTGTCAAGTGTTGCGAGTATTCTTTTAGTGTGTATTAAAGCTTTACTGAGCCCGGTCCTGTTAGGGATGAGCTGCTTTTCATTAAGAGTTGCTCCTTAACGACTATCAAGCTAACTGGACCCCACTTACCAGATACGTGATTCTTTTACTGAAGCCAAATTAATTCTTGCCGTATTTGTACACTTCTAAGAAGGAATAATCACTTAGAATACTTGAAACAAGGAATATTTCTATAATCAAAATCCTAATAAGTAACCTACATACTTAATAACTTTAGGAATAAAATATTTTTTTGCCAGAAAAAGTTAGCACTTAAACGTGACTGCCTTGAACTCGCATGATTCGCATATACATTGTGAAAACGACAATGAAAGTTACGGACGGACAAAAGAGCGTTTAAGCGTCAATTAACGGTGTTGAAAAGTGACACCCCACACTGACGTTTGGCCAGAAAGTGACAGGCTCTCCTGTCACTTTATACTGACGATAAACAAACGAGCGAGAGCTGTCGTGCTATCGGCGCGTTTAATACAACCAGATAGAGTCGTGGCTCACGCAGCAGCGGTCCGAAACTTAGTTTTTCGTCACATAGAGTGACCCCGAGGAGTTGGCCCGTCACGGCTCCGTTTCATTAAGCCGTGTCGCCGTCTGTTTGCGCTCGTGGCTGACGCGTGCCCTCCCCTCCCCTCCCTTCCCCTCGAAACCTCCCATCGGGTCCAGCACTTTCCAGTTCTTTAACGTGCCCTTTAATAGACTTTTGGTTTTTAACAGCAAAATGCTCTTGGATTTCTGGGTTTTAGTGATTGACTTATTGACGTGCTGAAGAGATATCATAATGAGGGTCACCAGGGTTGTCTTTTAAAACATGTTGCAGCTTGCAGTAGATAAGTAGGTATTTAGTTTTTTATTAACAATAGGTAAACATACAAAAACACATATTAGCTGCTCACTAACAGATGGAAACTTTGTTGCCGTTGCATCAGAAATTAAGCTACAAACGGAACGCAATAAAGCAAAAGCGCATCGAACCGCGCCGCGCAATCATTGTCAAACAGCGCTAAACAAACACAGCGGTGAAAAAACTATAGAAATCAAAGCGTTTCGATGTTTTCACAAGCAGACGTGCGTCGGCACTCTATTTTCACCCCCAAAATTAGATGTTTTTCCACAATCTACGTTCAGGGTGTCTTTGGTTTGTGCGCTTGCCGGCTGACTGACGTGAGCAAACTCCCGTCCCTACTTTGATGATAGCCAATGTACACGGTTGTCATTTTCGACAGATATAAAATATCTAAAAGGTTTGTTAGGGTATGAAATATTATGAATCTGAGTATAGGTAGAATTATAGTTTATTTCGGAAAAAATGCATACAACATTGACTCAAATGTGTAGGTTTGATTTGTATTCAATTTAAAAGCTTATGGCTTTATCTCTATTTCCTTAATTTGAAAATATATTTTTATTGTATATTATCATTATCAGAACAGCGATATTGTTTTCCTTTTACACAACATGTAACTTCGTGCTACAAATTGCCATTAAAGATAAAAGAAACGGCAAACGCATCGGGCTCGCAATCAATTCTTTTACCTCGATGATTACCAACCAATAATCGTATGTCTTAACAAATAGATCTGTCAAAATATATCTGCAGGGTGAACTTTATTGAATCCAAGACAGGGGCGGACTCGGGCGCAATCAAATAGCTAATGGTTGAGGGGAGCGTCTGTAATTGCACTAACGACTGCGACTATAGGGGAATAGTCCAGAGAATAATGCACTGAGATCGATTAATTATCCTTTTATTATTATTTTATGGCCTACAGGACCAGGCACTGATTCATTGTCTGTTCGCTTCTCACGTATAGCACTGTTGCCCGGTTCTACTCGGATATCGTTTTTCCGTGTAATTCTAATCTATGCTTCCACGTCTTCCTTCTCCATCCATGCACTATATTTAAAAAAAAAACTATTGTACTCCCTTGCGGGGTAGGTAGAGGTGCATTGCTGCACCCACTTTCGCACTATATTAATCATGTTTAAATGGTCTTCTGGGTGTATTCCACTGATAGCTCAAATCCTTATCTGATTTCTAAAAACTACCTGTGCAGCAGGAGAGAATTATACTTCTGTCTGCATTCTGAGTTCCATCACTCACTTATAGGTGCATGAGAGGTGCCTCTTCGTACACGTTACATCACATGTCCCTGTCACCCTGGACTGTCATCTGTCAGCGACTGACAACTTATATCTGACTGGAATCCTTTTACTGAGCTGACAAACCCACGACCCGCTCTAGGGTTTATCTCCAATGCACTAAGAAGAACTCAGAAGAAGACCACCAATACCATCATTGCTGACTGCATGTTTTAGACACCCATATAAGATTATATAACGTTTCATAAATGTAAATATTGGATTTATTAAATTCATACTTAGATATCGATTCATGTCTCCAGCATTCATGTAGGTATTATCAATTTATTTATTTATTTCAACTGGAACACCAGCAGCTTATACAACCAACCAATCAATTTACCACCTTAACAAGAAAGAACACATCCAATAGCTACAAAAAATATTTTTGTTAGATAAAATAAAATGAACGATAAAAAAATCTTCGTGAATAGTATCGCTGGTGTCGTAATTGGAATACAAATTCGCTCTTTGACACCGGCGGGGTGCGGCGGCGGCGGCGGCGGCGGCGGTGGCGGTCTCACCTCGGGAGGGCCCGTGATTTAGCCTTTTGTGCGTCACGCATTAACTCCTTCAAGCCGCCTCTGGCTATTCCCCTGCACGCCTCACATAACACTAAAATAAACCCTACCACCCGACCAAAGAGACCAATTCACTTTCGACAAGCACTCCTTCCGCATGATTGGCGATTTTGGGTTCATAGCTAACGGAATAAGAACCATTTCCCCCTTATAAAAAACATACTTTTACTGATCGCCAAAGCACTACCTCAATCCATTATTAACTGTCTCGGTAGTATGTATAGGGTTGTGTATGCCTTGTACAAAGCTCACCTCCGAGCAATGTAGTGTGCCATTGTCGAAAGATTAGTAGGTAATGGGTGCGTAATTATAGTAGAAAAGGTCAACTTATTGAGGTTCATTTGGCGCCAAACACTCTTCAGCGTTTGAGTAGGATTCTGTCTGCGGTACCTGCTTGAGTGTTGGCTTGTCTGTTGTGTTGGTTGGGTTTCATAGTGCTTCCATTATTAGCTTTTATTTATTTCTCTCAGTAAGGTAACATAAATCATATTAGATATGTATGTAAATATAGGTAGGAAAAAAGAAAGTAAGGTTAAAAATCGAAACCAACAAGTCTAACTGAATTTCCAGCTGTCATAAAAAGAAAGAAGATAAAACAGACAACTAAACAATTCCAATCAATAAAAAATATTGACTAAATTATCGAATATCGAGATCGAGCAACACACCTGCCGTCACGCGGCGTCGACAATCCAGTTACGATCGGCGAAGCCGGCAAATGGAATTGACGAAAGTGATTACGTTTTCCATTTGCGCTGAAAATTGGTGGGACTGTCTCGCCACGGGGCGCCGCGAATGCTATTCTACAACTGTTTGTTTTCTTATAATACTCTGTGAAACTGGCCATGTGAATGAGCAATGAGTTTGCATGCCTCTGCATAGCCGGAAGAAGAGGCGGGAATGCATGCGAACTTTTTGCGAAGCCGATATAAAAATATTTGCTTCAGAATTTACTCGGCATAAAGTTTCTGGCTGATCGCGAGGGATCCGGTGAAATATTCCTCCGCCGTCTTGTATGGGGTAGATTTATCGTGTAGCTGAACAAAGAATGCAGCCTAGCACTGAATGGAATAAATTAATACACCACCACATGTTTTTTCTCTATCTATGAAATAATGAAGAAGTATTACTACTTGCAGCTATGTAGATAAATTATAATACAATAATGTGTGAATTATGATTGTACAATTACGTCGTACGTACGCTTGGTCATAATAATTGTACGATTATTATCCAACTATATTATATGGATAAGAAATAATAATAAACTGTAAGAATTGTCTTAAAACCCAAACAAGCTTTAGAACAACAGCGGTTAATCTTGCCAGAACCAGTGAAAACTTACACCATCTAGGCTAGCCACGACTCTATCTCGTTGCATGACAGTCTCCCCAAATCTTCGTGAATCATCAAGCAACAGGAGGGTTACTCTATACTGACGAAAAACGAACACACGACAGCTGTTGTGCAATCGGCACGTTTAATACAACGAGATAGAGTCGTGCCTAGTCTTGCCATGTCTTATTTCCCAAACACAAAACAGCGTTTACGACATCTCATCGTAAAAATCAGCGACTGTTTTGCGATGCGACGTCGCAACACAGTGTTGTATTCGGGCTCTAAGAGTGACCCCTAGCCCCTAAGTTCCCTCTACAATAGTGAGTCAATATGTGCGTGGGTCACCAGCAAGCGTGCGTGTTGACCGAACGTCAGACCTACTCGGTCAATATCACATTCTCACTGCAAATATTCATGGCTGCCGAGAATTGCTGGTGTGTCTTGGAAAATAGGGGACTTTTGGCGTTTGGTGGCTTTTTATTTAATGTTACATTGCCTACTTAGGTTTAAAAGTCTGCTTAGTTGACCATTAAAAGGTAATTTAGAAGGCTGTAGAAATAGATTTACGCCTTGATGCCCATCGAGGCCATTCGAGGTCTTACAATTTAGTTTTTTTTGTATAACATGTACTTATGTAGGTATATTATGAACAGTATCACCTGCTATCATAACTTTCAAAACCTGCTTGCTTACTCTTTCAATCGGTTGATTTCACAAAGCCATGTGAAAAGCACAATCAAAACATGTAGGGTAATTTCAACTCTACATTAGAATTAGAACAAATTACCAAACGGCGTCGCTAAATAACCGAGCGCTTACAAACAACCATTTCACCAGCCGACTGTACATTCAAATACCTCTACACTTCTGCTACAATTTCCACACTTACCGCCTACAACATAAGATGTTTAAATAAAAGTGTTAGTAGGTAGTAGTAATCCGTATTCAGATTGTCAATAGCGCTGGCGTTTCACAAGAGATCATTAATCATAATCATTATGATTAGATCGCGCCCCCGTCTGGGGGTGAGCTTCGTTCAGTTTACCCTCGATTTAACACTTATTGTGAAAATCTCAGCGCCATTCGCTTTGTGCTGAGCAATGATTGAGATCGATGGTAATCACGGCTGTGATTGGTGGGACGAATTCGCGAGGACTTCGCTGCGAACTCGGTTTAGCATATCGATGCAGCGTTGTCATCGAGTGACTCCATTAGTTATTAGTACATTTCGGTCCAAAAAACCTTGGTAGTTATGAAGTTAGCTGAGATTTAACTTTTGTGTTTTGTCCAACTAACTAACTAACAAAATTTGTTGTCGATTTCATAACTACCAAGTTGTTTGAACCTTGAGTTTTTTTTTACTGAGTATTATTTGAAACAATCTAAATGAATCCTTTTTTACTAAATTAAGTAACGGTGGAGTATAAATGTTGATCTACATGAAATTATCAAGAAATACGGCTATGTATCCCCTACACATTAAAATAAATGTTAAAGCTGCTGATGTTCCAGTTTAAATAAATAAAATCGTTTGGTATAACTTAGGTAATAAGTGCAAGAAAATATTACGTGCGAACTCAGTGCTATGTCGAGCCAGGCGTGTTTCAAGACATCGCCATTATTACAAATACGAGTGAAAATTGAGAAGTTTCCTTGTATATGCTAATTTCCATTGTAAAATTCAGATTTAATAGTAAACATTTCAATATAATTAGCCGGAAAATGCTACAGTTGTATCAAACGTAATTCTGTTATAAAGTGAGAGCGTTTTTTTAACTAACTTCTCTCTTTTCACCTCGTACATAATTAAAAGTCACTCCAATTTTATTTATACGTATGTAGGACTGTAAGTACTATCGCAAAATGACTATGTAAAATACATACCGTCGAATTCTTCTCTGTATATAGCCTAAATTTAAATATTGCTACTCGCAAATGAATTATTTAAATCGAAGGAATCTTAAGCCTTAATCCAACTTCTAATCCCAAATGACGTGTACCAATATATCGAATTTAAATGTTCCTTCTCCTGTGCATCACATTATTTACAGTATACTTTGCCAGATCATAATGTTTTTGGGCAAGATAATGTTATAACTAACCAATAATGAGTAACGATAATACCTTTCATCCAGCCAAAACAGGCGCAAAATAAAACGTCAATCCCTCAACCGTTCCGAAACGCGATAACTCCCCAAAACGAGTACTGCACTTGTTTCCTACACGTTATAACACCGTACGGCACTAAAACATAAAATTCCATGCATACCATAGATATATCAAGCTGGCAGACACAACACAGCGACGGGCGGGTGTCTACTTGCGCGGAACGTAGGCCTATCTATGTAAATTTCGACAGCGATGCAGGTCGGTCTCATTATCCTTACTTGAAATGCAATCTATGCACTCCATCTCGTTTTTTCGGTTAAGTCTGTTGTTGGCTCAGTTGCCATGGCAACCACGTTACGCTCTTATCACTGTGGTAGCCTTGTAGATCTTACGCAGGCGATCCGATTTGTTAGCCTGTTGATTTGAATTGATAGAAAATTTCCTATTCCTATAGATGAAATCTGAACTTTTCGAATGATATCTGTCTCTCCTAGATAATGTTATTTTGAATTTTCCAAATTAAATCTTAGTTACCCATTAAATTTAAATTAACGGAATAGTTTAACTATGGCGTACTTGGGACCACAAATGAAACAGTTATGGTTTTCAACTCAATGAGAAGGGGAATTCGTCACGAATTCTAATTTTATTGTGCGCACCGTTCTAGTGCTATTAACAGTAACTTGAACATTATAATTTTAACAAAAGAATTTTAGAAGGGACCCCTTTTGTTTCAAGTTCAAAATTATACTGCGACATTTGCATTTTGTACTCACACAAGCAACATGAAATTTAAATTATGAATTAAGGGTCATTTTATAGTGTTTGCTATTTATGTTTCTACATACCAGTCGTACAGCTATAACTGGATGTAGTGCCCGATACTAGTATTAACATTTTCATAATTAATAAAAGTTTAATATACTTGCTCAGGTACAAGACAAACCCTATAGTTATAGTTTTTGTCACCAACATATGCCACGCTAAGAAGAGTTGCATACAAAAATGTCGTAATTATTTTATGGGTTTTATGCCTAGTATTACTTACCCATTTTATTACGTAGACAATGAAATGACGCATGACTCAGCAAATTTTCAGCATTAAAAATATTAAGCTGTTAAGAAGTTACCTTTTACCTGTTAAAGAATACATCAGTTATATTGTAGATTTAAGATTTTTGAAAATACTGCATTCATAATATGCGATTTAAATGAAAATTACTAGTTGTAGAGAAATAAATCAGCTACTTACGATTAGAACTAACTTTTGGTGGCAGAAGATAAAATATTGAAGATGATTGTCTCTAACACCAGTAAAAAACAATGGGCGTTTTGGGACCTATGTCCAATAAAGATGAGTCATACTTCGTTGGATAGCTCTTTTCAAGTGAGCAAAAAAATATTATGACGACAAATCCGTATAAGTTGTCCATTTTGAAATATATTCGTCGGAAGGAAGTATTTTTCTATGGCATTGCACTCTCTCTCTCCTGATGACAGTTAGGGCGTAATTCACGTAAACACGTATTATTAAAATGGGAGAAATTACTTTCAACTGGTTTTATTTACTGAGATAGTAAACAAATATAATATTATAATGAATGATGATCATTTTGGTATAAAAATTTAAAAAATGACAAAAACATTAAAATTACTGAAATAAAATATAAAAACTTTCAAGGTAAGATTATTCTAATTGGACAGTAAATCAGGACTAGCGCTTCCGTTATTCATATTCTGCAAAAAAATACCTTTTCAACGAGGTATCGCTCATTTCTATTGGTGATGGTCCCAGCTTCCATATATTTGTACCCATCATCATTTATAAAAGCTTTATTTAGAATAACTCTACTTTTCTTTCCAGATCCATATCAAATGTTTGGGCCAACCAGCAGTCGCCTAGCGAATTCAGGTGAGTCAATTTTTTTATATTTACTCAAGTTTTTCAGTATCTATTTGAATAAGTTTTAATTTGATTAAGTAAGACTTTAATTATACTCCAGCTTCAAGAGATAATCATTTTTCAATTGTAAGAATATATAAATCCCCAAGTTAAACACCAATTACTTAACCACATAGGTAGACGAAAAATAAAACCTTTCAGCTAGCTAGAAAATATAACCATTTTCAATCCTATAGAACATAGTTATTTTAGGAAACCGATTATATAACGTTTACCCACATATAGCTAACACTTTTTTGTACATAATAATCACGGTTTCTGAGGTCATTTGACCGCTGACCCCTGAGAAAGTGGGGTGAAGGGGGGTGTGACCGGCACACGGCGGCGCCGGCCGCACGCAATATCGTGATAACTAAACCAAGGCCTTTACAAACTCATCTATACTGACTGACTTAGCCTCAGATACCACACTGTGCCGTCGTGACTATAAAGCACTTTAAGCCCCGCATGGTTCGTGAACTATCGTATGGAGCCTAAAACTCTGGCTTATTTTGATAAAGGATATTCTCAAAAATAATGATTCCTTATGTATTTACATATTTCAATTATCACCTACAGTAATCCGTTTTTAAATGTACAGTATAGCTTCAATTGTATGACGTTTTCAAGAATAGTATATTTTATCTCGAATTAAGATTCAAAACTGATTCCTTGATATCAGGGGCTGTCAACACAGGAGCCGCAATAAAGTGCACTACAACACGCACAAGATGGCGCTGATAATCCCCCACTTCACTCACCTGTGGGAACCCGCGACCCTACGCACAAGACTATCTGTCCACGATCAGCCCTTATGAAAGTCAAATGTTAATAGGCTAATAGCACCACGTCAATTGTAGACACGCCATAAACTTATCAAGGCGCCTCGGGAACTGTTTTATGCACAACAGCAATATTATGTGTATTTCGATTATTACTCCGATAAATATGATTATCAAGTAACGAGACTTACGTGCAAAGACACAGAGTTGTGACGCCCTCTGGTAGAACCCAGCGTTGGAAGTTTATCGGCAGATACTTACATGTAGTTTGCCTGCTCTAAAATACCTTTACCAAAATAGATACGGTAATTACAACATAGAATTGACCTCTCACCACTTTAGGCCTGCATTTTCCGTGTAAATTAACAATTAACCTTCTCGCCCGGCTTTTCACCTTCGTACGGCAATTTCTACGCGTCAATTAAATGCACGTGCCGCGGCCCGCACTTTGCCCGCCCGCCACACTAATTATGAAATCCACCAAGTTTCCCACGCGCAGGTTTGACACCCCTGACGTTAACGATTACCTGTCTCACGGCATAAACTGGCTGTGGCTGATCGTGCGCTCATTTCGCAAACCGGCCATTTTATCCATAATTCCGTGTGTGATTGTGGTGGACATAATGTGATTGAAAGTCTACGAGAACAATATGCAATTCCGTCCCATTTACCTACAGGTAAAGTGGGTTCCGTCGATCACGTTGTGATTTGTGAAGCGATGTTCTGGCGCCGAACAAAGGACGATCGAGCGCAGTGGCGCCGGCCGCGGGGTGTGTTATGTTGTGACACTGATAGAGGGATAAATAACTACATGACACTAACGCTTGATTTGTGGTTATTACTTTATATTTAATACAGATTTCTCGCCAGCCTAGATTAAGCTGATATAATACCAACCTAAGATATTAACGATAAATTCTAATTCGTATGAAGTTAAATATACAACTTTTAGGGCCTGTTCCACAATGTCTGGTTAGTGGCTACCTGTCGGATAAAATACATGCTGTCACTCTCTGTCATTATTTTTTAGACAGTGACAGTATGTATTTTATCCGACAGGTAACCACTAACCAGACATTGTGGAACAGGCCCTTAATGTCACCCTTTACATATTACAGTAACCGCGCAGTCCCAATTACATAATCCACATCTAAAATTTCTAAGGACATAAAAGACTAGGCACCTAAGTATCTATAACCTAAAACATAAATAAATAATACGAAACTTTTATACCCATTTAAACTATGAATCAGTAACAATACGCAGTCGATCAGTCTCGCATGAAATCGATGAGCCGTGTACGATAGATGTGATGTGAGGGGCGATCTCACAAATATTGTACAACAGCTACATGGTAGTCGGGTGTGGGATAAATCTTCGACAGACGCACGCATCACGCTCGTGTGGACAACCGTTACTTGGACCCCTGACTACGCCGACCCCCATAAACTGTTTCAGTGCTAAGACATACGTTAGAGTAGGTAGATTAGACTTAAGTAGGGTAAAGCACTGTTATATGGTGTAGATAGGCGGAAAAGTTGGAAAGTTTTCAAGAAAAAAATTACCTAGGCTGTTTTAACGGACGTTGATTAATCCTTCTAACAAAAGAATTCAACGTGCGTCAAAGCCTTCTTTAGAAGTTCTAATCGCTTGTTGATTATTTTTCCCGAAAACAGTATTGTTATAACAATAGTATTGGCACGGTGGTGTAAGGGATTTGGTTCAAATAGCATAAGTAAGAGGTGAGGGGTCACTGTATTGAGGAGGACCAGTGTTTCGTATCCACAACGCTCACAGAAATAAAAATAATTCTATTATATACTTATTTAAGCGACTTTAGAAAAAGAGTAGGTATTCTTTACACAGTATTTTGTGTATTTTATTCATAACATTCGACAGGGTGAACCATTTTTTTTTAACAATTACAATGTGAATAAAATCATTGTTTTATGCAATTTAATTAAACATACAAGTATCAAATAAAATAAAGTGTGTTAGGTATTACCTGATAAACTAATAATGTAATATTAACTCATTGTATTATAAGTCATGTGTAATTTTGGAAAAGCATAAAGTAGGTATTTAAAATTCAAAGAAGAAGATAATTCCCATGATCTCTTCTATCATCGAAAACAAAATTCAGTCAAATAAGTGCCGAATAAAATCCAGCTGACTGTATCTTTACAACACGGCGAGTAGCTTCCGTCGGCTACAACATCTAACATCGATTTTAGCGCTTTTCCCGTCGGCGAATAGCGGAACTATACACTCTCGGTGAACCGATCCGTCGGTATTTGTGGGGTGCACTGATTTTGCTGACCTTACTATAGATTTGCCATCAGTACTCTTACTCTTATAGGATTCATGTATTTTTGTACGTATTTATGAGGATACCTGGATCCTTTTAATGAACAGTTTATCTCATCAAAACATAGTGAATTTCTTAAAACCATATAAAGAAATATGATACAAAATATTTTCAACAGTTTAATGATTCGTAATCTCTGACACTTTGTCTCGTTTCATGACAGCAGTTAACACTCTCTACCCCACTGTAATTAGCGACTCTGAATGAGCCGGGACGCTCTCTCCCTTTGCAGCTTCGTAAGTATCATTCCCTGCCATTTTTCGATTCACCTAAGTGAAAGGAAATTAGCATAGAAGACGAAAGCGAATTTTATGACGCTGAAATAATAGTCCCGTAATTGTCGAACAAAAAGGCGGACATGAAATATGAAATTTCGTCGAAGGGCCGCCGCCTCGCTCAATACTCCCCATCGCTAGCAATTTAGTGAAGCTAAACCATTGATTGTGAAATGTCACAACACAACTATTATTTTGAACGGCAATTTTAGCACACGAGCCGTGCTACGGTGCTTAATCTGAAATTAAATCAGGGTTGTGCACTCAGTTTTGCAGTGAAATTTTACAGCTTTCATAAGTTATACCTCTAAGCATTCTGGTAAGTAACTAGTATTACCGTATGCTAGTTACCTGAAGGGTATATCGTTATTGTTCTCATAAACAACATTACATTTGATTAAATCAAAGTAACATACCCTTTCTCATAAATCACAAAATTTCATAGCAACCTAGAAAAAAGCGCACTTAACAAAACTAACATGAACTTCCTATATTTGACAAAACAACAGGTTCCGGGCAGATCCAGCTGTGGCAGTTTCTGCTGGAGCTGCTGAGTGACTCCAGCAACGCCGGCTGCATCACCTGGGAGGGCACCAACGGGGAGTTCAAGCTGACGGACCCGGACGAGGTGGCGCGCCGCTGGGGCGAGCGCAAGTCCAAGCCCAACATGAACTATGACAAACTTAGCCGCGCCCTCAGGTCAGTCCCCAGCCAGCGCTCGTGAGCATTGCGACTGCGGGTACCCATTTCTGCTCTGCGAATTACTCTTATTTCCTTTTCTGCTATATTTAATTTTGATCCTCTGTTAGCGGTTAATCGAGCACCTTACGTTACTAAACCCATTCTCCTACACAGATACTACTACGACAAGAATATAATGACCAAAGTGCACGGCAAAAGGTATGCCTACAAGTTCGACTTTCAAGGGCTGGCGGCGGCCACGCAGCCGGCGGCCAGTGACCCCGCTTACAAGTACCAGAGCGACCTCTTCATGAGCTCCTACCACCACAGCGCCAAGCTTTCCACCTTCATGGCTCCCCACGCCGCCATGCCTACTTCCACAGGTAATACACACATTTGTGCTAAGCGATTCTCCATACCTCACGCGAATTTCGTCCGCATCCTTCCCACGCCGATATCTTTACTCGCCGCAGTACGCTGCAGCGTTATTTATCTTTGTATAAGGGTAATCTGCATTTCTCGATGGCAATGTGCGGGTACACGACGCTGAATAAATATTGGCGCAGGGCTCGAGCCGGCGTGTACTTGTCGCCGACACGCTAGCGTCCGTTTGCTCACACACTTGACTTAATGGAATACCTACCTACTAACTTATACTACCCTATAAATACGGAATCGAGATTCGCCGAATAGAATTCGGCGCGACGGTGTGGGAAGTGATAGCAAATAACTTGAGTTAATATTCAAACTTCTTCATGTCTAATGCGATGTTCTGTTGGCGAATTATGCTGGCGACGTGTCTTTTCAGTCGAATTGTGTGGCTCATTTTAAGAAATATTCTTTGTGTAATAGTGCAATGTACTTAATGTTTTCTGAAATATTCGTGTCTGTAGACTACGGTCTATCCTTGCAAGGCAGACACGAATAAAGTTATAATGAACTTAGCAATACATAACTCGTGCCTCCGCAACAAAGCAGTCTTTGTCCTCCTAGTACTAAACTAAGGGAGAATTAATAATTTTGTTGCAGCATCGATATTCCCGTCTGCGTCGTGGAGCAATTGGGGCGGGGGCGGGGGCAACCTCTACTCGCCCCACTCCATGGCGCCCCCCCACGTGACGTCACATCTGGGCTCGTATCCCCACTACGCATGACCTGCCATTTAAGCTGCCTCCACACCTGGCCGGCTCCTCGGCGAACGCTATTGACCGACGCCGAGCCAGCGGCGAGTGACGTCACGACTCCCGACACTCGCTCACGACAGCCCAACGAGACGACTTTTTAAACCAGTTACCGCAAGACTAGTCTAACCAAAAATTTAAATCTTTGTAAATAATACTCATAAATTAAGTAGACCTATTTGTTTATTTAGGTTATAATTAATTAAAAGATTGTAACATAAAGAGAAAAATGGGTGTGTAGTAGGTAAAATGTAAAAAGATAAGCTGTTATTTTGCAATAACCTTTCGTTTATCCTGCCAACCTACAATCTAAACATACGTTACTCATTACTACGTCTCATGGTAAGCGTCGACCTTTCGGCATCCTACGCACCGGACGCATCGCATTCAGTATTCTTTCCGTAGAAATTCACACAAGTGCGTCCAATTCATCGGCATTGCCGACGCCGTTTCTCCATACGTTATTGACAATCTGTTTGGTGCGATACGTAAGATATTATATATCACATCCTGTACAAATACGAGCACTAACAAATATAATAAACAAAGATTGGTTATTGCAAAAAGACACGGTTTCCTAGGAACTACAACTCAAGAAAAAAAAAACTTTGTCGCCAGTCGACGTTTTTATCAGTCGAAAAAATAGTTTAATGAATGTCTAATATATCAAGGTTTTAAATTTAAAGAATGGTGATATTATACTCAGTATTAATCTGTAAAATAATTTTAACTAAGACAGAAAAGTACCACAAGGTACGTTTGATAAATTCCCTTAATGTTTATTATTTTTAGGAACTACCTATTTATTCATGTACCTACTAATTCTAGTCCCTGAAAATATGATTTATCAGAGTTTATTTTATTTGGATCATTCAGAAGTGAGATTTTTAACTGTAACGAATGCATTTTTGTATTCGATCATATTTTATTGGCGGGCCAAAACAGAATGAGTGTACAACATAACAACTCATAATAAAAGCGAATTGATTTTAACCCTCATAAAGATTTTGGTCTGAAATCATGTTTTAATGATAAAACTGTGAAAAATTTGTACATACAATAATTTGATGTTTTTAAAGTGCAATCGTTCTAGTATGTAATAATAATAATAATGTATAATAGGTATAATAGGTACCCACCTACCTATCTAGACCATAGATTTTAAATAAATAGAATTGAATCCTAAATATTTATTTAATTTATTAATGCTTTAAGTGATATGTTTAAAGTGATCGTTAATTTATTCTATTTATTGCCTACTTGTCTTGTTCTTTTTAACTTTTTAGCTTACTTTACTACCAATCGGATCTATTTTACACGATCTAAGTAATTTATTCTACTGAATTATAAATTTTATGTATAATAAGTAACAACAGGCTTTGGCTTTGGCATAGTTACCAATAAAAAATGATGAGAGTCTTCAAATAGTATACCTACCAATTTCTAGACTGTGCCTAACGTCTATTTTTTTTCTCTGAAAAGAATACTTTCTTAACGGTTCATCAACAGTCGTTCGTCTCTATTATTGATGAACCGTTCAGAATCTTTCGATTATAATTTACCTGTGAGATAAAAAATAGACTTTAACTACAATACCTACTAAAATAAGTCTCCTGAGTTTAACTTCAATACGAACTAATTATTTATCAAATATTTACGATAGCATCAATACAAATAATTTTTTGGTTAACGAAGGAAAAAAATGTTTTTACTTAGTATAACGATTGACTATGCCAGAAACGCCAAATCTACTAATAATTTATATCAGCTAAAACATTTCTTTGCAATACTAATTGGACTTTTTTCCCAATTTTGATGCTGTCATGGAATGAAATTAGCTTAGGACCGGTAAGGGTGCTTTTCCACCAGAGATGTGCTATGCTACGATGCTATGGATGCGTTTGATATCCACCAATCATATTATTGGTTGCACATAGCTTAGCACTGGTGGAAACGGATTCAACTAAGATATGTTTTTTGTATGGAATGATGCGTGCTATGGATGTGTGCTATGGATGCGTGCTATGGATATGTGCTATGGACCATCGCGAGTGGTGTAGCTATGTATGTGCAGAGCAGACCAACAGTATGCCCGCGTTTTTCACTGAAAGTAGACATGCCATCGTGGAAGCATAGCTCGAGATGCGCATCTTTCTCGCACAGCTACTTTGCGGCGGCGCATCTTCGTAGCGCATCTTCCTCGCACAGCTACCTAGCGTAGTATTGGTGGAAACGGTCACATATTTTCGTAGCGTAGATATCACATCTTCGCAGCATAGCTGCATAGCACATCTCTGGTGGAAAAGCACCCTTATGCAAACAGTAAAACATTGTGTACCGTCTACCGTGTTCCCGAACAAAAATTAACATAACTATGCCATGTTCAAATAGGTATTTTTTTAAGTTTGTTCTTATGTGCCATGTCTTGCTTACTACAACAAATTCGGCTAATTATTACTGCTCCTATCTGCTACCCCAACCACTGATAAACAATAAACAAACAAGATGGAGTGTTGGTGCAAAATAAACTTCTCAACAAATAACACTCACTTTCCAAAGTGAGCTTTTATTTTGAATTATTTCGGTTAGAAGATTGTCACTCTGATTTTGTATTTGATACTCTATCTTGTTCGTATTGTTTATCAAAGACTTAAACCATAAATAACCGTTTGTAATAGTTCTATCGAAGAGAAGTAACAATATCTAATGAACAAATTAATAAAGGGTATGTAGAAAACTTTTAACTGTTTATAATGAGGTGAGATGTGTTCGTAATACCTGTTCAACACATTTAAGTTTTATTCAACTGTTGTGATTGTACCTTTAGTCACTTTTATTATTTATTGTTTAATTTATTGCTATGTTTAGTTTCTTAAATAATGTGTCAATATAATTAAATTATTTAGTCGTAGTGTAACAGTGTATAGATGTTATTTGGAAATGAATAAAAACAGAAATGGATTTATTAATTGTTCACCTTAATATGTGATATAAATAATAATAAATAAGCTAGGCAGAGCCTATAATAATGGGTATCGGACAGCTGATATTATATTATCTACACAGATACACAGAAAGATACATTAGTTTGTATATTAACACCCAAGACCCCAGTGTCTCTCACCAAATATCTGCCCCAGCCGGCGATCGAAACCGGGACCATCGGTATAGCAGTCACAATCACTAACCACTATACCATTCGGTCGTCACCTTTGACTACAGCCGATTTATTATAATTAATTAATAAAAGTTGCCAGAGTTCGTTTTGCCCCAAAAATTGTTTTACGGCAAATGTGTAAATCTACATGCAATTTTTAGCTTGCTGGGTCAAACAAATAGTATTTTTCAGGATCATCACAACTATCATAGCCACAGCTATGCTCTCTAGAAACGGTTGGCCAATAGATAGTAGAATTATAATTCTTCACCAGCTTTTGTCATTGAGCTTTGAGGTTCACGTTTATCGTTTATCAAAGTCGACCGTGCAACCCTAGGCCGTGCAACCCTAGGCCTATCCTATCTACATACTTATAGATAACTCAAAACGATTCAACAAAATTATATATTTTCATACAACTTAGGTAAATGATTGACTTATAAGTGATGTATAAATACACTCACGAGCGATGAAAAAGTTCCAGTGAAAATATCACAAATTTTACATAGTTAAACGTAACAATATAAATTATACCTATCCTACCTAATAATTTTCATAATACACATTATTATTTCATACAAAACTTATCTCTTCTTCTCCATAGTACCGTGACTCAAATTTTCAAAAGAAGAAAATGTTCAGAATGACCCTCTGGGGCCCCCTGCAACAACCTTTACCGCCTAGAAAGTGTAGGTTTCGAGCAAATTCAAAAGCATATTAAAAACTAGTAGCGTCACCTAGTCTAAAAACATTACATTACTTATTCAGTAGGGCAGGAACTTAGGACGTTTAGTGACGTTTCTTATGGTTAGGACGTACAACGTAGTTGCAACTGTACTGTCTAGATGGCGTTAAAACTATTAAGCTTAGGATGTACAACGTAGTTGCAACTGGAGTGACTAGATGGCGCTAAAACTATTATACTTAGGACGTACAACGTAGTTCCAACTGGACTCAATAGATGGCGGTTAAAAGTATTTTATTTTTATGTATTGATACTTTTTGTTGTAACTTAAAAAATAAAACATGGCAATGGCACTTTGTCAGTTATTTTATAAATAACAACACCAACAACATCTTATATTAGAAGTTCTATCAAGGTTCAAAGTTAAACAATTTATCTAATTATGAATCGGCTGCGTCCAATATGGTCTACATTTATTAGAGCCCAGCCTATTATAGGCAAAAATCTTAAGTTCTCAAATACACCTGTTCTGAAGCAGCAGAACCAATGCTGTGAGCCCCCACCAGCTCCATTTGAGAACATGCCTTTTTCCATGCCAAATAGGTAAGTTCAAATGGTTCAAGTTACTCTATTCCATAAGTACCATTTTCTTGAATAGGATTACTTAGATTACCATTTAGTATCTAATTAGATGTGCCCAGTGATTTATGTTAACCTATCATTATTAGAATTCCTATCATATCATTGTAAGTACCTATGTGGTTACTTTCTTACTAGAATCTCTTACTATTACAGATACATGGCAACATTGGTCTTCAGCCTGTTCTTTGGGATAGGGCTATGGGCCCCTTTTCTGATTGTGTGGTATATGATGGCTAAAAGAACATTGTAATTAAATAACTATTAATTAGTTCATTACACATCTTTTTAGTTAATAAAATAAACCAATATAATTACCTACATTCTTATTACTTCCTTCTTATTTATTTATAAAGAGGTTTTGTTTATGTACACCACATGCACTTACAGTGAAGTTCAACATCATGAGGAATACCCCACATGTACCTGACCAACCCACAGTAGACTAGTATAGTGGTTAATGGTCCAAACTTTGACAAACCTTGGGGATATGCACAAAGCTTCAACTTGAGTGAGCCACATGTAGGCACTAACACCCCTGCAGGGAATAGAATAGAAAGAAAATAGACAGTTGAAATGTATTATGAATGATTGCTTAGTAGCTTGATGGGATAGTATTATCAGGTATTATGTTTGTAGCTAATAGATGTATATCTGCACAATTATATTTTAAATGAACCGTAATTTTTATCACTATCTTAAATAGTAGAAGTTTAGTAGTAGTAGTAGTAAGAATATAAAATAAAAGTGCACTTTAAATAGACAAAACTATTCTTTATTGCAACTGAAAACCACTACACATAGCATAAATTTACAAACATGATTTAAGGCCAAGATGGAGCTCCACCTTCAGGCACATTGCCTCCATACAGCATAGACTTGTCCCTAAAGCTGGTCATTCTCAGGGTCTCCTGGTGATCGAGGTACCATCCAATAGCAAACCCAGTCATGGGGAATGCAAAGTAGACGTAGCGGGCTGTGATACCGAATATCGCCATGGTTATTCAGATGTGTTGGTCTGCTTCAGCTGCTCTTTCCACTGCCTCGTGTGGGACCAGTCGGCCCAGATCAACGCAAGAGTGATCGTCGGGAAGGAAATGCTAACCAAGTTCCTTCGCAGGAACTGACCAATCGCCATAAACCTACAGACAAAATATTATATTCAATTGCAGTTGTAAAACCGAGTATGCTTAGTTTTACTAAGGTAGGAGGTAAATTAGGGGTTGTTAAATATTTTTGCATCATATTATGTAACATGTGCATCATAAAGAAAAAACTCCTGTACAATAATTTGAAACAGGCTACTCACAAGTTATTGGATATACATGAGTATTATGTAATATCAGTGTTATTTGTGTGTTTAGGAGGACAACAAATTATTATTCTCAAATGCAGTTGAAGGTCTGCAATTACCTCTGTGTGTATTTTATGCCGCCAGTTAAACAGTTTAATATCTAATATCAAAAGAGAATAAAGGCATTTTGTCTATCTTACCTCGTTAAATGGCTACACGTTCCAAAATAACAGGACTCGCTAGACTCACAAATTACACGGAAAGCGGAAAGTAAGAAAAGTTAAGCAAAAAATCCAAATTGAAATCACATTTCACATGACAGTGACAGTGACAGTCATTCACTCACAGATCACAGATCGATAGTTCATTTCGCAGAATAAAAGTTCCATCAGGCATTTTTTTCCGGTCCGGACTCCGGGAGTAGAAATAGAAAGTACCTCCGAAGATATTATTATTGCTGCTGGCACCAGTCACCACACTTGACTATTCGCATTAAATTTTGTTATTTGATGTTTGCTGTATTTGCCAAAATAGTTGATCAAATGTATAGGAAAATTCGGTAATAAATCCGGTGAATAGAGCCTGGCTACCGATAGGTGTACTGAAGAAAGCACAGATAATTAAAAAAAATCATATGTGGTATCCTTGTGGTATCACTGTCTATTGAAAGTTGGTGTAGTATAAAAATGATTTTGATACTTGAGTATATTTTTTTTTCTCTTATGTATCTGTACTTGTTACTGACCACATATGGCAGTTTTGGCAAATACGAATAGCTTAGTGGAATGGTAGCATAACAGGAGGGTATTTTAAATACAGGGTGTAGCGTTAATAGTGTTTCAAGCTTAAGGGGTGACACATCATAGAATAACCCATCAAATACCCAAATTTTAAAAAATGTTACCCATAGGTCTATCCAAAAATGTTTTTTTAAGTAGTCACTATAAATAGTCAACACTATGTTACTGTCCTCTTCTACAAGGTTTACCTGGGTTTACCAGTTACTGAATAAAAAAAAGTTCCAAACTCGTCTGATAGATGGCCACCGGAGCTGTGTTTATTAGAAACAATTGGAAACAATAGTTTTTACTTTTTTTTACATTTTATAGGTATACATACTGGGTTTTGGGAGGTAGGTTCTAAAAATCAAAGCAGGCATGAAACGAGTCAGTTTTGGGAAAAAGCCTTTCAAACGGAAGCTATGATTTTCGTCATCGCCGTTTTTTATCAACATATGTTTTCCCGACATTGTGCCTTGACTAGGCCAGGAAAGTAGATAGGTATCGTATAGACAGATCAGACAGTCAGTGCCACCGCCACGCCAAGACCACAGCAAAACAGAGCGGCACAGCCGTACCATCCTTTTTATAGCCGAAGTGTTGGCCGCGTCCGACGCCAGTGGGCTGTGCGAGTTCGAATGTTTCTCGATTATATGCGTATAATTCACATCACTAGTTAGTTAGTCTATCTCTGTGGTCTTGTGGTCTATCTTGTTTGTGGTTGGCTGCCATAGTCGTTCTTG
The DNA here is from genome assembly GCF_932276165.1 of Plutella xylostella. Lineage (NCBI taxonomy): Eukaryota > Metazoa > Arthropoda > Insecta > Lepidoptera > Plutellidae > Plutella > Plutella xylostella. The sequence goes on from NC_064012.1 coordinate 10,402,108, forward strand.
GTTTTCGTCATCAATTTGCGATTTATGATATCAATTTCATGAACCTGAATTTCGTCGATTCAGTCCCGTGATTGTTTTAATGAAGTGATAAATAATATTGGTGATGTTGGCCTTAGGCTTGTTTTCATTTCGTAAAAAAACTTTGTATGAACATACGTTCGCCGTAGCAATCCGTCAAAAATCGAGAAAGCTTCAAACGTGTTTGAAGCTTTCGGCTACGCTTTAAATGGAACTATGAACCTGGACCCTTTAACTTTTAGCTTATCTCAAATAAAGTTTCTCGTTACAAATCTAACGAAGAAAAACTTCAAGCAGACAAGCCAAGAATTAACTCAGGTGAGTGAAATATTGCAAGTCTTTGTTTTCAACTGTCGCCATATTGTAGACGATGAAATGGCATCATGTGCATGTGCTCTTTGGTAATCGCACTGTATTATCTAAATGCGAGTTTTGATGTGTAAATATTATCAATATTTCATTTCTAATTACAATTATCTTACCTTACGAAACTTGACGAAGTGGAGTTGCAAGCGTTACAAGCTGGAATTCGTACATCAAAAACATTGATAATACAGAAAATCTGGCTGAGGTAATACCTACCTACTTTATTTGGTCTCATAACACCTTCTAGGTATAACACCTACCACGTAGCTATGTAAGTGTATTGTACTATTTGTTATTGGTATTGTGTACTATTTATATCCAGCTTGCGTCTTATCTAAGCCATTACACATAAATATGTGCATATACAGTCAAACCATATTAACATTGGTTTTGTGGGATGTATGTAATAGCATATCTATTCTATTCTACATAAATCTTGTCTTTATATATTAAATAGTATTGTTACTTTTTCCCCAAATTTATTCTGTGTTCTGCCCTACTATAATTGGATATTAAAATATGGGAATGAAGTAACACTATTATACAAAAACCCAAAATGGGACAGTCACCAAATTGTTTGATTTCTATGCATTGGCATAGTTAAGATAAACAGCTTATTATTTTATCAATTGCAGAAATCAAAGTTAGCTTAACCATTATTCTCCTGATTCTCACTGCAGAGAGTGTATTGAATTCAAAACAACTCATATCTTGTTAATCAACATACTTTATACTATCTAAATAAGTACATGCAATATATTTTATCTTCACTTTGTTATTACCTTTTCATTATCACATACTCTGAAGGAAAACATTAAGATTTACTCAGTGTTACAATTGCTTATTAATAAAATACATCACATTGAGGGTAGTTACATTAAATCAAATACATGTAAAATATTTACAGTCTCATAATTGCTGACTCCGTGCTTCGGACGGCACGTTAAGCCGTGGGTCCCGGTTGCTGCTTCGGTAGCAGTCGGGTTGCCCACTTACCCGACAACTCTCTCAGCACAAGCTTGCTTGTGTTGGGGTCCACCAACCCGCACTTGGCCAGCGTGGTGGACTAGGCCTAAACCCTTCCTTCATTGGAAGGAGACCCGTGCCCCAGCAGTGGGGACGTAATGGGTTGTGATGATGAATTGCTACTAATGACACAGAGGCCTATGGAGAGAATAAAACTCCATTTGCAACAGTCTGGCCTACCTGCCAAGCTGCTTCCTATCGGGTGTGTTAACCGTGGCCCATATGGAGAAGATTTACTGTGGCAGTGTTCTTATGAACAATAATCTGAGTTCTTGGGATTGAGATGCTAACAATGATTAGCATTCCTATGGTATGCAATCCTACTGGGTAGGAGGCCACGTTATATTATTTAATAAAGTGACCCAATGCCCAACAGTGTAATCACAAGTCTAGAAGATTTGATGAATGCTAGCAATGGCGCAATCAATGTCAATCATTATATTAATGTTCATTGAATATTATAAATGACTAGCAATAAAATATGGATGTTGAGGAGTAAGTAGATAGATTGAACCATCACAATTGGCACCATGCTGATGCTGACATTACTTGATTGGTGCAGTATTGATTAAGTACCTACTTATATTCCTAAAAATATAACTGTCCCATGGCGAGTTGTAATAACTTGTAAGAAATAATAAGAGGCAATGCGAGTTTTTTTATTTTATTATGCTGTTATGAAATGTAGTAGGTAATAAGAATGTTGTTTTAAAATAATTACATTAAAAGTATCCTAATATTAATCTTCTGAACTCATTAAAAAGTATCATAAAAGGTATATTTTTAAAATGCTTAGAAACTACCACAAGCTAAATTTCAATCACATCCTTGGCCTTCTTTAGTTAACCAGTACTTGGGTGAGGAGGGCCCATAAACAATAACTACCTATCACTTCATAGTTATGAGCAAAGTCACTTCATCTGTTTGTAGGTATGTATGCTTATATCTTAAAAACTAGACAATGGATTTGGATGCGATTTATTATAATAGATAGTTATTTAAGAGGAAGGTTTGTAAGTACTTTTTATCCCAGAGTTTAAACAGTAAAACCTTTTAGGGCAGATAGAAGCTTGCAGAAAAAGCTAGTATAATATTATAATTCTTAGTGCCAATTTCTCCATTGTCGGTTATCTAACCAACAGGGATTGATTTATAAATTAAACATCATCTCCATATAAAATTCATGACAGATGTGTCAAAAGTTAACCACTACTCCCTGGTTATGCTCTAACCTGGTTATGCACTTAGGAAGTTACTGTACTTGACATACACTATAATATTTTTATGTACCTACAATTTATTTATTTCATTTATTTTACACTCTAAAAATTCATTACAACAAAAGTACGTGATATACACAAATATGTTTCAACCATCAAATTATATTGCATGATTAATTATTTCGACCATAGCTAATTCAAAGTTCCAGCTCACATAAAAGACTGTTCTTTACATTGTGATCACTTAGAAACAACCTCGTCAAGAAAAAACATAATGAACTTGTTAAATTACGACATTAAAGGCCAATGACCTCTGGCAACAATATCCAAGTCTGAAACTCAAAGAAAACTTTTTAAATTGTTTACTAAAGCCTCTCAAAAACTTGGCAAACAATTTCAGTACCTGCTTGCGCAACCTAAGCACCGCCGCGTCTGCTACTCTGACCTATTTTTTAATTTAATTTCTTATTGCTAGCTCGTCAGCCTACATGGATTGGAAGCCGAGAACCAGCTACTGAGGTGTCTGTTTACTGAGGCAGCAAAGACATCCTGGGACACTGACCGCTTCGGGAGTACCAGTGGCATCACTGTCCACTCCTCTCTCTTGGCACAGTACTTGGCATCATTGTTGAACCATCCAGCTCGGTCCACTGTAGTCTGCCGAGCCGTTGACCAACCAGCCCGCTCCCTACAGAAGGTTTGTAAAATTTTCATACTAAACATAGCCATAGAGTAAGATTTCACGAAAATGTTATAGTAAGTATGGGTAAGTAGTCAGTAAGTGTAATGGGTAAGGAGTAAGTATGGGTAGTTGTGTTTGCCAAAAGTTGATGTATGCAACATGTGTATGGGAGTTCGTAAATAGTTTGCAAAGATCCTATTAGCAATACATACATATTTATCAAGTGATAACCTGTGACTTGTTTTATCTTGTGGCAGCCATATTCTCAATCTTAAACGTTGTTATTTCCTTCACCGACTATCGCGTCATCACATTCATCATAATATCAGGTCTATATTCATAATTCCGATCACATCTTTCTTCTGTTATATTTCTATAGGATACAGATGTCTATCTATTCCTTGTTGTTTGCTTGAGCTCTCAACGCACTATGGGTGTTTTAATCTGCACCATCTTTGTACCTACGTAGATATTCTTTGTTGCTTTGGCTATAAAGTTACAAGTAAAGGAAATGGCGACATCCTACTTTCAAGTTTCGGCCATTTTCCGGCTTCACCGTCTGGCCAGACCTCTTTGTCAGATTTTGGTTACAAAAACAATTTTTACTGTAAGGCGCAAATTTTATGAGCTTTTGTGGTTACATCTTGCAGCATCATTATCTTATATGTACTTCATGGATATACTACTACATCAGGAGAGTTAGGAGTACGCTGATTCATATTTGAATAAAAAATAAATGTTTGTAAAAATAAAGTAGAGAGAAATATAGTAGAAGAGGAGGGGGCACTTGAGTCTAACAAAAATTTGCACTACGCAGCTTAATAGTTTGTAAACCAATCACTTAATAAAAAATATATTTGAGCATACCTATAATATTTTTGAAATTAGTCCAATGAGGGTAATAGCTCGAACGGTTAGGAATTAGAAAAAAACGTATGATATAAAAGTTTTAGATAATTTTAAGAGCTACATTTTATTAATTTATAATATTTCTCTCCGATGCACTGTTTTCGAGATATAAGCTAAAAACCAAAAATTCGTACCTTTATCCCCCCCTCCTCCCCCCCGCTCATCACCTAGGAGTCAGGACTTTTGGTATGTTAACAACCTAAGCCCCCTGAACAAGTTTCTGAAGGAATCGCTTAGTTACCTGCTCACGCACTCTACACCTCATTTTGAGTCATTTATTGACTGGACTAAATACCTATTTAACGATACGAAACCATTTTTTTTCAATATATTTTTTTACTACGTTGTGTTGGGGCCGTAAGTTTGTATATCTATGTGAAATATCAGCTTGATATCTTTACACGTTTCTGAGAAAAGGGTGGTGACACACAGACAGACAGACGGACAACAAAATGATCCTATAAGGGTTCCTTTTCCTTTTATAACATTTCATAACGCTATCAATCGTGATCAATCGTGACGTTATTGCATAGATCTGAACGGAGATACAAAAAATAAATTTTAATACTACCTATCTACGATTTGGCAAAAAATATGAGTATTGGTGTCCTTTTCGTTCAGTTTGTTTCTAGTTCACCTATAAAGTATAAAATTAAGCATCAGTATTCAGTAACATAGACTACTTTGAACCGAATGAGTAACTGCAACTGGCAATAATCGATAGTACGAATATACCATTGCATTTATTATTCAGTGCCCACACTTCGTGCTCTGTGTTTACCTAGTAATGGACAGTCACCATTAAAACGTATCAAAGAAACATTTGACTGAAATAAGTGCATGTTTCACAATAAATTATTAATATAAAGTTATCTGTGTGATAATGATGTTGTCTGTCTCATAATTTTACACGATATTCATTCCACAGATAAACTTTATTTTATCTGTGTTTATCTTCATTCACCAGACTTGGTGAGACAATCTATTATTTCAAACTGTTACGATCATGAAATTACTTAGGTAGTAGGTGGGTGAAATCGCCAAAATTTGTACGTAACAAAAGGGAAACGTTACAAAAATGTTACAAAAAGGAACTATACGGACTCGATCACACTACTATGAATAAATAAAACTATTTTTATTTAATCAGCACTACGGCGAAGCGAAAAGGAGGGTTATGATTTTGACCGGTATCTATTCAATAATTAAAACACGAACTACTTTCGTAATTTTTGAACAAAAATATTTAAAATATATATATATATCTATGAGGTTTTTTTTTATTAACTGAATTATTAATTATTTTGGTATTAGGTATCACTAGTTAGGATAATTAAAATTAAACTTCTGTACAACTAATATGTTTTTGTAATTTATTAGTTTAAAAAATGTCATCACATTCTTGTCAGTCTGAATGTGCCCTTAGCTTTCCATTTTGTAACGTTACAAAGAAAATTGTAACAAAATGGAACAAAAATTCTTACGATCATAAGCTAAAAATATTTTAACACACATGGATTTAGTTTTCCGAAAATTTGACTAACTGCATAGTAAACAGACTGAAATTATGATTTTACGTGCAGGAATTACTTTGTAAATACTTTCCTTTAACTTAATTTGTCGGTTGTTACAAAGGGGAACACTGAAAAGTCTTTTTTCTTCCGAGTTCACTATAACTTCGATAACGACTACAAACAAAATGGCGGAGACGCGACACTAACGCCACTTCTAAGAAAACTGTTGCTTGTGGTGATGCCAGTAAAAAAAAATTGATTTAATAATATTTTATACAAAAAAATACTGTTACAAAGAGCATAACAAAGAAATATGATATTTTTATTAAGATTTAAATTTATGTAAATTTCAATAACCACTGTACAAAATATGATAAAATACAAATAATTTAATACGTTACTTATTCTACTAATATGATTTACCAAAATTTTCTATGTGAAGTTGTTATATTTTTCTCATTTAGTAGGTTTTAGTGCATCCAAGAGAAATGGACAAAAAATGTACAAATTTTGGCGATTTCACCCAGGTACATGGTTTCGATCCATTTACTTAAAAAATAAAATATTGTTCATGAAGTAAAAAAAACAAACCCATTTTCTGCATCATAGATCGAAACAGGGCGCGTCGCTATATGTATAGCGTGCGTGGCTCAAGCTAAGGTATTTAATATTGTAAACTTTGGCATACTGGTATATTGGAATTCCTTTATATGAAATATTTTGCTCATATACTTCATATTTCCAGAATACTTGCATCAATATTGATATTAGTTCGTGTAGTTGTTGCTGCTATATTTTGCTTGTAAGCAAATGTATTTTCTTCTCAAGTCTTATCACCCAGCATAATTTTAGACTTGTCGTCTGATTTCTTTTGGTGCATAAGTATTTGATAAATAAGACCGCCCGCGACTCTCAGCACATATACTTCCTTGCTTGCGGCAGCCAGTATGACGTCGTATGGGACGCTTAGCACTAGGCAACCATGAATTCGTATAGGCAGCCATAGAACTCTCCTGTTTTCACGTAAGCACAGCAGGAGCGAGGCGAGAAAAATAATTTGGCAGCCTGTGCCTCAGTCTCCGCGCACTCGTCGTAGCAGCCAGACGGATCTCGTGTCCAGAAAATATTCTTGGCCGGTCGACGCTGGTTGCTTATTAACAGGTTCCGCACATATTCTGGCTGCCTAGTGCGATCATTCATCAATCAAATTGTTCTCTTCTATCAAACAACTAAGAGTCTAGACTTCTAGAGTGTTACTATAGAGTCTAGATTTTATTGCGTTTTTTTTTATTCTGTATACATAGGTACATAATATTTAGTAGTAATACCACATGCGAATTCTGATCCGATTATTCAGTTTATATTACGTGTTGTGTAGAGAACACAGTGTCGCCAGTACAGCTAGAGCGAAACGAATACACAGATTAAATTCAATCTCAAATTCACAAAGCATGACTAAAAGGCCGTGACGCATTTCAGATATTGAAACCTTCCAACACCCTATTGAACCGACTGTCGAGACTACTGAAGTTGACAACAGCTGAAGATGTTGCCTTCTCGTTGGTATTGAGGACCTCTTCGAAGCCGGAGTTCGCAAACCTCACGAAGCAACATTTGAAGCGGCGATTTCTAGACCTCGTGCAGTGCTATCTCGATGCCGGTAAAGATTTATAACTCATTGTTTTGTTTAAAATCATATTCTGCACTCACATGCAATGATAAAGTTCCAGTGATTATAGCACCATATTACTCCTAAGCGGAAAAGGCTAGCGCTAGGCGCTTATACACGTAAATATTTTGTTCAGATAAAATTGGGGCCAATTGGTGTCTGTATTTAAATGGATCTTTTCCATTGCTCGTGAGTGTATATAGGTGTTTCTCAGGACTGCAGACCACGCTTTTACAGTACAGAGGTGGTGGAAACAGTGGATTATGTTATTAATGGGAAGTCATAATTGTAGTGATAATGATATTATGTTGTCATTGAGTGTTTTCCTTCATCATGCAAACATTTAGTACAATTTTATGTCTATTAAAGATATATAATTATAAGTGTTTTACTTGCTCGCCTGTATTAGTAGAGTGGATTGTCGGAAAAACTGTGCGCTTGGTGAAAGAATTTTATAAATGAAGTATGTTTTAGGGATAAAAAAAAAAAAAAAACACGCACTCACGCCTTGTACTAATGTACTCCCTTGCGGGGTAGGCAGAGGTGCATTGCTGCACCCACTTTTCGCCAGAGTGTTATGTTAGTCCCAATGTTATAGGGGGCGGGCCTATTGCCATTTTACGGGCACATCCAAGACCTGAGAACAAATATCTGTATTTAAACAAATATCTGCCCCAGCCGGGAATCGAACCCGGGACCATCGGCTCAGTAGTCAGGGTCACTAACCACTACGCCATTCGGTCGTCAGTTTTTAGGGATACTACTCATATTATTTTAGCATAAATTTAAAATAATTTAAACTAAAAAAACGCACTCGATAAACGTTTATGACCCCTAAAGTAATTGAGGGGCCAAATTCAGCTTTGCTACACATCTGTAATGTAACCTATGAATCGTAAAAGAATACTGCTTACATCACCAAGCGCACAATCACCGAAAAAAGGCACTCTTCTTATATGGTTAATACTAGAAACTGGTGCTGCAGTGAAAACTTAATAGTAAAATTTAAATTAGTATTAGGTATGTTTTCTTTACTAAATTTGTAACATCATTGTTTATTGATACAGATCAATCGGATCGCGCCGGCCTCCAAGAATGCAGTCCTGAAGTATTGCAGATCTTGTTGAGCAGCCTCGCGCTCGAGAACTTTCGACTCGCACCCGTGACCAAGGACTTATTCCTCAAGCGGTTGAGGGCAGATTTCCCCCGCGAAGTCGTGCCCATCATACTCGCCCCCCTACTGTACCCCGACGACACCCAGTCGCCCCTGGAGGAGATGACCACAGCTGACGACATGACCACCGCAATGATGGACAACTCGTTGGCCGACATCATCCGCGACATCGGATACGCCTTCACCTCATCGGTGGAGGAGTGCAAGAATAGCATGTTGAACTTTGGAGCCAGAGAGCCAACTGCTATCGATGTAGCCAGGATCATCTCCATGATGGTCCGGTACCACGCCCTCATGCCGGACACGACCCAGCTGCAAACACCCGGTAATTTCTGGATGAGTCATGATCAGAAGAAGGATGGAAGTATTCATGGTCATGGCGGTGAAACTTGGAATGCTGAAGTGTTTGTACAGACACTGAAGGAGTTGGCCTCTAACCTGAATTGGAAAGAAGTCATCCTTCAACTGGATCACCCCGAATGTATCATACCGGACAGACAAGGACTAAGTCTGCTCTTTACCATCCTCAGACTTGGACTCCAAAGTGCTGGTTACCCAGCCAACATATTCCCCGTTGAATATCTATGTCGACGGTGGACAAATCTAGAAGGACAGATGAGTTTGATTAGTTTGATACTGAAATATCCTGAGATTTTCAGTTTCGCTGATCATCCATTCCACCCCGTGTCAATTGACATACTGAAGTCACCACCTGAAACAGACAACAAGGAAATAGCGACTTGGAGGTGTTTGTATCTTGTTGAGCTCCTCCTGTATGCAGCAGAGAGAGGCTACTACATGCAAGTGCATGAGCTATTCAAGTTCCCGTTGCAGCACTGCCCTGACGTCCTACTACTGGCCCTGCTGCAAATCAGTCCCCCAATGACTGTCTTCAGACAAGAACTGCTCACTACACTTATACCTATATTCCTAGGAAACCATCCAAACTCTGGCATCATCCTGCATCACGCCTGGCACACGCAGAACCCTAACATCAAGCCGATCATCATGCACGCTATGGCAGACTGGTATATTCGTGGTGAGAGTGACCAATCTAAATTGTCTAGAATATTGGATGTAGCACAAGATCTCAAGGCCCTGTCGCTATTGCTGAACGTGCAGTCTTTCCCGTTCGTCATCGATCTGGCGTGCCTCGCCTCCAGAAGAGAGTATCTGAAGCTGGACAAGTGGTTGACAGACAAGATACGAGACCACGGAGAGACGTTCGTGTCTGCGATGGTGAAATTCCTACAAAGAAGATGTCCTCCTGTCATAGGAAAGATTCCTGAAGAGCAACTGCCGAAAGCGGCGCAACTCCCTCCCGAGACCATCACCACGATGATGGCGTGCCTGCAGCTGTGCGCGCAGAACGTGCAGCCCGAGCTGCAGGACGCCATCTACTCCGTCATGGCCAACTGCCAGACCCTCATCCTGACCAAGACTCGCCAGACCATCGCCGGCATGCCGCGCCCGCACCGCGTGCTCGAGACACCGTTCAACCCGCTGTTCACGCCTCACACAGTGGACCCTATATCGAGCTTGACGCCGAACGTGGCGAATATGAACCTGGGTGCGCCCGCGCAGACGGCCTTCGCCATGCCGGGCACGCTGGGCCCGCTGGTGACGACGCCGGGCTCGCCGTCGCGCCTCATGGGCGCCGGGCCCAACAGCCCCTTCGCCATGATCCCGCTTCAGCAGAACGTGCCCAACATCGGCGCCCTCACTCGCATGCCGCCCGCGCAGCCGCTGGACAAGCCGCGCCTGCAGGACCCCATCAACTTCCCCGAGATGATGCACAACGTCTCCAAGGAGATCGAGGACGAGGCAAACGGCTACTTCCAGAGGATCTACAACCACCCGCCGCACCCCACGCTGTCCATCGACGAGGTGCTCGACATGCTCAAGAAGTTCCAGGACTCGCCCAACAAGAGGGAACGCGAGGTCTATACTTGTATGCTTCGTAATCTCTTCGAGGAATACAAGTTCTTCCCTCAGTATCCTGATAAGGAATTGCATATTACTGCGCAACTCTTTGGAGGTATCATAGAGAAAGGACTAGTGCCGAGCTACGTGTCGCTAGGCCTCGCTTTGAGATTCGTACTTGAAGCTCTAAGGAAACCCGAAGGATCTAAGATGTACTATTTCGGTATAGCCGCACTGGATCGTTTTAAATCCCGCCTCAAAGACTACCACAAATATTGCGAGCACGTCAGGGCTATACCGCATTTCAATGAATTCCCTCCCCACCTGATTGAGTACATTGAATATGGATTGCAAAGTCAGGAGCCTCCAACGAAGCCTCAAGGGGCTGTTCTGCCAACAAGTCTCGCTGCCATCCTCAATCAGTCTGCGGTGGCGACCGTCTCCGCTCCTTACAGGTAAGACTTTCCTGTAAAATCATTTGCATTTGTTTATTTATTTATTAAATAGGGTTTTCACGCGAATTTCTTTTCGTCATGGAAGATTTATATTTGGTATTCAGTCAATATCGGTAGCTAATTTATTATTTTGGTACATAAGCTTCTATACTGTAATCTTTTATAAGCTCCATTCATATAATGTTTTTTGAGTGAAAGAATGACGTATTCTAACCAGGATTACCATTACAGGGCTGCGGTGTGCGCGCCATCATCCATCTCCGTGATGTCGAAGGTGTCGAGCGGCGGCGGCGGGCTCGGCTCGCGACCCTCCATCGCCAACGCCACCAACATCGACACCCTGCTCACCGCCACCGGGGAGGACAAGATCACCGCGCCCCCAGAGGCCATCCAGGACAAGACCGCCTTCATCTTCAACAACCTCAGCCAACTCAACCTGCAGACGAAGTGCGAGGAACTCAAGGAAATCATCACCGAAGAATACTTCCCCTGGCTGTCACAGTACTTGGTCATGAAGAGGGCCTCCATAGAGCTCAATTTCCATGCCTTGTATTCCAACTTCCTCGATGTGCTGAAAATCAGGGAGATCAACAAAATGGTTACGAAAGAAACGTACCGCAACATCAAAGTGTTACTGCGATCCGACAAGGGCATCGCCAACTTCTCGGACCGATCCCTGCTCAAGAACCTGGGCCACTGGCTCGGCATGCTGACGCTGGCGCGCAGCGAGCCCATTCTGCACATCGATATCGATCTCAAAGCACTGGTTCTCGAAGCCTATCATAAGGGGCAACAAGAGCTCCTGTATGTAGTTCCTTTCGTTGCGAAGGTCCTGGAATCCTGTGCTAAAAGCATTGTCTTCAAGCCACCCAACCCGTGGACAATGGCACTGATGAATGTATTGGCCGAGCTACATCAGGAGCCCGACCTCAAACTTAATCTTAAGTTCGAGATCGAAGTGCTTTGCAAGAACCTCAACTTGGATATCACTGACTTGAAGCCAGCGATTTACTTGAAAGACCCGGAACGGCTGAGGCAGATAGAGTTCCAACTGTCACAGCCGAAGCATAAGGCGGCGGCGGCGGCGGCGGCTGCAGCGGCTGCGGCGGCGGCGGCGGAGGCGGCGGCGGCGGGCGGCATGCAGGGCGCGCCGCCGGCCCCGCCGCAGCAGCTCATGATGGAGGAGCTGCCCCCGCCCGCGCCGCCCACCCCCGGCCTGCCCCCGCCCGACCCCGCGCTGTGCGGCGTCGTGGGCCTGCCCGAGCCGCGCTTCAACTACCTCGACGTCAACGTCTCCTCCACCTCCGCCTTCGGACAGAAGATCTGCTTCAACCCGCACATCATCCTGTTCCAAAACTACCCGCACCTCAAGCAGTTCGTGAAGCAGGCGATCGAGCGCTCCATCCAGGAGTGGATCCACCCGGTGGTGGACCGCTCCATCAAGTACGCGCTCACGACGTGCGAGCAGATCATCCGCAAGGACTTCGCGCTGGACCCGGACGAGGTGCGCATGCGCACGTGCGCGCACCACATGATGCGCAACCTCACCGCCGGCATGGCCATGATCACGTGCCGCGAGCAGATCATCACCACCATCAGCACCAACCTCAAGACGGCCTTCCTGTCGGCGCTGCTGCCCGCCACGCCCCAGCAGGTAATTATCTCAGTTCATTACATTCATAATTATGTAGGTACAGTCTAACTAATTGTTTAAGATCGTATTTAATCGATCTGTTATATTTATTAAAGGACAAATCCGTTAAAAATCCATAATCAATCGGTATTTTATTTTTAAAATGTATGTAAAAGTCAGTAAATAACTGATGATTATAAAAGTCTTAGCAAAATCGCACTCTTTCATCTCAGGACTTTATAGTTTGACTGTATGTTGGCTCGACCGTTACACATATTTAACCTGTGATTCCCGCCAGAAGGAGATCGTGGAGTCGGCGGCGGCCGTGCTGGCCACGGAGAACATGGAGCTGGCCTGCGCGTTCATCCAGAAGACGGCCGTGGAGAAGGCTCTGCCGGAGCTGGACAAGCGGCTCATGAACGAGTACGAGATGCGCAAGCTGGCGCGCCAGGAGGGCCGGCGCTACTACGACCAGATGCTGACGTACCAGACGGAGCGCATCCCCGAGCGAGTGCGCCTGCGCGCCGGCGGCCCGTCCGACAGCCAGATCACAGTGTACGAGGAGTTCGCATGCAACATCCCCGGCTTCGTGCCCGTGCGCGACGCCGGCATGTTCATCCCCAAACCCGCCGTGCAGGAACCCATGCCGCAACTCACCTTCAGCCAGGTGATGAACGCCGCGCAGATGTACGGCAACGACGAGATGACGGGCCTCATCACGGCCGCCGAGCTGTTCTTGGCTAACACCATCGGGTCGGCCGCGCTGGCTGTGCAGGCCGCCAACATGCACTCGCTGCTCGAGTGCCTCGTCATGGCCAGGCGCAACCACGACATCGTGTCCGGATGCACACTGCTGCAGAAGGTAATATATCCAACAATATCGCCGTTCCTACTAATACTATCATATTGTATCACAAAATTCCTAGTAAACTAATTGTGTGATTCATTTCCAGGCTGTAGAAGGTCTGTTGGACGGGCACGTAGTGCAACCAGGCGCCAGCAGCGAGCATCTCGAGATGATGACCAGATACAGAGACATCCACATTCGCGTCCTCAAGCTGTTAGAGGACGCCCGCGTCTACGGACAGGTCTGGACGGTCAAACAGATCACCTGCTGCCTCACGGAATGCAGGGAAGAACTGAGATACAATTTGGAGGCAGTCGACTGCCTTATCAGGAACCATCTTTGCAATTTGAGACAGGTATGATGATGACGACTCTCACATTATAAATTTCTCTCAGATGGATGTAAGTAATAACAGTATTTAACCGAACCACCTAACTTACAGTACGACATCGCGCTCGCGCACATGATGGACAATGGCAACAACTACATGGCGGTCGCTTTCGCCATGCAACTAGTCCAGCTATACTTGGTCGACGACAGGAACAACATTTACGCCAACGAGTCTGACTTCTACCACACGACCGACATGTTGATCCGCATCACGTCGCACTCGAGACAGCCGCCGCCAGAGGGGTTGGCCGCGCTCATTGAGATGCTGCGAATGAACCAGGACCCAAGCGCGTACCTTGGGGAACGCTCGCCTCTGGGCCCCACCGCTCACATCCATTCCGGCATCTTGCAAGTTCGGGTATGTTTCTAAAAGCTACTTAGTGTATAGTTACTGCTAGGTTTCATAATAGAGCAACAGGACATTGAAATTTGACTGTTATTGCTATAAATATAAGTAACATTTTGTTTAACCCAGGCCCGCGACTACGACGACCCTCCCGGCCTGCAAGAGAAGACCGAGAACTTGCTCCGCGAGTGGCGCAGCGTCCTGCTCAGCCCGCTCACCGAGATCGAGATTGCACAGAATTTCAACCTCTATGTTCACCGCATGAACATGAATGGGATATTGAAATCCGACGACATGATCACCCGTTTCTTCCGCATCGCGACACAGATGTGCATTGAGAACGTTTACCAGCAGTTGAGTGAGGAGAGATTGAACGCGCCGCCCGCGCCCCCTAAAAGGGAGAAGTACTATGGCATGTGCGATTCGTTCATCAAGTTGGTATCGCTCTTGATCAAGAACACTGGCGACGGCGGCAACCCGACGCCTAAACTCAATCTGTTGAATAAGGTATGTTGGACTGTAAACATCTTGTATTTACAGCTTAATTACTGAATAACTGAATTAAAATATTATCTGGTCCCTTTCTGTTAAATTCAATCAATCCCAACATTTTATAATAACCAACTTGATCACTATTTACATGCTTTTTGAAGTAAGATGGTTACCATAACGTTCATTCGTGAAGCCACATTGTTCAACATTATTACTATTGTAGTAATAGTAGCTAAGCAAGTTACTAAATAGTGTATAACATTGCAGATACTGGGCATCGTCGCGGGGTGTCTCCTTCAGGATCACGAGGAGCATAGCACCAACTTCCAGCAGCTGCCCTACCACCGAGTGCTGCTCATTCTCTTCCTCGACATGAACATGGCCGAGCCTGTCTTAGAATCTATGAATTTCCAGGTGTGTGGAATACCGAAAGATCCGTTTACAGAACTTCAGTTACCATGGGCAGCCATACATAAAAAGCTATGTGGTGTAATACTTTATTTCCACATACCTGAGTTCCTGAGATAGCCGACAACGAGATTCTGACTGATATCAGGGATCGTTTACAACAAAATTACCATGGCCAAATAATATTATATTGCGTGACCGAAATCTATAGTAACTAGAAGGTCATCTTGCACACATAGTAAATTTTATTAGCCACAAATCATAATGATGTGTACATACGTATCAATGGATCAAGCCTAAAAATCTTTGTGTCTATCTTTAGTATTAGTCCAACTAATCCAACTGATTTTCATCCCAATCTCCTCCGCCAGGTTCTAACTGCATTCTGTCACACGCTGCGCATCATCCGTCCGAACATCGCGCCGGGCTTCTGCTACGCGTGGCTCGAGCTGGTCGCGCACCGCGCCTTCATCAACCGCGTGCTCGCCGTCACGCCACAGCAGAAGGTTAGTGTCATTATTAGTTAACCCATCCAGGCTTACTGCTCCAGTTTACTCGGGAGCTAGGCTAGCTGAGCTGAAATTAAGGGGATATGCAAAGGGAGATACGAGAGGCCACGTACAGGAACTTCGACCCGTCTCAGAATATAATAGAATAGATATTACTTGTCAATTGGACTCTGATATAGACAAGTCCATCATACGTGCTAGAAACATACATAACTTACGTCCACCTGTAGCATAGTAATAGGCCCGTTTCGACAAGTACGAAATGTGGATTACTTTGAAATGAAAAATCGAAGCAGTCATTAACTTTTGGGACTTGAAAAACTGTTTTTCTTCTGAAACGCTTGAAGCGTTAAATAATAAGCCAAAGTATGTTCATGTCATGAAGACATCAAAAGTAAATTCCAATAATGTTATCTAGTCATCAAATGGGCCTATCATAATTACGACGGGCGTAAGCACCCAATGCAAACATTAACCGTAACTGATACATTCGCAGGGCTGGGGCATGTACTCGACGCTCCTGATTGACCTGTTCAAGTTCCTGGACCCGTTCCTGCGCAACACAGAGCTGGCCGGCCCGGTCATGGTCCTGTACAAGGGCACCCTCAAAGTGCTCCTAGTACTCCTCCATGACTTCCCCGAGTTCCTCTGTGACTACCACTACGGGTTCTGCGATGAGATTCCGCCGAACTGCATCCAAATGAGGAACCTCATTCTGTCTGCGTTCCCGAGGAATATGCGGCTGCCTGACCCGTTCACTCCGAACCTGAAGGTGGACTTGCTGGCTGAGATCACGCTGCCGCCTCGTGCTGTTATTAACTATGCCACGCTGATCCCGTCGCCGCAGTTCAAGAAGGATCTTGACGCGTATCTGAAGGCTCGCGCGCCCGTTACTTTCCTCTCTGAACTGAGGAGCAACATGCAGGTATGTTGATTGATTAGGTATATCAATAGGTTAAATGAAGCGACACCTATAACTTTGCAGTGGACCTGTGCGGCACAGGACCGGAAGAATTGGCGTACAAAAAAGAGGCCTATACCCAACAGTGGGCGATAGAAGGCTGATGATGATGATGACTACAACTTTGAGGGAACAATCAAAATGTATTGTATTCATTAACCATTCAGTTCTAGTTTTCACTACTTTTGCCAAAGTCAAATCCTTCCAGCCAGCCTTCCAGGGAACTGAACTTTTAATATAACACTTAGGTACTTAACTACAACTGTATCTCAATAACCCAGGTGCTGAACGACCCGGGCCGCCGCTACAACTCGCAGCTCATGAACGCGGTGGTGCTGTACGTGGGCACGCAGGCCATCGCCCACATCCGCTCCAAGGGGCAGACGCCCAACATGAGCACCATCGCGCATTCCGCCCACATGGATATCTTCCAGAACTTTACTGTTGACTTCGACTATGAGGGCAGGTGGGTTTCGCAATGGTTGACCATTGCTGGGTTGAGAACGCTAAGGGAGTTCGGAAAAGCGTAACGTGCCGCTGTGTATGTTTGGACGCATCGTGAGATACGCCATTGCAAAAGATTCGAAGCTTTCTAATCGAGACATAGCTTCTACGTGTAGTGATGGTTCATTTGTGATAGATAACTGGTATTATCATGTTTCTGATGCTGATTTATTACCAGATAATGCTAACATACTTTAAATGTTAGATCAGTTAGACAGTGTTTAAACTGTCTCATCTTACTTCTTTACCCTGTCTTTATTGCCCCACATACGTAACCAACCAAACCTCTCCCGCAGATATCTATTCCTGAACGCGATCGCCAACCAGCTCCGCTATCCGAACAGCCACACGCACTACTTCAGCTGTTGCCTCCTGTACCTATTCGCTGAGGCCAACTCCGAGGCTGTACAGGAGCAGATCACGAGGATGCTTCTGGAGCGGCTGATTGTGAACCGCCCGCACCCGTGGGGCCTTCTCATCACGTTCATCGAGCTGATCAAGAACCCGATTTACAAGTTCTGGTCGCACGACTTCGTGCATTGCGCGCCTGAGATCGAGAAGTATGTGATTTGATTGCTATTTTTGCGTTTTTAGGTAATGATCATGTTTGATATGGATGGAATGGACTGTCTGCAATAAACATGAGTAAAGTTCCATGATGATAATAATAATGATTGTACAACCGACTGATTATGTCAATAGTGTCATGGTTTCACTCAATTCATTTCATAGACAACCCAAACAAGCAGAGGGCCTTCACTAACTACCGCCACATCTACCTTTACCTACTCTTTTACCCTGGAGTTCCCCTCAAGTTTCTGTCCACCCTCAGTATTGTAACACCTTCTGTTTTCCGCAGGCTATTCGCATCCGTGGCGCGTTCCTGCATCGTCGACAAGAGCGGTGCGGGAGGGGGAGAGCGGGAGATGGTTGAGTAGCGTCGCGCCAACTGGGAGTCCAACCGGCATAGAAACCTTTTTAAAGGCTATGCCGACAAGGGTAAATATCGCACCTTATATACTGATTTATGTGATGCCTAATGTAAAGCGCTCTCTTATGATGATTATGTGAATTGTATTTGATCATAAGTTTTTGTCCATACGGTTACCATTCTATACGGTATATAACACTCATGTTCAACATTCATTGGTACTCTAATTATATCAACAAAATTTAATACAACACACCTTTTTTAATCTTGACTGATAGTTACATTGTCTCATGTTCTGCATTGCTATATTTATTATTGGCACTATTTCTTTGGCAGCAATGTAGAATTCATACATCTCTATAACGCTCTCAATAAAAACGGTCGTCATGGATCGTTCCCAATTTTACTTGAGGCCACAATTTACAAGCATACTCAGAAACTTTCGCTTCAGGCTTGTTCTGATGAACCTGTGCTAAGATCGGGCATTTTATTTCAGGCTTCCCCCCACCCAACCAGCAGACTGACCCATCACAGCCTTCTACATCATCAGCACAACCCAAGGGCACGACTTTACAGTGGAACAAGCTGTTTAAGAAGTAGGTGCCCTTGGTAAGCGTGATGCTCACTACGTCGCCGGTTCTCCCCATTACTCTATCACTGAACACTTTCATGTGCACATTATTTACAGTTTTATTTTTCAAACGATCGCTCGCGTTGTGTATTATAAGTGAGTGCGGACTGTTTACCGTCTAAAACTTGCAAGTGTGGTGACAATGAATTTAATATAAGAGCCACAATAAAGTAGGTTATAAAGTGGACTATAATGTACTATTATTACATCATATTTATATAATAAACTCCATTTAAATATACTTTTATTCGATCTAAGGTAAGGCCGTACATTTTGGCGGGATGTGACATAGCCACAGCTTATTTTTTCGCGTTTGTAAACTGACCTCTCTGGCTTCTTGTCAGTTTACAAACGGAAATTATATCTGTAAGCTAAAACACTGATAAGAGCGGAATTTAAGAAAACAATACAAATTCCGTTTAAAACAAGAAGTAACTACGTTTTTTTTATCCATTGTAATTTTAGTAAATTCCTGGATAAATAACTTCCAATTATGGCGATGAACTATTAAAAATGACCAAAGCCCTATAGGTGCATTAATTAATTTTAAATTATGATACAATTGCAAATAATTTTATTTTAGATCCGTTGCAAAATCTACCGCCTTACCTTCAAGTGTAATATTATAGGACTATGTGATTGGCTAAGTACATAAACATTAATTTGTGTATACGTAGTAATTACATTTATATCTGTATATTGACAAAATATTAATTGTACTTTAATAGTATGCATTCCGGCATGCACTGTGTAACACGTTCTTGTGGAGCTTTGTGTAAAGATATAATAAGTAACGATGTCTTTTGTTTATTCATTTGCAGTATTATGCGATTAGTGCTGACATGTTAGTAGTTGTAAGAGTTCTGTCTGCCCTTGGGTGCAACATCCTGAGAGTTGGTCGATTACACGATGGTAATAAATAATAAATGTAGTTTTAAAGTTATGATTATATTATGATAAATGGTTACAATAGTGTAATTAGTTAAGTCTTGGAATTACACATTTAATGTTACAGTGTATAGTTGATTAGATGTAATTTTTGAGTGTACTTTAACGATGATTAGATATAAAGATGATTACCTATAAGGATGATTAATACATACATGTACTCCCCTTTTCTAAATTTGTGTTTAAATAAATAATTTTTCATTTATTTTTTTGTTTTATCCTTTTTGTTTGTTTCGTTTCATTTGTCCTCATTACTTAAAAATATGTTTGGTTCGTTTTTCATTACCCTCACCATTTTTTTTTGTTTATATGAGATACACAATTATCAAAACAATGGAACTAGTGTTCTACCAGTGCACCTATATCCCATTCCACGGAAAAGACATCTGACAGAACCCTTATTACATTCGAATAAGGGTAGTTTTTGTTTGTATCAGATGTCTTTGCCGTGGAATGGGATATACAGGTACATATGCATATGAAAACTATCTTCTTAAACTACAATAAATATCCGGTTTTCAGTGCTCGGTCGGATGAGAGAAACCTACACTTGGCCCTCTGTTGGTCTCTAGGGGTTTTGGTTAGTCACCATGCTGATGAAAGAAAGGGATCAGCCAGTACCTACGTGTATTTCCTACCTAGTTACCTACGGGTATTTATAAAGTTCAGTTGATAAGTCGGAGAGGCGCCCATAGAGAAAATAAATAACACTTGGAGGCGCCTTTCAAATTAGGCCTGTTGTCCTAATCCTGCATCAAATAAGAAGAGTCCTTTGACGTGTTATTGAGAAATGCGTTTTATGTTTGGTAAATAAAGATCATTTTCCATTGAAACGAACAAATGACAGATAGGTATTTACACAGTATGGATTTGACAGCTGTCATAGGGTTCATGAAGTCTAGCTTTCTATAGGGCAAAAGGGGGTACAGTGGTTAGTGGGGCACACTGAATATTCTTGAATGCACATTAAAAACAATAGAACTTCCGTATGGCTCCCCGACCTACGCGCTTTTTACGGCGAGCTTACAGCGTCGCGTCGGAGCATACAGGTGTTTCAAAAGTGGTTATAGTAAGGGTAAGCCGACAGAGGGCGACTCAGGCGGTCATTATGAAAAACTTTGGTTCTTGTACATGATGTCGATTCTGTTTGCGCAAAATAAAATTTTAGCAATGTTAAATTTCTGCATCGTAGCAATTATCGGTATCATCACACAGTCAACTTATATACCTAAGCTTTCAAATACTTCAAGCTTATAAGTTGACTGTTAACGTTAACAAAGGTAACTACTTATGACAAAATATTATGTAACTTACTTATGACAAAATGTTATGGCCAAAACAACCAGAACTTTCAGAAATACTGAATAGGATACAAACGAGAAGTTAAAAACTTTCACCCCGCAGCCCGCCGTGACATGCCAAAACCTACATCTACCTATGTAGTAGGGTTTCGTTCCCGTGTTCCCGGGAATTCCCGTTCCCGGGAATTCCCGGGAAATTTGTCCTTCCCGAAACCGGGAAAAAAATAGCATTCCCGGGAATTCCCGGGTTTGATTTTTAATCTATTCTATGCTATATTTTCATCTTTATTTATCTGTTTCTCCAACCTTAAACCAAAAAAAAAAATCGGTAGGCTTGTCGTCTACGATCAGAAACTCGGTTTTGTTGTAAATTATTGGAAAATCATACGTGTTAATGTTTTCGCGCAGCTGCATTGCAAAGATAAATGACTCATCTACATCACCTTGTTTCACCTCTTTCTGATTCAATATTTTCATCTTTATTTATCTGTTGGTCCTACCGCCTACCTAAAACCAAACAATTGATTGGCTTTTGCATAATGTGACCAAAGAGGGCAAAGAGTATGTAAAAGCTATCACTAGTGTGACACCTGTCATATTTTTTTATGTTCCCGTTTTGTGTCCGCGTTTATCTTTTATAAAATTACAAAAAGAAAAAACCAAAATAAGAAGTAGGTTGAGCGATAAATCGTTGAATGAATTAATTTTTCTAAATCATTACCTCAAGAGTAATTAATTTACTATTTTAATTATACAGGGTGTTGCAAAAAGTGTATATTAAGCCGAAACCAGCATGTGCAGCATGTTATATCTAAGCCCGAATCTGAAATCAGAATTTCAAATCTCGCGATAAAAAATATTCATTTTCCATAGAAACTTAGTTAGTCACGTGACTTTTTTATTATGGAGAATGAATATATTTTTTCGCGAATTTTGAAATTCTGATTTAAGATTCGGCCTTAGATATAACATGCTGCACATGCTGGTTTCGGCTTGGTATACTTACCCTTTTTACAACACCCTGTATATGTCATAGCAATATTATTTTCAAACTGTTAATTATAGTACCTTTGTTATTGTTTAATTTACAATTAACAAAACAAATGATTTGGCATGTAAAACAAATCAATATAATTTTGGTTGTTAATTTATCTGACTTTTGCTTTTTTCTACCTATACAAGTGATAAAAGTATATTTGATTTAATTGTAAGTGTTTTAATAGACTTTTAATAGCCGAAAATAGCAAAACCAAGCATTTAAAATAAATTCCCGTTTCCCGGGAATTCCCGGGAAATCTTGAAAAAAATTCCCGTTTCCCGGGAACAGAAAAAGGTCGGGAAAAACGAAACCCTACTATGTAGTACGTAAGTTGTCGGGAACAGCCGTCGCGGCGCTCGCTCCACAGGCCACCTGCCGCGCCGCCGCCGCCGCCGCCCGGTTCCGTTATTATGATTCAGGGACGCGCCTCGACGCAATGCGCCTGCACAACCCGACGACATAACCTCACAGCGAAAACAGCCGGCCTTCCAAATTCAAAACAAGATCCTGATTGCAGATAGGGTAAGTAGAGTTTTTATTCTTTTTAAACTTTGACAGTTTGTGACAGTCTGGAACCTTTTTGGTTGTAGACTCTTCCGATAGATGCCGTGTTTTGTTGTTG
This sequence comes from Plutella xylostella, assembly GCF_932276165.1. Taxonomy (NCBI): domain Eukaryota; kingdom Metazoa; phylum Arthropoda; class Insecta; order Lepidoptera; family Plutellidae; genus Plutella; species Plutella xylostella. The sequence goes on from NC_064012.1 coordinate 10,424,626, forward strand.
TTTCTCGGACGTGTTTTGTTTATACCGCGCGATATCAAAACGAAGTTAACATTTTGCTAGTTACCTAGTTACATACTAAATACTAACTAATAGTCAAATTGAATACTTACAATAATTTGGATCCGAAAATCGTTGCCAAAACAATAACTTGATCGTGTTTTTAACTTTTTACCAGATTTATTCACCACTATCATAGACTGCTATTGCCACTAGGCTGGGTGGGTAGGTAATCCCATTGACTGTTTGTTTCGTTTTACAAAGTTAAGTAACTACTTAACTACCTACCTACATAAGTTAAGTATAGGTAAGATACTACTAAATTTAGATGACAATACTGCCATTGTAGATCAGTATCTTATCTAGATGTTCTTCCGTGAATCTAAATTGTTCCTATTGACTTAAGTACTAGAATCGACATCTAGTTAGGTAGGAAGGTATCTTATGCCTAAATCGGTAGGTAGGTAGAGTAGGTACCATCATAGGAAAGATTATAAGTACCAATATAACAATGTAACCTCCATTCTTACATCTACCTAGGTACTATACCTACTTACTTAATTTTAATTTCAATCATCTCAGCTGTTCGATTGATTGAACCTGAGTCCTGAAAAGGTACCAAATCTATTCTATGCTCTCGCTCTTTGAACAACTTAGGTCTGAAAATTAAAATGCCATCCTTCTTAATTTACTCTACAATACCCTTTTAGAAACCGGAGAAAGACAAAAATTCCACGCAGGCTAGAAACCTACCCGACGTCCTCGGCATGCTTAACTTAGAAAAAAAAGAATGTCTACATGCAAAAGCTGACTTTATTAGGCGCTAGTTAGGGTTTTCTTTGGCTCGATTGTTTTTAATTTATCATTGAGCGAAAGGGACGCGGGCGCCGCGCCGCCACCGCCGCCGGCGCAGGTAGTCTGCGAGCGACGCCACGACGCGACGTCATAGATTAGTTATGGAGGGGAATTGACGCAGATAGGAGATTGCTATCAGTTTCACAACTGAGGACGTCAAGTCAAGCTGAACAAAGTATGACGTATGCTGTGCTGCTTTAATTGACAGAACTTATATAAGTTTATGTTTATTTCTTTAGTTCAAATCTCCCTGGAGAGTAAAGAACTGTAGTGGAGTTCGACGGAACCCTAAAATTAAGACCTTTTCCAAAAAAATGCCAGTTTTCTTTTGTTTTTTTATTAACATTAAAATAATTCAGATTAATCGGTACCTCCTATCTAATAACTATCTTACTATTTAAAAGAAAATTAAAAAATATTTACTGATTTGTAACTTACCATGTTACATGCATATTTTTTATCGGGCTGTATGCCGGTCGCTGAGATAATCCTTTGTCCCTTGTGAGTGAAATTGACACCCCATGTCGATGACATATCGCTTCTAGTTGGAAACCTTATCTTTGCCCTTTATTCGCGACGTACACGCAAAACGACGTTTTTTTTCTCAAAATATTATTAGCTTTCAAATTTAGGGTAACTAATAAAAATAACTGCAGGTTATCTATGTAAGTACTTCATTTTATTTGAACGTCTTTACATTGACTTACATACTTACTCATTATTTACACTACGCAAGCGTTCAAAAGGGTGAGCTTTCGACCATAAGGACTAATCGTAGAGAAATGCCATCTATTGCATAACTTTCATACCTAATACAGAATGCACTGTAACTGCGGCTTCACACTTGGAACGTACCTACCTACGGTCCGTTTTTAACGGATAAGTAGGTACCTACTAGTGATGTAACGAATATTCGCATTCGCATTCGCATTCGCGAATATTCGCATTTTTTTGGATATTCGCATTCGCATTCGCAAAATTTTGTGCGAATGTTTGCGAATATCAGTACTTATTAAAAAACTATTTGAAAATAATGGTAGATAGGTTAACAAAATCTAAATCCATTCGTCTATAACCTTTTTATTACAAGTTACCCTGTTAATCACATTTCCAGTCTTACTTTATCATTTGGTATTATTTATTTACTTTAAGAAATAAAACTTTACATGTTGACAATGTTTTTAAGCTGAAGTGCACAAAAAATTGTCATATGACATTCTTTTTTAATTTAACTTATTTGTTTTTATTCGTTTTGAATATTTTTTTTAATGTTTAACTATTTTGAGGTATTGTGTCTAATTTAAGTCAATTAATGCACATTTGATTTTTTTAATTAGTAAATTTTAGGTGTCACTTATTTATGCAAAACAACCAAAAAAGTTATTGAAATTGTTTTTTTTTTATTTTCAGTTTAAAGCTTAAATTTTTTTCAAAAACATAAAAAAAACTTACATGTATATTCAATATGTTAGAAATGGTTAAGTTTCGGACAATACATTATAGGGTTCAATAGACTGAAAATGTCTTCCTCTATCACCTCTTGAAAGGATCAGGTCTACTTTACCAATAACCCTGAAGTGTCAGAGCAAGACAGCCATAGATTTAAATATTTTAAATGTTTCGTGTAAGTCGTCCTCAGAAACCGCACACAGTCACAATGTGTCGTAACAGTTACGGGGCTAACTAAAGTGTACTTTTAAAAAAACTGCGACAATTATTGGCTAGTCTGATTCGGAATGCGTCTAGAACGGAATGTACCTCGTCCAGTACTAGATAGTCACCAAACCATGCAAATGGCCCCAAATTTTAACACAAACTGAATATTCGCATTCGCATTCGCATTCGCGAATGTCGATATCAGATATTCGCATTCGCATTCGCATTCGCGAATGTCTAAAAACACACATTCGTTACATCACTAGTACCTACCTACCTACGTCATAAATTTATGCTCTACTCACGTATACAAAATACTGTGCATGGTGTGAATTTGAAAACGTACCTACCTTCACAATAAAACGGAATTCAGTAAAATGGAGACATGACGTGTATAGCGGGAATTAACTATGACCTCTACTTCGCGATGATGCCATTTCGTTGTTCTGAATGCCCAATAGATGGCACTGTACAAATAAAAATTAATACATAATTCTTTCCAGACTTACTATGCATATTTTTTCTATTTTATAATGTAAGTTTGTATTTTTAATTACTTTCTAACGACGCAACCATGAAGAGCCTGCTTTAGCCAAATTATGCTGTAAGTTATATTTTGTTTAGTTCTTTAACCATCTCACAGATGGCGATAGTTGTCTTCAAAAAGAACATACGATCTCAGATAAGCACACTCATATAAAAAAGCCCACATCTAAGGTCTCCACCTCCAGGTTTGTATTTTTTTCTTCCAAACTGGGAAAAATAAGTTGAAAGTATTTGAGCCAATATATTAATTTTTTCATCTAAAAAGGATCATGCACCGCTGATGCTATCGAGGACACACTGGCACTTTGTGGTTCGCTTATGTAAAAAATTATGAATGGGATAGCTTGGGATAGGTGTTTTGAAAAACTGATAAGTAAATATTGCCGGTTTTCCGGTTTTGAGAAAAACCAGAAACCACTTTTGCTCGCCCTATCGCCATCGAAAATGTGTACTTATAGAAACCGGTTCGCAGGTCAGGGAAGGTTGCCAAAGCTTCTGATATCCAAAATTAGGAAGATGTATCTACTTTAGGTAAGGTATGTTCATAAAATAATAGTTATATTATTATCACGATTTTCCATGAAAAAATATACCTACTTACAAGTAGGCAGGTATATTTTTCATGAAACTCGTGTGTTTGTTATAGTAACTAAAATCACAATATACGAATATTTGTACATACCTACCTAATGCCTTCCATGAGAACTTTCTTGTTATTATGACTGGAGGGGAGGGAGGAGGGGGTTTTGACTTTGAAGTCGTAGATTCTGAATTACACGTGCTGACATTAATATTTTCATAACAATCATTTACTCCAGTTATCTACCTGTCTCCAATTTGTAACTAGGTACATACGTAATAATATGACATACGCATGGACAGATAAATAATGCTAATACGACGAATTCAGGGTTTCGCGCGTATCTTCTTGCCATTTGCCAATGGACCCTAAAAATACTGAAGTCGACTGCTGGTGGCTCTGCAAGGCAATAGTAACTTTAATTAAAGAAAAACTTGCTATACCTGTTTTTACCCTTGCACAGGTTGACTTCTGTAACTTTTATTACCTACCAGTGTAAACTCAGCTTAACCGTTAGCAATGCCCTACTACAACGGTTCCTGAATACTTTTTCTAACCGAACCCTTATTTTTATACCACTTTTCTTCTTTCGGCGGAACCCTAGCCTTGAGCCTATTAATATACACATACAAATTTGCGCTACAAGTGCTAAATTTCAGTATTTCTTATAGAATTTTTGCGGAACCCCTGAGAGCCTCTTTACCTCTCACGGAACCCCGTTTTCCTCGGAACACTAATCGGGAACCGCTGCCCTACTGTACCCCTACACTACAGTTTGATTTAATAATACCTATGTTCGACATAAAGTTAAAACTCTGTTACAAAATGGTTGGCAGTGATGATAGTGCTTGCAGCTCTTATACAATAAATTTCGCATATCAATTTTGACGTACAAATTACACTTTATTATATTTAGTTTATGTTTAAGAATAAATATAAAATAGTGGACGAGGAAGATGCTATTTTCATTGTAAGATAGGATGCCATACATATGATACAAGTGGCTTTGTAGCACCTTTGTAGCTACTTTACCGTCTTTACAGTTACCTACATTCTTTCTATAAGATAAAAACCGGCAAAGTGATCTACCTATTTCTGTACTTTTTCCTATATTAATAAATAAAGACAGTGATAGGTAATCGGCTTCGCGCACCAAGGGTTACGTTTACACACTACAGGGTAAAAAGGGTATAAGTTGTAAAGTTGTTTAGTAGCCTTATTTTAATAAACAGGTTCGTATAAATACAATGAAAGTTTAATAAATGCTTAAAAATATATAGATAGTTCCATCAACAGATTCGCTACAATCATTAATTTTACCCGACTGCCGAAGGAGGAGGGTAATGTTTTTGATTGATACTAAATGTACCCAGATGATGTTTTCAGAGGGTATTTGCTTTTTTAATCAGAAACCTAATAAGTAATTTGGAGTTTCAAATCAGAAATAGCACTTATAAAAAAATAGCACCTATAATATGTAATGTTTCTCACTGTATAATATTTGTCTATGCTTACATGATGTGTAAATAAACTATTTTTGATTTTGATTTTGATTTTGATAAAATGTACACAATATAGGTACCTACTAGGCAGTAAATAAGTAGGCATACATGGCTGCTACATAATATATGCATACATTGAATATGTATCGGGTAGAGTATTGTTATGTTAGTATTATTTAATAGGAAATGTGTTATCTTACACGAGTATGGTTCCTATCAGACAAGGAATCATTTTTACTTTCGTCACTTCTTTGTGGGTATGAGATGTTTTTTTTGTTCAGGACAAAAATGTTTCAGAATGACGAGTACGAGGTCACTATAAAACCAATTAATTCCCTTAAAAAGGGTTTTATGTTAAATGGCACTGAAACTCAGTCTTTGTCAACAGCTATTTTTTTACAAAACGACTGTAATAACAGTCAGTGGGCTTTTTAGCCGTCCGATGCGTTTATATTTGTGTCTGGTGGGTTCTTATGTGATCAAACTGATCAAGCGGCTATTTGGAAATGTACTTTATTCTCTGATTATTCGTATTATTACTATTATTTGAGGGTGTATTTGTGGTTAGTGACCCTGACTGCTATGCCGAAGGTCCCGGCTTCGATTCCCGGCAGGGGCAGATATTTGTTCAAAGACAGATATTTTTACTCGCTGCTTGGGTGTTGATATTTATTTTAATATGTAGGCATCTATCTATGTACTTACCTATTTGTGTAGATATATCCGCTATCCTATACTTATATTATAGGTTCTACCTAGCTTGGGGTCGGATGGCCGGGCCGTGTATGAGATATCCCCTCATATTAAATTATTATATTATATTTTATTTAATATTACATTGTATTTTTTCTTTTTAAATCCGTAGTTATTACATAAAAAGCATCAGTTCAGCAAAAGAAATATGATAAAGCTAATGACCAACGGGGAACCGCAGTGTCGGTTAATATTACAGCCAGCGCTTGACATCAATCAAGCAACGATTGCACTCGAATAAGTATTATTTGTGCGAAATTTATGAGATACAATTACACGGTCCGGCCACGGCCTGTGTGAAACCCTATACCCTTTAAACTAAACATGTATTGTATTGTTAAATGTTATAAATCTTCCGATTTTAAACGGGTAGATAAATAAAATAATAATATGAGGGAGTTTGAGATGGCGGTGCAAGCATCTGTTAGAGAGAAGCCAAAGTTTTGTATGTTACAAAAACATTCAAAATGGAAATAATCATTTTTTAATAAATAGTTAATACACATCCATCTTTAATTTAGCAGACGAGAATCTGATTGAAATATCTAAGCCGCGAATTTCGTACGCAAATTCACACGCAATGCTGTGAACGTTATAAAAATCTCGTTACTCTTCAATAAATCAAATTTTCACGTATAAATTGACAATATTTGGGGCTCTCATGCTCAGCACGCCCCAAAACCACTGGCAACTTAAAGTTGATGACAAGATCCGCCACCTACGGGACCCCTTCATGCAAACCGCCGCCGAACAAACAAAACGGAGATGAGACAAATCACACCGCCGACATTTAAAAAACCTTTGTTTTGTATAACCCAAAAAGAAAGTAAAACAAGTTATTCCGTGCGTTAAATTACGTAATTTAGGTTTGGAAAGCATTTTATCAAAAAAGGTACTTACGTTGGTTCTAATTAAATTAAGCTGATGATCGCGTAACCATTCAAAGGAATTAAATCGCATATGAATGAGGTTATTTCGATGCTGCTAGATCATTTTGTTAAGAGACTCCTATAGCAGTGCTTGACCTCGTACAAAAAGTTAATATTAGTAGTAGGGACTTTTAAAATTGTGAAGGATATATCACACTAAACAATAAACATACCTGTTGTTACCTTACCTTGGTCAAACTAAAACCTTCTGTTTTTAAGTTTTCCCTTTAAAAGTTTCCATATTTCAAACATGGGCACGTCTCCCCATGTCTATAGTTCTTGAGGTTATATCAAGGACCCTTCTGAAGACCGCAGGGCGTGCTCTGCGGGTCTCCATTCTATTACTTTTTTATTATTTGCATTTAAGTATTCAAAATGTTTCTCTGTGACCCGCCAGCTCCTGTGGTGCAGCCGTGAATGGGTGCTTGTGGAACTAAAAAATAATTATTATCGCAAGTGTTTTTAAGAGGGATTTGCAATTTATATGTAAGTTTTTAAACTACAGTTGTTGTTTTTGAATTGTAATACCTACTACCATTAAAATAATTACAAGAAATAAGATATATTCTATTCTATTCTATTCTAATTACAAGATGCGGAAATACATATATTTTCGTTCGGGTGTGCAAAATTCCACACAGCGCTGAGTAGCGAGCTTTGGTTTTCCCAACAGTACCTCTACCTACCTACCTACTTATCCTCATAATGAAATCGACATACAGATCATAAATGTATGTAGCTAAATCAAAATTGTTGGCCGTTTACATCGTGGAGGAGCTTATCCCGCGGCTATTATAAGCACGGTTCACACTATAGCACGGTTCACACTATGCGCCTTCAACGCGCACACCGAGACACCGCGTCGTGCGCGCTTCGAGCGCAAAACCCTCATTATAAAGAATTATAAAATATGATAAAAAAGAACCCTTATAAAAGCCTCAAAACCCAGTAGCCAATGATTGCTGATCAAAATTATTATGTAGATGTTGTAACTGCGAGTTTAAATGATCACCCGGGCATGCATACGAGACTTTGTAGCACACTTTATAATTTATAACTTGTATGGAGTATAAGTATGTTTGTTATGTTTTTGTTACTTAGTTGATTCGTTAGCAATGTTCGTCTCGGTGATGTGTCGTTTAAATTCGAATGACGTACGGAAATTATACGAGTAGGTGGAACTACTGAAATGGATTCATAAGAAATACCACTATTCACTTTTTATACCGAAAGATATTTCATAATAAAGATGTGTAGTTTAAAATGGGTTTCTCCAAAGTAATAAGTATAACTAGGTCATACTTATTACTTTGGAGAAGTAGAGTCAATTTATTAACTCAAACCATGATGTTATATCAGAATTTCTTAGGTGTAGTATACGAGTATGTTGATTACAGGACTACAGTGTATCTTCCAGTTGAAACCAACGCTAGCCCAACACTAATACACAGTGTTTCGTCCAACCAGCCCACCATATGTAACTATGCAAACCCACACTTAGACCATAATCAAAACATATATTCCATTTAGGCAAACATTATCCAATTTAGACGGCCACACTAGATCACCTAAATTGCTCAATCAAGCTGCAGCTTACGTAGGTATACTATCGATTTATTATAATCCTAACACCTATATGGAAGTTAAACGGTACAGAAATGAAATTATGAATCGTGTCTCTTCCCGGCGAGAGAAGATAGTAATTAAATAATAACCCCCCTTCCCCCTCTTTGCAGTCAGGATCTACCCCCCTGGAACCCTAAAACATTTACATCACTTCGGATAAAGCTATGTTTGAAAGAGGAGGTGCAAGTATTGCTTTTGACTGCAATAGAAGTTAATGCTTCTCTACATCAAAGCGAAGTGAAATTCGGGAGTCAGCTAGGTGATAATATCTTATAAAAATATGTATTAAACACAACATTTTGTACCTTTAAAAAGGTGGACTCTGGCTGAGATTTAGTGAATTAGCTAGGAGATTCCATGAGAAAATCATTTTTTCCATTGGTTGCTTAATAGACCTAAGATAGTTAATTGATTTGGCACCCCCAGTCATCTGCTGTCATTGTCGTGGTGGTCGTCAGCCAGACAGTAGCAGATTGTAACTGATTGGTTAATAGATACATTGTTTCGCCTGCAGCTACTGCCGTATTAATACAGGTTATTGCTTAATTTAGTTAGCAGACTTGATGACACGTACTAATCCAGGCAACGCTCATGATGGTAAAGGTTACGTTAATTTCTCGCGTAGTTATACGACCAGGTTTAATTTTAAGTACCTAATCGAGTATATTTAATACACGAGCAATCGAGCATATATATATATATATATATGTATCGCTATCGCTGTAAATTTCACACTACCCAATTAAGTTTCTTTGCGCTTGTTTTATACTTTAATTTACATCACCCTAAACCGTAATTTCCTGGCAGTAAAATTAACGCTTCGGCCATTATTCACGTGAAGCTTCAATGCGTTTACCTATCTAACTGTGAAAAAAAAAGTGAGCACCCGTAATCTTGCCAATACCCGCTTTCCTGTCAAATAATTTACGTTCGGCTACGTGGCATGACAAAATACAGGCAATTTGGCGTCGCGGGCACGCATTATCAATGACATGTCATTTGCGACGGTGCGTATGCGTATGCGCATGTAGCAGCGTGGCGACGGCGGCGGCGGCGGCGCTGCGCTTGCACAGTGTAATTGCAATTATACGAGCGCATCGTAAGCATACAAAGTTTTCTAGACAATTTACTTGCTCCTTTCTCAATTTAGCTACGATCCGTCTGCATAGCGCACGACTATTAGCGGGCCGGGCTGCGCGGGCGCAGAGTCGGCTGGAAACGGCCCCCGATCACGAGCCCAGTAATTCATGCAAATCTATACGATGTAAAGTATCTAATTCGATCGGTCTGAAACAAAAACAAGCCTTAATGTTTAGGTGGGCCCGGCTACTGAGCAGCGGGAAGCCTTCATTACGCGCACAATCAAATCGTAAGTAATTTCAATAAATAACGTGGATGCTATGGCCCTAGCTATACTTAGTCGGGCCTTTTTGTTTATAATAAACAGTTGTCGAGCACGCGCGGCGAAAGCGGCTAAATCGCGAAATTGATATGTTTAGCGATGTTTCTCACGATCTCTGTATATACTTTTTCTGTATACTTAATTATTATTTTATAGTAGAGAGTTGGTTGGAACTTGAATTTCTAGTACATTTTTCACTAATATTGTAAAACTAAGAGTTTTCGTTTTCTTTTCGAGTTTCTTTTTTATATTTACACAAGCTTTCTCCGCGGTGAGCTTTGCTTCGCCAAAGGTTTTTTCGCGGGAATTCCGGGATAAAATGTAAAAATACGCCTTGCCCGTAAATCATACTAGTACATACAAATATACCTGATAAGAGTAAAGTGACAGAAAAACTTTCTCCGGACTATTGGAGAAGGCTGCTTATTCTAACTAATTCTAATTATCAAAGTAGCTTCTACTTAGTAATACATAATTCAATAACACACGTCCTCCTTAGTAAAACAGCACGAATAAATTAGAGAAAATTTAGCTACGAAAAAAATGCAATGAAACTTTTTCAAACGGCCAAGCAAAACCATACCTAGTTAGCGACCAACAATTCGCAACAAAATGGCAATCGTCCTACTACGTTTCACGGTTTCACATATTAAATTCTGATATAGCGTGTTGAAAACCCCGCCCGCGGTTGGTTGTACACGAATGATTAATCATGGAGATAACTTCACCAATGAAGGAAGGAAGCAAGCTACATTTATATTTTGTGACAAAATACCTCGCAGTTTGATCCGGACATAAAAACTCAAACAACCCTCGTAGGCTCGTAGTGATGGGCCGGCGTCGCCGGCAAGAGTCGATGCTCGTGACGTGAATGCTATCACATGTGAAAAGGTTCCAGTGACATTATGAAACGTCAATGGCAGATGTCACAGACTGCCATGCAGATACCTATATCGCCCCCTCTGCCCCTTATTAAAAACGTATTTGAATGATAACTACAAAATTTACGCAGTGCAGTTGTTATCATAGCAAAGTAAACTTGAATTGAAATTAATCGACGACATGTACATTATGTTTTTCCATATGTTTCGAAAGTTGTGGGCAAAAGTTAATAATTTTAATTGAGCAATATAAAATTTTAACAACTTTTTTTTGTACAAGTTCATCGATTAGTGTTACTAATTACTTTTATAGATACGGTTTCCGTAATGGACTCTCACCCTATGTGGAATCACAATACAGATACACAGATTACTATTACCGAGTAAGAGTGGCAAGACAGTATCCTCGGCCAGTCCTCAACCATTGAACGAGTCCTCGGCCGAGCATACTGTATCTACTCTCTTCGGCCACTCTATTCGGTAGGTGTAACCGGGTTATATGCGATCCATCGACAGTGGCAACCCATCCCTAGCCGGCTCCACACCCGACCCGTGGCGCGGGCGCTCTTATCGGTAGCATTTTACATTTTTATTGCCAGCGGATACGGGCCGCGCTACGGCACGGACATTATTATTTCTACCTCGCAATTATTGTTTAGAGAAGTCCTGCGAGGGGTTAGTCGCGCGACCAGTCGGCCTACTGGTCGGCGGATTCGCTAGGATGTGCTAAGTGATTCCACCCCGACAGTCGCGGAGCTGTTGTGGAAATTGTTATGGGGCTTTTAGTTTATAAGCTAAAGGTATAAAATGACGGTACATCACAAGACATTGGGGTCTAACAAAAACAATCTGAGACGTAATTCAGACAACTTTTTCTTCTATAAACTTTTGTGTCAACCTAGAGATACATTATTATCCTGAAGTACATAATAATATGTCCTAGTATAGTAAAATCTATATTAATCCCACGGGACTTCTAAATATAGGGTAACGTAACGTACCTTGGGACGCTTGTACCTCGGGACATTGATTGTATTTTAAAAACCGGCTAAATAAACACATTAAAATTCTACCCTAGGTATAGTATTTTACTCGCTTGGCAAAACTAGTGAGTCTCGTGATCATACCAGCATCGAGTATGTGGTGAAGACAATATGAAGTTTTTTGGAGTCAAAAGTAGCTTTTGTATAGTTTTTTGTGTTGCTTTATCTCATTGAGGCATGCTCAAAATAAAGACATGGATGTCACGTATAACTTTTCAGTTATTTAATTTTATGACATGGCAATTATCTGAAAGATTCCTATTAATCAAAAATAAATATATTTAAATTTTGGTTAAATATTGCTTTTTTGTACCTTGGGACACGATTAAATTTGTACCTTGGGACACTGTTTCCTATGGCTTTGTACTATGGAAAATGCAAACATCTAAATAACGCCTTATATCTCTGTTCTTATTAGTGCCAGAGTGAAACTAGACAGAAGGGAGATGCAGTAAATCAATAAGAACAGAGATATAAAGCGTTATTTAGAAGTTTGCATTTTCCATAGTACAAAGCTATAGGAAACAGTGTCCCAAGGTACAAACGTGTAACGTACCTTGGGTCAAAACAAGCCTTTTTACTTTTATCTTAATTTAATAAAATCTGGCCACACTAAAGCTTTAGCACAAATACTAGTGATAATAGATTATATATCCTACCGAATAAAGAAAATTTCACATTAATATCTTAGTTGTACGCTGCGATAGCTTCATTTAAAGTTGGGGTAGTCGAAAATGTCCCTAGGTACGTTACGTTACCCTACGTAATAAATATTATTTTTCGATCGAAGATTATAACTTTTTAAGTTCACAAACTGTGCATTCACACTGTAGAGTCGAAGCGAGACGTCTCTGAAGTTTTTAAAGGTCAAAGGACAAACTTCCCAACACGAAACATTCAGAGAAAGTTCATAAAACACTTCCTAATTACTTCCAGCGCCATTTGTATTACATATGTACGTATTAGTAAGTTTAACAGCACATGACGTCACACAATTTATATCCAATTTCCATAATTTAATAGGAAATAAGTTAAGAGGTGGAAAATAAGCCGTCGTATACTTGACTGCGTTTTGTGCCCAGAAGGGTATTGCGTTTATCCATTTAAAAGTCTGCGTTTATGTACTGAATGCGGTGTCATTGTGGATTTAGGAAGCTACTGTTGGTCGGAGCCCTAGTGTGTTGATAGAGATTAGTGTATTAATAACTAGCTTTCGCCAGCGAGCCTCGCTTCGCCTCGATCACAATCGAAGTTTGCCTCAAACTTACACTACTACTTACTACTAATATTATAAATAAACGTAACACTAGTAGGATGATTAAAAAATATTTTCATAAAACAAAATATCTTTCTCAGCTGTTTTATGAAAGGTAGATTGACGATAAAGTCTCGGATTTTTTTAAAAATAAGTAGGAATGTCCTAGTTGGATTGCTAACTTAGAATAAACCCCTAGAGCAGAATAACTCTTTTTACAGTAGGTAACATACGTAAAACTTTGTAAAAACTGGCTTTTGGCTAAACCAAAACACATTTTGCGTAAAACACTGCAAAGATAAACTGCCGTTCGTGAATACTTATAAATAGATATGACTTTATTGAATCGTCACTTCCTAGTGCGGCCCGCAAATTCAATAATCTCTAGGTGCCGTTCCCCCAAAACAAATTGAAGTAAAACGCAAATCTCCGCCGTAGAGTCGAAAATCTATAAATTAAATCGACTTACCTAAACACCAATAGGAAGCTTTCCAGCCACCACCTAAGGATTATGCACCAATCGTTCACAAGAGTTTGAATTTAGAATTTCCTGCGGCTCACTCAAGCCGGCGCGATCGGATATGTATTGACAGCTCGCTTGATTAGCGGTTCAATCTTGTTACTACGTAAATTAAGGGGGAATTTCAATATTATGTATAATGAGTTTTTTTCTTCTCATTTTTTCTTCAGCTGCTCTTTACGTCGAACTTGCATACAAAGTGTAAGGTATTCTACAAGACAATGTATTTATACACAGTGTTGCAAAAGCCGTATTGTACTCCGAAAGAGGGTGACTCAAGGGCTACTACTTATGCCCTGTATAAGTAATAAATATAACTGCAGATGTATATTAATTTGCCTGTTTCACAATGTCTGGATAGTGGCTTCTTGTAAGAGGCTGTTACTCTGTGTGCGACAGCATGTCTTTTAACCCACAAGTCACAAGTAGCCATGTCCCGATATTGTGAAACAGGTCCTAAGTAAATTATAAGTTACATACATAATTTACTTAATTGGGTTTATAAATTTAATAAGTTCAATATAACCTAACCCATCTCAATTCAACCCAGTTACATAATGTGTACTTAATTTGAGGCAGCGATGCACGCTCAAATCAGAACTGAGGACCACCTGCTTTGTCGCATTCAATAAGCAAAGCAGCTGTGATTATTAGTTATTGACGTCAATAGGTTACCAGCATATGGCCTGGCAATGCCTGCAACTAGATTACCTAGGTCTAGGTACTAAGCAATGCTTAGAGTAAGTCATATTGCTTCATCATTACCTGTCTGCTCATGATCTAACTCTATACAATCCTGGATCCTGACACTGAGTATTCATCAATCTATTGATATTGTTTCCCTAAAAGGTTCAGTTGTTCGTGTGATTAATGTAATAATAACTTAAATTGCACTATAATCATTTTATCTATAGTTATTTTGGAAAAAAATTATAACCATCTACGGCTTACCAGGTTGCCTAGTATAGTAGCTTAGCCTACGTACATACAATATAATTTTTAACCTAAAGATATGTGCGACGACGAGCAAAGCGATATGAGTAGGTACGTAAAAGCAAACCAAACCGTAGCGTAGCGAAATTGGAGCGTCCCCGTTAGCACAAACTGGTGCCTAGATAAAACCAAACATTTATCACTAAACAACCCAAAAACTACACACCTTGTACTCATCTCATGTACTCCCTTGCGAGGTAAGAAGAGGTGCATTGCTGCACCCACTTTTCGCCAGTGTTAGTCCTAATGTAATAGGGGGCGGGCCTATTGCCATTTTACGGGCACATCAAAGACCCGAGAACAAATATCTATGTTTAAACTAATATCTGCCCTAGCCGGGAATCGATCCCGGGACCTTCGGCTCAGTAGTCAGGGTCACTAACCACTACGCCATTCGGTCGTCCCATACACATGAACATCACTATTGTCTAATTATCCGGGTTTTTACAATATACCTAGGATTTTCGCAAATCATCCTAAGTACGACATAAATACAAAAGGCAGTAAATGAAATTAGTTGACGCGCCGTTGTAAGCGCGGGTAATTTCCGAGTCGGCCCGCACTCTCGCCTCCATTTCCGATTTATCTCTTATATTAGCGAAGGTTCTAGCCTTCATTATGACGGCTGCACATCCTGGGAGGAGCTTCGGGTACTTACTTCCCTAGTACATTATGTACTGGGATACTGTGAGAAAGTAATAGATAATGATTAGGTATCTTGTGGGAAATACAGGTGTTGAAAAGGGCGAATAAAGCTAAGGTAATTAAATTTCAAATTAAAATATAATAGTGGGAAGAGGCTGGGAAACTTATACATAGAGTTTAATTTTATTACATTTTCGGTCAGAATTGGTGATAACCAGAGACATTAACGAATCCAATAATAACGAGTAACGTCTGGTGAGCTGGGCAGGTATAGTGGTACACCATGCAATAAATATCGCCGTTACTGCTACGTTACTACGCTCGGCCGTCAGTAAACATGCATAAGGGCGGCGGTACACTGCAGGTAACTAGTGCAAATAGTCATAAAGCCAAGTACAGGCGGTTCCACAATCAATCGTACGAGTTGCACCTATGGTGTTCTAAATAACTGAGTTTCACACTGAGCTCTAAATATTTATTTATTTATTTAATTCTTTATTGCACGAATAAAAAATATATGTACAAAAGGCGGGCTTAATGCTAAGAGCATTTTCTGCCAGTCAACCTAAATAAGTAGTTTTTGGGGCTTTGCTTGATATACGTAAGTCAGCATTCAGGATGGCCGGAATAAATCTTTGCTGAGCAGCGCATTTTAATACATATTTTTTTAATATTTCGAAAGTTGTAATAGTTTTTCAAATCTGCATTATCATAAAACACATAATTTTAAAAGTTCAAACTACATGACTACCTGTTTAATACACTTTATACTTAAATGATTGAGTTAAAAATTAATAAAAAAAGGTAAAAGACTAAGGATCGATATAAGTTTTATCGACTAAAAAATCCTGTAAGTAATACCTACATATTTTCACAGATCAAGAACTCAAAAAATTACGGCATGTACCTATCTCATGAAATTGATCAAAATGTATTACAATTAGTTTTAAAATGGAGCCACCTGTACATACATATATGTCTGGGTTGGCTAATATTTAACGTGAATGATTAAGGAGGGTAGGCATAATAAAGTTATACTTTATTGACAACGGTCATGGTGTCTATTTGTGCGTCAAAGGCGCTCCCTATGACGCCCTCTAAGGCTATAAGTACACATACGATAATATGTTATTCTTACCTATGCAAACATAGTTCCTAAATAATACGCAATGTATGGTGCCTTGCCTACCTTCGTAATAGGTATTATGGATACTATACAGAGGGTGTACTCGTACCCAGTCAGTGCTTACGTCAAGCAAGTAAGAGCTCACACTAGGTAAATTAGGAAAAAAATCCGAAATACACATAAGTACATACAGATGTAACTTAGCCACTAAAAAGTTTAACCTAAGTCGCTTTTCGCTCCTGTTTGTATCTATGTATGTATGCTTAGATATTTTAAACTAAACAACGGATTTATTTTTAAGTGGAAGGTTTAAGTGCCATTTTCTCTATTGTCGGTTATCTAACCGACAGGGATTGATTTATAAATTAAAGGACATCTCTATATAAAATTCATGACAGATGTGTCAAAAGTTAACCACTACTCCCTGGTTATGCTCTAACCGAGAATGGAGAAATTGGCACTTATTTACCTTTTATTCCTGAATTCCTACGGGCAAACCTTTTTTCGAAGAAGAGGCCGCGGGAAAAGCTAGTCGATTCTACTCGATACACAAAAATAATCTCTTCAAGTCACAATGCAATATGACTTTATTGAAATCCTGGTTGTACATAAGTATATCTATCTGTTAATCCAATACAGGGGAGTCACTCTATATGTCGAAAAACGAAGTTTCGGAGCGCTGCTGCGCGAGCCACGACTCTATCTCGTTGTATTAAATGTGCCGATTGCAGGACAACTCTCGTTCGTTCATTTTTCGTCAGTATAGAGTAACCCCCCTGAACATCTAAACCCCTCGCAGCTAAATATCCACCACTTTTCAACCCACTAACAGGGAATCCTAGCGAGTATGCCAATCTTCAGGCCTTTGATATGTTGCCCAAACCATGTTTAGCTTTCATGTCACAGCTTAAACTAGGTTATTCAGATTTTAAGACTATTTAGTTAGCCTAGGGACCTAACTAATACTAGGCTAATATTTGGTTTTAGCTGCTCGGTCGGCTGACAAATTGATAAGCTTTTAGGGCTCGGGGATTATGTTTGAATGATAGGTAAAGCGTAGGGACATAGGTTTCAATACACTGTGGGCCGAAGGGAACTGACTCTTATTAGAGTCATAATGATACCTGTGTTCTTTGATCCAGACTGTACAATAAAAACGATCATAAAATTAATATTTTTAAACCTCACATCACAACACATAACATAGGACTTTCTACATAAGTCCATAAAAGGCTGAATGTTAATATTTAAAAAAAAAACATTTTATTTTTGTGTTTCAAATTCCAACGCAACCTCAGTATGCAAGGTAGATCATGAAGATTAGCCCAGTAAAAGTTGGTCAAATCATCTTGTCATGCTCACAAAGGGTGTTGTACTGGACCGGACAAAGCCAGGCGCGATTCCATTATTTATTATGTCGACTACACTGCAACGTACACTTTAGTGAGGCTGAGGCACTGGACTCCTTGCTATAGGCGAGCGGAATAGCCCTTAGCTTATTAATAATTATATTCTTCAGCTGCAGAAGTCGTGACCTACATGTATAGGTAGGTATTAAGAATATTTTTTCACGGTGGTGAAAAGTGATTTTGTTGAAGTTACAAAACGTACCCCTATCTACGAGTAGTATGAGATAGGCTATTCAAAATGCCAAATTTCAGTTTTTACAAACATTCTCTATAATACACACCATACACAAACACAAAGATGACACTAAAACTTGTAAGTACCACCCTTTATTTCCAACGTTGGAAACGCTTAAGCGTAAGCGTATGACTCCGCCAGTCCGGTAAGTCTCGGGCCTCGGGCTCAATATAATATTAAAAGGTACTACGTCTGGAGTTCGGGGTTAATCTTTAATGGGCTCGCATGCTTTACCTCTAGCACTGCTTGCCTTTATATTGTAATGAGCCTGGAATATTTAGGCGGACTTCAAGATGAACGGAATTTGCACTGAGATTCATACTGTCAAGCTTGAATAGATTACTCGGGCCGTTGTTAGGAAACGTTTCGGCGTTTGGGACCATTTTGGGTACGTCCTTGGCACGTTAGTCGCTTGAAATCTAGAATCGAGTGAAAGATTTGACTACTTTACTAAGTTTGTCACATAGTTCATAAGTATGTTAGTAGGTACGTTATGTCGATTAAATACGCATGATTTTACATTGAGTTCCATTTCCATGATACACGACGTTAAGTTTAACTAATTAAATTTTACAGACAGTAGACCAATTAAATTGGTAAGGTTTATTTTTCCTAACGTAATTTATAAAGGACACGAAAAGACATATATTTAGTACGATTCTGTCCATTATATTATTACACGGCTAGTAATTCCTGGTATTCCGTACGTCGACCATGACACGAGTTTACTTAATTAACAGTAAGTATAACTTAATTAACGCCTGCAGAAGTTTCACATATAGTTTTGGATAACATTCTACAGCCGTGTCGTGACTCGTGATACACACCAACTTTTCACAAACGACTAATTAAATTATTGCTAACTTTTGGCCCCGACTTGCAGTGCAGTGTAAGTCTGTATCTAATCTAATCTGTGTATGTTTGTATCGATGGGCCCATTCGTTTTATACCATAAAGGGCACTAGAATTAAAAGATATATATACTCAGTCACGCTCATATGAAATAATAGCTACCTCTTTTAATCTCGATATGTTTATCGAAACCACACACAATGTTCGCGAGTAGGAATAGTTGCACAATCACATAATGGGGAAAAAGTAAAGCATACTCATCAGTGACCCAGAGCCAAAGGGGTCACTCTAAACGACACAAAACGAAGTTTCGAAGCGCTGCTGCGCAAGCCATGCCTCTATCTCGTTGTATTAAACGTGTCGATTGCACAACAGCTGTCGTTAGTTCGTTTATCGCCAGTGTAGAGTGACCCTGCATCAGGGCCGTGCGTGGCCCGTGTACGCATCGTAAGTGCACTTGCGGTGGCACCCCTAGGGGCAGACCCCTCGCTGCCAACCCTAGCCGTGCTACAGATAAAATTATGCACTAAGCTCGCTCAATTACATTTTTAACCGTTCAGTGAAAATAGGCGTGTTATAAGTATAAATCAGATCCGTTTGTGAAATGGAATCGTATATAGATTCGTAATCGTATGTTTTTTAAAGACGTCATGATGGTGACTCTTTTGTGGTGAAGAAGATTTTGTTCCCTGTCCGTAGCGTATATTGCTGACGGGTCTTCGCTGTTAATGTGGCGATAACTTGCCTGCCAAGCATTGGGTTATAGCCTCTGTGCAACTCAAGAAGTTGATTATTTTAAGAGCAAATAATTTTTGGTTCGAAATGTCAGTTTGTTTAGTTTTCAGAGTCTTATTACTATCACACAAATGTCTCAGTATGTTAAAAGTAAACCTCACAGACACGTAGGTAATAGTCCCTAAGGTAAAATAATCACACTCATTACCTAGTTATATGTACTTAATTATTGGGGGTATTTAATTCCAACTTCGGGCAGTTCATTGAATCGGTGACGCGACGCTCGGCTGGATCCCGGCGTTTAATTCCATTTCGAAGAAGTTTTACTATAGCCGCAGATTGCATAGCACGTAACCATAGTGGTTGGCAAGTGCGGTGTATGTGGGTCTGTAAACAAATAACACTGTTACTAGGAATCGTACAGTCGAGCGCTCCTGTGGGGTTAACTCTATACTGACGAAAAACGAACGAACGAGAGCTGTCGTGCAATCGGCACGTTTAACACAGCAAGTTAGAATCGAGGTTCGCGCAGTAGCGCTTCGAAACTTCGTTTTCGTCATATAGAGTGACCCCTCTGTTCCCAAGCCACATGCGCTCGTCAAACTGTGCAACCTGCTGAAATGATTTCGATACTATTGTGTACGGGAATTATGTATGCCCAAGCCAAGATTGGTGTGGCCAAACATGCTGATTATTCAGTCGCACAGAATCTTTAAGTCGTTATAGACGTACTACGTAGTAGTTACCTCTAAGAATGAGGATATTTCATAATTATAATGTTTATCCAAGTAAGGGTGGAATTTTATCATTAACCTTCCCGTTGTCACGTGAAATAGAAGAGTCAATCTTGCCCCGATGCACCGCTCAATGCAACAAGAGCCTCGGCGACGCAAATTATATTTTTAAACCCCATCAAGAGGCCAATCCAGCCGCAGATCGCCCTCTAATAGTGTCCAACTGTCCGATCGGAATTCAATTCTATTCGACGAATTTGATGCGGAGCCAACGAAAAGTGACGTCTAAGGTAATTAGGCTATGGTCCATATTATCTGTGGCCAGCATGCGTCCGTGGGCGTCTTGTTCGCCCTGAACACGGGAATTCGATTAGGTGCGGAATAATTGGAAAGCCTGAGGGAATCCGGCCACCTTCGGAGGATTCAATCTAAGTCTGACCTCTATGTTCAAGCAATTACTATAATAAACGTAGGTCTAAGTTTATCTTGTCACCCGGACAGGGCGCCGGCTCTATGCCATCCTCAATCTGAGATGGCCATTTGGCTGCTAACTAGCTTTTCTTCGCTGTCAGAAATTATCGACGTTAATCAGTAATTAGATCAGGCGTACGCATGGCCAATACTAATAGTTTCATCATATAATTGATTTCAAATTTGGATCAAATTAACTAAAATGTATAGCTTTTAATTTTAACGATAGTTACTGTGTAATACACTCACGGGCAATGATAAAGTTCCACTCGCAAAATGCCGGCACCAAACAATCCCAACCCAATTTTTTCGGATATTTAATTTAAAATTTGAACAAAATATTACTGTTCTTAGTTGATAATATCCCAATGCCCTGTTAAATGTACTTCAATGTTACAGAAGGCTTCATTAAGCTAGCCTTTTTCGTTAAGGAGTAATTTGGTGCTTTTCTCAGTGGAACCTTTTCATTGCCCGTGAGTTTATATGTAGTTTGTAACCTCGTTGTAATATAATATTATTTAATTTTAGTGTCTACGACGGGCTGAGCAGCGGAGTGGTGAAACAGCGACTGCGGAGCAGATCGGCACTACGGCAGCGGAGTGGCAGAGCAACGGCAGCGGAGTGGCAGAGCGACGGCAGCAGAGTAGCAGTTCCGCGGCAACGGAGTAGCAGAGCGACAGCAGCGGAGTAGCAGGGCGACGCAGCTGGCAACATGATGTGACGCCACCTCCACGCAAAACACTGTAGAACCATACTCACTTGCTCTTTTTCAGGTAAGTCCGTATATATCTGCCATAATATAATGACATATTGAATTAAACATAAATATCGAGGACACAGGTCGATGCCACTAATGCACGAACTCCGAATGCACATTACCTGCACACCAATGGCAACTTAAACTTTCAGCAGTTCTAAAAATATGTTTATTGATTTCGATTTTACGTGAATACGCTATTACGTGAATCGCATATCTAGGCGTAGATGCAGAGTTTGCGATTATTGCGTTTGTGTAGTGGAAGAGAGAGGTGGAGTAGGGTACCGTGGCCGAGTGGCGGGCTGGCGGCGGCGGAACTATCTGGGAACCCACAGCTGCCGCAGCCCTAAGCCGCCTCATTGCTCATTGCTATTTAATACGGACGCGGTACGCATTTCCGGTTAACTAATTCATATTTTATGTATTAGTCTCATCTCGTCCCATTTGGTACGTTCAATTTATGAAAGCACATGCGCATTTAAATCATAACTGAGTTTAATTATGTACACATAATGACATGTAGCTACATTTCTGTAGTGTAAACAACAGATGTGGTGGATTTGAAATGGTACCGTATCGCACTAATATGGCCAATGCCGTCCGAATACTGGTAGATAGAGGTAAAATACGGCTATGTGGGTCATGTTTCTCCATCGCCAATTGTTCATATAGACGAATAAGCTCACCTCAATTGTCAATTCATAGATACGTTAGTGTTCAGTGATTGTTTCGGCGGGTCTGCAGAGGCCTGCGAATTTCTTGGGCAACGTTTCCAGCAGTAGATATTCTAATCTCTTTGAGGCTTGCCGAATGTATTCAAGGGGTTTCAGCTAACGCATTTCTCGTGTACCGTCAAAAGGTTGCATAGTACATGAACAACGTTACAGCCCAGCATAGGGAATAAACTATTGTTTTTGTTTTGTCTTTGAACAATAACTTAATTAAAAACTTTAAAAAATTGCTGTAATATTTATAGCAATGAACATTGATGGAAAAGCAGTAGGAACTTCCTACTGCTTTTCCATCCATTCCTACTAGGAACCCACTAACTTTAATAAACATAAATCGTACATCGTACATTTAACGATTATTTTCCTTCATAATGGTTAATAATTTAATTCTTCATTTTTCCGACATTCACAAGGTTATCGTACCTCACAGCTACATTATTTACGCCACCATTTATTATTCAAACGTTGCAGGCAAAAACGCTATTGTTTTAATTATACTGCTTTCCAGGTGTTACATTTCAACTCAAACCTTATTTAATTTATTTCTTTAAGTATAATGCGAAACTTTGCAAAAGTTTTTATTATGTCACGCTGCCATAGAACAACGCGTACTCGGGCGTACTCAATGAAGGCTTTCTATACGTTTCTTCAAAATAGGTAAGTATAATGAAATTGTAAATGAATTGTAAAAGTTCTGCAGAAACGTGACCGTGTTTTATGAAATCGTATCGTATCGTATAGTAAGTAATCTTTCTTAATAATGAATAAAATATATATAATAGATGCTTTAGTTAGTGTTTTGTCACTTTAACACAGATTAACATAGAGCGTTACACTACCTTATACTATTAACAACTATAACATAGGTTACTCCATATTTCAAAATTCTTACAGGAAATTCTTTCATAGACACGTTTTCCAGTTTGTAATAAGTATAAAACATTGCAGGAGTCTTATTTTGAACAATGTTATCGATCGTTTAATATGACTACGAACATTCAATCAAATGTCTCTCAAACTCTCGAACTTGCCTCGCCAATCGGAAACACAGGCTGGACGCTGCGGCTTGTATAATTCCTGATTGGGCGGCTTGGCTGCAGCAATTAAAATTATAAACGTCACACCGTACACGGACCTCATTCATAATTCTAACCAGGCCTGGATTGCTGGCAACGCATATGAATGAGAGATTTCCACTGTACCTCTGCAGTAAATGGCCACTCGAATCATAATTGATTGAAATTTGCCGAACCCACGAACGTTACTACCTTGTTGTAGGTTCACGTCAAGGTTTCGGCAAATCTTGATCGACAGTGAAGAAACAATTTGGAATAGGTTACGTAATAGGGTAGTTACCATGATTTGAAAATCAAACTCTTATTAAGGCAATCTCAGGTAATCTGCATATTAGTGGTAATAGAATAAACGTATTTTTTTCCTTTTTCAATTAATCCACTGCACACTTATAAAGTGCATTAATGTTTAGTGGTGGGGTGGGAGTCTGTGACGTCATTTCTTCTATTCAGTTTTTACATTTATTTCGAAGGACCTGACGTCACACAATATTTTAAGTTATCATTTTTGATTTCTCATAGAATAAAAGAAAAAAAGGCTCATATTTTTATCTTCCTTGCAAAGCAAACTAAAAAAATAATTTTAGGAAATATGCCTATTATGTTAAATTTAAGATAACTTACTGTTTTTCTCTTGTTATAAACAAAATAAGTCTTATACTTAAGCACTTTTGGGTTCCATACACACAACACTCCATAAACCTTGGCAAAACAGTGCCAGTAGTTTGAAGGAAGCATGTCACTATGATCGACTAATAGTACTTATGTTGCAGTTAAACACAGAGATTTGTCCTTAGCTGCTAAGCAGGAATTACAATGTGTTGTCGCGCAGACTACAGTGTCACATAACTACGTGTTAGCTTTAATTACTAGCCGATGCCACCATAATTAATAACTTATAACAGTACTAGCTTTTCGCGCGGGTTTCTCATCCACTTAGGTATATTGCCACTATTTGGGAAAGTGTACCGTCCCATTATTACTCCACTGTTAGCCCGCAATTTACTACTGCTGGAAGGCACAGATTAAAAAGTGTACATACATATATTTTTATCGGTTATCATGTAATATAGAAATAGGTATTTTAGGAATCAACTAAACAAACCTTAGTCGATAAAATATTCTACCAAAGCAACGGTAGCAATCAAATTAAGTTATTTATACCTACCATAAATAAAAATATAGCTATGCAGCGAAATGCTGCAAAACTAGCTCTATATTATTCGTTTCGGTGCCCTCTGGATCGCGCATTAGTAATTAACTGAACACAATAAAAAGGTTCGAGTAGTTAATCAATTAAAATCTCGGATGGGAATTTTCAACACTTTTCCTGCCGCTCATATCCCAAGTGGTAATTTAGTAATTGCAAATTTGAAATAGTGGGCCAGGAGCTGGAGCTAACTGAGACCGTTTTAATAAAAATACTTACCAAAGACTCGTCACCATTTAACTGATTAAATAAGTAATAGCTATCACTAACCGCTGTGTTCGAAAATTACTATACTTGACTACCTTTTTTATGTTACCCGCTTAAGAATCGTCGCTTTGTCGATATGTGTATGCTCAGACAAACGGATTGTATAGTAGGTACTTAGACTAGTTCATTGATTAACACCTCTATGAAAGATTTATATAGGTGTGCCTTAACCTGTAATAAGAGGAGATTTTCAACAAAAGAAAGAAAGAAAAGAAAAGTATTCTTTCGTTACCTACAGACCCTACAGTATAGCATCTTAGATTGGCATGCACCAAACATTTGCTGCCTTTCTTTGAGAGTATAAGGTCAGAGCAAGAGAGCAATAGATTTAAATTTGATTAAAATTTTCGTACAAACACTGTGAAAATTCGCGAAAAAAAACATTGTCAATAGAAACTTTGTTGGTCAAGTGACTTTTTACATTGAAAAATATAATTTTTTCTTGAATGTTAAAATTCTCATCACCTAGGTTTCGGCTTAGTATACCCTTTTTGCAACACCCTGTATATTCGCCAACGTAATGTGCTCGCCCACGTAAACTAACGAGAGTAGTAAAGCGAAGCTTAGAAAGGTATCCCTAAAAATAATACCAGTTTTTGTCAAAAATTCTGAGAGTAAGTAGTTTATCTCTGTCAGCTCCCGGACTTTTAGCTACTACAGAAACTACAGGTAAGCTACCTCCCTATAAATTCTGCGTATGATACAACATATCGTATTAAATGTCCATTTAATTTCACGCATTTCGAATCGCTATGAAACACAATGATTAAACTGGCAAGTAAGCCATCATCATTTTATTTGATAACCCATTAAGTACTCGATTTTATTAGTGTTCATGAAAGATTATATTATAAATAGGAGTTATAGGTACCTTCCATAAAAATAATATTGCAGAAGCACATGTAATCAAAGTGTGCACAGTCGGTTTAGAACCGCTTGAGGTCTGCCCGGTCGATGTGAATATTCGTACGAATATTTTGTTCGAGTCGAGCTGTATAGGTATTGTATTGTTTAGCATAAAGTGTCGGTTTTACCCCACTTTACCCTATCGAGCGATTCGAGCGACTCAGTTCGCTGTTTCATGCCGAATATTCGACTTGCATGCTCACATCGAGCAAAATATTCATATCAAGTCATTCAGCACTCAGCACCTTGTATTACACACCCACCACACAACACCTTAATATTTCTTCTTTCTCTCTTTAAAATATACCTTTTTAGCTTAGACCACCTCAATGGAACCCAAAATGGTGAACTGAAAAAAATTGAGAGTATTTAGTGAAATTTCAAAACGATCACGTAAAAGGGGGCTTTGATGAAAAATACGAATGTTAATATCGCGACCGCGGGCTGGCTGTTTCTAGTGCCCACTCCGAAGCGACGCGCATGTGCGAAGCGGCGATGATCTTTGGATGCGGCTTTGTGGCAGAAAGGTAATTCTCATGTTAGAGAAATAAACACAGTTAAATGAACATTACGTAACCTTGAAACAGGATTAATTTCCCACCAAAATGTCAAATGGTTTCGTGAAAGTTTTGATAAGTACAGCCATTATAACTTAACGTGCCAAATTTGTTAGTTGAAAAAGTTCCAGTGACAATGAGAACCAAATTACTCCTAAACGGAAAAGACTTAATTAATGACGTTGTCTACAATATTCAAGTACATTTAGCAGCGCATCAGAATATTACCAACTAGAGTCGTAAATGATTTGATAAAATTCTAAATTAAATGTTCACTTTAAAAAAACGGGATCATTTGGTGTAGACATTTTGTAAATTGGAACTTTTTCATTGCTCATGAGTAGCATTTTATTCAATTTGTTATAATCAAAAAGTATAGTTGTCAAAATCAGTTCGCGATCAAAGATCCTGTGGATCCAAGGAAAAATTAAGAATGCTTTTGTAAGAAAATAAGATATTGTTTTTGTTCACACTAATTACACTCACGAGAGTCACGAGCAATGAAAAAGTTACAGTGACATAATATGGAACTTCAATGGCAGGTGGAACTTTTTCATTGAACGTGAGTTTACTTTTTAAATGATTCATCATTTCAAGTCGTTGAATAGACTACCAGTTTTAATTTACCCCACCAATCAAAAAAACTATCACAACCTTTTAAATAAAATATCATATCTATTTCCTCGCATTTATCGTAGCTCCATGTTTCGTTGCACAGTGCTGCCGCTGTAGGTCGTTTTGTTCTCATTCTGACAGTTTGCGTTATTATTAAAAACAATAAATCGACGGGGGCGCCACTATTGCTCCGCTTTCACTTCCCCTCCCCGCTCCCCCTCCTGACAATAATTACTCGAATGGATATAAGTTCCGACGAATTTGATTCTCTTCGCCATGTTTTATTTTGTTGCGTGTTGCGATAAAAATGACGAGTCAGTAATACAGGGTGGGATTTTGTTAGTGAACTTCTGAGGTTCATACAGGATGTTGCAAAAAGGGTATACTAAGCCGAAACCTACATGTCCAGCATGTTATATTTAAGCCCGAAAATAAAATCAGAATTTTAAAATTCGCGAAAAAAAAAATAATTTTGCATAGAAACTTTGTTGGTCACGTGACTTTTTACTTGAGGCTTAGTATACCCTTTTTGCAACACCCTGTGTACTGAACAATTTTCAGCTCGAAAATCGCTAAATAACAGTTTTCAATAAAATTTGATTGTTAGAATTCTTAATTAAGTACAGGCAAGAGTGTTCAATATTATGTTACATACCACCTAAATTATTATTGAACAATATAGAGTTCTGACTGACTTATCACCATCTATAATAAACAACAACTAAACAACATCCATACCAGCTAATCATTTTTAAAAATATATTGTGTGCACCTGATGCCATAGCCATTATGTCTTTTGTTCAAGATTTTATGTGACGCAATAACAAACATGATCCATAATAGAAACATTTTTATCCCATTCATGTGTCTTTATAAAGGGTGTCATCTTGACAGGAAGGTGTAAAGGATCCTTTGTTTAGGTATTGAAGTCTTAATGGAAGCTCCTGAAAGACACAACGCTACTTATTTACCTGCAGGTCTAGTACAGGTTTGTTAGATTGTCGGAAACTATAAAAGTTTACGTTTTCTTGCATACAAAGTGGCGCCTCTAGCGGAAACTATCATGCAACTTTTAACATATATAATGTATGCAGATGACAAAAGAAATCGTAAACTTTTATAGTTTTCTAAAATTGAGAAACCTGTACTAGACGGGCTGTAGTGTAGAGAAAATCTCGTCTAATGCATTGTTATTGTTCATCCCACTCGCATCTTCGTCATTATAGTGTTAAGTTTCAGCTTTGTTTTAAAAGCTAGTAAGAAGGTTGTTTTGTATACTACAGTCTTAGATTAACGATATACTAATTAGATCGTGTGTCACATACAAAAACAAAGCAAACAACTACTGTAAGTATTTTGTTGACTAACCGTTTTAAGTTCCACCTAATGACAACCTTTGTTCCAATGAATAAGGCCAGAAATCTTGTAAATAAACTCAGTGATAAAAGTTAGGTGTTATTTTAATCAAGATGTTTCTTTTGCACTAAGAGTCTATCTAGATCTAGACTGTATTAAAATATCGTTGCCTATAAAACCTGTTTCAATACCTTAGTCGGTATGTAGTTCAGTCCACAAAGATATTCTATTAAAGCATGATCATAACAGACAAGCTACCGACTCTCGAAATTCGCCACTAATCTGTATCTTTTACGAACACGAGCAATGAAAAAGTTCCAGTGAAAATAGCACTACATACAGTGCTCCAAAATTTATAATGCGCATAGAAATCTTTGACAGATCGGTTGTTTTCGATTATGTGACACATGATATTGACTCCTATTTCTTTCGAACAAGGTGCAAAATGCAAGTGATTTTTTAAGGCTCTTACGATTTAATGATTGGGGTGTGAAGATCTGCATGTGCATTATTAATTTTGGACAAGTGTACTCTTAAACGGAAAAGTCTGGCTTAATGACGCCGTCTGAAATATTGAAGTAACATATTATTTATAACAACGCGTCTAAATATTACCAACTTAAAAGGTAAATATTTTGACCACTTTCAAAGTTGAAAAATTAAATGTTTTGAAAAATTGGGGTCAATGGCGTCAACGATTTGGTATGTGGAACTGTTTTTATGCTCGAGTGTGTAGAACTTGCTTACATACCTACATATAAGTGTTAAAATATGTAATGTACAAACACCGATACTTTTTTCGATCAGATTTTCCAGAGAATGTTTCACAATTTCCAACGGGTATAAAAATTCACTACCTCTAAAGTCCTCTGTTAAGCCAATTTGAATGCAACAGCATTAATTATATTTCTTTTTTCTCGAACCTTTTACGAAGCGATTTTTCTTTTTGTTTTAAGGGAAGCGGACTTGTGGCGTTCTGCAATCTTGTAATTCAATTATTTTCTTCGATTTTCCATTAAAATGTTTTATGGAATCAAATCTTTCAGCCGGACAAGGGTGCAGCGCTGCTTTTGTTTCAGGAGGGGGTGGGGGAGGGGAGGGGTCGGTACAGTTGTTAGCCACTTTTATATTTTTTCCAATCACGACTGTTTGCGCGATGAAGTCTGAAATAATTAAAAATTAAGTGTCGTTTGTAACTTTGCTCGGGGTCGCCGTTGGTGAAGCAAGTAAAATATTACGGTACGGTATTATCATCATGGTTTGAACTTTTACAAACAGGAAACATCAGTACCTGCTACATTAAATTTGATTAATTAGTAGGTAAGTATTTCACAATTACATAGTAGGTACTAGTATTACCAACCTATTAGGTTTCTGAACTCAACTATAGCAGACAAAATGTGAATCTCTCTCATTTTTAACCTATATTAGTTAGTCATAACACCTGAGCGTCTATAATAATAATAATATAATAAAGCCTTTATTTCCCCGTAGGGTTACAAGGTTAGGTTAATTACATTTCATTATTATAACTAAAATAATCCAATTAATTAAATAGTATTACATGCACACATTAAATAAAATTGATTCAATATAATAATAAATATACAAGTCATTAAGTATAAGTATAAATATTAAATTAAATACAAAAAATTTAATTTGAATTAATTATTATTAAGAAGGGGTACCCATTTTTGGGCAAAGGCCTCCTCCAACCGCTTCCAGCTTGACCTCTCCTGGGCTAGGCGCGTCCATGTGGCCCCCGCCACTGCAGTGATGTCGTCCCGCCAGCGCCGCCGCGGTCTCCCGCGCGGCCGCACGGCCTCGTACGGGTGCCAGTGCAGGATCCTCTCGCTCCACCGATTGTCTCCAGCCCTGGCCGTGTGGCCAGCCCATCTCCATTTTAATTGACATGAGAATTCGACAGCATCTATAATCTTTGTTTTTTCTCGTATATCTTTATTTCTCTTTCGATCTCTTCTCTTAATTCCTAGCATGCTTCTCTCAGTTGCTCTTTGGAATACATTTATTTTTTGTACGATATCTTTTGTGAAGGTCCATGTTCGACAGCCGTACAGTAATGTAGGAAGTACAACAGTGTCCATTGCTTTTGCTTTGAGATGCATAGGAATGTCCGATTTAAATATTTCTTTCAGGGACCAGTATTTACCCCAAGCTTTTTTGATTCTACGCTCTACTTCACGAGCAGTTTGGTCTACAAATGATATATTTTGACCTAAGTAGACATACTCATCTACATAGTGTATCGTATGTGATTCGGTGTTGATAGGTATTTTATCACTATTGGTCATGGCAAAGGTTTTTTCTGTGTTCATTTGCAGTCCACATTTCTTGCTTTCTTTATCTAGGGTATCCAACATGTATTCCAAGTCACTGTGGTTCTCTGATATCAAAACAATATCATCTGCGAAGCGTAGGTTATTGAGATATTCACCATTGATATTTACACCTTTTCTTTCCCAGTCTAACTGTCTAAATATGTACTCCAATAAGGCCGTAAATAGCTTTGGTGAGATTGGGTCGCCTTGTTTCACACCTCTTTTGATATCGAACGGCTCTCCTTTTCTTTCCAACTTTACCATTGCCTTGCTGTTTTTGTAGATTTCCTTAAGTATCTCTATATATCTATTTTCTACTCCTTGATCTTTTAGGGATATCCATAGATGTTTATGTATTATCGAGTCAAATGCCTTAGAATAATCTACAAAGGCTATGTAGAGTGGCTTTCCGTATTCGGAGTATTTTTCAATCAACTGCGTTAATGTAAATATGTGGTCAATGGTAGAATAATTTCTTCTGAAACCGGCTTGCTCTCTTGGTTGGTTATAGTCCAAAGTACCTGTGACTCTATTTAATAGTACTGTTGTGAAAACTTTGTACACTGTTTGCTGCAAGCATATGGGTCTATAATTTCATAGGTCTTTTGGGTCTCCTTTTTTGTACAGCAGAGTTATTATAGATAGTCCCCACTTCTTTGGCATAACATTATGTATCAATATATCATTAAAAATGTCTGTTAATAGTGGAGTGAGGGGTTCAATTATTGCTTTTAGAATATCGTTTGTTATTCCATCACCTCCTGATAGATTTTAGGTGCTTAATGGCATTTTCGATCTCACTATTTAAGAAAGGAGGAACATTATTAAAGTCGGCAGTTTCCTGTGCATTATATTCGTTATCTGTATCATTATTATATAGATTTTTATAGAACTCTGTAGCCATTGTGATCAGGTGCTGTCTGTTTGATATTGAATTATTATTTGTATTTTTAAGTGCCATGATCCATGGCTTAGTTTTGTTTAGCCTTTTATGTGCCCTTTTAACGGATGATCTTTTTTCCAGTTCTTCTTCAATTATTCTGTATCGGTGTTCCTTTAAATCCCTTTTTATTTGTTTTTTAATTAATTTGTAGAGTGCAGATAGCTTATTTTTCTCTGAACGCGTTCTTTTTTCTTTATTTTTGAGTCTATTTCTTTCAATGATTAGTTTCTCTACATATGGTGACAAAGCTGGTTTATCATTGTTTCTTTCTTTAGGCAGCCTATTTACGGCTTCTTTAATTTTATGGATTAGTGTTGTATACGTTAGTTGCATGTCGCGAGTTTCTAAGAGATCTAGTTCCTCTGATAATATATTTTTAAGTGACTCTTGTTCTAAGGGATTTAATCCAGACATCTTACATCTGTAGTGTTTTCGTGAGATAGCTTTACCACTGAAATTAGTAATACTTGCTCTTATTAGTCTGTGATCCGATGGAAAGTTTGAATTTAGCACCTCTACATTTGAGACATTTTGTATGTTCTTAATTAAAATAAAATCTATTTCATTTCGGGTTTTTCCATCAGGTGAGATCCATGTCCACTTCTGTTTATAATTTTTCTTGAAATGTGTGTTGGTAATGTAGAGTTGGTTCTCAAAACAAAATTGGATAAGTATTTTTCCTCTTTCGTTTCTCTCACCGTAACCCCATGGACCCATGACGGTTCTGTCTTCAGCTGTTGGGAAACCAATTTTCGAATTAAAGTCACCCATGACTATTGTGTTTTTACTCGTATTTATAAGCGCGTCTATACCCGTATTTAATTAATTAGGCTTGGTAACATTTGCTTGGGATCTAGCTTTGGAACCCGGTCGTTGTAACTTTTGTGCATCACTTTTGAAATAACGCCGTAGGGATTTTATTTTAGCAAGGATTAAAATAGACAATTATTCCAGCGAGGTTGGGATTTGGACACGTTCACGAAGTTTCCTTTATTTATACGGCGCGGCGGCGTCGGCGGATGAAACTCGTGACACTTGTCTAATTATACACTCGCGACCAATGAAAAAGTTCCACTTTCAAAATACCGACACTAAGGCCCTGTTTCACAATGTCTGGTTACTGGCTACCTGTGAGATAAAATACATGCTGTCACTGTCAAAAAAATAACAACAGAGAGTGACAGCATGTATTTTATCCAACAGGTAGACACTAACCAGACATTGTGAAACAGGGCCTAAGAAATATACTCTTGATACAGGATGTGTAGTTGTATGGATACAAATTTTATAAGTTAAACAGGGTGTTGCAAAGTGTACCTACTAAGCTGAAAATGGGTGACTCAGGTGGTATGGTATTATGTGAACAACTTTAAAAAGTACTACAAATTTAAGAAAAAAAAAAAAGGCTTTCACTTAAAAAAATATTGTCATGAGTCATGATTCTCACGACTACGACTCACGTTTCAGTCTCACGTGACTTTTTATGGAGTAGCAAATATTATTTCACAAATTTTGACGACGTAAAAAAAACCTACACCAGGCTCATTGTCCCCATCTCTTGATTAAACGCAAAATAACTGCGATATTATTTTTTTACTTACAGGTGGGTACATAATATGGTTCATTATTTTATACCTGAAGGTATTTAAACAATCTTGTGTCTTTTTAATTTTATGTATTTATTTAATTAAAAACTATGTTTAAGCAATGGAACCACTTTATAACACACAAAAAACAATAAACTCAAAAAAAACTTAGTACAGGTAAAAATACCTCAGTACAGTGTAGTGTTTCGTTTCGCCTCGTTTGTCAATCGTGTTGGTTGCATTCGTTCGTTTTGCGTTTTGTCGAACCGATTACATGTTCGCTGAGTTATCTTGGTCGGCGTGCGAACGCATTCTCGTGGACATTCAGCGGACGGACATTCGTTCGAATTAGGTATGCCTTTGAGAATATTCCTTTGTTACAATTACACAGATTCACTAGCCTACTGGCTGGAACTACGTACTAAGCGATTTTTTTAAATATTTACAGGAAATAAACCTAGCTTACCTACATCATACGTACATTCTTAGTGACAGCGAATATTGTGCTCTTCTTTTTGTTTATTTTTTTGAAAGAATAGTTATTTTCAAAAAGGCAAAACTGCACAAGTAATAAATTTTATATTGCCAATGACAAATTAATATTACCAAGTCTTGCCCCGTTTTTCTGGCACTGTCGGCCCGACATATTAGACTACACCGTAAGACCTTCTTTCAATGTATCTTTTAAAACTGTAATAATATGTATGCTGTTGGTGTATCTACCTATAATAAATAAATAAATAAATACACCTAACATATTAGACAACATTTCATTTCAGTTTCGGCATATCTACAAGCTTATCTATTTCGGTGCATCGGTTTTGGTTAACTTAGGTACATCCTGTACATATATATACTCGGAACACGATGCAAAGGGCTTGTGCCTGGAAATTCAAACTGTGGACTGGCTTCATTAGTCGCCATATTTTGGTCACCCACGAATCTCACGATATAACATTTTGTAACAATGTAGCTAATTTTGGAGGCAGAAATTCTGTGTTCTACGGAATCAAAACCTACGATTCCCTATGGGATAATCACGTTTGTGTCAATATGGCCCAGGGTTGTCCATCGTGACATTAAAGCTGTCATTGTTTGTTCGACAAATCTATCGATTCTATAGAATTGACGAAGATTGTATGGATAATTTGTATTTCTAACTACCAAAGCCGTATAGCTTTTAAAGAGGTATTATTCGAAATTATTTAATATAGGTACTTACTCAACTATAGGGTACTTAAAGCATTTTGTTTTACACCATATACGATAAGATAATTATAAAGACGGTGTCGAAGCCATTAACCCTATAAATCTATTCCACAAAAGGAGTGGCTTTGTTCGCCTAGAACCAACTGTCTAGTATGTTGCAAAAGTGGTATACCAAGCCAAAAGGGGTTAGCTCATGTGGTCATCTTTCAGATCTTCAAGAAAAATGCGAAAAAAACTGTTTTACATAATTTATAAATAGTTACTCGACCGAATGACGACGGAATGGCGTAGTGGTTAGTGACCCTGACTACTGAGCCGATGGTCCCGGGTTCGATTCCCGGCTGGGGCAGATATTTGTTTAAACACAGATATTTGTTCTCAGGTCTTGGATGTGCCCGTAAAATGGCAATAGGCCCGCCCCCTATTACATTGGGACTAACATACACTCTGGCGAAAAGTGGGTGCAGCAATGCACCTCTGCCTACCCCGCAAGGGAGTACATTAGTACAAGGCGTGAGTGCGTGTTTTTTTTTTTTTTTTTTTTTACTCAACCGACCAAAATTTCTATGGTGTGGAGAAGCATTTGTTTTTTTCGAATTTCCAAAAGTTGTATACTACAGTAAAAGTTGAACAACCTGATGAAATGACCACCTGAGTCACTCCCTTTTAGCTTAGTATACCACTTTTCCAACACCCTGTATAAACCGTACGAAAGTAATAAAATACAGCGTGTTGTTTTTAAAAAGTATGGTAGACATCCCTGACGGTATAATAGGGATGATTTTAGATTCTGAGTGGGAATTTTGTGTAGAAGCTTCCGGAATATCGCTACAGTGCTCGGTAGATATATTGTCCTTTCGTTAGTTCCCTTGTGTTGTCGGCAGCGGCGATGACGTGCAATGCAAAGTAACCAGCTGGCTTATTCCAGGAAATTGAACGATGCCAAAGAGATTTTGATGTTAGATTATACTGTGCTGAAATACTACAGTGTGTACAGTGGTAGTTGGTGCGTGCTTCAATAAAGCTTTATCATTTTATTCGAGATTCCTATAAATAATATTTCTTATAGGAATGTAAAATTGGATACGTTCCGCTGACGTAGGTACTGGTAACAAAACAGAAACTTCTTTTTAATTGAAAAAAAAAAAATCTCCATAGAAACTTTGTTGGTCATATGACTTTTTTACTATGGGAAGTTTAGCTCATTTTTATTGTTCGCCAATTTCTAAATCTGTTCTGCTGTTTTTACCACTTTAGCAACACCCTGGATAGTTTCATGTAAAAAAAAAAAAAAAAAAACACGCACTCACGCCTTGTACTAATGTACTCCCTTGCGGGGTAGGCAGAGGTGCATTGCTGCACCCACTTTTCGCCAGAGTGTTATGTTAGTCCCAATGTAATAGGGGGCGGGCCTATTGCCATTTTACGGGCACATCCAAGACCCGAGAACAAATATCTGTGTTTAAACAAATATCTGCCCCAGCCGGGAATCGAACCCGGGACCATCGGCTCAGTAGTCAGGTCACTAACCACTACGCCATTCGGTCGTCTCACCTTTAAAAATCCGAGAAAAAAGGTGAGCAGTCTCAATCACGCAGTTTTTATCCACATTCAAATATTTTCCTTCTTTAAATTATCTTTAGATATAGGCACCTGCTAAAACTTTACACATTTACATATTGACGAAAAAAAACATAAAAATCTCGCAGATATTTCCTACTCAAAATCAAAATTAAAGAATTTCCGTATAAATGTGTGAAAATTAAAATTATTTCAGTGTGCATGAAACAGCCAGATTAGAACCGCGGGATAATAATTTCGAACCTATCTATACTGCTATACATATCTGCCTATACTGTACCATAGAAACATACGATACGTATCACGTTTCTTTTTCGGCACTACGGAACCCCAACGGACATGCCGGCACAACACAACAAACAATATGGGGAGAACTAACATTTGTTGTGGGACATTTTAATTACTTTACTCTCAAGGATTTTAATATTTCTTAGAAAGTTCACGAAAAGCGTCGCGTCGGGTCGACAGTTTGTTTGAAGGAAAGACCTATTATTTTTTCTGGCTTTTATAACTTGTTGCTAGGTGTAATGAATGTAAGTGTTTTTGATCTTTAGAAAAGTTTGGCAGACTTTTTATTGTTAAATTTTATTAAATTTCCTTCCTTATTGTGTTAGGATTGTTGGCTAATTCAAGTGGGCAAGTATTTTGTTGTCATGGCGATTTCACCAATGTAGGTTTCACCTTACAAGTACTTTTTTTCTGAAAGTAAATTTATGTAAATGTATAGGTATTTTAAAAAGAAATGTACTTATTTCGAAAGCAGCAAGATTTTTTGTGTTTTACTAGGTTAGGTACTTTGGTAAGTACTTACGTGTCATGTCTTATGCAAAACTGGCTAGGTACTCGACTGTAATGAACCACTTTCCGCCATCGTATCATTATATTCCTAATCATATACATGTCGCAGGCATCTGGTTTAATCTCCTTTTTGATTGAACCACTAGCCCGTTCATTGGATGGCGCTATTCAGTTGTATGACTAAAGGAAAACTCGTCAAGTCGTTGATTGTAACGTTCGACGTCTTGACTGAATGTCATTCAGCGAAGTCGTTGAATGGGATATAGTATAGCAACTTTGTAATGTCTGGTTAGGGTGAACATGACAAGACAAGAGTCAACAAAAAGACTATGTTACAAAGCTCTTATCCCACAAATTAACTAAACAATAACAATAATCGTACCTTCATGTTGTTGTTCATAATTATCCAGTTTCGCCCGAAAAAATCTTTGAAACTATCCGCCCTCGGCGTAATAATAGGTAAATCAATGTTGTCACACTATTTTAACACAAATAACGCACTTTAAAGCTAATTTATTTGCAAAAAAACTAACATTATAGGTGCTTTTTGTGTCAGCTGTTAGCTGTTAGATGCCATATTTGTTTTATTCACCACCTGACTGATTTTAAGTCAGCTAACTAGTTAGACGTTTTGTGACTGACGCTTGTACAATCAACGTTCGGCCTAGTCATACAATTGAGTAGCGCCATCCAATCCGATGAACGGGCTAGTGATTCAACCAAAAAGGAGATTCAACCAGATGTCTGCGACATACATAAATATAGTTAGCTGAGATACTAGGTCAAAATCAGGTACACATACTTACTATATATATACATATACTTACTGTGTATACTGCGTATTAGCTAGTTCAGTTCTATTTCATTTGGCGGATATAACACACAATTTTACAACAAGAAATCCGGACAAAAACCCAAATAACCTTTTTAATTTCACGCTTTTTACGACTAATTGTTTAATGTTACACTTACAAGCGTCGTCCACACGGCGGCATTTATTGACCTATAAATATGCTAATTAAGCTATGACTTTTTTATAACTTAATTAATAACATGTGTCGTTTTTGATGTTATGATTTAGTCAGGTTTATGTGCTACAATATAATTGTTGTTTGTTGTTTCTCGCGTGACCTAGCTGCCCCCTCCCGCGCGCCCCCTGTCGTCACCTTGCTTTCATTGCCAGCTGTACTTGGTACGGCTAGCATAGATGACGCGGATTTGCTTGTTGTATTCAGGAATTGACTAGGTGGGAAAATTACACTATGTGTAGAGCGTAGAAAACGCTTTTTGTACTCATGTGTTTTGTAGAGTTTGATTTGATTAAGAAGAAATAAGTGTTAGCGTATTAGTAATGGCTAGGTATTTAAACTCTACGTCATTTGATATACAGGGTGTTGCAAAATTGGTTTAGTTAGTCAAAAGAGCCATATTCTGCTCTAATTTTTTTCTACGATTTTATGCGGATTTTTTACTTAAAGTACCTATAATTATTAGTACTTCAAGTAAGTATATTTTTTTTGTAATTTTCGGTACCTTTGGGCATAGGTAATAAGAATACGAAAATATGAAACAATATCCTCTATAAAGGAGTCCTTCCAGACTTTCACGATTCTTAATACAAGTTCAATTTAAAAACTTTAGCAATATGTAGCTACCTAACTAACTCCCGCCGAGTTGCAGAAAGGAACTTTGAGCTAGTGTCGGCATTAAATCTATGTACAGTGCCACAAACTTATCTGTTCCGGTGAGAGCCCTCGTAAATGTCTAATATTTCTTAATTCTATAAGATTTTAAGTTTGCCAGTAGTGGTAATTCGCTCTTGTGGTTTTAATAAACTCATCTAATCTATATCAATTTATAATTCATTAGTAAGTAATGAGATATGGATCAATTTAGTTCACTCTCACCGGAACAGATAAGTTTGTCGCACTATATGTCCGTATACTGTCAAAGCAAGGCAGCAATAGAATTAAAGCCGACATTAGCTTAAAGTTCCTTGTGCAACTCATACTATTAGGTACATACATCCTTCCTAACTAATATTATAAATGCGAAAGTAACTGTGTCTGTCTACTAAACGGATAAACTACTGAACGGATTTGAATGAAATTTGGTATACATACGGTCTAGACCTAGACCATGGGAAAGAACATAGGCTACTTTTTATCCCGGAATTCCCACGGTAAATTTTTAAGGCGAAGCGAAGCGCGCGGGAACAGCTATACATACATAATTCTAACACTAACCATACTTGTTTTAATAAAGTTAAAATAAACTAACAAACTATTTAACTACCTGATTGTGCACGTATTTAAACTGTACTTTGAAGAATTCAATAAATAGGTAAATAATTATTATTATTATACTATGACGGACAAACAGACAAGCAGTTTCAAACTGGCTGTAGGTTAATAGCGTAATTTTAATAATGAACAGCCCCAAGTCTGATTTACTGCCGCCGTGTTTTGTTTTACGATATTTGTCATAATATTGTATGTTCTTTGGTTTATTAACAGTTGATTTTAAGTTGGATAACTTTAATGGTTAAAGTGAATTTTGAGGGTTAGTAATGAATTTAAATAAGAATAAATGCAATATCCTATATATTCCAGACATGTAGACTATATCACATGTATAAGTAGGTACTTAATATTATGTATGTAACTGGGGGAAGTAGGTAGGTATCCTTAAAACCAACTCTTGAACTAAAACTTTTGAAAATTAATGAAAAATCATTTTACACGTTCGAACAATGGATAAGTTCCACCTGCCATTGACGTTCCATATTTAACTGTTATACATATATAGGTCTTCGATCATATTATTATAGGTATTTAACTGTTCCATATTTAACATTAGGTATCATAGATTTCTTTAAATACTTCTCCGAATTTAAAACATGTTAAATTAGTTAGTTTAAATTGTAACTAAATCATGCAGCTTTTTACAGTATTTTTCAGATCCAATGATATGGGTAACGTACAGATTTTTTTCGACAAGGTCGTTTTTTTTCTTTCGTCCTGCTGTTCCTTTTCTACAGGATGTTGTAAAAAGGGTATACTGATACCTACGTGTGCAGCATGTTATATCTAATCCCGAAAATGAAATTAGCATGTAAAAATTCGCGAAAAAAATAATTAATTCTCCATAGTAAAAAGCCACGTGACCAACAAAGTTTCTATGGAAAATGTTTTTTTTTGGAAAATGTTAATAATAATTTAATAATAATAATAATAATTCAGGTTAGTACCTATAAGTACCCTTTTTGCAACATCCTGTATAATTGGACACAGTTCGAGCTCTCGTAATTTCTTATGTCCAGTTCCTCTAAGGAAGATGGATTATCTTTCAATAGTTATTTAGAAACACAGACAGATCAATAAATTGATTAAAAGAAACAAAACACTAACGACTACCATTAGAACTATTTAGAACAACGGGTATCATTATCATTTACATACAATACAAATTGAACTTTATGATCTTGCAATAGGGAACATATTTAAGTAGCTGTAATCTGCATTATAATTATAACGTAACTTATTTTTTTTTAATTACCTACTTATAGGATAAAAGTAGGTAATATAACACACACACACACACGCACTCACGCCTTGTACTAATGTACTCCCTTGCGGGGTAGGCAGAGGTGCATTGCTGCACCCACTTTTCGCCAGAGTGTTATGTTAGTCCCAATGTAATAGGGGGCGGGCCTATTGCCATTTTACGGGCACATCCAAGACCTGAGAACAAATATCTGTGTTTAAACAAATATCTGCCCCAGCCGGGAATCGAACCCGGGACCATCGGCTCAGTAGTCAGGGTCACTAACCACTACGCCATTCGGTCGTCGTCGTCGTAGGTAATATAATATATAAAATAAAATATATTACTTCCATGGGTAACGTGATAGCCAGCTCCTATTGACACACCTCTTGTGTCACACACACGAGAAGATAATCGTTGGCTTTTTATGAAAAGTAATCGTATTATGGTCAATCCCAATTGACCCCGGTTTACCCTACTACCTATACCTACCGAATGTAGCATTAAGTCTACCTGATTTTACATAATTACTTTTGTATATTGTGCAATAAAAAATAAATAAATAAATAAAAGTATGGAAGAGTAGGTATACTACTAAAATTATCCTATAGCCCTTATCTCTATCCTATCTGAGTTTGTGCTTTGTGGTGTCGAACTGTCGACCTTAGCTAGAGAGAAATTTAATCATCATCATCAGCCATTAAAGTAGGTACAGTCAACTGCATTATTAGCTACACACTTTAATGCCTTGTCAAACTACATTATTATGATACCATCAATGTTTGAATGAATAAATTGTCAGTTTGTGAGTTTGACAAGGTACAAAAGTGTATAGTTATTTATGCAGCTGACTGTACCTATAGGTACCTACTACCTACGTCACAATAGACAAATAGGTCTCATAGGAGCGCCGCTTTCACAAAACTTTGTCCTCTGCCTTCCTCATCCATCCAACCACACTTTACCACACCTGCTAAGTAGTAGACAGGTCTAAGGTTTCTAGGTCCAGCGGTTCAGAGGGCGTCCCACGGTCCCACGCTACGTTTGCCTGATCGTAGTCCCCACTCGAGAACTGAAATACCCTAATAAAACAACCTTATTAAGTATAAAAAATATATTAAACAAATAATTTTAAAGAATCCTGCATCAGCAGGGCACATGTGGAGGTTGATGATGGTCTGAGCTGGGTGATGAGATTATGCGCGGGCGCAGACTATGAGCTCTCGCAGCAGGCGGCGCGGGGAGCGGTGCGGGCGGGGGCGCTCGGGGCGTGGCGAGGAAGGCGGCGCGCGCTGCCATTGGCCCGCCGCGGCAGGCTCCGCCCCTCGCCGCCCTCGCGGCCCCGCGCCCCCGCCGCTGCCCGGTGACAGTGTCTCGCGAGTCGCCGCACCGTGAGGACGTGTCGAGTCGCTCTCTCACACACGCCTCGTCACGTTGCAGATGCGAACCCGCCAACGCTAAACATGCCGGCCGAGGAAGAACCGGGGGCGGCGATGGAGGGCCGCGAGTGCGCCGACGGCTCCCCGCAGCAGTTCTGCCTGCGCTGGAACAACTACCAGAGCAACCTGGCCAGCTGTTTCGACCAGCTCCTGCAGACCGAGTCCTTCGTGGACGTGACGCTCGCGTGCGAGGGCCAGAGCCTCAAGGCGCACAAGGTGGTGCTCTCCGCCTGCAGCCCCTACTTCCAGACGCTGTTCATGGACAACCCATGCCGGCACCCCATCATCATCATGCGCGACATCAAGTACTGCGACCTGAAGGCGGTGGTGGACTTCATGTACCGCGGCGAGATTAATGTGTCCCAGGATCAGATCACGGCGCTGCTGAAAGTGGCGGAGATGTTGAAGATCCGCGGGCTGACGGACGTGAGCGGAGAGCACGGGGTGCTGCGAGCCGGGGGGCTGTCGGCGGGGCCCGGGGGGGAGCCGCGGGTGCCCAAGCGGCCGGTGAGCAGGGCCGAGGAGACGCCGGCCAAGTCGCGCCGCAGCTCGCCCGGCATGAGCCCGACGCCGCGCCGCACGCCGCCCGCGCCGGGGCCCACGCCGCCCGCGCCGCCCGACGCGCCGCCGCCCGCGCCGCTGCACGCCGACGACGTGGACATCCGCCCCGGCATCGCCGAGATGATCCGCGAGGAGGAGCGGGTGAGTACCTACCTACAGACCTACAGCCCGCGTGTCCCGCATGTCCCCCACATCCCGCACGCAGTCCCGCAGCGCCCCACAGCTGGCCGGCCGGCGCGGCGCCCCACTCTCCCGCAAAAGTTTTCCCGGCCACCCCCTGCACCCTCCGAAAAAGTTTTCACGCTGAATCAAATTAAATATTTGGCCCAATCTACGTAATTTATATTGCAACATCTGGCATTTGTTTGCCTTTTTAAACATTTAACATGTTAAGTAAATTTGGATGGTGAAATTAAGTTTGCAAGAGCTAGTAGCTACTTACAGGTACATGCATCTACTTATACTAACCGTGTTCTCTAATATCTACGTAGGTATGTACTGGTACCAACCAACTAACTTTTCAGTTACCTAATTAAAAAATAACAACCAGGAAACAAAATAACGGAGATACTTTTTACAACATATTTTTCGCTTATGCCTACGTACCTAATTATAATTTAAGCTTTATAAATAGATGATAATATTTCTCAATGTTTAAACGGCACGAAAACCGAAATAAATATTAAAGTATAATATGAAATACCCGAGACGGCAGTTCATAATTTATCAATGGGAGGCGCAGGGGGTGGGAGAGCGCCCTCCCGACTTTTAAAACATTAAAACACGGTTCGCTCTAGCTACGTAACTGCCTCGCTCAAAGTATGTAGATACCTATCTTATCTTTTGAGACAATGCATCTTCACTTACTTGTATATAACCTACCTACGAGTATGTTCAAAAATATTTATTTCTCTTGTAGGAACTTCTTGCATAAATAAATAGATAAAAATTGGGGAAGTTTAAACGCTGAAATTTAATTCTAATAATGAAAGCAAGTACGTTCCATACATAGACACACTTCTAGCTGCATGAATAATAAATAGTTTTTAAAATACCTGGAAGTAAACTTAATGAATTATAATAAAACGGTCGGCAAACTTTTCCTTATTAGGATGAACCTAATTAATTAGGACTGTCTACTAACTAAGTACTTACGAAGAAGGGAAAAATATGTAAAATAGACACATACATAAATAAGTGCTGTTGGTATGAAATGTAATGCTAATACAGCTATTATTACATTACATAGTTGTGCAATTTCACCATGCTGATATTAAATTGAAATGTTACTCAATTATTTTATAAAAATCGGGTATTTTTAAAGTTTCTTGTAATGTTGCTGTTGTAGGGTTAATAATTGACTTGTGACTGAAAATTATATGATACGATGATCACTGCCAAATTATTAGTCAATCCTGTCATATTCTTATTGGTATTGCGCTTAGTTACCTAACTACTCATGCGAATTAATTATAAAATGTG
This sequence comes from Plutella xylostella, assembly GCF_932276165.1. Classification (NCBI taxonomy): domain Eukaryota; kingdom Metazoa; phylum Arthropoda; class Insecta; order Lepidoptera; family Plutellidae; genus Plutella; species Plutella xylostella. The sequence continues at coordinate 10,468,327 of NC_064012.1, forward strand.
ATAGAGGTTTCACGATAATTACTAAATATTGTCAACAAAATTAATTAGCCTGTCCATATTTTGGCCATGGTGTCAAACTGACTCTCATTTCATGTGTTGACTACTCTTGACTCTAGATAGAGCAAGAACAACTACATAAGACGTAGCTGTGCATAAACAGGGTCTGAAATAAGTCTCAGTAGAGCGACTATTGTAAACCAAGGCTTTGACTCGTCCCCCCCCACCCCCTGTCTAGGAAGTTTCGCTTTTGCAAGTGGCGAGAGCTACTTAGTAGGATTTAGTTAGGTTCTCCTTACCTACTAACTTCTGAATTTTGTCTGAGCCTATAAAGTGCTGACGATTAAGTATTCATATGTAGGTACTTATGGGTAGTTTAGATTATGCGAGGACTAATAAAAAATATTAAAAGTTTCATACAGCAGTAAGTATTGCCACTATAGGTCACGGAACCCTAATAAAAGGCATAAGACTAGTGATTATTGTAAAAACGATGATTGTTCATGTATCTACTTAGAACATGACACTCCGCTTTTCACGGTCACAACTCGCGATGGGACATACATTTTGCATACAACTAAAGTGACTAATAAATCGTGAAATTAGTAGTTTTATCGCCACAATCAAAGCCGAAGCTGGGGAGATTTGGAGAGGATCTTGGCGGCTTTAATTCGAGTGGCATAAGAGCTGTGTTAGGAGCGTGGTTCCGGTAGATGGGTGTTCGCCTGCCACATTGTCGTCGTTCTGGGAGCACGCTCGGCTGGCTCTGACCGCGAGTTTACCGCTTAATCCAGCACTCATAACCTTTTTACCGGTTTTATAACGAATACGTTTTGATACTGTAAACTGCCCGCTCAAAAAGTCAAGGAGAGAAGGATAAATATTCATTTATACACCCCCCGCTCCGGCTGTGACGGACATATTAAGTTTTTTGCAGTCTGTCGCGTCACTCAACACCTTTATTCTAGACCAGTGTTTTTCAACCTGTGGGTCGCGACCCCCTGGGGGGTCGCGAAGCTTCTGTAGGGGGGTCGCTAAAACCGGGACCGCCAAATAAAAACTGGGAACTTTAGTAAAAAAAACAATAAAGACAATTAGTATTAATTTATTAAGAAAGACTCTTACTTTAAAAATACTTTTACTTAAAATTTTCTTGAATGCAAAGGCTGAGCTAGTTTTGGTACAATAGACCACATCCGTGCACAGTAATGCAGATTACACAGAAGACCGAAGAGCATTATCAGCCTCTGTATCTAGCCTTTGTGGACTATGAAAACGAGCGACTGCGAGACATGGGCAATTTTGGAAGCGTTGCAGAGATTTCAAATCGACTGGCGCTATATCGAGGAGTTGAGGAGTCTTTATGATGCCGCTGGACAATGGACATGGCATATGTATAAATGGCGAGTACATGTCACACCACTCTGCTTCGCGGACGACATCGTTATTATGGCAGAATCTCTGCAGGATGATGAAAGTGGCCTAAATACTGCTTCCCAACGTGTAGGCTTCGGGGTATAAATTTGGACAAGACGAAAGTCATGTACAATGCTCACATCGAACGGGAGCCCGTGATCGTTGGTGAGGCAACAATCGAAATTGTGCAAGAATATGTCTACCTCGGGCAGACTATTCGGCCAGGCAGAAGCAACTTCGTCAAGGAGGCTGCAAGGCGCATCCAACTGGGTTGGGCTGCATTCGGAAAAATTCGTCAGCATATATTCTCCTTGGCCATCCCTCAGAGCCTGAAAACTAAATATTTCAACCAGTGCGTCCTGCCAGTGATGAAGTATGGTGCAGAGACGTGGGCACTGACTGACGGCAGGACTAGTCCACCGATTTAAAGTCGCTCAGCGTGCTATAGAGAGAGCTATGCTTGGGGTTTCTCTGATAAATCGTATCAGAAATTAGGTTTTCCGTCAGTCAGAGGATTAAGATTACTAACATAGCTGTCAAAATATGCAAGCTGAAGTGGTAGTGAGCTGGTCATATCTGCTGAAAAACCGATAACCATTGGGGTAAACGAGTTCTCGAGTAGAGACCACGAATAGGCAAACGTAGCGTGGCAGGCCTTCCTCCTGGTTCAAAGACGACGACCACAAGTATAATTTTTTTTGTAAAGCTATGTAGGTATTTTGTCTTTTTATTTTCAATTGATCCTTGAAAACTTTTATTCAAGATATTTAAATGCTCAAAAAAGTCTAAAAGAAAAAGCTAATTTCGAAAAAGAAATTCCGGGTCGCAATGGCATTAGTCGTACGTACCTACTCGTATGTACATGGCCACACGTATCCCATGTGTGTAATTGTAAAATAATGTGTTTTTAAATCCGATAAGTATGTACTACTTCGAATGTTAATCATGGAGACCATAAATACGTAGTATGGAATTGTATGGAATGAATATTGGTAATACTGTAACATACACATACATACATGATAAAAAACCAAAAGGGTCAAGGGGGCCGCGAAATATTTTTTTATACCAGGGGGGTCGCGTCATGAAAAAGGTTGAAAAACACTGTTCTAGACTAATTGTTGTTTTGTTGCTTCGCCTGCACTCTGCCAACTTTTTTCTCTTCTTTGTAGACGCATTCTTATTAAATATCTGTAGTTGTGATGGTCAAGAAGTACATACCGGCTGCCTTTTAGTAAAAGTTCTTTAATATTCACTATGACAGTTTTCCCTTATTTAGGTATAATCTCTGCTTCCTTATAACAGTTTGTATTTGAATATGTTTATTATTCAGGATTCAGATCGATTGAATATTTTATTTAGGGCAGTTAGGTCATTTCCATTGTTTAATAACCGGCCGTTTATGTCCGTCAAGAGTTAGGTAGGTACACTTCTGAAACTTTAAAGGAGACAAGGCTTTTATGGCGCCACGACCGACACGGGCAACTGATGATTTGTACAATTTCAGAAATCATTTTTTTATTTTTAAATTTAGTTAGTATTGCAGCAGCAGTAGGGAAATTAAAATGATTGTATACTTTTGTGTCTTCAGAAACGCTGTTTACTAGGTTTTAATAGTTATCATCCTTATAACAAGTAACATAACAGTAACATAAGGTGTGTTCGATTAGTAGGTATTTTTGCCGCTTCATCGGATGCAATTAGTAGTTGAAATAATCGATTCTATACATATTTACAACGCAACTCACGTTGTACCGAGTTAATAAGTAATCTACTTATAAAAAAAAGACAAATTGCTTTCTTATTTCCAAATTTGAAGTCAAATGAATAGGTTAGTGAGGCATTTCATATAAATTCAACATAAGTTACATGACACAAGGCATCCAAATTTATCTTCAGCCAGTAATCTTTCCATGGTGAACACATAACATGACATGATTCGAATACCTTAATCGAATTCTTGTATTATCTAAATTTTATTTTATATCGCAAATAATCGCCATCCCAACTGCCTTGTACTTAATTAAAAACTTTCCCTAATCTAAGTAGATTAATGAGTAAAATACTAATATAAATTACACCTGTAGGCAAATCTACTCTTAGATACACTGGTACAGCCCACCTACAAAATGCCTGTCATCAATTATGAATATCGATCGTCAAAGAAATAATATTGTTTACAGACAGACAGATAGACAGACAGACAAAGTTACTTTCGCATTTATAATATTAGTTAGGAAGTTAGGATGTGTGGTATGGTCACACTTAGGTAAATAGGTATAATAACCCTGCTTAGGTTAGAAACGAACTTTACTGAAACAACATTTATAAATACCTATGTAATTCTTCAATCCAAACAATAAGTAGGAAAAATACTTGTCCCGTGGATATTTCAATTAACGTTTATTGTAATTAAAAAAGTAAGTTAAAATATGAAAGCATTAGCTGGGAAGAGTAATTAATAGCGGCGATAAGAGCCGTTTTTACTATTGGCTATGTTTGATTAATTAATTCCTGTTAAAGTCAGATAAGCCGGGCTAAACTGTGGCTTGCCTTCAACATAATGCGGGACCATTTTCAGTTTTCTACCGCTTCTAAAAAGAGAGGTGTTTAAAGTTTGACTTGAGTATCTTTGTATGCCGGTGTCGGCATTTAAAAGAGTATATTTCGTGGGTTAGTTGTCGCAAACAGTCTAGATCCTAGATTGAGAGTTTTGTTCCATCAAATACCTATTATGTTTCTCAGTTTGAAAGTCATTCAGTCATTTCTTAAGTAGGAAGGTATACAAAAAATCGTCTAGGTTCTTATCTTCAGTTAGGTATTATTTGCATACATTATTTTTACAGACGTCATTTGTGCCACACAAAAAATACTATCGCTTTGTAATCGCTTATGAATTAGCCAGCCGCGTTGAGACGTTAAATAACCCCTAACCCAGACATAGAAACGCGAGCCGCGATACATTTCCAATCGAATTATGTAATCGAATGCATAAAACATACAGATGCGTCGCAGGATGTCGTCTCGGCACAACATTATAATTTCATATATGGATTGAACCTACAAGAGCAGTCTCTGGCATATTATTTTCATTTATTCAATGTCCAGCCGGCTTGCGCAAGAGTTTTCGGTCCGTTTTATTCTTATTTGTTGTCACAGTCTCAATGATGTTGAACCGCAACATGTCTAATGAAATAAGTGAGCGGGATATAGCCTGATATAGGTATGCAGTGACCGATCATGTAGAATTTGATTAAATTGTACTGTATCGGATCTGGATTCATCATCGCATCATCACAACCCATCACGTCCCCACTGTGCTAGCAGCATGTGCTGGGGCACGGGACTCCTTCCAATGAAGAAAGGGTTTTAGGCCTTAATCCACCACCCGGGCCTAGTGCGGGTTGGTGGAGTGGACCCCGACACAAGCTAGCTTGGGCTGAGAGGGTTAAGCACAACTAGAGTATGGAATGCAAGATTTGCATGGCAGAAACTGTAATTTGCGTAAATGATTTTCATTTGTATTTGAGTCATAAATTTTATTTAGGGCCAATACTTTTCACGTGTTTTTTAATACGCATTACAGTCATTAAAACTATTAGTAAGCTTTATTAAATGGTTTGAATGATTCATCGTGAGTTGCGCCTAGGTGTAATGGTTAGATATAGGTACATACCCACGTAATACCTATAATTTAGGTAATATAGGTACCTATGGTTATTAAAGTAGTGATCCCGTCAAATTAGACACAATAGAGATCTATTGTATCTCACTCTCAAGAAATATGGCGACGACGACAGCCAGAACGCAAAATTAAGTAAAGAAAAGATAACACACCTAATAAATACATACAAATTGAGAAGCTCCCTTTTCATTCTGTTCAAAAGCAACTATTTTTAAATCCTACATAAAAAATCGGGAAATAGATGTCAACCAATTCATTCTACTTCAAGCCATCTCTACGCGCGCGTTACCCTATCATACTCACCCACGAGTCTCACACCCCGTCTAGTCCATAGCCAATAAATATTAGATGAACACAATGACGATGATATGATAAATACTTAAATAATTAATATCGGCCATGTCAGGCGTTTCATGTCAATATTAGGTAGCTAATTAAGTATTATGTATATAATAATAAACAAAAATGGGTAATTCGTTGAACAACAACAAAGTGAATCAGACGTATGAAATTGGTATCTTTTTTATAACTTTTACCGCTGGTTAACATGTAACTTTACTAGGTCTACAAGTCTAAAATTTAAAAATATAAAATAGCTAACCTAAATTGGACCGTAAACAATTATATTGCGTTTAAATACTCACATATCCTAATCTGTGCCAAAACAATTGTGGTCCAGGGCTCGTAAAGATAACGGTAATTATGTAGGCAAAGTATTGTTTAAGCAAAATGCTTGTGACTCATACCTACAAATAAATTAGTTTCTTTCTATACGTCCTTTGTTTTAAAATTTAAGTACTGTTAAGGTTTTTAAGTTTTCAAAAACAAACTTTTTTAAGGTTTTTCTCGCCACCTGCATTTTTTTTTTCAAAAGTGTAATGAATTATACTACTCGTATTTGCTAGAAACGGCACTAGTACCTATGTGTTGTATAACCATATTTAATTTTCCGACTTCTGACTCTTCTGACTTATTAATACTTTGGTCAACTCTGTGAACGATGCACTTTTTTATTGAAACTAGTGAATTATAAGAGGATTACTGAATTTGCAAAAATCATCGACCATTTTCCGTAAAAAATTGTGGCGTTCCAGTTTAAATAAAAGCTATATTCCTATTCAACGGAGAAGAATACACGAGACTGTTATAAAAGTTTTGTTTCAAACTAGGTGCCAATTCACATTTTTTCCATGTTAACTCGCTTACGGGTGGCATAGCATTTTTAGTAACTATGTAGGTACTAAGGTGAAGTAGAGAATTCGGTTCAATTATCTTTATAATGTGATTTTCAAAATATATCTCAGTAATAAATTCATTTTCTTTTTTAACATTCATAAGTACCTACCTACACTTACATTCTACACAAATGTTAAATTCTTATCGCTTTGCAATGAATATTTTAATCACAAAATATTAAATATTGAATTTATGTGTTTCTGTAATTTATTATGAACGTAGCTTAGCGTGAAATTAAAAATATTACTCAAATAAACTTCATTAATAATTTTAATTAAGCTCAAAACATAAAGTGTTACAGGAATTTTATTGGGAAGTAAATAACCTAGATACCTAGATACCTAGAGGCAAGTTTTGTATTAATGGCTAGAAGGTACCGTAAGTTCGCTTTGCGGATGATAACATCATACCCTAGGTATCATAAAGTTAATTCTTAAGGAACACAGTGAGAGCCAAAAAGCTTCAAGGCATAAAGGAGTGTTGTGTTGGCCACGTTTTTTACGTGACATAATTATTATTTTCATTCCTTTACTGAAACCAAAGGTGTTCTACAACTTGGTCCTGCCGGTCCTATGTGACCTGCGCCGATGACATAAGAAGGCCGAGGAAATAGTTGTACTTCTTGAGAGGTATCAGTCCAGCAGTAGACAATCATTGTACCTATGATGGACGATGACCGTGTACCTCTGTCTAGCCAATGCAAGCAATGAACTTTAGGACAAGGCGTCGGTATTTATGTTATGGTAATCGTTGACATCGCCGCTTAATGCAGAAGTTGCATCTGCATGCATGAACTAGTGGTGAGCTACAGTCCGCAACGTGAATGGCCGATTGATAAAAGATTCGATATTTAAAATTCATTACTGTTGCGCGTCAGGAGAGGTCGATGAACTTCGCCTTGAGATTATCTCAGGGCAGGGATACGGTAATGATGGGATGTAAAACGGTGTTCAGGTCGGTATTTTTTATTAGTTAACTACTGCCGGTGTTCTGTGTGTTAGAGGAGCCTATTTGCTATTTTTTATAAGCGGACAGCAGATATAAAGAATAACAGAAGAAAATTTTTCAAATAAAGAAGTGTTAATCCACTTCTGTGAAAAACAGCTTTCGTAAATGTTATAGTACAGCGATGAGTAAAACAATCCTTGGCAACCCGGAGCATCGTTATCTAATATAATTTGTCTCACACAAATAGACACCGGCCATTCTCTTTATTCTGAATAACCCAGAATAAACACATTTATCTGCTCTATTCTTTAATATTAAAGTTGGATTAGTTGATAGTGAGTTCTGTGTAAATGTTAATTTCTACATTGCACAATTGTCAATATTTCCATATTACACCTCGAGATGTATTTTTAACGTATAGGTAATATAATAAGGTTTTATAAAAATATTATTGCGGATTTTATTATTTTCTCTAACATAAAATATTGATTATTTAAGACAATCGTCGTTGATAAAAAATACTTAGCAGTAGCATAAAACAAGATTTTAAATGCTACCGACCACAAAGCTGATACATCTGAACAAAAAAAAATACTATTTACTTGTTTTTTAAATGCAACATTTGGCAACCCTGACTAGTAGAAGTAGATTAGACCTCCGCCTTACGAAGTTTCGGCCGAGTCACGTGGGCGTCGTGTGAGTAACTACACCCTAACTAATTGATTATGACAAAGTTCCTAACTGTAGTATTGATATGTTGCTAACTTACTTGTGCTTACTATAAACAAAATTATACCTTAACAGATGCTCAATAACACTGATGATAATTTGAGAGAAAGGAAGCAGATAAAGGCACCGAATCACCAACTAACAATAATAAATTGCAATTTTCAATCCAACCAAACAATCTGTCGTTTCTATTTTCTTTTCTAAGATGGCCGGCACCGGATCTCACTTCCTCTTTCGAATCACAGACAAACCATAGACAATGAGCGATTGCTCCGTTCCAGCTATACTCTGGTCAATCCCAGATCTCAGAATAATAGCTAAATTACAATAAGATCATTATAATGGAAAATAGTGTTACTTATTTAATACAAGAATAGTATTTAAAAATGTAAACGCTAACAGTCGGCCGTCCTGTTATTAGGAATGTCCCCATTCCCTGTCGGCCATTCGAACGCAAGCTAAAAACTTCTAATTTGTTAACAAACCAAATGAATCAACTAAATTATACTTAAGCCTATTAATTTAGTTACTAATATATGCGTTATTCTCAAGTGCCCTTAGCAAACATTGAAACACAATCTTCTCTGAGAAATATTTAAAAATAGGACTAAACGAAGTTCCTAGATAATTAAATTTGTAAACCATATTCCGGTTGTTCTTATGGATGTGATGCTGCTACGCTGCATTCGTTGTTGCTCGGAGAATCTGAAATAGTACCACATATGCGATTAGAAAAAAAATGATATTAATTCGTACAAATAGACAATTTAAACATTGATTACTAAATTTTTATTTTATTTTTATTTATTATAAGATAAATGTTGGGCTATCTTAAAGTGAAAGAAGATACTCCGGCTAGAGAGCCGGTGGAAAGCTATAAATGGCATCCAGTGGCGAACTTTAGGAGGGGTCCACGTCCAGCAGTGGACTCGTATAGGCTGATGATGATGATGATTGTGATGAGAAAGAGTGATATTATAATAAAAATGTCATAAAACAGGAGTAAAGGCTTAGTTTACGTTAAAAAAAATGTCACTAGTATTGTGGGTACCGCTTGTGCTTCGGCATACCAGTCACAACCCAGTGTGAGTACCGCTTGCACATCGGCATACCAGCCACATATACTCGGACAACATACTTACTCTTTATCAGATAAATAGTATAGTGGGTACCGCTTGTGCTTCGGCATACCATTCACAACCCAGTGTGAGCACCGCTTGCACTTCGGCATACCAGCCACTATATACTAATTATCATTAGGTGAGCACCGCTTGTGCTTCGGCATACCATTCACATCCTAGTGTGAGCACCGCTTGCACTTCGGCATACCTTTCACCTTTTATTATAACATTATTAAAGTGTGCTAACCGTCTTCATATATCAGATCAATATATATCAGAACAATACTGTTCGGCCAGCCATTCTCCTTATACATTTATAATCTTGTTTTCATATGTAATATATTCCAATTCTTCTGCTTTATATATGATATTCTTGTATCATCATTTATTATTATAACAATTTAAATATCTTGATCTATTAAAACAATACTGTTCAGCCAGCGATTCTCATAATATGTATATATATATATAATGTAAGTATCTTCTTTCGATATTCTCATCATGTATTTCAATTCTTCAATTTTATTTCTTATATTATAATCATCATCATCTTGTCTTCATATTAATCAACATTTTCTTTATAATTTATATTTAAACATTTTTATCCTAAAACAAAAAGAGGGATAGGAACAGGACAGTGTGTACAGGAAAAAGTCAGACTACGTTTATTTATTATTTATTTTTATTTATATTAAATTAAATTGTCCAGTCAATAAGTCAATAAGTATATAATGTCAGTCACTGAGAATTGTCAGAGTCTCCTGAGCTTTCTGTTTCGTCTAAGCAATTTGATGTTATAACCGAGCCACTTGTGTCATCGCTATTGAACGTGATCCATTTTTTAAGATGATCCGCTGGATAAACACTTTTATATCCCCTTTTTGAAAACCCAGGTATACTTGTTATTTGGTATCGGTCGTTTTCCAAGACTGCAGTAATTTTATATGGCCCTCGATATTTGGGTAGCAACTTTTTACTCTTACCATCCGCTGGGAGATTATGATTTGGGATCATGACAAGATCGCCTTCGTTAAAGAATTTAGTCGGTGCTCTGTTTTTATCGTAATGCTGTTTCATTTTTATCCTATTCTTCTCTAGATTTTCTTGAACAGTCATTTTGATTTTGTCCCTATCAGTTTCGTGTATCTTTCCATCTTGAAGAGCGTTCTGAATAATTCCCTGATTAGTACATGTGGTCCTTTTACCAAACACTATTTCTGATGGAGCTGTCCCCGTGCTCCTATTAATGGTGTTGTTTAAACTCCATTGTACTTTTCCGATATGAGTATCCCATTCACGTTCGTCCAAACCGTGATTAGAAGCAGCCAGTGAATCCAAAATGGTACGATTATATCGTTCGATTTGACCATTAGCACGTGGGGTTGCTACGGCATTAAGAATGTGCTTAACACCAATGGCCTTTATGTAATCTTGGAACGACGTTGATGTGAAGCTTGTACCCCTATCAGATATGATAATCTTAGGACATCCAATGATGTCAAATATATCTTGCAAAATCTGAATTGTAGTTTTAGTTTTTACATTTTTAACGGCCCTGATGAAAATGAATTTGCTGAACCCATCTATCACTGCGAAAACATACGTATTACCGCTTTTACTTCTCACAAATGGACCTAGATGGTCCATATGGAGGGTATGGAATGGACTATTTCCTTTAGGGATTGGATGTAAATAACCGCTGCGCTTCGAGGTCGAGGATTTGTTGTAGGCACAATTGAGACAAGCTGAAACATATTTACGAATGAACCTATTCATTTTGGGGAACCAGAAATCTTGCTTTATTTTGTCTAAAGTCTTCTCTAATGAAAAGTGGCCTGACTCGTCGTGGTTCAATTGGCAAATCCTCCATCTCGCAGCATTCGGTACGACCCATTTTAGTGAAGTACCTACTTTTCTGTATAGTTTATTATCTTTGATCGTGTAATTATCTGTGATGTCTTTAATCTCTTTGTTACCTTGTTCCAGAATCGTTCTGATCAATTTTAACTTTGAATCGGTCATTTGCACAGTATGCAACCACTCTGAGGTATTTAGAGCATCAACTTTGAGGACGTCAAATTCGCGAGCTTCCGCCAAATTATCACTTTCATTGCACGGTAATGGGTTTCTGCTTAAAGCGTCAGCGTGTCTCATACTATCTCCCGGTTTGTACTCTATTGAAAAATTATACTCTTGCAGTAAGAGCCACCATCTCGCAATCCTCGGAACTAAGTCTCGTTTTGAAAGCGTGGACCTCAGTGCATTGCAGTCAGTGCAAACTTTAAAATTGAGTCCTATTAAATAGGTACGAAACTTTTTAAGACTAAAAACGACTGCAAGAGTCTCTAGTTCGTAGGAGTGCATAAATTGCTCATCTTTGGTAGTCTGCCTGCTGTAGTATGCAACTGGTCTCAATGGCGACTTTTCATCAGGTTTTTGCAGCAGAATTCCGCCAATACCCAATTTGCTCGCATCACAGTGAACTTCGGTTATGTAACTCGGGTCGTACAGAGCTAATAGTGGTCTCTCAACCAGTTTGCTTTTTAAAGTTTCAAAAGCTTTTATCTCGGTTTCACCCCACGACCATGGTGTGTTAGCTTTGGTGAGCGTAGTCAGAGGTCTTGCGATACTCGCGAAGTTTGGTATGAACCTGCGAAAGAAGCTGGCCAAGCCCACAAATTGCCGTATCTGATGAACGTTTGTAGGTGGGGGAAAGGAAGATACCGCGTCGATCTTCCTTTTTCCTGGCCTTAAACCATTGTTTGAAACCTCGTAACCTAAATAGTCTAAGCTGGTTTGAAAGAAATTACATTTTGTGATGTTCAAAGTGAGACCCGCTTCGCGTAGAGATTTTAGTATACGCCGTAACTTTTCTAAGCCGTCCTTAACTGTCGTCGCTGGTGAGAGCAAATCATCCATGTAAGGTATTGCTAAATCATATCTATCCTTTCCCAGTGCCTTATTGATCATGTGTTGGAAAACAGCAGGGGCATTGACTAGACCAAACGGCATTCTGGTATATTCGAAATGGCCATCTGGGGTAATAAAAGCTGTTATATGCCTTGACTCCTCACTCATGGGTATCTGATAATATCCAGATTTTAAATCAAGACTGGTAAAATATTTTTTACCATTCAGTCTATCCAGCTGATCGTCGATCACTGGCATGGGATAAGAGTCCTTACTGGTTTTCGTTGATATGACTCGCAGATACCGCAGTAATTTATTCGGGCTCTTAAAGTTAGCGCCTTGTGCGTTTAGTCTTATATTGTTATCGTAGATTCCATGAATGATGCAATCTACAGCATCCTTGCCTTTAATATTACAGTGATTAACAAGTTTAGCTTTATCATAGAAGTATTCTTCTAATGTCTCCTCCCGGCGGCTCTTACGATCAAGCATTTCGGTTAATCTGTCTGCGTAATTTCTATCATCTGGGAAGTTCTTTAATAGCTTCCTTTGCCATTCGTTCCATGTTAAATCAACAGACGTAAGGCCCTCGTACCATCTACGGGCTAGGCCCGACAGTTTAGAAAGTGCGTGAAATATTTTCTGCTTTTCCGTCCATTTATACATAACCGCGATTTCATTGACCTTATTAAGCCATGCTCTTGTGGATTGGTTCTTTAGACTTGGGTCAAGTTTTGGTACTACATCCTGAACTCCCACGAACGCATTATTTTCATGATTAGTGAAGGCGTTCATGAACCTTTCCATCACTGATATTTCCATTTCACGATGGGAACGGGCGTGACGCTGTCGCTTTCGAGAGGTTCTACGCGTACGTGATCGTGATCTACGCTCGCGGCTGCAGTCAGTTGCAGTCGATGAGTAAGAGCTGTTGGTAGAACTGGCATGTCGTTTACGTTTACGATCATACTCGTAGATCCCATCAGAAGAAGATGAGCTTGATGATTGATGTCTCTTATTTCTGCCTCGCAAACGTGTACGTAATTTACGGGAAGACCGAGAACGATATCTTCTTTTCCGTGATGATAGCGATGCTCTTGTTCTCGTCCTGCTACGTCCTAACTTTCGAGAACTATCAACGGATAGATCTCTGGATAGAGAAGTTCTTGGGGTTATTTCGGTCTGTTCCCATGACTTCGACGGTAATGGCGGTGTATTAGACATATTTTCATCTTTCAGCATTAATTTGAGAATAATTTAATCAGGTAAGTAAGTATTGATATAAAGTTGTAATTAAAACAGTAGGTATGTACATATAGTCCAAGTCATTGGGGTTTTAGGAAATTGGGAGAGAGATTGCAGATTAATTACAGATAACAACTTAGTTATGTAAGTAAAATGTTGTATAACTTATTAGTACTTTTATGGTAAATCGTTCATTATAAATTATATCTTCAATATATTGTATCAAATAAATATAATACACTTAGGCATATTCTTATGCATATTAATTATAAATACCAATAGTAAAACTATATAAAAAAGTCAAAAGTAGGTATTCTAAAATCTCCAATGTACACGATGGCCGGTAACAGGTAGTTTTACCCTATATTCGGTATCAGACTTTATAACGGTAACTGGTAGTTTTACCCTATATTCGGTATTTGATTTTTAACATCTCGCTCCGACAGGGATAGGTTCTAATCGTCGTAATCATACGAATATGTTGCAGATACGCTGGTACGTAACCAGACACATAGAACACTTTAGTAGGTAGGTAAGTAGATAAAAGGTAGGTAAATAGGTACCCGCCTTACTGTAAGAACTGTGAGAATATTTCAAACTTATGCTGGTAGGGAATCGAACCCATTTATTTAGAATATTATTATGTAAACATCTGAGTTTGTTCGACACGAATAGAGTAATATACTTAACTCTAGTTATTACTCTGTGGAGTATCGAACGTATGTAGGTACAACCCGACTATAAAGTGCCATGCCAAACCATAATCAATTGACATTTTGTTTTCAAACTGCTAGTAAATAGGTACCTAGCCGTTTTTGCAAAATCGCATTCTTCATTTTCATAACTTTATGGTTGTACTGTACTGAATGTGTATTTATTTATTGAATACTTTATTGTAGGTACCTAGTGACTTTGGATTTATCAATCTAGTCATGGAAGTAAATGAACTTTACAATTATTTTTCCGTTAAATTTGTAGTTAACCAAGTAGGTATGTGTATAGTTTTATTTATTAAAGTACGTAATGTGTTTATAGATTAACTTAGCCTATAATGCCTACTTATTTTATACAACTGTTGTGATTAGGTACTAATCATCAGGCTGACAAATTTTCGTCTTAAAGTCAGTGCAGGGTCACAAGGACAAGACGCCATTTTACAATACAATCGTAAAATGAACACACTCGGGTTAGCGTCCGCGAGATTCAAAAAGCATGACGCAAAAAAAATAAAAATAATAATTCAGCGAAAGTAATACAAGTAAGTAAATACAAAACATTAACTAGCTGTTGCTGTTAGTAAATCTCCGATTTCAGTTTTCGGTGTTGAGATCTCAATGATAAAGTTAACACTAAGAAAATGCGTGACTATCGCGTTTAAATAAACGCGTGTTTTAATAACTTTGTGTGGGTTAGTCTGATTTAAAGTTTGTGTGATATTAGTTTAAAAGAATAGTAAATTGCTTTTCAATAATCATAGAGGCTACGTAGTTCTAATAAAGATTACGCTTTTTAATCGCCGAGCACTTGTTGATGAGATTGTAAAGTTATTTTAATAAAATGACTTACCGGTAGGCGCGAACCACTTTCACTTCTGATATAAACAAAATTATACCTTAACAGATGCTCAATAACACTGATGATAATTTGAGAGAAAGGAAGCAGATAAAGGCACCGAATCACCAACTAACAATAATAAATTGCAATTTTCAATCCAACCAAACAATCTGTCGTTTCTATTTTCTTTTCTAAGATGGCCGGCACCGGATCTCACTTCCTCTTTCGAATCACAGACAAACCATAGACAATGAGCGATTGCTCCGTTCCAGCTATACTCTGGTCAATCCCAGATCTCAGAATAATAGCTAAATTACAATAAGATCATTATAATGGAAAATAGTGTTACTTATTTAATACAAGAATAGTATTTAAAAATGTAAACGCTAACATTACTCAGCATCGGTCTTAGACTTGGGAAACTTTAGCCGATGCACAAACTTCTAGGCTCCACTAGTCAATTCAAAGCTAACCATAGACTAGCAAATATACCTATAGCAGAAGATTGATATGAATGTCAATGAAGAGTAGTGTACGTAACTACGTTATGCCAAAGTTAGACCAAATACAGTCAAGTTTAAAAATCATCATCATCATCATTAGCCTATAGCAGTCCACTGCTGGACGTACGTAGGGCTCTCCCAAAGCACGCCACTGGATGCGATATTTTAGCTTTCCGCATCAATCAGAACCATAGCCACCTTTCGCAAATCCTCACCCCATCTAGAGTTTAAAAATGTTAATCACATTTTTGCTGCTGAAAATCCCTTGCCATTTGACTAGTTTTTGGTTGACCGTACTTTAAATAAAACCTATTAAGTACGTTATCAATTACAAAAACCGTTACAAAAATGGCTAGTGTTGGCTGAAGATAATAAAATTCTGTTTCTTTATGATAATTATCAAAGTGTAAATAGCAGATAAGTTTTGTATGTAAGCAAGTAGTTACATCATTATATTTGTTAATTACACTTCAAAAATCCCTTAAAGAGTACCGACACAACTTGTTAAAACTTTTGGAACATGCGACCATGTAAATATAGATTTTTTGAACTTTTTTTTATAATTCTTCGATTAAAGATTGTGGGTATACAATACGATACGCTAATTAGGAATAAACCTAACACAGGTAGGTAGTTCAGTACGTTATTCAGTTAACTCGTGTTAGCGTTAAAATAGAATCAATTCAATACCTAATCAATTTACAGAACATTTATGTAGATACACGTATTTGTTTATACCTATCTATTTGTTTGCGGTGAACTGTAGGAGTGCCAAAGTGGCTACTTTATATACTCTGCGTATACATATACAATGTATACAATTATAGACTGCAATGCAAGCCGGCCCCGGTTGGCTTTGATGCTTTCTACTAATTAACCGTGTGCATTAACTCGGGGCTGCGATCACTATGGGGCCTATCTCCAACAATGGATGACCATCCCGATAATAGAAGGGATATGAGCTATGAGTAAGTTTGACATAGTTTTTCAAGTTTTCTTCAGTGTTATGACATTATCCTAACTAATATTATAAATGCGAAAGTCACTGTCTGACTCTCCTACTATAGAATAGATTTAGCATATTAGGTTTTGTATTTATTTCAGACAACTGAAAAACTTTAATACCGCGATGTAGGATCTTCATATTAAATGGCCTCGGTTCCATACAAGCTCTCTGTATTGCGCTTTTAGTGCCATCTGTTGGTTATATCCGGAACTGTCTGTCTGTCTGTCTGTCTGTTACTCTTTCACGCCAAAACTAATGAACGGATTTGAATGAAATTTGGTATACATATGGTCTAGACCCTGAGAAAGAACATAGGCTACTTTTTATTGCGAAACGGAGGTTGTAAGGGGTTAAAAGGGGGGTTAAAAGTTGTATGCGAATACTTAATTTTAAAAGATAAAAATCTAGCGTAGTGGTTAGTGACCCTGACTGCTATTCCGAAGGTCCCGGGTTCGATTCCCGGCCGGGGTAGATCTTTTTTTAAATAAACTTTTTATTTAAGCACTTGATGAGCAATAATTAAACATTTTGTTCTAGCGTTTTTGAAACTTCGATGTGTGATTGGATGAAATAGGGTTTCATATTTTGTATGAAGTTCGTCATTTTTGAAGATAATAACATTATATTTTGTATTTAGGCACTACATAATCACAAAAAATAATAATTAGCATTTAAAAAAAAACCCAGTGTGGGGGTGTAATATAGGGGTTGAAGGTTTTATGGGTGTTGAGTTTTAGAAGTTTAATTTATATAGTAGCTATGTCCGCTCCTAGATGGCGTTGTCGGATCGGATATAGATCGCGGTATGGTTTGATTTTAGCTAATGTACTTATAGTTTGTATGTATTAGCAGTAAGTTTCTAAGGTCCTCGAAAACAACACAATAAACGACTGTACTTTTCAATACGAGGTTTCATTCATTGTCATTTGGTTCTTATGCGTCATTTTTGAAGATAAAACCATGAAACTTATTGCGTAGGTGTTTTAGGAAAAATGTACAGAGATTTTCTATACGGAATTCCCATGACTGACACGCACAGGCTAAACGTAGCGTAGGCACTTGAAATTTGGAAGGGACGTAGCTTAGGTACCGTATTTTCCCACAAAAACCGGAGTTAGCGGTTGAAATTCGGCATTAACTTAGGCTGTTTTTAACAGCATGCGAATTTGATCACGCACGCGGGATTTCCCCGCACGCGTTCATTGTAACGCGTAGAATATGCACACGAGATGCGGGAAAATGGCGTGCTATCCCACGTGCGTGATGATCTGCATGCTGTTAAAACAGCCGTAAAGCTTAGTTACAATAGGATATTGCAAGATACCTAGATGTTATCAATCTAACATGTCTGCACACCTTAGTAAAGTTATGGTTTTGTTTTGAAAAATGGGAGTTAAAGTGAAAAAAAATAAGTAGTATGAAAAAAACCAAAACTCCATAAGTTAGATGCTTGAAATTAAACATTTATAAATTACTATTCTGCCATTGCTATACAAATCTTTGCGCAATGAAGTCATGAAAATAATTTTTAGTCAAGTATCTTCGTACTTATTTGTCAACTTTCATCTAATTTAATACCACCATGGCATGTTATTGGGTAGGTAGTTCGGGAGTCGTCCACGGCAAAATAATTTTAAGGCGAAGCGAAGCTCGCGGGCAACAGCTAGTTTTTAAATAATTCATGTTTTTTATGTGCTCCGATTGATTGATAAGTTTTGAAGTGTAATTGTTATAAATGGGTGAAACTAACATAGTTAAGTAGTTTAAAACAAAACTAAACTAGGCCGTTTTGAGTTAATAACTTGTGTCTATTTCTACATATTTTATACAAATAGGTACCCATTACAAACTAAGGTTCATAAGAGGGATGTTTACTAAAACTATTTGTCAATTTTTTAAT
Source organism: Plutella xylostella (assembly GCF_932276165.1). Classification (NCBI taxonomy): domain Eukaryota; kingdom Metazoa; phylum Arthropoda; class Insecta; order Lepidoptera; family Plutellidae; genus Plutella; species Plutella xylostella. Next base: position 10,486,577 of record NC_064012.1, read on the forward strand.
GATCCGATTTTGTAGAGCTACGTTGCTAAGAAAATTCTTAATCAACTAATGCAGCTCTCATCTGTACATTTCAATTCAATTCAATTCAATTCAATTCAATTCAACGTTAATAATTATTTCGGTGGTAGTAAGTAAGCAATTTCTTTTTTCAAAAATTTGAAAACATTACCAAACCCTCGAACGCGGAAAAAATATCTGATGCGCATTTGTTAATCTCCCTTTCCATTTTCCACCCTCAATTTAATCCGGAGAAGTAGCAACCGTCCGGGTCAGAGGGTCATCTCAGAACTGCGGTCGTCTTGGGAGCCAGATCAGAGAGTCCCAACCACGTGATCTTTGTTGACAAAGTTGTGCGTTCCTTGACCTTGCCCCGCGTCCGTCCCCGCCCCGCCCCCACCCCCGCACACACCCGCCACCGCCCCTCGCACCCCCCGCCTCGCTCGGCTTACATTAAACCTATAATAACACTATCTAGTCTTTAAAACACCACATCAAAGAACAATTTTTGTTTGTGCTCTTTTCTGCTTGCGTTTCAGCGCTTTTAGCTCGCTGAAAAAGTATTAACGCCGTCAGCAGTTTTTTTTATTGGTTACTAATTTAATTTCTTGAAGGAAACTAAATTGATGATATCTAATGAAATTTTCTAAATACATGATCATTGATGTAAGTACCTAAATGTTAATAAATTCGTTAAAAACGATTTCTTTATTGACTTTAAAAACTAAATAAGTAAGCACAATTAGCCTCTGTTTCACAATGTCTGATTAGTGACTACCTGTAGGATAAAATACATGAGCTGTCACTGACAAAAAATATTAAACAGAGAGTGACAGCATGTATTTTATCTCACAAGTAGCCACTAACCAGACATTGTGGAACAGGGCCTTAATATTTTTCAACAATTTATCATAAAACACTAGTTGTCGCCATAAAGTTTTAATAAAGCCGTGCTGTGTCAACCCACTATTATACATGGTGTAGCTATTAGGTAATTGTAAGCTCTGTGTGTCACCGGCACCCCTGATCGCACTGTTGTATGACACCGGCTATGTCACTAATTTTAACAACCCGATAACTACCCGCCATACGAATACGAATTACCCATCGATTTATTATTACTATACTGGCGACTCGAACGTAAATTGATTTCCGTCATATTTATGAATACTTTATTGCTATACCGGAAGGGAATCCCACTTTGTGTTGTACTTACATTTCACATGATTAGTTTAATAGTTTAATGCTATTATTACAAGGCTGTAGGATTTTTATAATGCGCTTTACTACGCGGATTTAAATGAATCAATTACCTACCTTTTCTTTAGATCTTAGATCTTTGTGAGGAACTTAATTATTTAAAATTGTATCGTAAAAAAACGCATTACAACTTACAGACAATCGAAATTACAGTGTAAAAGTTTACAACAAAGCGCGTGCCGTAAGCATACATTACACATATCAATGTATAGCGAGTGTATAATGTTTACAGTACTATAGATACGTATGTACAATAAAACATTGTAAGTATTGTAACCTAAAAACATGCAGATACGAAGCCGACAAAGAAGACACGAGTTTTTATAGCTCTCTTTTACTACGTTTGTAGTTCAATTAGTTAGTGAATCTGCTTTGGTTCATTGAACTAGTTCAGCCAATTAGTTCGTTTTAGGATATTTAATTTGGCTGGTACTGATAATTATTTAGATAAACTGAACCTATATTGTTGTATTTTGGTTTTACATAAAAAATTAAATACATACTTTGTTCTTTTATTAAGACGGTGTATATCTTAAGAATCTATGTGTACATCCCCTTTCTACTTAATACCTATACTTCGTTTCATCAAATATTTTTAACAGCTCTTTGGACTGTTATCGTCTATCTCTGCATTGTTATTCTTTCAATCCCAGTCTCTTCTGCACTAGGATGTTCGCAAAAATTGGAACATGTTTTCCATCACATTCTGTATAGTAATTAAAGTCAAAGTCAGGTCTGATATATCAAAGGTACGATAGGATGGGTAGTAGGTATTTAGAATATGTAAATATTAGCGGATTGCTTACTGCCTTTGTAAAGAATATTGCTTTCCAAATACTATTTAATAAGATATAAATTTTTGTTAGGCTGGTGCATTTTTTTATGTAAGTAAGTACAAGAAGGAAGGAACGAGCCTATAAGTTAAAAACATCATTAATTGGTATTGTTCCCCGTGTGTCATAAATAAAGAAAATGCAAGAAGATATGGCAGAAGTTCCTAATTTACGATGTAGGAATAGGAACGTTATGTGATCAGATCAGGCATTGTGAAAAGGGGGGTTAGTCTCTCATTGACTGATCGGGATGTGTAATTATGTCGCTGACTGTACGTTAGCTACAGGGTGTTCATTAAAGACTGATGTTTCACGGTAATCGGACCTAGTCTGTCCTTGCTCGCGCGTTTGCAAGCATCCTGTGTTGACTAAATGTTTATGAAAACTGTTAGATATGTACTTGGTTATAAATGTTTAAATTACATACAAGTAATGTAAATTTTTATGCAAAAAAAATAATTAAAAAAAGTAAGACTGAAAGCCAATTAAGTAAAAGTTTGTTTGTTATAAAAGTACAAAAAACACAAGGTTACAGCGGAACGCAAAAAGAGTAAACAAAACAATTACTTGCTAAACTGCAGCTTTTACTTCAGCTTTCTTTGAATCGCGTTCAAAATATGTGAAATAAGCACATAAATTTTACACTCGCTCAGTTGGAAAGAAATCAACAGACTGCGTAAAAAAGGACTCTTAGACGTTGACCTGTCTACCATGAAGGGATATTACACCATGAGGCCACTGCCGGGGACCAGCAATTAGCTGGACTATCGAAGCGACCCGTCTCCGCGGCACAAGTAGCGATTATCACTCCACTACCACGCGGGTGAAAGTAACACCTAATAACCGCGACCGTAGGCCATCCGATTTCTGATCCATTGAACATTGTTTTTCTTTTGTGAGGTATTTGATCTTGTTTGTGTCATTAGCAATGAACCAAAACTGACTTCCGACCCTGACAGAGGGCCTATCACGGGATAACGTGGAAATTCGATACTACACAGACATATGGAAAAATTACAGCGCCAACGTAGTTACTTTTGCAAGTAACAAATGATGATGGGCACCAATATATGGAAGCTGGGACCAGCACCAATAGAAATGAGTGATACGTCGTTGAAAAGGTATTTTTTTGCAGAATATGAATAACGGAAGCGCTAGTCCTGATTTATTGTCCAATTAGAATAATCGTAGCTTGAAAGTTTTTATAATTTATTTCAGTAATTTTAATGTTTTTGTAATTTTTTCACATTCTATTTTAATTTTTATAACAAAATGATCCATCATTCATTATAATACTATATTTGTTTACTATCTCAGTAAATAAAACCAGTTGAAATTTCTCCCATTTTAATAATACGTATTTACGTGTATTACGCCCTAACTGTCATCAGGAGAGAGAGTGCAATGCCATAGAAAAATACTTCCTTCCGACGAATATATTTCAAAATGGACAACTTATACGGATTTGTCGTCATAATATTTTTTGTTCACTTGAAAAGAGCTATCCAACGATGTATGACTCATCTTTATTGGACATAGGTCCCAAAACGCCCATTGTCATTTGCCTTACATTTTGACAGTGACAGTTGACGATCCGCAACGTAAACGGAGGGTCGAAAATCTTGTAATCGCTGCAGAGCTTTGCGTGAGCAAGACGGTCGATACAGCCGTCTCGACTACGAAGTGTCAAATTAGTTTGTCAGCAGGTGATTACGGCGGGCGTATAAAACACGTGTCCATCAGCGAGCGGTGGAGATTAATCGCGATTACATCTAGAACACGCTCGCTACCGTGCGCGCGCGCAGCCGACGACGAGACTCCCCGCGGAGTGCACGGGAGTCACTCTATACTGAAGAAAAACAAACGAAACGAAAAAGAGCTGCATAATGCAAGGAGGTAGAGTCGAGGCTCGAGAATTTTCGTTTGTCGTCGTATAAAGTGACCCCCCAAGCGCGGGTGATGACATCGCTTGTTAGTTTCCGACAGTCTTCTTGACATCGGTGACGGATGATCCGTTTTTTTCACTGATTCAATATTCTTGCATAATGAACTGGGGCTCTATCGAGAAGTCAAAACTAAATAAAATTTACGAAGTAATTATTGTCAAATTCACTACGTTTAGAATCCGAAAATCGTTGGCCAAACTAGTTGGCGATGGGTAACTAATCATAACGTGTACGAATGTAATTAATTGCTTTAAAACGTGAACCGCTTTTATTGTAATGTCTTATCAGAAGATAACTCATATTGCTCATCTCTTAAAACGATGAGCTATCCGTGTTCATGTCAAGTAGGTAACAGCAAAACTAACACGTGAGCAATTTTTCCTCATCCATCCTATTGTAGTGCATATTAAAACTGTTTATATCCGTTCCGCTCTAGCTGAGCTCAGACCCACAGTTCATAGGTTGCCGGCAATGGAAGCCTATGCCTTTTCATTTTTTATTTAATTAGCAAATAGCCCAGGTTATGTAATTACAAATAGAAAACCAGCGATAAACATGTAGGTACATAGTGATTAGCTGCAATGATTGTGGCGTGACCTACGTTTTTACTATTGTCATATTAACCACTGAATACAGAAAAAATGTACCGTCGCAATCTAATTATGTGCTGAATGACATAAAATTAAAATAATTAATGTGACGTTGATCAGTAATGGAAGCATTTATTCGACGGGAAATCGGTGTACCCCATCGCCTTGTTGGCCGCCGCTCGTTACCGCTCACGGCACAATTTTATTGTATTTGTGTTTTAATTATATTAATTATTAGTTCATCACTTCATGAACCGAATTTGGTACTTTATATACACGTAGTCTAGACTATGCAAACGTATAACCATTCAAATAATTCACCGTGAAAACCGTTCGATTTTTATTGGTCAGTCTTGTCCAGTCGCGGAGGCCCGGCGGACACTAAATAAAGAATACCTAAATTCAAAATGAAATGGAGTTTCTATTCTGTTATTCAGAATGTTTGGGAAGACAATCGTTGTAGCGAACGGAAATTGCACATTTTATACAATTCTAATATTTACTTTGTGCATGACGAATGACAAGATTGTACAATTCGAAATTGTATGTTATTTGGTTTTGTAATAATTTAAAGTGATGCTTATGTGGGAAGGTTTTAGTTTTGTTGTTATATGATATTATCATAGTATTTTATTGCACAATGCATTAATGTCATGCTAGTACGGTAAGTAGGTAAATTAGTTATGGTTACCTAGATGTTAAATAACTGTTCATAATAAAGTTGAAGATGTCATAAAAGTATCAGAAATTATATCGATAGATAGACGCGAGATTATGTAGGTTCCCTCCTGTGTGGGTTACTCTATAGCTATACTGACTAAAAGCGAACGAACGAGAGCTGCCGTGCAAACAGCGCGTTAAATACAACGACATAGAGTCGAGGCTCGCGCAGCAGGCAGCGCCACAAACTTAGTTTCTCGTCATATGGAGTGACCCCCTGAAACCGTTATTTTTCGGTTTAAGATCGTGCATGGTTATCATTATTTGCTCAATTATTCGGTACCGTTTGCAGCGTATAATTATTTCAGGTAAACATAGTTAGAAGACGGTGCATGGGATAATGAAGACATCGAATTAATAGGTGACAAATTACACGACCAGTTGTGTGCCGTGTTTGCATTCACAAATTAAAGTTCCCGATGCCGCTGTACTAATAGATGTCTGTGTTTTGGACACACAATACGCAGTAGTAGTCGCTTTTTAATATTACAGTACCATGTTTTTCTTTAAGTATTTACTTTAAAGATAAGCGTCCACCACCTATCGGTATCGTACGTTTGGGAGTTACGCTGTTACACACAAATACACAGACACGCTTAACTCATAACACCCTTCATTTTCGTCGGGTTTAAAAACACACGACACAGCCTTCGACTGTAGAATACAAAACAACTACTTACTAGCTTTTAAAACAAAGCTGAAACTTAACACTATAATGACGCAGATCCGAGTAGGACGAACAATAACAATGCATTAGACGAGATTTTCTTTATACTAGAGCTTAGATTCAGAATATACGAACAAGATGGAGTATCAGTCCAAAAGAAACGCCTTGTCAAATATAACCCCACTTCTACCACTGAGCTCTTATTTTGAATAAGTTCGGTAAGAAGACTTCTGACCTTCTATTCTATTCTCTGTGGGGGTGTCAGTACCTGCACCTGGCTCTCTCGAATGGAACCTTTGTGCATATCCCCAAGGTCTAAACTGCCTTCCTAAGCTTGGACCATTTCCCACCACGCTGGTCCACTGCGGGTTGGTGGGTTCACATATCTAGATGTGCTAAATCTAGATATGCAGGTTTCCGCACGATGTTTTCCTTCACCGTAAGAGCGATGTTATACATTGTACTTAAATTCAGAAAAGAACTCATTGGTACATGTCAGCGCCGGGAATCGAACCCGCATCTCTGGCGTGAGAAGCGGGCGCTTACCCGACTGAGCTACCACCGCTCCTGCGGTGACTTCTGACCTTATTCAAAACGATTTGATAGTTAACAAATGCCCCCTTTTTCCTTTGTTTTATGTTTGACACACCATCTTGTTAATATTGTTTATCTAAGTACTAGAGGTAGATAAGTAGCGTTGAGTCTTTCAGGAGCTTCCATTAAGACTTCAATACCTAAACAAAGGATTCTTTACACCTTCCTGTCAAGATGACACCCTTTATAAATACTGATATGAATGGGGTAAAAATATTTCTATTATGGACCATGTTTGTTATTGCGTCACATAAAATCCTGTACAGAAGACACAATGGCTGTGGCATCAGGTGCACACAATATTTTTAAAGAATGATTAGAAAGTAGAGACGCTTTAGTGCTTGTTTGTTAGTTGCTGATTATAAGTTGATAAGTCAGTCCAAACTATATATTGTTAAAGAAAGTATAAGGTGGTATTACTCATGTAACACTCAGATTACCTGTACAGGAACATAATACTTAAATAACTCCCTAACGGGGTAGGCAAAGATGCATTGCGAGACTCGCCTGAAATACTTATCGTGCACCTACCTAATAAAAACATGCATAAAATTATAAAAAATACACTCACGGACAATGAAAAGGTTCCACTAAGAAAAGATCCAAATTACTCCTAAACGGAAAAGGCTAGCTTAATGACTCCTTCTGTACATTTAACAGAGCATCAGGATATTACAAAAAAAAAGGTAATATTTTGTTCAAATTTGAAATTGTAGGTATGTGTGAAAATATTGCGGTCGTATGATGCCGGCATTTTTATTGGAACTGTTTCATTGCCTGTGAGTGTATAATAGAATAAATTCTTAGAAATAAATACAAATCCAAACACACTTCATGAGCCTACAAAACCGGTTCCAGACCCTTGGCCTCGTAAATTAGTTTGTTTTAAGGGCTTGAACTCTGGTTCTACAGTCTAGACCTGTCTTAATCTAGCTGTTATTTCAACCCCACTAATTCGACAAAGACATCTTGATAAACAACGAATGCAATGGAAAATCAGGACGGAATTCTCGCTTTTCTTAGAATCAATTTAGCTTAATACGGGTAAAGAAGCGTTGCATACTGTAGTAAGTAGGTATCTCTTTAATTTGTTTTACCATATAGTATATAGTAGGTACTTGGTAATAGTTTATTCAATAGTAAATTTTTGGTGCATGTGAATGTAGGTAATGTATGTACATTATTAGTCACACTTGCGGAATAAGCAGGCAGCTGCATTCAAATCCAGAGTTCAAAATTACCTCTATTTTGTCCATAATACCTACTTACATATTTCCTGTTCAACGGACCCCCGCGCTCGATCCTTACTAATATTATAAATGCGAAAGTAACTGTGTCTGTCTGTCTGTCTGTCTGTGTTACTCTTTCACGCCAAAATTACTGAACAGATTTGAATGAAATTTGGTATACATATGGTCTAGACCCTGAGAAAGAGCATAGGCTACTTTTTATCCCAGAATTCCCACGGGAAAACTTTTTAAGGCGAAGCGAAGCTCGCGGGAACAGCTAGTATATTCATATTATCCATAGTTTATGTATACATGATATTCTTGGAACTGACAAGATCGTATTTAAATGTATTCACAAACAAAAGCCGATTCAACTTTGTGTTTGTAAGTAGCAACTCTAGGATTTTTGTTATATCTAATTGTAAAAACAGTGTGAAGTGTAACCCTATGGTGTTGATACTTTACCGCGTCCGGTGGTCTGACTAAACCGATCAGGCCAAACTGGTAGAAAAATGAGTGATTTTTTACCGGTATATTTTAATCGTACCTCCCATAATAAAGTTAGTTCAGTTTAATAGTATATTTTTTTGGCAAATTTATCTTTTATGTATGTTTAGAGTAAAGTAAAAAAGGGTTTTGTTGGTGTACATCGCAAACCTTAAATTTGAACTGCGACTGTTGACATGTCGTATCTACTTTTGATGATTTCATTCTGACTCATTTTATTTGAGATGCGCTGTTTTTGAATTGTGCCAATGATCAAATTCGTTTCTCCTCCGGCCCGCACTACACGGGTCTCGGCCGGGTAGCTTGGAGTTTACTTATAATATTAGTGAAAATATTTCACACCCCCATGTGAAACAGCTTTACGGTTTGAGAATATTACTTTTTAAATCGAGCACTGTTTGAAACTCGACGTGTTTTTATATCAATTAGCCGTGTTTTACTTACTACTATTATTATGTACATATGAGAGTTTGTATTAATGGAAGGTAAATAGGCTAGTGCCATGATGCTGAGGTGTTTTCTTTTGTTGAGTGATTTCGGGTTTGTCTGTTAAAAAAGATAGACTACTTTACGTTGAACGGATCTGCCACACACGTGTAAGAAACGAACTTTTCAATTTCTATAGAAGATGAGTGGGTATTTTTTTAATACATTGCGGTGGGATTAGATATTACAGAATATAAAAGATTGGATTGGTATCAGCGAGACTGTGACAGTGTAATCAGCGGCTAAAAACGCGTCCATGGCGAATGCGCTGCACTCGCGACGAAAGTAAAAAAAAACTTGAAATTAATATCTCCCCCAAAATGCAGATATGCATACAATACTCAATGAGTTCTGTCCGACGCAGCGGTAGATTTGGCGAGCCTTTTCAGTATTCTTATTGTGGTTGGGGCCATCCAATTTATGGTTTGTTTAGACTTGTAGACCCTTCCAACCACCAGGGTACGCACTTGACCGGTTCGAAGGCAAACAGAGCCGGGAGAGGAAGTGCGACTAACTTATTGTTAAGGGAATATGCTAACATTTGCCCGATATCTGTGTGGTCGGGCTGCCCGCCGCCGCGCCGCCGCCGCCCTCGCCGCGGCTGTCGCCTTAATTTGTTTGCTCACTTACCATTGAAGACATCTAACGATCTATGGAAGCCATACTTTACGACTTGTTTAGTGTGATCAATAGATATGTTTCAAGTAGCTGTAAGTAAAGTTTTAAGAAGTGACGCCTGCGCAGGTTTACGACAAGTATCAAGTGGGTGTCGGTCGTTATGCCCGTAACTTGGCATACGGTTATCAGCTGCTATTTGGTTAATGTTTCAGTGGCTTCCGTTCCGACTAAGTTTTATGATTCTACTCCTTTCATTTATTGTAAAAAAATTACATTATAATTTTGGAAATGTTAAAATACATAACTAACTAGCCGGCACTTTCATCCGCTAAACACCTTAAATACTCATTTTATGCAGCAGGAAATGTTTTTTACAAAACAGCAAGTTTTAAGTCAAGTGCCACGTGGTCGGTGTGAAACGGTCAAGTGTGAATTAAACTAACGGTAGAGATTCCGTGCGCAATCTCTCTAAATCCGCGCGAAATTTATAGACCAGATTCAGATAAATATCTAAGTGTCATCTTTATCTATTATTTATTATAGAACGTCATTTTTATTGCAATTGTATATTTAATTTACATGCTGTATTTTAAAAACGCTAAAAGCTATAGCTCATGTAAGATGATTATAATATTCTGATCTGAAAGCAATATCTTATGGTTTCACCATATAATATTTTAATGTAAATAGCAAATTTCTTAAATCGTCGACAAGCGGGTCCATTGCATCGTTTCGCGCGGAACTGTAAACCGTTGCGCAACGCAGCATTATTATACACGGACAACTTTTCTCATTTTAATGTCGTTTCCTGGCAAAGTTTAAATATAAAATATAATGAAGGCGTACGCATTAGCGAGTTAGCTGTGCGTGCGTGCCTCGGCCGAACTTCCACCCCTCGTATCGCGCAACAATAAAAGTTAAAACAAATGGAAAATAAACTTTTCAAATAAAATAACCCTCTTGGCGGCCGAGGGTGGTGGCCCACTCCAATAAAAAATATAATAACTTTTCTTTTTATTCCGCTTAATGGCAGCGATTGTTCTCTACTAATATTGCATCTATCTCTCTCGCTCGGAATATTATAATGGGGAGCAGCGAGCGGGCAGGGGCGCTCGGCACTCTTGTTTTATTATATTTTATAACAGGCCTGCAATATTATATTATGAGTCATACTGTCTCGGTGCGGTATCACTTAATTACACCGGGTTCATTTCGTTTGACGCGAATATTCAATCTGAACAAACTCGCAACTAGTTTAATTTAATGGTCAGTCTATCAATTGCATTTAGCTTCAAGCAGCTTACAACTGAAATGTTAATTTACAAATTAACGATTGAAATCATTTCACCACACGATATCGTACCATATTAGGGAGTATTTATTTCTAACAAATTCCATTCCTCGCCAGATGGCGGGATGCAAATTACCGATATTGGTAATGTGAATTATTGTGTACCTAATAGACATTGTGCATGGTCACGGTCAAATACGTAGGTAATTTCAATACGTGTTTAATTAATTAATTAATTATTGAAATTTCCTTTACTGTTTAATATAATAAACTTTACAACTAGCTAAATAACACAACAATGGAGGTACTTATATTTTTATACTTGCAGTATTTTTAAACAATATAATAATAATATAAGGTACCAATTATTATAACAAAATATATTTGCCGCAACGACCATAATGAATTTATAAACACTCTTTGCCGAGTAACCTATAGAATAGCGCAGCTGTTCGAAAAAACAGTGCACCTCTATATTCTGACACTTGACACCGCGACACTTCCTTGCGACACTAGCGACACTATCCATGCGACACTGGCGACACTACTTCGGCTCTCGCTCGCAGCGTATCACCACAGTATCACTTACGGGCCGCTGATCACTATCATTAGTACCCCAACCTCGCGACCTCTGCCGTCTAAGAGAAATGTTGTATATTTATAACTATTGTTCTTCGTACAATAACATTATATTGACGAATCGCTGTATTGCTTTTATTTTGATAATTATATGCAGCTATTAAGGTGCTCTTTGTACTTATGACGTACTTAACAAATTCGTGAAAAAAATATTTGAAATCAAATATGCCTTAAATTTTGACAATTTAAATTAAAGCACTGTAGCATTTCTTTACTTAAAGACGGACAAACATTTAAAAACAACGAATATAAACACAGTTAAAGGCTATATCTACCTACCTTGATTGTTGCATGCGATGCGAGTGAATCGAGTGATACAATGGCAATTTGATCGTTCTCTTTGCCGTGGTCGCCCGCATTTCTGACGGCTGTTTGGAGACACAACATCAGCCCCGAATATAAAGGACATTTGCGAAGATGCGCTGTCGTACACAAACCACCAGAGACCCACTTTCGAACAATCCCGCAACAAAGACGAAAAATAAAAATCGGACCACAATAACACACTGTGTTGGTTCACCCTGTTTATTTAGTTGGACCGCACCGTCTAAAATAACGAAAGAACTTGTCAGTATATTTAAAGAATGTACATATAATAAAATATTCCTGACGTTAAAATACACGCACGGCCATTTAAACCGTCCATATTTGTAGTTTGAATAAATACGACAAATATTTTACGCTTTTTTGGACGATGGGCTGCGTATGGAATCAAACGTTTTATTTAGAGTAATAGAGACAAAACTTTTACATGTATTTTACAGGCTTAGCCGACTGTACTTTTCAAGCTATGAAACGTTTTATTTTATAAATTGCTAAAAATATCACAAAAAGTATAATCCGCTGCGCGTGACTGTAGCCACGCGGCTTGCCTGTTACACATCGATTACATTACGAATCTACGGTATAAAATATTATAGGAATATAACAATGTCGCTGTATTGTTTAGCCGACCTCAATTCTTCATATTTTATTCGTCGCTTTCAATTAAAATGACAAAGAAGTTGCTTGTTTATTTATTCAAGAAAGTAAATTGCATTCGCCTTGTACTTATACGAACCATTCTTTTTAAGACGCTTTTAACAAGTTTATATTCGACGTCTTATTATCACAATTTTTATACTAAAATGAACCTGGATGGTGCTGTTAAATTATGACTTCAATCATTGATGAATTGATATCTATGTAAAACATGACTTATTCATATATTTTGACATTGGCATAAATATTCACATAGTGTCGATGACGAGGTCCATGAACAGAACCCAGAGTGAACTGTCTAAGGAGTGTCACTTTCTGTCAGATGCATACATCTTCTGTCAGGTTATTTGTTTCATTACAGTGACCACTAGAGGCGCTGACGTTTATGGAAGAAAACTACGCAAACTTATGTTGCACTACTGGCTACAGAAAGGACTGTGCATGTGCAATTGGGCATTAAGGGTACCACCTTATCGGTATCGTACGTATCGGGCCAAACAGATTCCCATAAATGTATGGAGAAACAGCGTCAATGCAGATGAAGTTGACGCACTTATGTGAATTTCCGTTGCGTATACGATGCCGAAAGGTGGACGCTTACCTTAAGAGTTCAACTTAGAATAGAATAGAAAAGAATACTCTTTATTTTGCACCATTAAAGACAACATTACAATTCACAACTTATATATAAAATAGTACAAAAAAGGCGGCCTTATTGCTTAAAGCAATCTCTACCAGACAACCTTTGTACAAGACAACTTAGTATTTATGACAGCATCCAATGTATACTTACAGGTCTTACAACTCGAAAACGTATAAGTAACAAAATAATTTGTTCATATACGGCTACGTCTACTTATGCCTAATTTGTTCATATACGGCTACGTCTACTTATGCCTAATTTGAATAAGTTTAACTCCAAGAGACTTTGTAGAGCTTATAAAAGTAATAACCCGGCCAAGTGTGAGTCATATTCGCGCTCTGAGGGTTCTGCTTCCCACTGACTTTATTTATACTTACGGTAATAAATATGAATTCGTACGTGACGATCGGATATCAATAATAATGTTGATTTATTAACTTTCTTAAATGATTTATAAATGCGTTTCAAAATTGCGCGATTCGCATTTTCAACCCCTGGGAGAGGCTGTGTAAGATGGGACAGAGAGAAGTAACATAAGTGTTCCTGTAAAAAACTTAATTGACTGTCAAATATACAAACGGTCAGTATCGTAAGTAGGTACCGTTAAGACATGGACATAGATCCCTAAATACGAAGTAGGTAGTTTCGTAGTGAATTATTTATATTCAAACATCAGCATAAAATATTGAGAGCGATTTTGTATTCTAGGTTCCCGACTTTGTTCTCCAACTCAGTATATTTATACCAAATCATGGCGTTGAATCTCATAAATATTCACACAATAATATTTATATATAAGAGCTCTTCGCATCGAGCATAATAATAGGGAAAATAACATATTAGCTTCGTGGATGTTTCCAAATTAGAATTCTAATATGTATTTTAATGCTATTATTTGGAATGGTAGATAATTGATGGTATGATGATAATACATAAACATAATACGTCTTCTCGACCGTTAACTTAGTCATCGCCCATTGAATTGTAAAATAATGATTATTATATGTGTATTCTTTTTTTGAAATTTGTGTTTTGTTTGATGGCTGGGGGCCGCGGCGCGGGGAGGCGCGGGCGCGTCCGGAATCGAACCCTAATCCTCGGAATAACTGTTAAGATTGTAGAACAAATGGCGGGCAAGCTGTATTTATTTATACGGGCGGCGTATTCTATATTTTCGATCGAGCGATCAAAACCCAATGGAGCAGGCGAGGAAATACTGTAATTATGTTCAATATAAACCACAAGACGTGTTATTAACATTTTCAAACGCAATGTAAAAAGGTTTGGTATCATTGTGCGCTTTGTGCCCGCGTGCCACGAGCTTTAGTCTGCAATTACTTACGAAGCTGTTGGTTCCACGTTGATTATTGGGGCTCAGCGGTTTTGCATTAATAAATGCACTGAGTGCAGTTCGAAAATCGACAATAAACTTTATTCACCTGTCCTATAATGCGGACTGGCGTAAGTTAATAACACTGGCCCTCTCAGTGACGACTCCATTCCGTGATCCGTCGTGCATCCGGGTGTGAATAATAAGTATATTTGCTCTACTCGGTATCAACTTGTTCTACATCAATTAGATGCTAACATCATTTTGGTATAACGGTCACAGTAAGATAAACCTCGTTAACTGTTAAGGTAGTCAAAATAAGATGTGCATACGAAATTTTTATAAGTATGGGGTAAACATCCCAAAATAAGGCACAAAATATGCAGGTAGGAACTACTATGGACGGTCTGCGGCAAAGAAACCTGGGGATCACTCTATATGACGAAAAACTAAGTTTTGAGCGTAGCTACGCGAGCCACGACTCTATCTCGTTGTGTTAAACGTGCCGGTTGCACGACAGCTGTCGTTCGTTCGTTTTTCGTCAGTATAGAGTAACCCTTCTGGCCCCTCTCAGGTCGCATTGCATCTTCATTCTACCTATACCTAATTACCTTTACTTAATTAAAAAAATGCATTGAGTGTACTGTATCAATGGTCGAGAGTGTTGATGGGTTAATAGCAGCACTATATCTAACCTTCATCGCCAATTTACAAAGCCTAGAGATTATTTAAGTACCTAAGTATAAAAGTTTTTACTTCTTTAAGTACTGTCTATGTACTACCATTTTATAAAAAAAATACAGGATTCGAAGTACCGTTCATTTTACGGAATTTAAGTCTCAAATTTTATGATAAAACAAAACAGTATGAAAAAATACGCATTTAATATAATTTAATTTTTACAACAATTAATATAATTTAATTTTTAGTTGGTTTAGGTACCATTTCTACTATTTTTCAAGTCGAGCATAAAATATTTTGTGATACTTACCTAGAATATCTACATTAGTTCACCACCAGTGTCAAATAGTGTCAATGGAAATTACATTCAACATAAACTGAATAAATACATCAGCACCAAAGCGATCTCAACAGAAAGTTAGTTGTAAAAGTAGACGACATTACTTAATTTAATATTCCCCGAGCAGCCGGTCTGATTTTAAAATTCCGACTAAGAAGGAAGTAGAGTCTACATTATTTGTACAATGGCTCATTGGGAGTCAATAACGATATTTTATTCAGTGATTTTCGAGACCAGCCACTGCCCTCTGTAATATTATACATGAATCAATTTATGCGAGCGTGTCTCCGCGCAAACGACTGCATATTTTTCAATTACGTCAATTTAAAATAATTCTTAATTCGCTATTGTGAGTCATTGAGACCGTTTGTTGTGCTGTGTACACTCGGCTGCTTTGGCAGTAGCAGCAGTATAGTCCGCCGTCGCGTTTATATCTATTGGCATAAAGACGTAAATTGAACGGATACTACACAGTGTTCTGGTAGCTGTCTTCAGCCGTACCTCCTAAGGTACACGGTGCTTACGCGAATGTAATTTATTGAAATTGAAATAACTCGACTCTTGAGATGATTTTTTGTCGCTGTATGTGTGTGTATGTGTAATGTATTGTGCCGTGATTGTAGTGAAAGGTTTTGATTTCATAAATTACTACATGTTGACTTTAGTTGATTCCCTGGTTGTTGTGCCGTCATCGACAATATTAATTTATCACAAGGATGTGTACGTAAACCAGGTAGGATCCGTATCTCAATCGGTAGGTAGGTTAGTAGGCTATTATCAACGCGTAAAAAATATTTGCACTCAGGAGTTATTTCATATTTACATACAAAACAAGTTGGAACCAAATAATATTAAGGATTGCTAAGACGGGAACTTGCTAGGTATCCCATGATGTTGCACGCTACTTAAAATACATAAATATGCAATTTAAAACAAAATTGCAATTGTAATAGTGCGCCAGCCATTTTAATATCTCATTTAAATATGTTTTGCTGCATGCAAATTAGTATAGCAACATCCAAACGGGTGCGTCCGCTCACTTCGCACCGCAAACTATGAAAAATATATAAAATAAAACAGCTCAGACATCGTATTTACACCTTTTAATAAAATTATAATTATTTGCAGTTTTCCTTGGACAAGACATTTTCAAGTTGCGTACCGGTTCGGTATTAAATACATGTTTAACGTTTGTTAATATAATTTACTTGAATACTCAGGTTTCTTATCTTTAAATGAAATTGAAAATGAGCCATTCAGATTGGGTATCTTTCCAACCTAGTCCCTATGACGGAAAATAATGATGTTATCAGTTTAACGGAACTCTATGTATCTGTTTCTGTTTGGAGAACAAATTGTGGAGATCAACTTCTAAAAAAATATAAGTAATTAAGTTAAATACACACTTATATTATTATATCGAACAGCCATATTGTTCCCTAAAGTTGTGCAGTTCCCAAATACTTACAAGCTGAAAGCATTATTTTCTTAATTGTGATTCTTCTTGCGCGTTTAACTTTAATTAGTCAATTTGTATTCAAGTTGAATAGCCCTGAAGATTTGCGATATTTTTAAAGAATATTTTTGCCTACAGTCTGTTTGGTATTCCTTGCAACTTAAACATTATTAATAATTTAGATGCATTGTACATATAATTACTGGTATAGAGTGAACATAAAAATATAAGAAAATAAAGTAAGTCCTTAGGTACTTACTTACCTATTTTGTTACCCCATGCTTCACCCAAAAAAAGAGGAGTTAAGATTATGCACAATATCGGTAAATGTTACATTACATATGCTTATTTATCAGAAAGAAACACGAACTCACAAGCGTGGCCTCATAAAGAGTCATCTTTATAATATGCCCCTATATTTAATTATTATTCAGTATGCCTACATATTATTAAAGTAAATTAATTAATTCTGCTGCAAATTACCCAGATGTGTGCAGGCTACAGGCTTTAGTTGTATCGTTCAAATAACTAAATTAGTTACAAATGTTACGATGTCATTGCTCTCGCTGACTTTATTCAATTCTATTCAGATCTTACAATTGGATTGGTCGTAGGGTCACAGTCTCACAATCAAAGAATATGCATTATTATGTTATAGTTCTATCTCTATTAGAAACATACAGTTACTTACTATGTATATGTAGGTACGTGTTATTTATTTATTTATTTAATTACAAAAGTTTACAATATATTTTTCGCTTAACCTAGTGATACTGAAACTTGTTACAGTTTGTACGACCACTAGTCATTCCTCTAGATTACAATTAATAGAAAAAATAACTTATTATTAGGTAGGTATACAAATCAATTCATAACGACATAAGGTACAGTCAGCTGATTCTGCAGCCATACACTTCCGCACCCTGTAAAAACACCTAGGTACTAAACAAAAGGTCAATGTTTGAATGAATGAATAGGCAGTTAGTGAGTTTGACAAGGTTCAAAAATGCACAGCTACTAAAGCAGCCGACTGTACGTCAGTAGCTGATTACTAATTTTATTGCATAAGTAAGAGAGAACCTAGGAACAGATTTATAAATCTTAGGTAATATTTATTTTACAACGGTCATACTAGCAATTATTATGTGCAAAGGTGTAAATATAAATAATTGATTTTGTGAGGTAGTTGTAAATAATGAGAAGAAAAAATATGATACAAGTTATGTTTTACGAGTGGCAATATTAGTCCTTATGGACTGTAATTACCACTCATTACGAGTGAAATTTGCAAGGCAAGAAAGTTCTTTGATGCTAGTGAGATAGGTGCGTTATACAGAGTGAATTTTATTTTAATGAAGACTTTCCCATAAATTTTTCTTTTGTGAAATAATTTGTTTTAATTTAGTTTTTAAGTTTTTAATGGTGATTTGTTTTTTTAGATCCAATGGTATGTTATTTATAAGTTTAGGAATGATATATTGTGTAGTTCGTTTCCCATAGAAGGTTGATATTTTAGGTATTTTCAGCATACCGCCTGTTTGTTTTCTTGTTTTGACAGGATGTGATACTTTGTGTTGTAATTCTTCGTTAAAGAAGTTATCTTTAAGTAGTGTGTATTTTACATTGAGATGGACTGGTAAAACACCACAGTATTTGAAAAGGCCATACTGGTCATTTTTGTACAATACATTTACTTTTAACAATACAGATGTCTAAATATTAAGAAAATTTAAGTCAAATCGATGATTTTATACACTAGACGGATAGACCTACAGACATATTTTTTTCTAACTGTAGCATTTGACTCGATAGTAAACAAATCCGATACTTTATTTTACGCAGCAAACCGCTGGCTTCCGCGAGAAAATACAAAAAAACCGTGCGAATCTTAACAATGTTATAACTAGTATTATAATGCTATTAGACTAACATCACCTTTCCCCTACATAACATAATAAAGAGTTGATGAGTTTCATCGAAGTGCACTAGTGTGGGTGTGTGAGTCTGTGTGTGTGAAGCATTCTGCACAATAAAAGGTGCTCGCGTACTGTGGAAGATCATTATTATAAGTTTTTTATCAATTGTGTATAAATAGTTGCATGCGAAGTAATACTATTGAAACAATGTATTTTTGTTAAGGAGACTGGGTTTCGTTGCGTGCGCGGCCTTACCGATTTTATAATGTTTAATATACTTGCGCCTAATTAATATCTAATATGTATAATGTTTTATTTTCGATAAGGCCGCGATTTTTTTAATAACTATAATCCTATTAAGACTTTCGGGGAAAATACATGTATATTTCTATTTCACTATTGCGCCTCATGGTAACGGTAGTCCCAAAGGACTGTCTTGTTTCATGAAATATTAATAGTGAAACTATGTGTTGCACATAATTTTATTGCAAACTTAATATTATCGCGACGGCTCAGATGAAATTCATAACTTAGTGACTTAGCAAGTTCAAATGATGGATAATACGTATTATTTATCTCTAACGCTCGTCTTCAATAATAACGGGTTCTTTTCTAAATAGATTTATTATTTAAATTAATAAATCATTTTTGTTTTGCATCGTTTGACAATGACACACGATAACACTTAAATTTCGTTTACTAATACACATATTTTAAAAACGAATATCCGTACTCTAACCTACCGTTAATAAGCGTTATATAAATAGATGTTTAAATAATCGAGCGACTTCGCCTTAACACGGCTGCGGCCGGAAACCTGGTGCATTTCTACCTGTGCAATTCTTTCTATGAATTAAATTAATTCACTTGTTGCAGTTATAATGAACTTACCTGCGGTATATTTTATTTTGGTACCACTACATTTTATTACTATTTATTAACTTGGTATTTTGCGTTGACTATAATTTTTGCCGATGTTAATGTATTTTCGATTATAATTTGTATGTTTTTTTTTATCTCTGTCCATGAGTTGATCTCATCTGGCCAGTTCTGCTTTTCTTGCAGTGGTCTCTGCCTACAGTCGCATAACATCGTGCGTGACATTTCATATTGAATAATTTGAGTAGCTAGCACTAATACTGATTCTAATTTATGCTCAGTACATCCTAATCCTGATTTGTTGTTAATCCATTTTACGTTATTCGGAGTAATATCGGCGATAGCAAATGATGCAGAGATAAATGAACGTTTGCGGAGGTCGGTATGAACGGGAAATCAATTATCTGCTTATCGGGTGTTATCCCCCGCAATGCTCGTGTACTTACATTTACACAAACATCATTTCTCCATCTACCTTATCTATACATATATTTCACCCGCGTTAGTACTGAAAAGTTTGGCTTCTAACTCCGGTTTCACAACTGGGAGCTTAAAGTAAAGCAGCGCTATGATAGGCTGAATTGTCATTGAGTAAGATTCAAGTTAAGTTGATGTTAACATAGATTTACTCAAATGAAAAACTGTGTTTAAGTAGCATAAGGGTTACAAGTTGTAGCTATGGAGTGGCATGAGTCAGTAGATAGTTAGCTAGAGTTTGTTGCTATACGTTCCCCGGTAGTGCCGGCGGCGTCGTGTCTCGCAACATTTTAGTTTTGGGTGCAAGTTTATTAAACCACTCACTATTATATTATTGTTTAGCCTATTTGTAATAACTGATAAACGACAGGTTCGCACGCAATGAGCAACACTACCACAGGCGAGGATTTAATTAATCTTCAATGTGTGTGTGTATTTTTTGTATCGAGTGCGCGATGGGTATATTTTAAGTCAATAAGTTGCGGTTCCCCACTCATTGATTACACGATAAAATATAAGCAAGCGTCCATTACGTGGCGAAGGTCGATTTCATTTGCGATCCTGTATTTGAACATGTTATTGCCTTATATTATTGGTGACGCACACAAGCGCGTGGATCGCGGGCGCGTGCACACGGGTATACGCGCGTGTGTGTGTGCAGTTAGACGTCTGAGACAGTGCGGCCATTGACTCACAATGTAACATGTATTACTTTCGTTCATAAATTGTTAATTAAAAATATACAAAAGAAAATTGAGTTTTTCACGATAACGCCGGTAATTATTTATTCCTTAGTGTACGTATGTAATATGTTATCAAGTTATTTGATTGCTTTATTGCTCCAGCTATTTAACTGCTGATGTTTTTTTCTAGTGTTTGTACCTACCTAACTAAACTTGGTTAAAGATGAGTGTGATGAAATTTTACTGTAGTACCACATTATTAATATTGCACTCCACTGCCTCTAGGTAGGTACTTAGGTACCTACAGAAAGCTCTACATAATAATATAGGTACTTTTTAGGGTTCCGTAGCCAAAATGGCAAAAACGGAACCCTTATAGTTTCGTCATGTCCGTCTGTCCGTCTGTCCGTCTGTCCGTCTGTCACAGCCGATTTACTCGGAAACTATAAGTACTACAGTGATGAAATTTGATGGGAATATGTGTTGTATGAACCGCTACAAAAATATGACACTAAATAGTAAAAAAAAGAATTGGGGGTGGGGCCCCCCATACATGTAACTGAGGGATGAAATTTTTTTTTTCGATGTACATACCCGTGTGGGGTATCAATGGAAAGGTCTTTTAAAATGATATAAAGTTTTCTAAAAAACATTTTTCTTAAAGTGAACGGTTTTTGAGATATCAGCTCTCAAAGTCGTAAAAAGTATGTCCCCCCCCCTCTATTTTTATAACTACGGGGTATAAAATTCTAAAAAAAATAGAGGTGATGCATGCTAATTAACTCTTTCAACGATTTTTGGTTTGATCAAAGTATCTCTTATAGTTTTTGAGATAGGTTGATTTAACTGTAAACGGAACCCTTTGTGCGCGAGCCCGACTCGCACTTGGCCGGTTTTTTATTTATCGTCTGATATATGATGCATTAGTATGTACGTACTATACTTAAAATTGTTGAAAATGTACATACCTAGATTATATTATTTACTTATTACGTTTACAGGCAGTTATTTTAAGGAAGACTTGAATCGATTGAACTGAATGTTTTGCGTGTTAACGTAATCTTTATATAGTTTTTGTTCATTGTTATTATGTATAGCGGTAAAATTACCTTTTTATACTGGGCTTGGAATGAGGCAATTCTTATGACTAGGTATAAACTTTAACAATATCAACTCAATATTTATTTAACAACAAAGCCTGTCAACAATATCTCCCAAAAATGTGATTGATGCAAATAAACGTAGAAAAATAAATAAGTGTAAGTACCTACTAATGATAATGTCTATTCTGAAATTTCTGAAGGCATAAAATTTGATTTTACTAAAAAATTTGCTAGTGATATTTACAGAAACTCTCATAAGTCTCATAGAGTCGAATTTTAAACTAAGAAGTTAGGGTTTTGTCTTTACTTGTTGTAAAGACAAAACCCTAACCTGATTGAAGTTGTCAGAAACGACATCATGGGGTCTTAATGGGTCAGTGACAGTTCAACAAGGGATTATGTCATGGGAGGTCAGACCAACATAGACAAAGAAGTAGGTACTTCTGCACATAAGATGTAAAGATTCACGCTGAAAGTGTCCCTTCTGCACGGGTCTGTTAGCGACGTACAGTGGGTGATCAAATTATTATGATCACTTGATTTTTTATGAAGAAAACGACTATGACTACGATCTAATATTTCAGTCATAAACCACCAGCAAACCTTTGAGTATTGTATACATAAATCATTTTGTTCAGAAAGCGTTTATGCGTATGGCAACATTGGATTTAATACATGGCAATAATATTATGTCTAGATTCATAAAAAAAAACATCTCTAATTTTGGTAAAATTTGCTTTTGGATATAAGTTCTGTAATGCAATTCATTTGCTTTTTACTCTTTATATTGTTGTTTTTTGAATATAAATTATTTAGTTAATGGAATAACAAACATTTTACCTTTAGATTTCACCATTAAAAGTGTTTTTATTTTGTTTTTGTTAATTCATAAAATTTATAGGTATAATGGGTAAGGGTAAAGACATTCCTGAGGCAAAAATAGTTGAAATCAAAACATTACTACTCAACAAAAATCTCTCACAACCTCAGATAGCTGAAATGTACAATGTTGCTCAGTCAAAAGTCAATAACATAAAGGAAAAAATGAAAAGAACAAGCCCTTTTGAAACATAAAAATGTTTTTTTCTGCAAGTGATCATAATAATTTGATCACCCACTGTAGATATAAAATCAGGCGGATGTCCACCAATCCGATGCAGCCTTGGCTAACAGAATAACTCTCCTGTATGCCTAGTGAGAGTTTTTCTCACCGTTGTAGCAGTAAAAAGTAAATGCAAATATGAGATAGTGCAGCGTGAGTGCCACTAGGTGGCGCTATACCAATTTTTGTTGATATTTCTCCGCTCGCTGCAACGGAGAAAACATTCACACAACATAAACTTCGATATACCATTCGATTCGATTCGATATTAAGTATATCGTATGGAGATTATGATAGCAAAAACCGATCAGTCTTCGAGGAGCCTATGTCCTGTAGTTTTACTACCACCTTGTATGTTTTATTTCTTTGTTTACCCAAAGATATAGGTACCTATGTAGGTACCTATGTAATGTATTCAATGGAATCTCTATGTAGGTTAAATAATAAACTTGGTACACATGGAACTTATTTAATTAAACTGATATTGATTGATTAGATTAAAACGATTCCAGTAGGTATACAAAATAATTACCAATTGTTCCGATTCCCACGTAATGAACGGTGTTACGAATGCAATTATGAGTTAATAATACTATTATTATTCTTATTAAGTATATATTATTTCTACAATATCATTGATATTTTATTAAGCAAGAATTCAGTCATTATACATCTGTTTATTTATATGTTAACTATATCACGCTTACGCCGCCGTATAGGTATAGTATTAGTGGTACAAATATAGTATTAGTTGTAATTAGGTATAACAAGTTCAATAATTTTCCATTTAATTTTAAATTATAGGTGATATAAGCACAGCAGTATTAGATACACGATACAGGCTGCATAAAAAGCACAAAAAATATATTAGTATATTATTCTAATTCCTAACCATTACAACTACAAGTTCCTTACAACATTTGTTGCGCTTTTCCTCTTGAGTGTTGCTTCAATAATTGTTTATATTGAAAAAATAATACAATGAAGCAATTACGGACTTAAACAATTACTGTCAAACCTGCTCTTTTACCGCCATATTTTTTATGTTTTACTTACTTAGTAAATGCTGCAAGTAAACAAAGCAAATCTAAATAATTATATCCTGTAAGTATATATAAATACAATTAATTACAGATATTATTATTAGTAATTATTATTAACATGAAACGGCGTTTGCACGGACAGAGTAAGCTCGGTCAAAATCAAATTAATTCATATTGATTTATTTGTTAACATAGGTACCATTAAAATGCTGTTTGGTGTCTATTTGTAAGACTATAAGGGCTGATTTTTCAATGGTCAGATAAGAATTATCTGAGGAATAATTATTTTTCTATTAGACAGTGACAGCAACAATTTTATTCCTCAGATAGTATTTATCTGACCATTGAAAATCAGCCCTTAATCCTCTATGTTGTACCTTATTGTTAGTACGCTCGTATGAAAATTGATCCGATCCGATTCCACTGATTGACTACCACGTGTTTGCATATTACGCGTAGCATTCGGCCAGTCAGTCGGTGCTACTTGTACTGTACTCTTATCGTGTAAACCTCGCTTAAGCTCCAGGGCAAAGTGGCAATATCCTTCCAATCATATTATTCCATAGAGCCCTACAGTCCCTAGACCAGTCGAGTTGGTACAGGGTGAAAGGATTAGTTCGGATCACTCACTGCTATTTCGGCACTCTGCTTGAATGTTTCAGTAGTACCTACTAGATACGCCCAGAACATTGCCTAAGCCTGTCCAGATACCTACGTATACTTGTAATTTAAGCTCCTTTACTGATGACACTCAGGCGCTCTGCTTTCTTCTGCTGCAAGGTACTGAGGTATTGGTAGCGAATCTGAAAAACATGTATCCTAAAGCCGTTATACCTAATACATATTACACAAGTCCTAATGGGATTACAGTGACATTTTAAAACATGGTTTCTAAATAACTGGTTGGTACTAGGTACTACTATATATTCCAAGGTAGTAGCTACCTACAGACTAATGTTATTTAGAATTAATATTTTTTTTGGTGAAATATGTATTTCATTTTGTTTCTGGAGACTCGGCCCTTCTGGAGGATGACTCTAGCTTCACAAAATCAATATTTTAGAAGCGCTGCGTACCGTCTCCATAACAGCTTATCAATACTATCAAGAGTAGGCCCACTGTTAGCTACCCGAAACACATCCATTCTATTTCTATTTTCACTTAATATTCTTATTCTTATCTATTATTCTCGTCGGATAAATGTAAATGGGTGAATAGATACGTACCTACATATGCATTATGAAACAGTTTATACAATCGAGAACCTACTTACATAAAGATTTACAATACATAGATAATAGTAATATTATTAACATTGTTGCTGAAACACAATAGATCGTATCATTTGAATAATTTTATCAGATACAAGTATATATTGCGTAGGAACACCACATTACCTAAGTGACTGAAGTACTGGCGCTGGCAAAACGCTCTACGAATATCTAAAATCCAAATCATAAAAATAAATAATGTAGGGTATTTTAGGGAATCTGCTTATTATTAGCTAGTCATTATACTCATCTTAAGCACCCATTGGTAACCTAAAAATATGGCCAAGTGCAAAGATAAATAATTAAAATGTCGTTTATCTTGAGTCTTGACAGACACCGAAATGATAACATATAACATATTACAGAAATCTTGCTGTGTAACCTGTGTATGTGTTGTGTTAAGTAAATAAATTACTTATCTAACTATCTATCTATCAATTCTGTTTTTTACCTCTTGAGGTACAGAACCCTAAAAAAACACGAAACTTGAAAACATTTTTCTACAAAACAGTACTAGTGCGGGCGTTATTCCATAAACCTTCAATGCGGTTTATTGCAAAATCGTCTTTATCCGTATTGTTTTAACGCGTGATTTTATTCGTATCCAACGTCACGGGTTCGACAACACTGGTCGCTTCAGCTGTTTTGGACTGTTTACGAAAGCTCGTAAAAATCTAGAAGACTACATTATTCTGTAAAGCTTTAGGCAACGAACGGAATATTTCGTATATCTTTAATTGTTTTCTTAATAAATATGCTAGTGAGAGCTTAGCCTGAGCTGTAGCCTCTTAAGAAATCTGTACATAATAACTATTTACACAATACACTGTAGGTGAGGCAGACAATTTTCATTGTAAGTACATGACATACATTTTTATAAATAGATCAAAAGCATTTCGAAAAGATCGCGGGAACAAAAGTTATTTTGGGAGTAAAATAATTTGTGGCGGCACCAAACAACGGGCGCCAATGATGAATGTTTTTTGTTAGCATTGTAATCTATTCGGGATATTTATACTATGTTCTGTTTTACTAGTTCCTATACTAAATTCTAGTTTTATACAGGCAGGTAGGTAGATTGAAAGTTTTATGGTACGTTTTTCAGTAATAATCAAGTACCTAAATAATAATCTAACGTCTAGGGAAAAGTGCTGTAGTTTCTCTTTAAGCATCCTTGCTGAAATTCGATAAGTAATGTGTTTTTACAATGAAGTTATTTACTAAAAATTGTATTGGGGCTCAATATCTTATAGAAGTGATCAAATTTTCTGTATTTTTAGGTACTTAATGTAAATTAGGTAAATGACAATTTAAAAAAAAAACCATAGTAAATTTTTCTACGAATCGGCTGCGTTCCACATGTAAAATTGGATAGAAACCTGCAATTTGTAACAAAAGTTTTAAGTTAGAGGCGCGAGCGGGAGCGAGGGCCACCGGCGCTCACACAGAATATTCTGGATGCCTTTTTTATCTTTATGTATTCTAATTTTATTGTTTTCTTTGTTTGCGTCCCACTTTTGTTCGGAGCCGGGCGCAGCATTGTTCGACCGTCCTCATAAACGCCGATTTAGATGATAAATAAAATGTTATACAAAAATTGTTATCCTATAAGTATTTTGTTACGTAAAAGACTGGTGACGCACACATGGCGTTCCAGAAACGGTGCCCGTTGATTAAAATTGGAAACGATTTGATATTTAAATCGGCTAATAAAATGAGCGTGTTCGATTGGGATCTTATTAGCAAATTTGCGATTTAGAATATAACGTTGTTTGTCGCGCCGGTGCATACTGGCAACGGACCGCGGCTCTGCGGTATTGAGGTACGAGAACGAAACCAGTTTTTATTGCGAATTAATATTAATAATGAATACTTGAAACGGGCTCGATTGTAGAGGTGAATAGTTGTAATTAAGCGCGATTATAGCGACTGCACCGATTACTGGCATATCTGCGGGTTGGCTCGGGCGGCCACCGATACCCCTCGCCCCCTCCGCCCCTCCCCTCCCCTCGCCGCGTCTCTCGTCCGGACGCGCCCGTGTATTTGTACTGTCATATTTTATTCACGATCTGCCCCCACGCTCTTTCTAACATTGTTCGTAACAACTTATAAATACTTTACAAACCTTTAAAAAGAAACTTGACGAGTAATCTACACACATATCTACGGGTATTATTGAACCGTTCAATGGAAAATCCCATGTGAGGATACTTATTTTTGAGACATTCACAAAGGTTCAACGGTATAGAATTATAGATAGACAACGAATAATAAAAACCGCCTCGTACTCGTATAATATTCCTAAAATAGATTACCTAAGTAGGTACAACGCACAAACAGTTATTGAAACTCTCTATCTGGTTCCGCAGTCACTTTGCCAAACTAAGTAGCTCCAAGCATAAACTTTGGTTGCAAATTGTAAACAGCCTTCTGACATCGATCCATAGTATCCATACTCACCTCCCGTCTCTCGCGTCCACGAGCTCAGCAAATACTACTTTATTACAACGTTATAAAAAAATCTTCGAATAAAAATTCGATCGATGCAGCAGTAACGTTTTAAAATTCAGAAAGTACGCGAAACTGAACAAGCATCATCTAGGTAGGCACCTATAATATTTTTTTGTCTTACAAAAATAAAACTTTTCTTTTTGCGGGTAGGGTTTTCCGGGAGTAGGGGTGCCACCGCGGCCCGCCGGCTGCGTATTTCTGTTCCGCAAATCCTTGACGACCAACAGCACCTTGTTAGATGATTAACATTTTCGCTTAATTGGTCTCACATTTGTAAGTAACTAATTTGAAAAATGTGTCAACGTAGGCTATTTTAATAAATTTGAAGCCCTATTAACTTATTGCCTTTGCCACACGCACTAGTATTTTTATACTCTATGTCAGAGAATTACGTACAAACCTCCGCCTCCACAGACTAAATACTAGTATTTTCATCTCCAAAAGTATAACTATTTCACCCCAAGCTGAAACCACGTAGCTTTTACTTGAATTCGGCCCCACAAACCCTACACGGGCTCAGCGCAACAAACCTTACACGGGCTCAGCGCGACAAACCCTACCCGGGTTCAGAGCGGCGGTTGCTCACCGCGCCGCCCGGCCCCGGCGAACTTGTGAATTGGCCACGCACACTACGCCAGGGAACATTATCGTGATTCATATCGTTTATAATTTTATATTATGTTAAAGCGGACGGTCGCTGGCGCCGGGCGGGGGGCGATATTAAAAATACAAGAGCAAGGAAGTTGCTCCGCGGGCCAATGTCTGGGTGTATAACCAACTTTGGATACTTTCATATTTATTTACATTGTTTTGTGACGATTGCTGAGATTCTGACGGCTGCTTTAAAAGGTGGCGGCGTAGTGTAATGGGGTAGTGGAAATGTTAGAGAGGGTTATGCGAGTCTTCAAGTTACACGGATTCTAATTTAGTGAACTATGCCAGTTTTGAATCCCATAAATATTTTGGTAAAATAAAAGATGATGAGGAAATCTCAAGATGTGTGAACCTATCTATAGGTAGGTACCTAGTATACCTTGGTAGGTTCACACATCCTGAGATTTCCTAGTCAGATCAACGTGGTGGGTAAAGATCCAAAACCATTTCGAACAAGGCAATTCAGAGCTTAAGAAGATAACCACAAAGCTGGCAATCGAACAAGCTAGTTACTAACAACATGTACTTTAAAAAATATTAAATGTAGGCAAACTTTATAAGCGTCGACAGGTATAATAATAATGATGATAGCGTAGACGCTCATTATGTACCTTAACGCTTATACAATTCCAACAACTCATTATGTGCTTAAATATTATAATCATCCAATTTGTCTGTTTTTCTATCGCCGAGTCCGTGCTAGCTCCTCTATGTACGCTTCATACATAAATGTATTTGCTCAATCCATATTCTTATTAAAATATTCTGTTTATTAGCAAACCTACTATCTAATTACTTTAACTATACGTGTACATACAGAACTGATGGATCGCCCCACGTTTCTTTCAATCGAAGCTTTCAATAGCTTAGAAAATAGATGAATTATTTATTGACATGTTCAATAATATTATAATGACAGAGTAGTAGGTTTTAAACAATAATCAATTTTGCTCGAGGTATCAAAGGTTTACTCGCATGCACACGGCACCTCACTTTATTATTAACATTTTTAAAACGTTCCTTCTGTTGAGAATCGATTTTTTGAATAGTATCTAACGTAGGTAGGTATTTGTATTTTTCGTAAAGGCCTAAATTAGACAAAACTACACAGAAGTATGTACCGAGCGAAGCTCAACTTTAACAATACGAAGCGTGTTTCGAAATGAAAATTAACGCTTTTAAAAGTTTTTCTGCTCTCGGGAAACAAATGAGACCAAATTGTTTCTAACTTTTTGTACCAGGTAGGCTTATGGCGTTCCACAACATACATTCTGAAAACATTACGCCTAATAATGTTATATTGCAAGTGTTTATGCTATGTTACATTCAATGCAACATTTTAGCGTCCGACGTAAGTTTGATATCAAATTTTTTTTTTACGTTTTTTTTAAAATAAATTGTGATTATGTTGAAAATGATTTGCGGAAACGATTAATTCTCGAACCGCAAACTGCGTGTTCATTATGCAATATACTCAATAAATTTTATTAGAATCAATGAAAGAAATTTCTAAACGCCTCCGATGATTAGTATTACATAATATTTGCAATAGAAAAGGGATCGGTGGTTGAGGGGAAATGGAAGCTGATACTCAACCGCGCCCCTTTCAAGCCTAGTCTTAGAATTCATTGCAAAAGAGTCACTACTTTTAGGTATTACTATTTTTATTATTAGTGGTTATATAGAAGTTTTGTATGATTTACAAATGTACTCAAAGACTGTAACGAAAATAAATAAACAAAAAACCTAAGGCACATTACAGACGACTTTAAAGGCGTGTGGTGGAGAATTGTCGCAACGGTTCGAAATAAGGTAATCCAGTGGCAAGTCCACGCTTTGAAAGTGTTAAAATGACGATGAACATCAACCCGATCGCGATTGTGAAGACGAATGTACTTTTAATTACGCACCGATGTAGGCACGAACGTACAAATGTAATGCATTTTTCTTTGCTTTTAAAAATCGTGATTTATGCCCACTTTTATTGTTCAACATACATTTGGCTGGCTATCAAGTTATACTAATCGACCGTCCGGAGACATTGTACCTACGACTAAAGGCCCATTTGGAAATGTTTAAAACGTTGTTTTGCATAATTTAAAACTCGTTATTTTCATTTGCTGCCTTTTATAATTTTGATTCGGGTTTCATTTAGTACCTAACGTCCTACTTGTAATACGTAGTTATGTTCAACGTCTCGATCTGAGTTATAAATTATAATAAATAATACTTAAAATATTATGAAACCCATTGTAACTTACATTGCACAATATAATTATGATACCAAATAACTAAATGAATCACAATTACCAAAATCTACTACACAGCATTAGCCTTGTTTTGACGGTGCAAGTAAAAATTATGATATAGGTTTATAGCAGGGATAACATATCCCTGGTTTATAGGCGACACAAAAAAGAAAGCCCATAATGAACTCATTATACTTGAATTTAGACTTGAATTAAAATATCGATAATAATTAATAATAACTAAGCAATAGAAGACAGGCAGGTTTATAATTATCAAATATGTACCTACTTTGATAGCCTACTAATTAAATGTATGAATTAAATACAGAGTAATATTAAAGAAGATGCCTATATTAAGTAGCAATTTAATTGTTTTCAAGTAGTTATTTTAAATAGTTTGAAAATGTAACATTAAATATTTAACGAAACCTTCGTCAGTATGCCAGTCGTACGTTTCCTTCGCTGTAATTATTATCACATTAATAATTTAATAACATACTTTGTTGTTGACTACTTTCTTTATTGATACTTGTAAAGGTCTGAGCAGAAGTAGATATTTCATAAAAAAGGACTTTTAAATTAGGAGTGCCATGTACTAATAGCTATCGACATGGTGAAATTATAAGAATCTGAGTTATCTGAGTAAGTAGCAAGTAAAACCTTGCGAAACTAACTTTGTCTTGAGAGATCGTGTGACCGATAATCCAGCTGATAAAGCCCAATGATGATAAAACCCGTCCGGGTGCGACGGTCGATCCGGCGGCCGGTCCGGCGGTCCGACCGGGCGCGGAAGCCGCCCCAATAAATAACGAAACGCACTATTAAACGGTCCGGCGAACCGAGAAACCTGTAACAAGCGTATATTTATATGTAATTCAATTTCGTTATTAGAGTTATTGTGACTCGTTATTCTATTGTCGCTCTTTTTCTATTTATTATCCGGCGTGTGGTTATAATGTGCTTATAACAAATGAGGTTTCGCGTCACACACGGGTTGGCTCAGTGCGAGAGTATAGGTACTTATTTTTGTTTGACAATTACCTATTCTAAACTCTATATGGCTCTGTTAAACATATTTTATCTATAATATGAACTGCCATTGATACCTGAATCCGGCAATCCACTTTACTGAGAAGTGCCTTCTTTATACGTTCTTGACAAACAGATAGACAAATGCTACTAGTGTACCTACCCTTGTTTCTGATTGAATAACTGCCCAGCCCTATTTTTTATAACCATTCAAATACTTAGGTACCTAACTCAGAGGTGCCTATATCCCTGTGGTAAACCCTACTAGAAAATAATCTCTTTCTACATGAGAAATCTAAACTTGAACTAGAATTCAGAGAATCTAATTGCCTCAATAATCCTGTTGCTCTGTTATGTATCTTCAAACTTCAATACGGTAAGGAGCTTACCTCTTCAGGGGTGATGCTCAAAGGCTCCGATCGGCTGAGCTCGTTGCAACGACACACAACACCGATCCACAAAGTGTATTTTTATAGAAAATGTTTTGTCACATGATATAAATCTATTTTTGCAATGCACGAAGTATCTTTATTTATTTGACTGAGAAAAAATACTATTTACCTAAAATATAACCGCAACCCTCTTCTATTCAAATTGAAAAGGTTTTGAAACAATATAAATAGAATGATCCATTTTCTAAGCGATATATGGAACGGTTCTAAGAAATAATTCCTGTAAGTATTTATTATTTACTCATTCTCTGTGAATGAAAACGATGTAGGTAGAAATAGTTAAAACTTTTTCATAATATCTTGATATTGTCTTTAAACACATAAAGGAAGCTAAAGCAGTGAAGTGGGAGTACAATTACATTATTTCAAGCGCTATTTATTTTGCGCTGATAGCTATATTTTTTTACCTCTTTTAAGTAGTTTAATACCTAAACACACTCACAATAAATGAAAAATTTCCAATTACATAATAATTATAATACGGAGTGTACCTAGTTTTTATGACACGCTGCATTTGCAATTCAGATATACATCTCTATAACTTACTAAAAACTACAGGATCACAAAATGTCACTTAGTACCGATATCCATAGTTGAAGTGAATATGTTGTGAAGGTTGTAAAGTGCTGTGAGGAATTCTGCACATATTTATTGTCACATTTCTGTTGAACAGTGCTGTGAAGTGATCGAAATTATGTTCAAATTGACTGCTAATTTACTACTGTTTACTGCCATTATTATGTATGTGGACAGACAACTACTACTAAACTTAACTGTGTACAAAGAAATATTACAGTAGGTACGTAAACAAACATTGACTATTTAAAGTTCCAAAATTAGAGGAAAAAGTTAAAAGTATATCCTTTAACTGATTATTATGCTACTGATTTTATGTGCTTCCTTAAACCAACCCGAAAGCTCTCCAGCTTTCTTTGTAAGGTTATTAAGCTTTCTCAGCAAAGCTACTGGTCGATGATAATATTTATTTTCAAATAAGTAATTATTCTATTAATCTATAAAAGTTTCATTGTCAGATCATTAAACTGTTGAACTATGTAATTTAGGAGACTTTCCAAAGCTCCGCAGCCGGCAGGAAGGTCACGCTATTATTAAAATAGAATAGAAATAAAATGTAATTTTAATTATTTGCCCGCATTCGTGCCAGCGGTACATATTGGTACAACTATTAATGTTGAGGGGAACAATATAAAATATACTTTAATTAGTAACGACTGAGTTTAGTTGTCGGTCGTTGACCTCGGGCGGGGCTCGGTCTGACTCAGCATTTAATAAAACACAGCTACTTGATAGGGCTTGCCTTTCTTTAGATTGAAACATTAAAGTTTCATTCGACTATTATTACTATTTGTTCTAGTGTTGCCCCGTTTTCACTTTTATATTGCTTTCTGTTTGCGTGGAAGCGTTTGAAAGCTGTTTCATTCTAGCGTTCGTTAGGGTCATTTTGCGGTGTTTATTTTTCGCCAGACTTGCACAGGAAATGCGCTAACTATTGTAAAGAAAAAAGTTGGTGTTGGGATTAATTGGAAGTCTGAAATAATGTATTTAAGTATCTCATTGAACAATTCTTGTAAATTTTATCTTAAAACCTTACAATATAAAAAATACATTTTATCAAGTAGTTACATATATAATAAGTTTGTATACAGCCCCCACAATCTGAGTATCTATAGATACGCCTGAGTGTGACAACGGTGACCTCAATACCGGGTATCTTGATTCAATCGGGAGTCGAGAATGGGAGCTAGATGACCGGCGGGTCAGCAAGGAGGTATCAAAGGAACTGCTTATTAACACCTGCCCCGTTGCATCCGAATGCCTCCTTTGTGCATGTATCGTCCCGGGCCGCAATCTGTTCGCTTCAACGCGTTCCGTTACTGAGTTTTCCGTCAGATTTTTTTGTGCAACTGAGTTACTGCTCAAAAGTCCAGATTATCCAGACTTTGACTGCAGTTGAGTTAGCTGGAGTACGGTAGCTGATTACATGTGTAGATTGTGTAGTCTTTCTTGAGTTTAAGACGGAAGGTCGTTAGTACCGATCTTCATAAGGCCGACTTTCCAGTGGACGGACATAATTAAAACGTGACACATGTTTTTATAAACTGTGCAACAAGAATGTCAGGCATTCGCCTTTTTAATGCTGATAAGCGGTAATGACACTTAAGTCCGGATAATATAATAATAAATTAATCGTACGTAGCGGTCGGCAATATACGTACTTATAATAATGTATACCTTTAGGTACTTACGGTAATGGCGGACATCCTACTTTTGCATCCTGCAGTTGGTGACCCCATAGAGACGGCATCTTGCATATTAATCAGCATAATTTCGAAATTAAATTACTTACCATAAAATGACAGTTTTTTTTATCTAATATTTCTGCCCTACGCCTGTGCCTGTAACCTGTAACAGTCTGGTTCATATTAGATTTTCGGGATAAAAGGGAATCTACATGACCTCCGCTAACAAGTAACGTAAATTTCTACTCATAGCTGTTGAAAATAGGTTTACCTTATCTCAATGTACTTGTTCACTTTACTCTTACCTTTATCTAACTTTATGAAGGTCTACTTATTTTAATAGCCCAACACAATACAATATAAAAAATACATTTTATCAAGTAGTTACATATATAATAAGTTTGTATACAGCCCCCACAATCTGAGTATCTATAGATACGCCTGAGTGTGACAACGGTGACCTCAATACCGGGTATCTTGATTCAATCGGGAGTCGAGAATGGGAGCTAGATGACCGGCGGGTCAGCAAGGAGGTATCAAAGGAACTGCTTATTAACACCTGCCCCGTTGCATCCGAATGCCTCCTTTGTGCATGTATCGTCCCGGGCCGCAATCTGTTCGCTTCAACGCGTTCCGTTACTGAGTTTTCCGTCAGATTTTTTTGTGCAACTGAGTTACTGCTCAAAAGTCCAGATTATCCAGACTTTGACTGCAGTTGAGTTAGCTGGAGTACGGTAGCTGATTACATGTGTAGATTGTGTAGTCTTTCTTGAGTTTAAGACGGAAGGTCGTTAGTACCGATCTTCATAAGGCCGACTTTCCAGTGGACGGACATAATTAAAACGTGACACATGTTTTTATAAACTGTGCAACAAGAATGTCAGGCATTCGCCTTTTTAATGCTGATAAGCGGTAATGACACTTAAGTCCGGATAATATAATAATAAATTAATCGTACGTAGCGGTCGGCAATATACGTACTTATAATAATGTATACCTTTAGGTACTTACGGTAATGGCGGACATCCTACTTTTGCATCCTGCAGTTGGTGACCCCATAGAGACGGCATCTTGCATATTAATCAGCATAATTTCGAAATTAAATTACTTACCATAAAATGACAGTTTTTTTTATCTAATATTTCTGCCCTACGCCTGTGCCTGTAACCTGTAACAGTCTGGTTCATATTAGATTTTCGGGATAAAAGGGAATCTACATGACCTCCGCTAACAAGTAACGTAAATTTCTACTCATAGCTGTTGAAAATAGGTTTACCTTATCTCAATGTACTTGTTCACTTTACTCTTACCTTTATCTAACTTTATGAAGGTCTACTTATTTTAATAGCCCAACACAATACAATAAATTGTAAAATAATAATTAACTGCTCTCAGTTCGCATTTCGAGCGAAATTTTCTCGGAACTATTCGTGTTAAGTCCGTTCCGGTCATTTCTACGGATAAAAATCGGTCAAATGCGAGTTGGACTCGCTCACGAAGGGTTCCGTAGGTATCCATCCTAACTAATATTATAAATGCGAAAGTAACTGTGTCTGTCTGTCTGTTACTCTTTCACGCCAAAACTACTGAACGGATTTGAATGAAATTTGGTATACATATCGTCTAGACCCTGAGAAAGAACATAGGCAATTCGCCGAAATTTTCCATGGGTAAACTTTTTAAGGCGAAGCGAAGCTCGCGGGAACATCTAGTAATACTATACTTAATCTAGGTACTTACTGAAATATTTTTGCCATATTTTTCGGTTTATTCGTAATAATTATAATTTGTAATGTAAGGCATTACTGGATTTTATAACTCAAGAGGTAGTGATGGAGTTACATTGTAAACTATTGCAGGCGCGAGCGGCGCCGGGTTCCGTTATTGTTACAAAAAGACGCCATCTGGCGACTAAATAATGCGGCTTTATTATTCACCCCGATGTTTTGCTAGTACAGGTGCAGATCTAATAATAATAACAAATAATTATTATAAATATCCTAGTGTACACTACAAATTGACGGTACGAATATGGGACCTGGCAGGGGTAGAGACTCTGGCAATTATAATTTTAAATATTTTTATTCTGTATTGTAACGGATACTCTTGTCCTTTATCATTTTGGGTAGTAATCGATCATTACTGTGGTATAAGCGTGTTGGCGACAAATATACCTACTAGAGGTAGAGGTGTAGGGTTTGTCATCGTCAGTTTAGATGATCTAACTCAGCTGACAATCAATGTAGTACAAAAATATCTAAGGAAGGAAAGATCGATTATATACGCTATTAGGTTATATACTCGCTTTTAAATATAAAAACTAACTTGGTAGGTACCATGATATTGAACCTATTTGTTTAATCAATAATACATAACGCCTTTACCAGTCTACCCAATACAGATATAAATTTGATATATAAAGCCATGGGACTTTTGTTGCAAGCTTGCAAGTTTCTAAAAGGACAATGATTTAATAAAATAGGTTATAAATGTTAACATCCGGATTAAGTGGAAATAGGGCACAGTATTGTTCGACGAGTAACTCAATAGATCCGACGACTCCGAGGGGTACAGTCGCCGATAAAATGCACACTTTTTACTTGGAAAAGTGTTTTTAAATGCACATTTTCGGTTTAGCGGTTTACGGAGATTTAGATGTTCTTATTTTCAATTGTTTTTTGTTCGCACTAGGTTAGCGTGTATGGTTTTAAAATAGGAAATATGGTTGGTGTTATCTATTAACCAAATCTGAAACTATCCTAAATACTATGTACCCCTTGCTGACATAAAACAAAAGATAAAAGATTAAAATAAATAATAATAATTATAATTATGTACAAGTAGTTCACTAACAATATTTTTATGAATTAATTTACTTTTGCCGGCGATTGTCTGCATACGACGGATTCGTTCCGACGTTGGACAATTAATATTAATTAAGATTTAAATTGGTCTAATTACATAAAGCCAGGCGCTCTTTCGTCTCTCTGCCGCCTTAGTTTTTCTCTCGAGTTCTTAAATCTTAAATGAAAATCTTTAAAGAAACTAAGAAACCGCCTACGCCAAGTTGAACTACATTTGCAAGTTTTAACGTTACCCCATTTTCTGCTTTCAGGTAAGTGATTGTTTGTATGGAGTCTCGAGAGCGGACGGCGGTGTGAAGGTAAGTGCGTAGTGAGACGGAGCGTGATGACGAGACAGTCGCACTGGCAGCAGTAGCAGCACAGATGACTCGCGACCCCCCCCCCCCCCCTCCCCCCACCCACAGCCACTAAATAAATAAAACCGGCGCTCACACGCGCCCGCTATATGTTGTAAACGGGATTGTTCCACAACTTAAGCGCTAACAGCTTCTTTTAGTTTACTGCAATGGGCTTTTTGTGCGCGTTGCCTCAATTACCCCTTTCATTTCTTGGTGTGCCGAGGCTTTTATTTTATCCGCTTTGCCCGACTCTCCGCCTTCACTCGGAGTTAGTTATATGCAGGCGCGTATTGCTGCATATCTTTTAATAACTGCGACTATGAGCCTCGGATGTTACCGCCTTTCATCCAGCTCCAGACCCACACTTCTGTAGCGGTGTTCGTACACGTTTTTTTCGCGAGTGAAAATTATAAGCTTAGCGTGTGCTTTGGTGGCGTTCGCTTAGCTGCGAGTGTCGCGCTACGTGTGTTTTAATGTAGGCGGCATTAGCGAGGCGCTTTAGTGAATCGTTTACAATGACAAAGCTTTGGAAAACACGAGTTCGCACCCGCGGGGGAAGTGTTCACGCGACGGAAGTAAAGTTGTTAATGGGGCGTCAAATGTTTCACCTTTATCCCTTTGACTGCGCCGTACAATTATTATGTAAAATTATAATACTTCCTTTGCGTGGCGCGGAAGGCTCTCGAGACCGACACACGTGAGATGTCGCGTGTAGTTGTCTGCGGCCGCGGCTCCCTCGCAATATCATGTCTCGTTGGTCGCTGTAGAGCAGTGCTAAAATAAATGGCAGTTAGTAGCGGCATTCGCGAGCGGCGCGGCGCGACAGCCTGAAAAGCCTCTCATTAAATTACTTCGGCCGTTGGCGTAGAATGTTAACTTACGCACTAATTGGGATAAGTGTGAAATTCGCTCTCACCTCGCGTTGCACCTACAATGAATTAGCAGAACACTGAATGAATACCCTTTATATACGTATAAGGGTAATAAACTCACGGCAAGCTTTTTGTGAGGGAAATTAAATTTTTAGAAGAGGGTATTGAATCATTTTTTGCTTTCGACGGTTTTAGCTCACAGCTACTCCTGATGATATTTACCTATTGAAGTTCACATTACGACTTGTAGTTGGGTGTGTTGTTAGGGTGCCCTAGCCGTCAAATTATACGAATCAATACACATGGTAACCAAGTTAGTCGTTCAATACAAGCATCTAAACAAGTAACTGTAATGCAATCAGCTTGCTGACATTATCTATAATTCAAATTATGGCGACTACGAATGAATATTTAAGTAATCGTCGGACTTGTTCCGAGGTAATTTCCAATTTATAACAGTCGATGCATCCGCTACAGTTGTATTTACAAAAATATGGATTAGTTAATTGTAGATTTCCAGTGTTCCCCCGTGTGTGAGTCGGGTAGTATTGGCTCGTTGTTCGTGCAATGAGTATAAAAAATGCGTTTGTTTACCGCGGGGCCGCTCGATATAAATGTGATGGGTGCGAGGAAATACAATGGGGGATGAAAATGAATGTAAAGTATTGCGGAGGGGTGTGTGGGGTGCGGGGTGCGGGGGCGAGGGCGCAGGCCGGCTTGCAGCGCCGCGCGGGCTCGTGCAGCCCTCCAGCTGAGGCCCGCTCAGCAAACACCGACCCACTTACCACACAATTTATTACACACCATATCATACAATGCACAGTCATCTGCCTTCCCTAAAAGTGACCACCGCTACGTTCACTTACTAGCTAACAAGGTCACATATCTTAATATGCGTCTGATCCTACTGTCCTAGTCTCGACTAGGCCCGTAGACGCAGCGGTATGCGTAAAGTCCTCATGTGACGTTCAAAGTTGAAACAGTTGTTCAAAATTATTGTTTTCTTCGTCCAAAAACACGGGATAGCTTAACTATTATGTATTGTTAAAGCTTT
Organism: Plutella xylostella; assembly: GCF_932276165.1. Lineage (NCBI taxonomy): Eukaryota > Metazoa > Arthropoda > Insecta > Lepidoptera > Plutellidae > Plutella > Plutella xylostella. The sequence continues at coordinate 10,526,143 of NC_064012.1, forward strand.
TTGTTACTGTTTGCTTAGGATTAGTTAAATAATAAAGCCATACTGCAGGGGAGTCTAGTTTGGTTTAATAATAACTTATATTTTTAAAACGCAGAGAGAAATATAACTTCCTATTTAAATGGATTAATTTAGTTCATTAATCGTTACATTTCACTATAGTATAACCGTATAATAGACTCGTTATAGTATACGTATATAAAATGACTAAACTAATTCCCCGTTGTCGGCCATTCTGCATACATTAAGTATGAAACTGAAAGCTCGTATCTGCGCCTCCTCTGTTATTAGAAGGTACTTTGTAGGTCATTAGAAGCTAAACGATTCTTTTTCTTTGTAATGGATACTTTGTATTATTGAATCGATGCATTGCAGACTGAAGAATACACTAGTGCTACGAGTATGATTTGAAGGCAGGTGCGCTAATAACTGGCCGCAGAGTATTTCTAAGCCCGATTCATGTTTTTCAAAAGTAAAAGTGGACACAAGTTACCTACCGAATAATACTCATTGGTAACCTGTAATTATAAGCTTTCTTGGAACATAATAATTATCATCATAATAAAGAGTTACGGAAAGAAGATGTAAGCTTTTGATCCTCTTATTCCAATTAAATATGTAAGAGTAAAACGAACAGTATAGGCATATTAGAAGTATAATCAACAGTGATTTAATACGGGGGTGTAATAGACCTTTCTTAAGTACCTACTTTACGGAGGCATAGTCTATTCAAACTCTAAATTAATTACATCGACAATACTAGCCATCACTGAAGCACAGGTTATTTATTCAGACAAAGGATACGCGTATCTAAAGGCATTGTTATATCAGCTATTATAACAAATATTATGGTTTATTCGCCTATCCGATAATTTATTTGTCGATTCCTGACGGCGACACCGACCACTTCTTGCTCCGTGCATGTGCAAGTTCTCATGAATTCACGAACTATTCATAACCCGATGGTAAAATAGAAGAAATTGCACTATAATTATCTAGATAGGAGTACAATAAGTGCGGTAAATGCACGGTGCGCCTAATGATAAATTATTTATTGGGTGTCGTTTACTGTGAGGTAGTTGTAGAAGAGTCCCGGGCCGGCTTGCGTCACGGCGGCGTGATGAGGCGGCGCCGAGTGTGCCGCGGTCACCGGGCCTCGACAGGAATCATCTAAGTGGTTCGTGACAGGAACCGTTGAGGATGCACAGGATGCTCCCATTAGCGGCTTATTTAATAGTTGAGCACAAAATAAAGGTGGCGGAACTGCCGCCCACGCGGCCCCACTCGCGCCACATTTTCGCCCAGCCTCAGCATACGTGTAAAAGCATAATGCTGCAAGCAGACTTATCATCCTGTGGTTATCCCGCCAAGTACCTACGCTCGTGCATTAACACGCAAATATGATGTGTTGTGTTGGGCGTTTTGCAACGGTGGGCGGCTAATATAGATCACGCTACGCCAGGTAGGTTCCATTAGTCAGAAATCACTGTTATTCTTGCACCCCCGTCTAACCGGTGCCGCCAAAAGCCAAAAACGCTATTGAGAAAAAGGGAGCAACAGGACACACGGCTCGATATTGATTTAATACTAACTCACGCAGCGGCGGCGTCGCGCCCGCAGGGGTGGAGGAAAAAAATAAAATTTAAAAATATGCATAATAAAAATTTGGTCGATAACGATGAGCCTCGGCGGGCGAGCAGCCGCTCTTAATGTGGGGTGGCAATCGATTATTTTAACAATTACCAAGTACCGAGTGTGACTGCTGAGCCGAGGGGCCGTCGCCCGCACCGCGCCGCACCGCAAGTGTCACTCACTCATTCTCCGACCAAGCGTTATTTGGATACCGTGCTCTCGCTGCACTTAACAGATTTATCTCAGATAAAAAAATAAGACTTTTAACTTCCGCTAGAAGTTCGAGCTAGGTAAAAAGTTATCGACTTTAATTCCATCACAGCAGTTTAAAGTTGTATAAGCTCCATTGTAAGCTACGGAAACTTCGGAAAGAAAGATTTACAAGATTTTCTTAGAAAGTCTCTCTTCTCAACGGACTTTTGCATCAGTATTTATTACTTATGAACTTGTGATAAATAAATACTCATGCGATTGCAAGACTTGCACAAACTCACAATAAAAATGTACGTTCCAACTTATAAGTATCTAACTAAACTTTACGGAACGCATTGAGTGTAAACTTTCTGTATTTTCCATTGCAAGCAAGGACTTGCTTTTTTATTTGTATTTTCGCTAACAGTTGGACGGGGCTGCAGGTGTGATTGATTGAAAAGACAAGCAGGTAATGGAGGGCGCGATCTGTCCGAGGCTCCGCATCATCACGCGGTGACGGCTCGTCAATGTTTTAATTGACTTATTTACGGGGCATTTCATTGCGCGTGTACCGATTAACGATTATTAATATCGTTTTTACTGAAATATTGGGACAGGATAAGTTTTCGGTAATCTACGCGGTTACGTCAGCTTACTCGTATGATTCAAATGCATATAGGCAAATATTTCATATTCATAATGAAACTGAAAAAGAAACCTGCAAAATTTAATGCATTTTTTATTTTATTATACAGACTCACTAACACTTACTCAACCTGAAAAGTCACACGGCATTTTCATTAAGCTTACTGTGTGTGTGTAGACGCTAAGTTGTTCTAACATTGTCGATGTGGTCAACCAAATATTAACCATCGCACCTTGTAAGATAGAAAAAATACAGAGAAAAGTGAACGTCTTAGGTATCTCATGAAAGTCCCGTGCTCCCTGAGATAGATAACAGACGTAGTCTTGAGATTTTTATGACTAGTCCTCGTAGTTTTGACATAACTCCAAAAATACACTAAAACCATAGTCTGGTTCTTCAAAGCCCTATCCGTCCACAGTCCTACCTCATCAAATAGATGACAAGCCATGAATATTAAACTAACACTCGAACAACGGTGAAAGTGATTATATTCCACCGTTTAGCTGATTATTGTTCGTACGGCTCAACAAGCGTAATGCCATCAAAAATACGCTCGCATATTCGTAAAATTGGATTTCCCCTTTCACTGGTGAGCATTATTCGGTGCAAATGTGCGGTGTGTAAAAACGTTTAATTGAGTAGTGCTGGCCGCGAGGTGATGCCGATCATTCACAAAATCACACCGCTCAAAAGTTAATTCAACAGCGAGGTCCCGCGTAGGCATGGGACTTTTTTATTCTATCGACACCTAATGTCGATCATTATAGTTACATACATTTTCTCTCCTCGAATCTTCGTTAATTGAAGTTTATTTACAAAGGAAACCGCATGCTTCTTTATCCGTATTATCTCCGGCCGAGGGTTGAAAAATGATATATTTTAATCTCGCAAATGAAACAATCCGGAGCTAAATAAATGAGGTTAACAAAGGATACTACACAATAAGTAAGCTTTCACATCGATCAGAAGAGCTTTACAATAGCTCTTTGCGATAGCTAATGAACTTAATAGCTTGAATGAAGGTAAGAAAATAGGAGCAAAGCGGACAGCGCGATATCGTCCGGGACTAAAGTGCTTACTTTAAATTGCACAGATAACACGTTATTTAATATACGGATAATATTCACACATTCATTTTAAATGTTCAGAGAATTTTTATATTCGACTTGGAAAAACATCGGAGTATTGGTTTAAATGGAATGCAAGTGGAGTGGCTTTAGTTAATATTAAAATTAAATCTATCATTGGGTTTTGTGTTATTTTGTATATGTCGTAGAAAGGTTTGAAAACTCGAAATTTAGCGAAAATCTTCTAAAGTATTTCAGCTTAGATGTTAGTTCGAGAGGCATATTCAACATATAAACTATCCTAAAAGTATAAATTCAGTTGGTATTAGTACATTTACTTCTTTATTTCATCAATAAATAGCACGTAGCACACTTAATGAATCGCATAAACACTGTCAAACATCGATAAAAAAACAACAGGTGTTGGACATGACCCCATCACTAACTTGCGGACGGGACACGTAAAAATAGTGCGAATTGTTGCAACCTGTTAACGCAGAGTCCCGCGGCCGCCACGCACAAACTATTATTTGCGAACACGTACCAACTTTTACCGGACTCTACTTTATTGGGGGACTTTCCCCCTTTCAGCGCTTTAAAGTATCAGCGCTTGGCGTCCGCGCGTGCGAGCTGAGCGCCGGCGACACCCCGTATTTGAGCACGGATTAGCGGAAAAAAGATTCCCGTTTTACATATGACTTTGCTCACCTAGTTTTTATCTAAAACAAAAAGGACCATTTCATAAGCGCTCGTGATACAAGAGTTATACTCGTAGAAGGGCAGTTAAAAGAATAATAAATGAATGGTTACTAACAATAAGCGGCAATAACTCAATGATCAATATTAAGAGTGCATCCGGTCAGAACTTAATACAGACTTAACGTTCTGAATCCCACTCCACGACGTCAAATTGATATCAGGATTCACGTCCAAACAGACGTTCGCTGGACATGCTCCGAGAAATTCGATTACGGCCACCGGCCATGTCAATGACTTGAATTTCAATTAGAACAAATTATCAAGGGATACGCCGTACCGCTCCGAACTAGATTTGTTAACGTAAAGCGCTCCATGCTCAGGGATTCATGCTACAAATCAACTGCATCTACCTTTGCATACGTACAAAACAGTTTAATATGCGAGGACCTAGCCTCACATGGCGCTTGTTCGTTCAAGTAAATATCTTCCTAGGTTTTTCCGTGCAACAAATAGTAAATTAATTGGATACACCGCAAGAAAGACTTCAATCACAGTATGGATTGATTGACAATCCAATTGAGATTTCGGTAAAACTGAATTGAGAATTTTGTCTGGTGGTCAGCCGGGATTAGATATTGATTGGCACATTGGTAGGTACGAGCTACAGTCCCAGTGTGATACGGCGTGCAAGTATGTAATCAGGTGCCGTATTGGCCGCTAATCCGATGCCGGCGACGCTGACATTCGCCTCGCGAATTAAATTTTCCGTCCAAACCACGACGCGCGTGCTGTCCAAAACTACATTAGAGCAAATTTCCACCGTATTAGTACGCTAGTTTAGCGAGGCTTGTTTCGAAGCTACAGAAACTGCGAGGAATAATTTAATTCCAATAATCACACGGATTGAAATGCAAATATTGATGCACGTAGATTGTTCGATCTCCGTTCGAAACGCATGCGAATTTTCGAACGAATCAAGACCTAAAATAAACAGTATTTCAGCGGTTGCGTCCGTCTCTAGCTCGTAATTTATACACGGCTCGAAATTCACCCTTACTGCAGGAGAACAATGCCAAGTTATTCAATTAACTTAGTGAGATGTATCACTGATCGATTCTATCATGTTTTATCAAAGCGGTAAGCTTTGGCTCCTCATTAAGCAAACTAGCCTGCGGTATTGTCAATGAGACACAGCCGTGGAGGGTACAAAGAAAGCTAAATGCTTCAGACGGTGCAAAAGTCATTACGCGATCAATGGCTTTTCAGTTTGAAATACAAGTTGTTTTCCTATTCTGCAAATGTCTGAGGCGCTCGCTGTTGTTAAACTATGGCGATGATGAATTTACGCACAATAGCAATAGACGCCAGTTTAGAGATGTCACGAGAGTGGACATCAGTGCAGACGCATTGTTGCAGTGTCGTTTGTGTGGAGTTTGCTTGCATTGTCACCGTCTATGTGAAAAGTTTGAGAGCGCTATCGACAGCGCTCGATAGCGGCAAGTGACAGCTGGTTTGCTGCAAGACCTCAGCTGGGGGCTAATCAGCCTGTATCGAAAATCGACCCTTTTGTTCGTCTTATCTGAGGCTTTCACAACAGTAAACACAAATTACACTTTATTATTTTGTCATGTTAAAGTTAAATAATTTCAATTATACGATTACACTACATTCAGTGAGATTACAGTACATTCAAAAACACTTACTTACTATGGAAATTCTGTATGAGTTTAACTAACTCCTGAATCAAATTAGAATTTATTATAGTCTACAAAGTGCTAGAGCGTGCCCTGGTATCGATTGACAGGATCTGCTTGCTCATCAAACTTTCCATGATTTATAAGCTGTACTTTGAACTGCAACGGAAACTCCTGTTTGCTAAGTTTTAGTTTCGAACAGGTTCAATAATAACAATCAAGCGAGTCTCGAATTAATAAAGAAACAATGCAATCAAAAGTTCTCTTGGGTCCGGTGAATGGTACATCCGGAACTAATTGAATATCAGTCGGTCTGTAGCAGTGTGTGGAGAGTACGGACAGACATATCAATCTTGGGCTGAGTTGTTCGGACCGACGGCGCCCGTCGCCCGCTCCGACTGACCAGACTCGCATCTCGATGATACTCGTACCTTCCCTTCTAGATCACCGACCGGCTTATTACGATATTATCATCTTCCACCCCCGCCCGCTGCACTGTTCAAACAGGTGTCCCCCTGAAGCATCCGGTCAGCTCAAATACACCGCCGACGCAATAAATATACTATCAAAGGTTCGTGTTCTCATACAAAATGTATAGTTTAGCGCATTAGTGCTCCGGTTAGATTAACAGGCGAATAGAAGCGCAGTGTTGACATAAGTTATGTATGAGTGTTTGTCTGTCCGCCTGCCGCCCGCCGCCCCGGCCGCCCTACCTGTAATCGCCGTTAAATTTTAATGAAAATTGTAATACATATAACGTCAGTGCTTAAATATTTAGTGAAGTAGTTTTCTTCGCCGGCGAGATCCTCGAATCGGGCTGTCAGTAATGGCGGCGTTGAATTATTAATACGGATTTTATGTTCCTCCTCGCGCGAGGCCTTGCATATTGTAATATAGCTTCTATATACTTTTGATATAATTTACAATACACGAGTCGGTGTTGATCGATAGAAATTCCGTGAAACGTTGGTAGCGTGCATTTCCCGGGTGTGCCTGGAACGAATCGGAGGTACGCCGAAATTAGTTGATTAGGAAAGAGCTGTGTGCAAGGACTGATCGACGCACAGACGCGGCGGTGCAGCGGCGGAGTGCAGACGCGGGCGCGGGCGGGGGGAGGGTGCGGGGCGCGGGGGCGCACCGTGCAGGGGGTGGGTTTACGGAACAAATGCGCCTGATTAGCTCAGCTTTGTCCTCCGACCCTCATCGATCAGCCTGCCCCGCCATTCTCACTACAGATTTAGATAATGCCTAAGCCGAAATTTCGATTACACTAGCTGATATCAATTTATTAAATGGAAACATCGGATTTGCGAATCCATTATTCGCGTACAGACTGAAGAGATTATTGGCGTACGACTGTGAATGCTGGATACGCTTACCGTTGTTTGGGTAAAGTGTCTATATGGGTAGGTGTAGAATGTTAGTAATGGCGTGCTTGCATTATGACCAATCCAGATTTGGAATTTGAGCATTACCTAACATAGAAAGGTAGCAACTTGATTTATCCGCAGAGCTGAACTCGTGCTGTATTATCGGCATTGTCAATAGTGGCCGAGCCGGTCGCACAAAGCTGCCGTTTTACGCAGGTGTACCGCGCCTCCTCTCTAAGCACTAATTCACTTTTAGACACTGAATATTGTCACTAATCTACTGCCTAGATCAACTGCGCGTACAGAATTATCCACCGATATATAAACAGGGTTTCTTATACGAGCCTTGTGAGCCTATTTCAAGCTGACATGATCATTTACCTATAACAAACTTAGGTGACCCTGTGTACACCCATCAAGACGCCGTTATTTCCTGATAGAAGAATGAATTTTTACTATGAGAGTTTGTTTCCATTATCTCCATAGATTTTAAAATCGTGTATTTTGATTTTTTTAAATGAAAATTGCACCATGTAGTAAATATAATAGTACCAACTCTACAAACATAGTTAGTACATAAAATGACTTTTATTTCTTCTATTATAGTAAATTAATGTTTGTCATAAAGGAAAATGAGTTTCATGAATGTCCCTAGAGGTTTTCTTTCATCATACGTTGTTGATATTTCATTCATTATTGCGATTCGTTTCTACGATTGCTTTTTGTTTACGCACAAAGCACTATAATAACATTTAGTTACTATTGCAAATAGAGAAACAAAGTCAAATAATAAAAGGTCACATTTTTTAATAATTTTCTCAACTTTTATGATGAGTATTATTAATGTCGGTGACTGACATTATCGCAGTTGAATTTGTGTTCGCCTCGCTGTCAACAGTTCCCAATTTTTTACCTCCATCAGCTTTTGTGGTGCGGAAAAAATAAGTTAACAGAATAGCGTCGCTATTCTCCTACATTGTGTAGCTCTGTCCCGGATTATATAGGCACATTTCTTTATTTTGCTATTCGAATTCGAAGCACCATCCATGAATTAATCTATTCTTTTTGGTCCATTCCCTTTTACCTGTCTAGGCACTATTAATTAGAAAATACTACACGTGTAACTTGAAAAATTCACAAACGAGTTTCACGTTTTAGACACGAACATGGACATAGTATCGGAATGCTAATAAATTAGTAATTTTAATATAACAACATAATATTTTGACTATAATAATGATGAGTAAATTTACTACTCTCATATTACTGTGGGATCATAAAATATAAAAACAATTTGCAAAATATGATGATTTAATGGACATGAAGACGGACAGCATTTTTCATTTGATGGAGTGTTTGACTCGTGTTACCCGTGTCAGTTGCATCTTCGACCTCTGTGTAAAGTTTACCGGATCGTCAAATACCGGTGTATGTACGTGAGTGCTCGTGGGAAGCTCAAAGCGTTCTATTACGATTTTCCGGTCAGAAAGAGCTGGCCTAATCTAAAATACTCTTCAATATCACTAGATCATAGCTAATATGCTGTAGCTTTGCTCAACCGTAGCAAACCTTTGACTGCTGGATTTAATTATAAATGGTCAGGTTGTGTTCGACCGACCTGCTCATTCGGTTTCAGCCTCCACACCAGTCGAGAGAGCCAAATTGCCTTGCCGGTTTAATATTGAAACTTTCACATTTTTTTAAAACAAAAATGCGTGTCGATTTTCTATGCAAATGCAACTTTAAAATAATTTTCCTTATTGTTATTATCAAATGCATTTAAAAATATTGATGCATACCAGCATGGCATTGGTCAGATACTATATTTTCCGTAAGCTAGACTGGCCGCATGGACCAATATGTTCAATTCAATAAGTGATCGTGTTCAGTGAGGGTGCTACGCCTTGCTACGCCGCCGCTACGGGCTACGACGTCTACGAACCTAGTTCTATGATATCTACGTACGACATTTTCTAATGAGTCATGGTGTTGATGTTATAGTATCTAGTTGATGTTCAGGTCTTGGTGTTATGGTTTTTGAATATTATAATCAATTGAATATTGTTGTAAGTAGTATTTATTTACTTATAGAGACTATCAGAAATAATAGCAAAATTAAATGTAATCAGCAATTTATTTGAAATTAAAATTAAAATAGGTCTTCTTTAAAAAAAGTAACAGTAACGGAAAATATATTTTTGCTGAGGTATAATTCTAGTCCATCTAAACGCCACGTGAATCTCTACTCCATAATCAATCAATGGTCCATATAAGAGGCTGCACGCAGGGTGTGGGGTGGGGGGTTGGGGGGCGTCGGTCGCAATTGAAAAGCAATTCGTTGATCAACGAAATTGGCATGCAACCGCAAGATGCGGATACCACAGCAATTATAACCAGGATATTATAGGTGCCGCAGGCTCGCGCTTGCAAACTAAACGTTACTATAAATGATTAGGCGGATAATTTATCGATCGATGAGTCGCATTGAATAAAAGGATGATTATCAAAACGGTGCCTACTTTTTATATATATTTACACTGGAACTATAGTCTTAATTAAAGACACCTTGCGATAAAGCACATTAGTAATGAGGATTCATTTATAAAGCATGACATTCACCTTATTTATTGATGCCTTGCCAATTTAAATACAAGTAGTAGTAGCGAAGTAGTAAAAGCGTAAGTAAGAAGTGCTTTTTTAAACCATACAGTACTGAAATTCATTAATATGATTAAAAACAGAGAAGCTGGTCAAAACAACGCGAAAAATATTTTGTTTCGCCTTACAAATGAAAGAAAGGAATTTCTAAGAAATCACAAACTATTCCAACGAATCATTTAACTAATTCTCAAAGTATTCATTTACATTGACTAAATACCTGAATGCGCTGTTTTTATTCAAAGTTTTAAATGATTGGGTAATAAAACATAAATATATACTTTTAATACGACTTCAAACATACTTAATGTAGTCATTCAGTCACTTTATAAGTCAATTAATGAACCACTTCCCTTCCTACTTCAGATAAATTTGATTGTACAAGTGATGAACTTCTACAGTCAGTAGTTGCAGTACATCACTGAAACTGTAACTTTCAGTGGCAAGCGAAATATGCTGCACCTATCAATCAGTCGACAATACTACCCGTATAATCGAACCCCGCAGATAAGTATAATCTGACCAACTATAGATCTGTACGTGTGTTTTATTTACGTGCGTAGTGCGTGTGTGTGCCGTACGTCATTCTAATCACATTTCTGCTCATGAATTTAGATTCGCATGCCTCCACTCCATACGTAGGTGTGCGGACCGCATTGTTCCGTATTTTACCGCTAATATAATATTGCCTAATCGGTGGTCGTATCTCTTTGTAACGTTTGTCTAATGTATTGATTAGAAATAGAAATAATATAGGTAGTGTAGTAGATTTATCACCGTAAATACTAATACATTTTCTATAAAGAGTATATCGTACTACCAAACGCCTAACATAATATACATTTTCATTAATAAATGCTTACTATATTTAATCATTGTAAATAAAAATAGGTACCTGTAGCTAAATTGATTGAGATAACTGACTACAATTATTTATGATTTGAGTATTGATTGTATATTAAGACGTTACCTGCAGTCCAATACTGAAAGCCGATATATCAGTAACCTGAACCTTATACCCAGAATGAAAACAACTCTTTTTACAAATGTATGGAAAGAATCCGATGATCTTTGTGGCATGTTTTCCTCGTCTATATGGCAACACCGTTGTTATGTTACAGCGAAACAAAGGTTGTTTATTATACGCGTCCGAGAAAAAGTGATTACTTATGCAGTTCCAGTTTTGAAAGTGAGTAACAAACAAATACGAGTCGACATTTTAAACAAAGACAAGTGGCTAACATTGTCTGGTGCTACATTGCATTGATACAACATAAAGAATGTTGATGTTAGGGCGACTTTCTCATAGACTGTTAAGATTTTATTATGAAATGGGCTCTTTTTGCATCAACACAACGCGTGTTTGTTTAAGTGAATCTACTTGGATTCTTTTTTGTAGCTCCTCAACTTGGCGAAGCTTTTGACAACATTATAATTTTTTCCACTAACATTTCAAAATAGATTTGAATTACAACCAAAGTACCTCCCATTTCCGCTTACATGACTACTTTTGAACATCCTGTAACTCCTGAAATCGCTAGTAATGAGCGAATGCGCTGAAGATATTCATAATTAATGAGAGAGTCGTCTCAAAGGAAAACTTGTCTTGGGCGAAGCGTGGATTGTTCCAACTACTAGCACCGTCTCCGCTTATTCACTTTCTACCAAACAGGGTGTTATAAGTTCAGAGGTGGATTTAACGACATTGTAACTCGGAATCGAATGAATTGTAGTCCATTTTTGAGCCAAATAGAACAACTATTGTGCCGCTGATGTCGTCCGGCGTTCGTCGTTTATCTTAAAGCTTTGGCAGTTATACTGTTAAACTGCCTTCATATTTGCATCAAAGCGACTCAAAGGCAGATAAACTATGCAAAATACCGTTATACATAAAAGAAAATGAATACCGATCACGAAATAATTCCTCAACAATAGTCCGGCAATATTTCTCGCCAGCCTGCCTCGGAACTAGATAGATAGGATGGCTTGCACAAATAGCATTAATATAAACTAGAATCGAACGGTGTGCGCTATCGATTAGGAGCTAGCGCTCACAACAATTAATGACCTGCATGTCCCTACAGCGACAAACCTATTGCAAAACAAACAGCGTCGCGGCCTGGCCACGCCGCCAGATACGGGGGGCTCCCTTTTCGATCGCACTCCTCGGTCCTCAGCGCTAATTTCACCTACCCTATTTAACAAAAATCAAAGCAAAAAACCGAATCGTTTACCTAACAAACAGACGTTAAGGTAGTATTACACATACCTAAGGTACACGAATGGCGAACCTGCAACGCATCCGCCACAACCAGGGGGTTGCAACGCGGAAATCTCCAAAACAAAAATGATAAGCACCGAAATAAGAATGTGGATTCTATCAAACATCCTGTGCATGGAAGGGGTGCATCGTGGGGCTGTGTGCGTGAGTGCGCGTGTGTGGGTGACCACGGTTTTAGGCGCAGGGGGTGTGTGCTTAGACGCCAGGGTTACCAGAAGCGCGCGATTATGACGATGCCAATCTTTCAAAGCTGATCGGTGCAGTATTATAAAATAACAATGGCAACCTGACAATTATGGTCATTTTGTACTGAATATATCAGTACAGTTGAGAATAATTGAAAAATAAGTTCAAAAAAATATCTTAATTACGCTTTAGGCTAAATAGTATAATTCTTACCTTTATAAGTAACAGAAAACTATCAAACAGGAAATCGGCCAATAAAGCTCAATTTGTCTGAAAGCAGAGTGGTCCTTTCGTCCTGTATCCCATAATGACAGCCCTAGCTAAGAGACAATTTTAGTATTACTGTATGCGATGTAGACATTTGTCGAGGTCATTCTGTATGCATGAGCGCCCTAAGGGCTGCGGTTTTCTGTTACGCATTTCTATAGCGGGTCCGTGCCCTTAAATGCCTTTCAAAAGTGTATGAACTTTAGTTTTATAATATTGATCACATGATATTAGCTGGTTGTACGTACACGTACGCTTTCGAATATAGAAGTTACATAAATTGACAAATTGATCGACTATTCGCCGGTATTTGCGGACGGTGTGTGTAGGTTTCACCAGCCCTACAGTATCATTCGATTAGCGTTATTAAGGTATTCGGCGATTTGGAATGCAATTTCGGACATGTAAGTAATTTCAATATTTTGGTAACATGTTTAAATATTCTACAAACGTGGTGATCAACACTCAATTATTAACTTGATCTGGCTAATAGATAATTTGCAAAGTGCATCTCTTGTGTTCGAATTCGCTTTCATGCGGATGATTTTACCAGTTTAATTTCGTCTATACATCTTTGTGAACATTTTAGAATTATTAATGTTTATGTGAATCGTTTAACTTTATATGAATGATACCTTCAGAATACATAAGGGATTATTAAGATTAACTTTTTGTCTTGGTCATCAAAAGGGGCTTGAAAATTTCTTTTAAAAATAACTTAAAATAAATTAATTAGTATCTCATGCTTCGTGCGCTGTGGACGGGCGTCGATGGACGTTGGACCTCGGTGAACGTCGGTGGACGGTGGACGTTCTGCCCCACTCGCGTCGTGCAGGGGGATAGCCAGCGGCCACTATTTGGCCAATTCTTCCGATAGTTATGAAAGCTTGCGTTAGGCTTGTGATAGACATGTCATTTCCGTCTCTGCACGCATCTATAGATTCCATAGACTGGACGGCCAGACTGCGAGGGATTGATTAAAAACTAAATAAATTCAATTGTTAAAAAACATGCCACCTGTATTGGTATTAGGTATAGGTGGTGAGGATATAAGTGGTGGGAAAGATTTATGCTTGTAGTAACGATCGGTATGAAAGTATTTGAGAGAATATCGGGTGTATGCGTCTTAATGCAGTTTATAACCTACATAATGATAAAAATATAATAAATCAAGTCATTAAATTAATCTTTAGAACTTTTTCCATAATATTGGGCCAAAATAAATGAGAGTATATTGTAGTAGGTGTATCCTAATGCTAATGAATTTTGTTCAGCAGTTAGCCAGGGGTGCACGCAAATACTTAAATCCGTGTGCGGCAGATGAGCGGCTATTTTGAAAATTATTGCATCGCCAATCATGCTTGGCTGCATACTCACGACTGCTTCTAAATTCAAATTTCGAATGGAAACAGGCAGATTCTTAACAGGGCCTGCGGGCTGTTCGAGAGCTGAAAATTTGGAAAATCCCACCGTCGATAGCACCAGCATCGGAATATGCGATAAGGCATTTAGCAAAACGATCGATTTCGGTTGAAACGAACAGACAGTGCTGCCGCGGCCGCGCTCTCGGTCTTACGAAATACCACCCGCGATCAATACCATGTGTTTTTGGGAATTCATCAAATATGCTCCCGTCCGACGGAGGAGCTGCAGATATCTGCAACCCGCTACTCTCACATTTAAAACAGATAAATAGGTAGTATATTTTCCGAATTTCGTTGCTTTAAACTTTCCAATGTTAATTTAACTTAATTTAAATAGAAAAAGAGTGATATAGAAGTATTTGTCAAAGGTAGTACAACAATGTCGCTATCATTAGGAAGGCGCGAGTCGCGGTCCGCAGTAACGCAGTTTGTAAATACCCTCGCCCGCACAATAACTGCCAATGGTTTTGTTATTAATGACGTTAATTCATTTTTTACCTTTTCCAACTTACTTGAACACAATAAAATGGAGTTGCTTAGAAATTCTACGCAGCGCGATATTTTGAAGCTAATTCAAACAATGAAGGTAGGTGGCGATGTTTACTTATATGAACAATATTAGTATGTAACGCTTGTATAAAGGTATTGTATATACACTGCCGTGTGTATTGTTTCGTTTTACTTAGAATCGCGTATTTTATAAAACAAAACAGCTACCCACAAGTTTATTTAGGTATTAGCTGAAATTGATTCTAAGGCACGTTTACAATGTTATGATCGTTTATTCAATTAGAATGTCGAAACATGGCCGCGGCAGCGCGACGGCGCGCCGAGTGCAGAAGAATGCAAGTGCAAATATAACACCTGGTACTACACGGTGTCGCAGCGACGTCGGCACAAAGCCTCGATGGACATTGACGCGTTTCATAAACGAACTCGTACTTTAAACAAAAAGAGGACTTGAGCCGGCGTGTGCAAGTAAAATAGAGTGCTTTAGAGGGGCGTGAGGAAGATAGAGCAGGCGCGATGTAGCGGGGGTACAGTCGGGAGGCACGGGCTCTGTGATCTTCGCTACACCGCGACACTTTCCCTCTTCAGGCCTTCACGCCGCCCCTCGCACAGACATGTTTCCGTCACGATTATTGCCAGTTTTTGCCTTTATACCCGACGTCAAACCAATTGAATTCAGTCCTAAGATTTTTACGTCACGAATTTGAAAGCGCAGCTTTCAAACTGTCAGTTGATTATGAAGCTTTATCGTGGTGTACTTAGATACATCTTTTAAGTGGTTAGTAGCTTTATCAATGGCGACATCTTTCGTTGATATTTTGTGTAAACAAAGGCCCCAACTGAAACTTGTAAGTAACTTGCTACATAGCTTTGTAGAGTTATCCGTTAGTTAGTTGCTCGTAGTGAGCATAGCTTCGTCCCTTCAGGGGTTAACAATATGAAGGTGAGGCCGTTTCTGTATTAACAATAATAATGTAATCAGGGCCCTGTAACAGGCCTGCTCGACGCGGCGGGGGGATGCGGGGGACGGGGGCGGCCCGCTCGCGTCTACACAAATAATAAATAATAGGTGGCCGTTATTTTTGCCAAATACATATTTCATTTTATATTGTAAGGAAAGTTGGTGAGCGCGGGGGTCGGACGCGCGTCATGTTAGTATCAAAACGCGGCAGGTAAAAATAAAATGGAAGCGCAATTGAATTTTTTATATTTCATGAAGAGGGACGCAGTAGGCGCAGGCTGAAGCAAGTTTAATGGGGTTACGAGGATCCGTGCCGTGGCCGTGCCGTGGGCGCGCCGTGTGGCGGCGGCGACACGATCGAGACAAGTCGTTTTATTTGGGCGGACGACGCTCGCCTCTGGCCTCCTTCGCCGCCGCCACCGCCGCTGCTGCGCCAGTAACTTAATTCCGCCCACGTCCACCGAGCAAATCCTCTTCAATACCCACCCCGTATTCATTAGCTCACCATGTGATTAATTTGAGATAATTCGACTTCTCCTCTTCCAAATGCGAATCCCTAAAGCTACGGCGCGCTAAAAACTGTAACATTTTGTTCGCCCTGTCCCGTGTGATATTGGAGAAAATTGAGAAAGGAAATGAAAAGCATGAAACAGCGCATGAAATGTAAACAGAGTTGCTTCTTCGCTTTGACATTTAGTGGTCGTGTTTCCAGGAAGTATTGCGTGTTCCCCACTGGTAATAATCTTCGCCAACTAAAGGGTGATGGACTGGTGGTACAATAGTAACGATGTTTTCACTGATTACCACCGTGTGTTCCTAGCGTCGTGATTTAGATCAGATTTGGCGAGTGCGCTGATAATTTATTTAAGTCAAGTGCATCGTGGCACTGTTAGCCGTGATTGAATGTAAAGTAAATAAAATTTAGATTAAGTAATGAAGCAGACAATTTATTAAGATCTCGTCATAGCGTAGAATATTGGGTCTTTATAGTTGTAGAATCATTTCAGGATTATTTATAATTCTGATGATTCAATGCTGGAATAGGGGTTGCTCAAGGTTCACCGTTGTTCGTCTCACTCAAATGGCAATTGTTGAAAAGAAACCATAGCTAAGCAAATGCTTATTCATAAAATAAAATATAGAAACAAAAAAAACTCTTTTGATTGCCATTTCTAATACATAATTCATTATTAACCTACGTGTGTATTTAAGTATAAATATTTTTTATGAAAGAATTGTCATGCTTGACTAAGGAATGTGAGTTCGTAATACTATATTATAATACCTACTACTATGTTATTATATTCATAATCAATTATAACTTTTTCATCCATTCTAGCAATTCATAAATCAACAACAATACGGTTCAATGATCTTGCTTTGATGTTGTATAAGTGTTGTTAATACATTTATTTAACGCATTAATATCAGCAGCTATTAAAATAGCTGATAGCGATTTTTCGATTTATGAAGAAAATTCTTCCTACCATAAAAAAGAAAAACATTTGTAGTGTTAACCGTAACAATGGGGAATATCGGTCACCGAAAACCGTCCATAATTGTCTAGCAACAGCTTAATACTAACCCAAGTAACACAACTGGCTACTGTGATGAATGATAAGACAGTGCCGGTGGAGCCACCCATTCCGTGTAATGCATCAATGGACCCATATCCGGCGAGTCATATTCATATTATAGCCGCGGCTCAGATGACCCTGTAATAGTTTTGATACTCGACCATAATATCCTGTATAGCATTATATTGTGTTGACTTTTTACTCGAAACCCAGATAATGATGCACAACTATTGCATTGTGTGCGCCGCCGGTCAAATCAGCTACCCGCCATTATTTTAATACTGAGTAATTCCGCGTATCGCTTGTTTGGACTTCACTTTCGTCACGCTCGTCTCTACCGGCGCAATTTATGTGAAGCCGTTTTATTTTGCGAATGCTCCCTCCGTGGATATGGCGACATCGGCTACCCTTTTACGTATTCACTGCACAAAAGAACCAGCTTCGTTCATTTGACTTTCATAGAAAATAGATTTGACGTTCGCTAGTTAAAGGCGAAAGGGGCAAATTAATTTGGAGGCGTCCGGCGCGGCGGGACACCTGACGGGCAACTATTAGCGGATCGGAAGATGATAGGCGAGTGCGAAATAAAGGGGTCAGGGCAGCCCGATGCCGTCTGCGGACGCCGCTGCTGCCGGGTGACCCACATCGCACAATGCCCCCGCCCGCCGCCCCCGCCACGCAATTAAGCGCAACACCAGACATTCCGCATAAAAAATTACCGAAACAAAAGGGAAAACTCGCCACCCCTCCCACACCCCAGTTACAATTTATCATAGCAAATAAAAATACGCCGAATTAAAAAGAAAAGGACGAAACAAGAAAAGCGAGAGGGAGCGAGAGTCGTCACCCCGCGCACGAGCCTGCTCCAAATACGAAATATAAATTTATTGCTGTTTTATGTTTTTACACAGCCACCCCCCTGGTGTAAGTTAGAGTTAACGCTTAGGAGAGCATTTAAAACAACAGCAAATTATGCTGTACCAATACTGTTTCGTTCTGTTATCATCTCAACTAGTCGGAAACCCTAACTTCATATAGATTATTGATGAATAGTCTGATGATGTTATGAGTGATTATCAATAAGTCGAGGAGGACACAGACAGCGTGTCGAGTTCCACGCCGCCGCCCGCGCCGCCGCCCGCGCCGCCGCACCGCCCGCGCCGGCCACACACGATCACCCGTAACGGCTACTAAATATGCAGAAGCGGTTAAAATGTGGGAAAAATAAAACATCAATAAATTGCCACGCTGTGTTTTCTCAAGTGAGGGTGGCGAGGACCCTTCACGGCACAGATAACAAGCCATATCGGGGATCACTCGCTCAAGTCTCCAGCACTAATTAAATATGTTTTTTATTCGAAATCCCTGGGACGGTTGAATGAGAATCTTCTAATTAATCCACCGCTCAATCTCCCTTCATCAGTGGCTTGTGTTTGAATTGGTAATCATTTGGGTATCAAAGAGTCGGCATGCGTCTCGCAGCGCCTAGCACAGCTCGGCTAGATTCACTTTCAATTAATTATTATTCTCTGGTTCCGTCTGTCGTCAATTAATTTTCCTATTCGGTTAGTTACATGGAGTCATCGCCGGTCGTTAGATCTCACTCGTTCGCTGCACTTGATCGACGAACACTTCGACAGAAATATAATTCATTGCTTTAGAGCACTTTGTGTCATTGCATAGGCTGAGCTGGGCTTTTCACTTTGAAGACGGCTGGCTACATCGCTTGGAAAGATTATTTACACTACATTCCCTTTGATGGAAAAGTATATTTGAAATAATATTTTCAGAGTTTTTCCATTAAATCTACATAAATTAATAGGTGATGAGAATTTGAAGACCATTAGGAAGCAACACAGGCCTTTAGTATTTCTATTCTATTCTATTCTCTGTGGGGGTGTAAGTACCTGCACCTGGCTCTCTCGAGTGGAACCTTTGTGCATATCCCCAAGGTCTAAACTGCCTTCCTAAGCTTGGACCATTTCCCACCACGCTGGTCCACTGCGGGTTGGTGGGTTCACATATCTAGATGTGCTAGATCTAGATATGCAGGTTTCCTCACAATGTTTTCCTTCACCGTAAGAGCGATGGTATACATTGTACTTAAGTTAAAAGAACTCATTGGTACATGTCAGCGCCGGGATTCGAACCCGCATCTCTTGATTGAGAAGCGGGCGCTCACCCGACTGAGCTACCACCGCTCAGGCCTTTAGTATGCTTAGGCTTTGCCAATTTCCTAACTAAAACACATGTTTTATTAACAGACACAGTGAAATATTAATAACTATCCTCCATTTTGCTTGGGTGTTAAAATATTCAACACAAAAGCAAGTAATTCCCGCCCCATGAACAATGTATTATCACTATCACAGACAGAATGTGGAGTTATTATGCGAAGTGTCGCTTGCTTAGACTAAAATTATAATAATGCTAATACCAGATAGGACAAGTCGTAACGATAACTATCATAAGAGCTGTTTTGTTGCTGTAAACGCATAACTAATTATTTCCGCTCCACGGAAAAATGAGTGACTAATTAACATAAACCAAATTCCATCAATAAAAATTTCTCACTGCGAGCTATTGTAATTTCATTGTCATTTTTATTAGATGCACAAGATATAAATCAGTCCAGGTAGGCTGGCAATTGCGATTTGCAATTCAAATAGCAAGTAACAATTAGGGGTCAACGACTTTCTTTCAATAAGTCTGTGTTAATTGATGTTCTCGTCTGCAAGTGCTTAATCTTTGCAGAAGGGCGAAGGGCCGGCACCCCCCGCGCGCCCCCCTCTCCCCTCCCCTCCTGTAACACCTGAGGGTGGCTCTACTTAGCTGATGACTTATTAAGAGTGCTTTCTTCAGATGTGTCTGTCGGTTCTAGGGTTTAATGACGTGGGTGGCAAAGAGCTTCCCGATTTTATGCTTTGGTATTGTTTTGAGGTTGGCCCACTTTTTACTGAAAACACTGCGGAGGTGTCGGCTGTTCACGCCTTCAACATTTTGAAAACAGAACGTCTCGTGGCCATCTTGAAACACCGTGAGTCTACTTCGTCTTAATTAAAAAGGCCAAAATTAGAGTTATATACCAAACATGCATCTGTACGCCCACATACGTATAGTAAGTACCTGCTATGCGGAAGACTCAAGCTAATGACGGTTGCATCCAGCCACTCTCATGATCGCTGATTCAATTACGCAGATTTTCCACCTGAAAATTCGAGGCTTCGAATCGTTCAGTCAGGTGTACATAATTCCTGTCCAGTTTTAAATGAGTGAACTGTCAGTCAAAAAGACGAAAGTAAGGCGATGACAATCGCGGAAAATTAAAAAGCTTCGGCCTATTTTATTGAGTTTCCGTGGCGTGGGGCACGCAACAATATTTTTGGCATTTGTTTAAGTTTATGGACAAGTCTGCCAGCTGCTACGTCAGCCCCTTATATCATTTTATTTGCGTACCAAGTCTTTTTTCATTTACATTATAATAAAGATTCTATATCTTAGTAGTTATTGTTTAGGTAGGCAAACGTACGTGTATATGTGAAGTTGATTTTAGACTCTTATAAGACTCTCTAACCTTGGAATATTGTTATCCTAATACAAGTACCCACTTAAACATGCTAAACAGGAAAATCATACCTAATTAGTTCCCAGAAATCAAAACAATCAAATGATTTCTTCCTACTTCACCTGCTTGAGAAAAGCCTACAAAAACAATAACATGTTTAGATACGTAAGCTGTTTGTAGAAGCTTAAGTCCCAAATCTTGGAAGATTGTTTTTCCTATACAAAAATCATAATAAATAGGTAAATTTTACTTTAGTTCCTGGAAATAAAATAATTCTGAATTTATCCTCGGAAAATTTCCTCCTCTAAAGTAAAAGGTACATATGTAATTTTTCGGTGTTCAGGTTTCAGTGAAAAGCCCATTACATTTATCAATGTTGACGTTCAAAAAAATTAACTATTTCTATTTCTGTTTTACACAATGAACACATACATGCACATGTGTACAACTTTTATAGCTTTCACCATATTTCAGAATGAAAACTATCGTTTTTCCGACAACATTAGTGCAATGGTCACTTAATATGTATGCTTTCTTTCCCACTTTTTTCCCCGTCGCTATAGAAAAGGACTTAATGGTTCACCTTTATTGCACCTCGATGACTTCGTTAGTACATTGTAATAGCGAAACAATGAATGCCGATGTTTATTTAGTCCCCGTGACGTGAGGTGACAGTACATGCTAGTACTGCTTCAACCAGACATTGTAAATTCTACGGACATTGCTCGTGGTAATGAGATACACCTATAATGTAATAAGGGGCAACCATTGGTGCGAGGGGAGATCTTGTCACTAGAATTACATATTTTATAAAAGAAAACACATGTAGCAATTACTAGCTTTGATTCAACAATATGTACCAACATGTTGTTAAATCAAATCTAGTAATTGCCGGTGTAACCGCGGCAAACATGACATCGTTGCTTGTAAAACTTACCCAGTACAATGCAACAAAGTATAAATTGAGATTAAAATAACTGTTCTATGCGCGGGTACGAAAGCGGTTGGTCCGCTCGTAAATTGGGCTTGGTCGGTTAAATAAGGTGTAAAATTTAAAAAGCTTTCTGTCGTCGGTAAAATGCACGTTATTATTGTCATTTAATTAACAAATCGCGTGCAGCGGGAGTGCGAAGAGGGAAATTCGTCGCCGAGGTTCGCGTCGACTTTTTTCCCCTCACTTTGCACCTCTTCCACGCGTCACATTACGTGACGGCAAAGTTGAGGACTCGGATGGCCTTGTGTTTCGGTTTTATATTAAACGTGCCTGACAACCCTAGCTGCCGCCGTACAAAGTGACTACAATTAAAAATTCCTCTGATGTTGTTGTAAAAGTGTGGTTTTTATCATTTGTATTAGACGCGGTGTAGCAAATGCTGGACTGGAGAATAAATGACTAATAGAACTTTGATTCGTTGATGTTGATACAACTGTTTTAGTTCTGATGAGGGATTTGGGAATATATTTTATATGGTAGGGGTGGTTCGTTATGGCGCAGTCACGGTAACGGATTCATGTCGCCAACGTAGCACTACAAATATTGCATTTGTAAGATATTTGGTGATATATTTGCCGGTCTCCAGAAATTGGTGCAAGTCTTCACCGTAGGCCTGATGATGTGTCACTGGCTACATTTATAATTATTTTGGTAGTAAGTGACATTTGCGTTGACGGGTGGGTGGTTCGATTACGATTCGATATTTTTTTATTGCAATCCTATGGGGCCATTGTTCTCCAGTAGCCAGTATTACAGTAGGCCCTTTATTGCTTTAATAAAGTGATTAAATACCATAGCATAACAGCGCACGGCGACATTGGCTCAGCTAATTTCAGAAACCAGAAAATGTTGCTTTTTTTGGTAGCAAGCCCGTAATAAATTGCCTCAATATGAGCCAAGTTTCATTTTAATGTCGGCTATATTGGACGGAGCCAGCTCTGTGTGTGTGCTCGTGTAGGGCCCGCGAATTCTGTGGACTTTATTGCGACTGCTGCGCCGTACGCAACGAATTAATTCTCAATCGTGCCTCTTCCGTACCACTGAGGTATAGGTAGAACTAGTGTCGCCCCATACCCATGCGTTCGGATAGTTTTATTTAATTGTGCATGAGTTCGTAGCTTCCTCATAGTTTTGTACCATGAATGGACTACCGAAATTTGCTATGTTGCAAAGAGGTGTGACCAAAGGTTGAGCGTGAAGTTGGCCCGGCGCGGGCGGGGGTCGCGGGTTCTCTTCCCGGCTCCACGTTATCCCCCACACCTACGCCATCGGCACGCTACAACTTTCTGTTTTTGTTGTTTCCACTTTTTCTATATGAAGGTCCACTCAGTTATTCATGCGCGCGGGATTGCAGTTTTTCTACTTTTTGCATGCACTGTATATATATATTTTGGCTACCTCCTATGTTTCCCTGAGTACAAAACTCGAGTGAGTCGTGTACTTTTTTGGTGCCTCTGCAATGGGTGTGGGGGAGGGTCGTGCTCACAGTTTGAGAATTATTCATTGCCTACCCGCGCGCCGAACCACCTCTCCGTTATTTCTGTTTGTTATGAATTACGTTCAATTACTTTTTCCGATGTTATTTCTTTCGCCCCTTTACTAATTACTTTATCCGTGCTGAAGCAGCCTGCTATAAAATACGGGCAACCGCCATTGTAATGTAAATCTTGAAAGGTACACAAATAATGTTTGAATATGTTTGTGTCGACTTCATTTCTGTCTATAAAGATTTGACGATAACACTCTCGCCTAACTAAGTGTTGTTTAAACCATTGTTTTTTGTCCAAACTGACGTTCTAAATGGTTACAAAAGATTCAAATTCACACTCGGCTGCCTACTAAAATATGTAGAGGAGCCCGTTCCCGACCGAGCTACAAATTTGAATTTCATATGTATGTTTCGCCTATTACGGATGCACTCATTAATATCTTAAGTGATGTGTGGAGGCGAGTTCCGCGGGAAATTGGACCTTACACAGTGGGGTTAGCGCGTAATTTGTGCCAGCTTATTTATTTATCTCCGCTTTTCATAAAGCACCTACCGTCGTGTTAAGACGCGTTGGTGAAAAAATTGTGAAAATTGTATGACCCTATGGAAAAGCATTGTTATTACGTAAGTTCGTCAGTGGCAGGCACCGTCGAGTGGGCCCGCCTGTGTCTAGTGCTGTATAGACGCACAGTTAGCACATATTGTCAAGTGTGAAACTGAATCAGGGGGCGCTCGAGACGCGTGCCTACAAACACTGTGTTGCATGTTCAAAAAAAGATTCGGCAGTCTACGTTTTTACCAAATCGATTTTTGTCGATTGAAGTCTCAGAATTTTAGTAATCATTTAATGTTCCCTTTTCAATGTGCAAAGCTGGATTATAAGCTTCTTTGATTTACTTGGTTTTAGCTTCATCTCTCCTCATTTATGGCAGCGTTCAATTATTTAGGGGTAAGGCCATAGTTTCAGAAAACCAACACAGAAATTTCGAAAAGTTTAGTGTGAAAATTCGGAGTTATCAAAATTTTACATTAATTTCTTACAAACGAATGAAATCGCAACTAATAATTACAACTTACTAAACAGAACAAAACTGAAAAAAAAACGGAAAGACATCTCAATGTTGGCATGAAATACCTAATATGTACTTAATATAGTGCAGTGCGTCTTGAGTTCAGTAATAGAGCTCCCTCTGATGTTCTGACAAAGAAGCGCGCGACTATTTTTATTAAAACGAACGGCAAAGGCGCACTTTTTTTAATAACTTATGTAGCATAGGTGCGGGTCGAGTCATCTGAATTGCTCTCCGCCGTAAGTTCGCGGCGGCGGTTTTTTTGAGAAAATTGTGGAGTGAAAAGAGTGGAAGCCTTTGTGAGCGCCGTCACCGCGACTCGCGAGTTTGTTTCTGTTCTGTGTGTCGCCTCCCCCCCCCCTCCTTCCACCGCCGCCGCGCTGGCGTATTGAGTACAGTGCGACAAACTTATCTGTTCCGGTGACAGCGGACTAAGTTGATCCGTATCTCATTACTTACTAATTAATTGTATATTGCAAAAGATTAGATGGGTTTATATATATATAAAACCACAAGAGCTAATTACCACTACTGGCAAACTTAAAATCTTAAAGAATAAAGAAATATTAGACATTTACGTGAGCTGTCACCGGAACAGATAAGTTAGTGGCACTGTAGATCGAGCCATATTTACCACTACTTTCCTGTTCCAATGAACTTAGCTGAGTTACTCAAATCAAAAGCATTTTGCTACGGTTTTATTGCATGCCGATACGTTTGGGGCGGATTTTTCGAAATTTGCCTACATTGCCTCTTGGTGGTGGTTGTTTTTGTTCAGCTCAAACCACTCAAACTGGAATGGCGGTCTACTGGTACGAAATACCTTTTCCATTTCATTTTTTTTATTAGGTACATTATTTACTTACTGCAGATTTAGCAACATTCTCAATGTCCATCATTTCCTATACTTAACTATTTTTTTTTACCTCTGTTATGCTGGATACTTCAAAATATCTTATCAGCAACTTTGAACTGGATATAAATACCTAGTAGTAATACAGTTAATAGCTAAATATCAGCATTGAAGTTAATTATACACAAATATGGCTCAAATAGGATGAATATTATATGCCTTCAAATTACTTTAAATCGACTGGTGCCTCATTTTTGGGGAAAAGTACGTTATCAATAAAATTGAAAATTGATTCTAATTTTCTACTAGGTACCTACTTATCGAGGATGTAGGTAAATTAACAAAGATTTCGATGCCTTTACTTTATTTTGATATAAGTTCTTATTAATACATCATACATACCATCAATGAGCCTGCGATAAGTTCCTTACAGAATCGTCTATCTCTAACTAATTAATAGAATAAATATGACCGTCCTAATAATAATATATTATGTATGAGTTTGTGATACGAAGCGGGGCGTGCTGTCTTGGAGGACATTTTAAATAAATTATTAGTATGTTATCTACGCCCCGCCCGCCCCGACTACGAATTAATAATGTATCTATAATATGACTCATTTAGTTCATACAGCTAAATCAGAATTCATTTATATGAATTAATTCATTATTATTTGAATAGGTCGTAATTATGTAAATATTGAATTATTTATTTTTAACGTTCAAGACGGATACACTGTAGGCAAAACTCGCCTTTAATCTTCACGAGTATATTGATATTGTAACACGTTCAACAATCCCCAGCGTAAACAGGCCTCTACAAACAAACCTACTAGAAACGGATAATTGACCATCATTAAATTAGAACTATATCCACCACCCACAGCACCCGCCGACGTGAACTACAAACAATGCGGGAATATTTCAGGAATGTTCTAACATTCGAAAGACGTTTGAAATTAAAAGGAATCAAATATGAATGGGGTATGCATGATACATGAAGAGCTGGGCGGCGCGCGACCCGCTCCGTTCCGACAACTAAAAGTGATACATTAATAATGCGCATGCTTACAATGCGCTTTAAATGTAGATCCAGAGGTGGGTCGGAGCCCCCCTACCAGCACGGCCACGCGCCCTCATGCAAAATGCACTGCCGCGTCGCGACTCGCCTCTCAAGATAATGCCTCCACCCTGCCGTCAATGGTCACTGTCTCCGCGCCGGCCCACCCTAAACGCTCCGCCATCAATTTCTAATAAAGAGAATCCATCCATGATTAACTTAGTAGTTCAGTCGTCTTCCCGTCATATCTGGTATCTGCTACATTTTCAATGCTCTTAACCACCAGATATGTCTCTTTTCATAACTGCAGTCAGCATAGCCATGCTCAGGTGAATACCACAGGATACAGTTCGATCGTCTTTGCAGACAAGTTGGTGATACTAGTCGTACTCCAAAACACGGTCACCCCTTTGGATGTCGCTTCGTCGTCGCTAGGTGTGCGATTGATCCGCTATCTCTGATTAAAGCAGGACTAATCCTAAATAGATTGGCTTCACAGCGGTGTATCGCTTCACGCGAAGATTATACAGTTCCGGGGCGAGCGCCGTCGTCTTTTCAGCCGCTTTTCGTCTGTGAATAGGTAATCTTTAGTGTGCTCTAAATAAGTAAGTGGAAGAGAGTGAAAGTTTAGCGCCGGCAATTTTTTCGCATGTATGAAAGTGATGCAAGATGGCATCAGCCGTGGTGCGACCGGTGCGGCTGCGGCGCCGGCGACATCCGTCAGCGCGGGCGGCGTGCTTGATACGTAAAGGCAAGTTTTATATGCATTATGTAGAGTCAATATCGCGAGGCTCGAGTAGGAAATGTGAGCGTGAATAAATCATTAGAAACGGCGCGTACCACTAAAATATTCATTAGTTTTGTGTAACTTGGACGCCTTTACCCAAGCAAACTGTACTGAGTACTTAGGACCCAATATTTTATTAAATAAAGTTGGTTATTACGACGACATTACTCGCCGGCTCAGAAAACAAAGTTTGTTACTATTTGTACTTAGTGGCTAAATAAATATTAAACGTACATTATTGTCTTGGTGTTTAGGAATTCATACAGCGAGGTAGGGTTAGCAAACACCGTAGGAATGATATCACGCACATATTTGTCCTTTTTACTGTGCCTACCCTGGTTGTTCACGAGTAAAGGATGAATTAGGCGGATCACAAATTGGTCCATCGGATTGAACTGTGCTGCATTTTCTGAGCTTGCATTGTCTTGCGTGTCGCGGCGAGGGCGGGCGGCGCGGGGCGCGGGGGCGGGCGGGGGCGACTGATGCACCTGAACATCTCATTGCTAAGTGTCCGATCGCCGTGATAGACTCACGGAACCAATCAAGGCATGGGATCCGCTTTTGAAAATTGGAATCATAGCGACGACGAGGTAACAAGTTTCTTTCAATTTCGACACAAAACGCGCCGGTAACGAACTTTAGCTTTTAATTCCGTGCCTTGTACAGTCTACTGCAAGGACGAGGCGGGTCTCCGAGCGATTCCCGCCTTTGTGCGCTTGCATTAGGGAGGTGCACTCGCAGCGCAGTGTGAGAGCCTACTCGCCGCCCGCGCCGATTTTAATTGCTCTTGCTCCTTTTCTCTTTACGCTGTGAGAGATGAATATCCAATCCTGTATAGGTTTTGTAAGAATTCGACTGGCTAGTGATAGGCTGTTGCAGGGGGGCGGAAATTAGAATTAGCGGAGTCGACAGCGAAATAACTGAAAAACAAATTGAAACATTCGGCCTCTATTGGTCGGTTATCGGCTCGTCGACGGAAATTTTCATTATCACGTACACCAGCCTGCTCAGTTAAGTCGTTATGACCTACATTAAAATTTTAGCTATTATAATTATTATAACAATAATCCTATTAATAATAAATTATTACGAATGATTTGTTTGCATGTTTGTTACTCTCTTCCACGCAAAAACGAACTGAATGGATTATGATATAATATGGTATTCAGAAAGACAACGTAAAGTTTTTAGGGTGAAGGAAAAAATTATGAAATCATTGGATATTCGTAAATAAATTAAAATTGATTGAAAAATCACTTACGGAGCTTATTTTTAAGGTCGGTGGCAAAAATAAAAATAAAGTTACTTGCTTGCCTTTCCGTCAGCCCTCAAAGTACAAACATGAAACATCAAAGTGAAAAAAGCCAATAAGTAAACTAAATTATGTTTTTTAGTTTTTTTAATCGACCAACTATTTAACTCAGCAATTTGCTAGAGAAAAAACAATTTACTTAGTTATACCGGTAATATCTTGGGTTTTAGACTAGGTAAGGAACTCTAAATATGGGTCTCGTAATAATGTTAGTCTTAAAACTACTTACTTAGCATGAATACTTTACAAAATCGTGCCTAAAATCGATCCCCTCAACGACACCACGTGTGAAATGAAAAATAGGAATTAATGTTTTGTGTATAAGTACCTGAGTAGGTTCGAGCGCTCGAAGAATTCCGCGATGGGACCGGGTTTATTGGATTTCAAATTCGTTATTGCAAGTGGCTTTTCCACTTTCGGCAGAGTTTTTTTCTGCGGACAGTCGCAACTATATTGCTTTTTCAGTTGACAGTCGTCATTGGCCGGGCGTCTGGCTTCGTCGAATGTTTTATGGGTTTTGTAATATCGAACCGCTGTCACCCCGTCGCGACCGCGGCGTGTGAGGCGAGACTCGAGGGTCGGATGGGAACTCACCTTTGGTCTGGAGATCCTTTAGAAGATCCGATTACGCTCACTGTCAGAGGCGGGTAGTTCGCACCCAATAAACTTCTTTTCAAGACACCTGTCTTGACTCTTGAAAAGTGAATATTTTTTTATTTATTTGTAACTTTTACAGCACTCATTTTTTCATCACATTATTCCAATATACAATAATGCACTTCGCATTAAAAGGTTTTCCCGTGGGAATTCTGTTCAGTATAAAAAGTGAACTATGTGTTAGCGCAGGGTGTCAGCTTCCTACATACCAAATTTCATCAAAATCTGTTTAGTATCTTTTGCATAAAAGTATAATAAAGTTCCAAACCAACTTTCGTTTAGATACTAATACATTAGTAGGATTCTTTCCAATCGTTGAAACACAATGGACTGTCTACTGAAGCGATGAGAACGGCCCTCCAACTTACGAGATCTATATTGTTTTGATACGGTATTTGGACGTGTGAAGTGAGGTCTAATCGTTCGACTGCCGGCTATCAGTCTCTGTAGCCACCAATTGATTCCCAGCTTAGACCCCGCTATTGCAACACCTATAATAGGATATGAAATCTGAAGCGTTCAGTTTCATCAGAGTGGGTCTGCACTTGGTTGATTGAGTGATCAATTATTTAACTAGGTATTTCAGATATTATCTCGCGTACGATCGTTTAAACCTGGGTTGAACCCAAACGTTATATTCACATACCTACACATTAATTATATGTAGAATGTAAACTTGTACAGTGTTTTAGCATCAAAAGAATTAAGCCATGTTTAAGTATTGTTGACTGTGTTTAAGTTTTGATGGTAAGAGTTAAGACCCATAGAAACAAACCCTTCTAACAAACCGGTGCATTTTCCCCCTCGCTTCAATCCCCACTTACAGGTGACATGTGTCACTGTGTCACTTTCAAATTCTTGCTCTTTGCATCCTCTATCTTTCCACCACTCCACTGTAGGTAGGTACATATAGATACGTTGCTTACACCTCGAGCTGTTTTTGCTCAATTTAAAATTCACCATTCACGAGTGACGTCACGAAATGTTTTCATTTCATTTCAATTGCTTATTACATACTTGAGGAAAGCTCGATGAAAAGAACTTAAACGGAAGCATTTTGAAAGGAGTGAAAGCGCGTAGCCGTACGCTCCGCTCTTGCAAGTATGGACGGAACGCATTCAAGTGAGAATGGCGGCGGGTTGTTTCACTTTATATGCCGTGTGTAAGTAAAAAATCCTCGCTATTAGAATACCGGTGCAGAGGACACTTCAAAGGCTTCGCTTCCCACGCCGCTCGCTCTGCTTCGCTGGCTGTACATTAACTATTATGTGTGTACGAATCACGCCAGCGGTTCATATGTTATTTATATTTAAAAACGGCAAGCTGCTTACATTTGCTCAGAGTTTTATAGCGGCCATAATGGAGATGTCAGGAGCGATATTGAAGACGCGATGTAACTAGGTCGCGCGGCGAGCCGATCGCTCGTAACTTATTCAGCGAACGACACATAGAACAATCGTGTTTGTAAAGTCCCGTAATTGAAATGCTAAACGCGACCCTCAAACACAAACAACTCCGAAATTTCATCACAACCGGAACATATTTCATTAAAATGTCGCCAATTCAAGACAATCAAACCGATTTATAAAACATAATCGCAATTGAAAATCATTTAAAAACACTTAGGTGAACAGCGAAAGCAATAAAAAAAGCTCGAATTATAGCGAAATTCATTCGGGATACATACGCCGGAATCGGAAAATATTTTGAGTCGCGGGAACAATCGCTGAGCACGTGAAAAACCATTTTTCCGGGTGACCAAGCTCCTCTTGCGCCGCGCCGGTTATATTTAATTTGTGAAACAATAAATGTATTAATACATCACGGCGAACTGAGGCATCGGAATCCTTCATTCAATTAAATTTTTCAGTGGCCAAACTAAATTGGGAACTATATCGTTGGAGCTCGGTCCGGATCGGCGCGGCGAGTAAAACTGTGCGTAATCATTTGCACTGAAATGTTTTTCGCGGCATTTAACAACGTGTTGAGCGAAAGTCAATATTTGTGCGGCCGTGTTAAAATGCGATGAACTTAACACCACTTTTGGTGTTGTTAATAATGTTCAGTTTTCTCGCTTTCCCGGCTGTGCCGTTGGAATATAATAATGCTGATTAACGAGCTCAACTAATTATATTGAAATAAATACTTTGTAATTTTTTTCAATACGCTTTGCTCGATAACGTGTTATGGTTATGTTACTTTCTGGGATATAGGTTTATACCTATATTATTCCGACATTATTGTCGGAAATATACTAAGTATTATTATTTA
This sequence comes from Plutella xylostella, assembly GCF_932276165.1. Classification (NCBI taxonomy): domain Eukaryota; kingdom Metazoa; phylum Arthropoda; class Insecta; order Lepidoptera; family Plutellidae; genus Plutella; species Plutella xylostella. Next base: position 10,557,361 of record NC_064012.1, read on the forward strand.
CGGAAGTATTACTTTACGCACTTGTAAGTACGTTTTGAAGTATGTGACAAATTAAAAAAGATCCGCTAAATAAGGCAGTCCTTCATTTTAACTCATATTGAGGAATCATCTTTTAAATATTAGTATTTTTAGTAGTCGTATATAGTAAAGCATCTACTACGGTGAGGTTACCATTATCATTGGTGTGGCTTTATTATACTCGTCTATGCATAAACTTATTATAATTTCATATATTTAATTGAAGACAGTGATGTAGCAAACTAAAGTTTGTTGCTAAGCTACCGACTGTGCACGCGTGTTTACGATACGCGTAACCACGCGCAGCACGTTCGACTACTGTACAACGGGACACAATGACACCAGCTTTTTCGGTGAAATATAGCAGCAATCAACGGTGAGGGCTGTTGTTATTTCATTTAAACAATTTCACAACAAGCCCAAATAGATTTTCGCTTTATTGCCCGGCTGGTTAAGCAGGAATGTCCACTATATTTTTTTCGTAGCTAATTAAATTTTCACTTCTATTTAAAACCACTTTGAGGTGGAGCAAAATAGTCATATTTAGTTATTGTATTTGGGGTCTTTGAGGAAAAAATATAAGTGCGTAAGTATAATAATTTATCGCGCCAATATATGGCTTTGTATGTTTTTTATGGAGTTTTTAGAAGCTTTAAATACTGTGTGTAGGTTTTATTGAGAGTTTGATTTGGATTGTTCTTTGCTACTATTTCATGAAAATTGTTGCAACGATTCAAAGTGCCAGTGTTTTCGCTGGTTTAGATTTTTATTTGGTAAGCTTTTATTTTTCATGCACAAAGGTTCTATTCGCATGAGCCAGGTTTAGGAACAAATAGAATGCAATATTTTGAAACAAGTATTACACATAGACTGTCAACATAAATATGTAGTATAAAAACTGACAGAAATAAAACTAAAAACTAAACTAAAATAAACCTCTAGGTCTGGGAATGTTTTTCTCCGTCGGTGACCGGGAAATATGCGCAATCGTGCATCATCATTAGGTATTACATTACATTGGAACTGTGAATGATATAGGCGATTCTTTAAGTTAGTGTTTGATTTTGTCGTGTAGGACTGAAATGTTTATAGCTATAAAGTTATTTTAATTCAGTATTAAGTAACTTTAACATAAATTATAATTAAAATGTACAATTCAAGCCTAAATATTTTAACAAGGAGTGGAACAACAACACATTTTGCGTGGAGTGGATTTCCCGTAAAATTATGTTTCATTTCAATACATACATATCACTTACTTATTTAATTTTTAAAATATGACTTTTGTATGAATGATAAAGTAAGAAGCAGGGGTTTAATGAACCGATCGGACACAAAAACAATTTCGTCGGAGCGTCGGGCGATAATGGGAATTTATTATATCATTAAAATACTCATACGCTTTACACAATGATAAAGGTCATACAACATTGAGCAGGCAGCCAATCGGAAGAGGGACTGAATTATCGCCAGTTGAAAACTATTGCAAATAACATTAATAAATGCACCGCATTTTAACGTTTATTCCATATAAGGAAATGTGAGTATAGACGCTCACTTATCCAAGAGTTCATCCAAACAGTAAACCGCCTGGTAAAGAATGGTGAGTACTTGAATTCGATGCAAAACATATTATATTATGCACAGTAATAAAGTTATAACGTCTCAATAGTGACTGCCTCTTCAAGTTGTTTTCGGTTACTAGGCAATTCTAGAAACTCGCCAGAGTCTTGATAATCTTGATATATTTAAATAACCTAATCATTTACTAATTATGTTACTTAAACGTAACATAATTAGTAAATGACCTATAGGAAAATTTTAATCTACAAAAAAGGCGTGCTTATAAATAGAATTTCCACGCCGAGACAGCTTTTCATTTAATCGCTACACAACAGGACGCCACTCAATCAAAAATAAAATCATGCAATATAAATGTTTGCTATATTTTCGCATAATATTTTTACTTCATTCGCTCCGCGTCAAAACCAAACGCAGGACCTCAGGCAATCAGACCAACTACTAAATGCCGAATACTTTTTGGCGAGATGTTCAGTGGAGGCAACAATGTCCGCTGGTAAAACTCACGTAAAATTAAACGATTTAGCCGGGCCGGTTGTTTTGCCGCGGCCCGCCTGTCACACGGCGCTAGGGTGACCATCTGACCATCCTCGCCATGGAAGTGGGACTTGAAGGAAACTTAACATTGATCAGAACTTTCAGAGTTGTTCCCATTAGTCAGAATATCTGTTATAGTGATGTTTCGAAGAGAACGTCATTAATAATAATTATTCTTAACTTGTAAAATTAAAATATTTTAGACTGGGTAATAGGTTAATTTAATTAGTGTGAGAGTATTAGCGTATCAATTATGTATTAGTAATACTTGTTTAGAATATTCTGTCCATTTAATTCAATTTTAACTTAAACGAATAATAGCAATTCATTATCGTTCATACAACAAATCCTAAATCATAATTTACGTCACGTTCAAATAATATTCCAAATGTGAAAACGGAACGTAAATTGATTCATAGTACTTAACTAAATTATTGTATTGATTTCATACCGCATCGCTTTTAGTGCCAAAGTCTGCTAATACTAAACTGTGTTACATATTTCTCGTATAATCGTCTAATATTTTTGCTGCTATAATATAGGTACAGTTTATCAATGATTTATTTGTAGGTATTGTCGTTGATACATACATCATAGTTAATTCGTGAGGAACATGTGTCAAAACTTTAAATGAGAGGCATAAAGTCTCAGTCTTCACATTTTTACAAAACAAAACTAATAAATTACATAAAAAAATAAAATTCCAAGAGCAGAAATCATGGTGCCTCTACGCACAGGCCACTTTTCGGCCGCGTTAATTGTCCTGACCAATTATGACGTGACCGGCGGATCACGGCCCGCGCCCCACCGATACCACTGTTAGTTTTTCATATCGGTTTACGGTTAAAACACTTTCTTTTTTGTGCAAATGTCCGACCGGCTCTATCGGTTTATTTATTTTAAACTCACCCTGGATTGGATCGTGAGCATCGAAGTCCTGTGAAGGTCACGAACACAGGACTTCAATGTTTTTAAACTAGGTACTGTACTGATTTTCTTTTTTTATTATTTTCCGTAAAAACTTGAAAGTACTTGTGTTTGTTACGAGTGGTGTGCAGAACGGAGTAAATAATGATTACCGCAGAGTAGCCACTGTTACAATTTTTACAATGGAATACGCGGAGAAGCGTAAAATTGGAGCCCGTACTGTCGGCCGCATGTTCTACATTTTGTTGTGATCATTTTGCGCGACCTATCATATCTACATGACTTTGAAACATGCGGTACCCACCATACAACAGCTGTGTTCGACTGTACCTACATGAGTGCTACTCTGATTTACTTTGTTAACTCTACAAGGAGGCACGGTCATCATTGTCAACTAACTAGTCTATACTTAGGGTCAAAAGTTCATTTTTTATGTAACAATTTTTATTATATTTTGATGAGTCGGTTCTTCCTACATACTCTTTTGTACTCAAATAATGTTCGTGACAATAAAAATTGGTATTAAGTATCTTCTGTCTGCCATAAAAAAAAACATGTTTATTTGTTTGTATATGAAAAGCGAAAGCCGGGATTAATCGCCGGCGTGCGGGACCTTTCCAATGAAGTCGGTAATTGTCACGTGTAATAGCTTAGCTCCAGATTTGCATTATTAAGCACATTGTAATAAAATGGTCACGTACGCCGAGTCGAATGCTGCAAATAGATGCGATGACATTTCGCGAATTGCAGTCAGACATTATGCCGTAAAATTAGGCAGAACTCGTGACGAAATAACTAATCAACTCATTTCGTCAGAGTCGTCAGTCTCTATTAAATCAACAAGCAGAATTTGAAGGAATTTATATTTAAAAAAATATTAGGTAGGTAGTATTATTCCTTTGAATTCTTGAAGACTTTAATTAATAAAAGGATTTTTATAAAAGAGTAATGACTTCCCTATAAAAGCCATCATAAGTACAGAGTCGACGCGACACCGCGGTGGCTTCGACTGAAATCGGACACTTAAAATTGGTATTGTTGATAAATGGTTTAATTGTTTTGGCAATTAACCACGGATAGGGCGCGAGCGCAAACATGGGACGTGCGATGTCCGGAACTATAACCTCATTCCATTTTCAAATTTAAGGGAAAAAGTTCCTAACTGGCCAGCCCTACCCGACGCCATTGGCCGCGCTAAGCCAAGTATCGGAAATTACCAAGTTTTTCATGTGATGAAATTGTCTGGTGCTAAATTTTGCTGCGCGTATAAAATAGCTTAATGTATTACACTTACGTTTTCCTACGGTGAATCTAATTTTGTATGTAATTATTATTAATTTAGCCACCAAATGAATCATGTGAAATTGTTAATTTTAAATTTCGAATGAACCGCTCCCGTCATATTTACCTTGTACCTATATCTAGTACATAAATGAAGGGTAATGTGCGGTTTGATTGCGGAACATCCGCGACGGGGCCGCATGTAATTTGCGAGTGCCAAATGTCTCGTCTCCTAAATGTACAGTCAGCAAATATGTATGTTTTTATTTATCGAGAAAATATTATTTATTAATATTTATTTCATTCATTTCATTCGTCAGTCCATCAAGAGTGTCAGGAACTCAGGATAAAGCTAACTACGCAAATGCTGGGGGGTCAATTTTTTTTTTCTGACTCTACCTCTATGTGGCAAACAGGCCCAAGCCGCGAACATGACTCGCTATCTATTGGTTAACTACTAGCGCCGCGACTATTGAGCCGTCCTTCTAGTGCAGCAATGCACGTCTAACTTGCCTACTTACTGTCATAAAACGACAATATAAGGTAAAATGTTACAATTATACTCTGTCCATTTTATTATTGGTTTTTAGACAGTTCAAATCCCATACATTTTTAATGACTGCAAAGGAAAACCAACTTTACGTATCAGACATAAGGAAAAGTCATAAATACAATAACATAGTGGAAGCTATATAAAAAATATGTACATAGGTATACAGGTGGTAGGTAAATGGTATAATGGGCTGGCTGAAAGTGACTGTCTCTGGTGGTTCTGAAAAACTTTTGTTCTGCGAATTAAAATTATTGTTGGTACTACAAAAAAGTTACATAGATACAAAAATGTTTGTATGTATGATGGATAGATAGATAGCACTCTTTATTTATACACCAAGAAATGATTAACAATTTTACATAGACACTTAACTAGGGTACAAAAGGCGGTCTTATCGCTTATAGCGATCTCTTCCAGACAACCTTTGGATGGATGGACTAGAATGGAAAAGTTCAAGTAGTTATTTTCAAAAGTCCTAAATCAGTCAACTGTTGAGAATGAGCTTATTATACTTACCACATATCTTTTTAAACCTGTAACCATTTGAAACTATTTTTTTAGCAACATTTTTTTTAAATCACTTCCTTTTTTAACTTTATCTCATTAATATACGAAATGAGCTGTATCATCATTTCATCTCTTTTCGCCTTTTTAATAATGCTATTAATTTTATTACTCGTATTATTGTCAGACGCAGGTTGCGCCCGCTTTAAATATTGTGATCCGACATATTGGTGAAAACTCACTTTGGCAATTTTGCTGTTAATTAAAAATGACAGCTGGAAAATGTCCGACTATCAGATTTTGTTTATTTGTTACGTACGGACACTTATATCTATCTATACACACTCGGACAATGAAAAAGTTCCACCCATAAAATGCGGAAAACAATTGGGACAAATTTTACAAAACGTTATTTGAACACAATATTAAGATTTTGAGTTGGTAATATTTGGTAGGTAATATTCTGATCTCTGTTAAATGTACTTCAGTATTGCAGACAGTTTTTCCGTTTAGCAGTAATTTTAGTGCTATGTCACTGGAACTTTTTCATTGCTGGCGGCTGTAATTAGTGTGAGATTTGTAAGATGACTTGATCACTCTAATCCCTATGGCTTGTTGCATCTTGCATGCGAATATTAGCCATTATGTATCCCATATAAAGACACTTTCCGCTTCCGTATGAAACTTCTACTAACTAATGTGTTAGGAATTTCAACTGTCTACGGAACTAAGTTGGAATGTTTCTAGTTAGCAGCAGTTAGGACTTTCGTAACATGTGTTGTGATAAAATGGATCATAATGTTATTAAAATGTATGCAAAAGTTTTTCACTGATGTCTCCAAAGTATTGATGTCCTAATAAATATTCTTTACTAAAGTTACCTACGTCAAAATACGCTTTACATTTTACTTGTTTCCTTAGCCCATCGTACGATCGGCTTGTAGGGTACGTATATTATTATATTTTTAAATTATGCGTTTAAAGTGGGGCATCGCTGTATGCATAATGTAAGAAGTTTTCCTTATAATTTTACTTGCATTTCATAGATAAAGACAAAGTAGCAATTTATAATATGTTAAACTCTATCTACTATGTACACTATTGAATAACTGAGTAGAGTACAGCTATGATAGTAAATAACAAAATATTACTGAAACTGGTAGGTTCTAATACTGTATAATTAGTTTTAGTAATATCAATATTAACGCCCATAATGTATTAATAGCTAATTTAATTGGAGGTACATATCTCATTACTTATCACCAGTTATTGCATTTGGATAATCGTATTAGAATATTTATAAAAAAAACTGACAATTTACAAAAAGAGACATTAGTATAAAATTTACGTAAAATATTACCAATATTTTTAGTTCAGCTAATACTTACAAGTTCGTAACCTAAATAAAAATACTAACAGGATGTAAATTTACATATTATTTGCAACATAATATGTATATTATATATGTAAGTTAATAGTTTACCAAATAAAACAATAGTGACTCGCACACGTAACGGCGGCAATCAATTATAATTATTGCAATAGACGCGAATGAAATTCCTCTGGTGAAATTACTTGATAATTTAAAATTGGCACATTATAAAACTAGGTTTTTACTCATAAGTATTTCTAAATCGTGATTGTTGCTGGTTTCAGACTTAATTTATCGATTTTCACTTGATAATTTTAATGTTAATTTATGTTATAAATGTCTTTGCAGTCGGAGATTTTTCTGAACGTAACATAGACGATTAGAATAAGCATGGGTATGGGTAGGCATTTGCTCTGCAGTGGGACTTAGTTATTATTCTGTGGTTATGGCTACATAACAAAAATATTAAAAAATGTCTTGAGTAGGTACTTGATAGAGACTTTGGAGAGTGTGTGCGTCCTAATTTTACTATAATATATGTAAGTGTAAGTATTACATAATGCTGAGTACAGACTGGGGCTAAGAAACCTGACGCCTCTCAGAACTGTAAGTAATACCTACCTACTAGAAAATTTAACTGTGTATCACTATTTACTAGCTTCCGCCCGCGCTCTGCTGTGCCTCGCATTTCAAAGATTCCCCGTGACTATTAGGGATCAATAATATAAATTCAATATCTACACAGATGTAAAATTATAATATTGATTAGGTACTTATCTAATCATCATCAGCCTTCTATCGCCCACTGTTGGGTATAGGCCTCCTTATTTGTACGCCAATTCGTCCGGTCCTGTGCCGCTCTGGTCCACTGCTTTTCTGCAACCTTGCAGATGTCATCGGACCATCTAGAAGGTGGTCTGCCAACCGCTCTTCGTCCGTCTCTAGGCCACCATTCTGTGACCGCCTTTGTCCACCTTCCGTCCTCCCGACGAGCCAAAGTAATCTATGTATCTAATATAAATCATTACAACGCCATCATTCAGCGACACGCCAATCTTGTTGTACTTTTAATCAATTATTTATTTACTTACAACATTTTATAGAAAATGAAATACGAGAACCTGTATTAAATGATAATGAAATGAAACAGAAGCTAAATACAATGTTGTTAATTATCAAGACTAACCTTCTTTGTTGCACTTTTAGATTTATTTATTGCGAGGATGTATTGTGAGTTTCTAATGAATAATTATTTTATATTTTTTGCACGTTTAAACAGTCGGTAATCAGGCAATATAATTGATCGCGACTTTGTATTATTAATTGTGGATAATTATTATTTATTATAATCGCGGCTAGCAGCAGCGTTGATTCGTTTCTACACTGTTGGTATCACAATGTAATGCTATTATTATCGATTTGCTTTGGCAGTGATAACCGCATTTTTTTCCGAATAAAACGTTGTTTTCTTACTTATGCCGTTTTGTTGCTAGAAAGGCGGAAATAGAGTTCTTCTCTCGCTTATCTACATAATAATATTATGTGACGTCTAATGTCTTATTATATGAGAGCCCAATTTCTTCTTTCGTACACATCCTCGGCACGAGATCTCCTATCGCCTTTCAACAAATATCAGCCACTTTAATTTATTATACATAGAATATTCTAGATAATATGTACAATTATGTTTAAGAAGTAAAAAGTCGTGGATTGTAAATTGTACTCGGTCCGCTGCCCGCTACATTGTAGCTGCAACTATTGTGGATTGTGCTAATGTATTTAATTAAAATAACTTAGTTGTAAAAAGAGTATATTGCAGCCCGAGGGAGAAATTACAGGTTACCATCGGTCACACTGGGTTGACCTTACTTTTCTCATCATGAAAACATATATTTTGACTATTTTGAGTATTAAATACACTATTTAGCTACGATGTTATTTTTTAAAAGATGTATTACATATACACAATACTCGTATGTTAGCTGTAAAAACATACCTGTAGAGACATAAGGAACAATAGTTAGTTATGGTTGGGTTGTGGACAAAATAACATACCTACATTTGGGGTAGATATCAAAAGAATCCCTGATGCCGATTGTCGATGTAATTTTTTAAAGTATTAGTAAAATACTAGTACTACTACGCAGTAATAGAGAACTGCCCTTTAAGTTCTGAATTGTTATAATGATTGATGATTTGAATATTTACAAGCGATGTCTTGACGGCCGATACTAAAGGCTAATTATAATTATTATGCCCTTTGTTACAATGTGGCCTTGCGGTGACAAACTAACACCATGTTTACCCACTCTAAAGTAGGTATATATTATTCAACTAGAAGGTAGAAAAAATTAAAACATGAACCAACAGTAAACTGTTTACCTACCTCGTCGAAATTTACCTAAGCCGTAAAACATAAAACGCTGCCAGTTAGCTTCAGGGTACAAAATAAAATTGCTCGTTGATGATTTTACTGTCTATTTAAAAAAATGTTGAAAGTTGAAGGTGTGTTATATTACAGTATCAACCGCCTTTTTAACATATTAGACTCAATATAACTCGTACACACTCTTTATTAAGATTATTAATTCATCATATTTCTTTTACAGGTAAGTGAATCGAGCAGTATTAAATTTGGCATCGCCAACCATGGAGCGTGGTACGTACCGTAGTCTCTTACCGCGGACTTGCACTCAAGGAGACGCTGACCGAAATAAAATTCATAACAGCGAAATCAAAATGGGACGCCATTTTCTAACTGAACGCTCGCCTAAACGCATGTACGCTTGCGGCCACGTGCGAAGTAGCCGTGCTGTTGCGAATCCGACAAATAAAAACTCCTTTACTGAAACGATCGATCGTCGACACAAAAAGAACAATTCGGAGTGCATCGCCTTTTTCAGAAGTGTGGGGGTTGAGGTGTGGCGTGGGGGGTGGGGGCGGCGGGGGCGGGGGTGCGGCGCCTTGTCGCCCGACTACTTGACGCACTCACCAAGTGGTTTTTGGGAAGTGGCCGCGGCCGCTCCCTGGAGGCGCCACTGAACGGGATCTCACCCGGAAATTAGCGATAAGAGGATTTCCTCTCAACTGTTGAGAGTTGTCGTTTGGATTCTACTTGCTTTTACATTTGCGTTTTCGGGCGGGTCAAACAGGTGAGGAGAATCTTTTCTTTTCAATTGGATTAGATTAGGTCGATTTGAGTGTCGTTAATGTATTTTAGGGATATCGGCAATCGTTTCTGCTAACTGTTTAGATATCGACAGCCAGTTTATTCATTCAACGAACGTGAACTTATTCATGAAAATTGCAGCTGACCGTCGTCGCATCGTAAAGAGTTCTGGCACGGGTACGTTCCGGCTTCCTTGCCGCGGGTGAAACAGAACAGAACGCACAAAGCTCGGCCAATTAGCACTTGACTTCCCGATTGTTTTCGCGCATCTCAGGCGGGGCTCGTAACAAGTATTATTATGCATTTGCCGGATCCGTTCCGGGCCGCGCTCGCCGGATGCGTTCCTTCCGGTGCCGGGCGGCGCCGACCACAACTATTAGATAATGTTGCGCTACCAGTGCCACTGTACTAAACGGACACTTGATACGGTAATTAATTGATCACCTACATTTGATTAGCTGTTTACTGATGCATCAGCGTGTCTGGCGCTGTACAATATTCATGGAGCGTACACTTAGAAACATTGTATTTACACGGGTGTAAAATAGAGAATGATGGTGTAAATTAAATGGCAACCTAATAATATTTTGTATAGGCTATAACTGTTATAAGGTGTGGTACAAGGTACCTACTAATATAGGAACCTAGTAGGCATAATATTACATGTAGTATCTAGACTATAATATAGTCACTATTGAGTCCCCAACCCAAACGTATATAGGAACCCAAACGGTTACGCCTCTTTCATATTGTATACAAGGATGTACGTACCTAAATAAGTTATTAACTGATAAATCAAAAAAACTTAGACTCATTGGTTACTATCCGAACAAAACTACATCTGCATACAATTTTAAACCGTCATTTATCAATTTCGCAAATAAACCCTATAAACTTTGAACTGCGAATCGCCAAAATCCGGCCCCCATTCAACAGTGGCGTATCTAGTATAATTCATGAATACGTGAAGACACCAATGAACCGTAAACGTCTGAAATCTAGTCCGTAGATCGCAATAGTGGCTAGACATCCGACCGGCGAGTGTCCGGACGCCCGGATATCGGCGCATCCGGCTCGCCCACGGTAACCGCCACCTTGCAAGAACGCAAATCGGTCTAAAGTTTCCGCCAAACACCGCTTTTAGACTACGAAAGAAGTTGCCACGACCAACTTGCTAGTACTCCTGAATCAATAATGCTGTTGCAAAGACGGTGAAGCGGAAACGATTTACCTATTACACCACCCGGTAGTAGGTAGTCCTATTACCTCACCCCCTCCCATTATAATATGGTACCCATACCAATAGCCCATCGGAAATAGACTTTCTTGAAACGCGCGAGAATACTTTGTCTAGTAAATACCAGTTTAACGATATCCGTACAGTAAATCTGTTGAGCTACAAAACAAAGCAATACGATAACACCGTGCAAAAACTCCCACAATCAAACGATTCGCACGCACCAGAATAGGGTCAAACTGCCCTAAACGGCCGACAAAACATCGCCAATTGGGATGAAATGCGAAGTCGCGCAGATAGCGAGGTGAATGGCCGCCGCCTTGTCGCGTGCCGGTTGCGTAGGTCAGGGCCAAGACGGTTCACCCAACTATGCCCCGGCGTCCCGTGGCCCGGACCGACCGTGCCCGGGCCCCTTCGCCGTACGCACTGATGCCCCACGGCGGAAAATATCTCCGCGTTACACATGTCATGTCAGCCGCCTGGACAGAGCGGCTCCGGAGGGGAAGTGACACCGGCTGTTTGTACCCAATTTGTCTAGGGTTTTGGGTGTTTGGTTAATAAAAGGACATAATTATGCGGTGTAGATTTTTTGTGGGATTCTGATGTTTGATACAAAGGATTATTATTGATTTTCTTGGCCTCTAATGCCATATCTATAATATAGATACTGAACCAGATTGTTCGTCTAGGAATTAAAAGGTGTTAACTTCGAGATACACTAAAATCTCGGTAACAAAATCGTCATAGTCTTATACCAAAAAAAGATTAACTGATCAAAGTGATATCGTATTTTGTAAACGGATATGATCCTTTTAAATCTTACAAATACCTGTTAACCCAAGTTGCAACTTTTTACGGTACTGTAGTGTGTGTTTTACTTCAAAACCCAGCGCAACAAAACGGCCACCCAGCAAGTAACACAATAAAACCCAACAACGTCCCAAAGATACAAGAGAGCCGTCTGACTCGCCTACTTGACTTCCCCCCGGCATTCTGTTGTCGCCTATCATTGTTGCCCCACTTCTAATGTGGGTCAGGAGCAAGGTCGTCCTTACATTACTCAATATCCTGTACGTGCACAAACTGGCTCATAAACAGTAGCGGTTGCCGTATTGAGACGCGGTGGCTGTCTCGCTCGGCGCCACTGAACCGGGGAAAGGGGACCTCTAATATACGTACACGGGTATCGTATCTTGAAAGGTTTCAGGAGGTGAAGCTGAGTCAAATAAGGTTAAATCGTTTTGAATGGAAAGTGCACTGTTTTGTGAATGAAACCTTTTTCTTACACACATAAATAAAAGTCCACAAGAGTGTAGAAGTTTTTTTGTTACATCAATGAACAAGTAACATTTGAAAAGGAAACATAACAATGCCCACAAAGACTTCCGTCCGTCGATATCGTAATTGAAATGGATCGAGATTATTAGCGCTAGATGAAATCAATTCGGCCCCGGTCGCCGCAAGGCACGTGTATGGCTTATTATTATAGCCGAAAGAGACACGCGCACGTCAAATAATGGAGAGTCCAGCCGCTTGGGGACGACAAATCGGATTACGGATCTAGTGGTGTTGTTGCTTTTGCAGTGTGTATTCTTAACATATATCGGTCTGGTTGTTTCGTGGAATAGACGGAGCAATTGATGGTCTATTGTGCTTTTGCTGGAATTTTGTTCCGCATTTGTCTTTTTCAATAAACGTCGCTTTTATATTTTGTAAGCTGGTTGGTACGATGGTACAAGTACTTGCCTATGATAGGTAGCTTAGGTAATAATATAATGATACTAAAATTGAATTAGGCCTAATTCGCTAATGCTATTAGGTATTGCGATTTACAATTAAGTATTATTACTTTTGAAATGTGTACAAATTTTGATCACACTAATCTGTAATACGGGGATTTAGTTTAAATGAGTAGCGGTCTGACAATGATAAATGGCAACAAATACTATATAATGATGAAATATTGATTGGACGATAAAACATTTCTTCCATAGTAATATTGGATATGAGATAATATGTAAATTTATAAAAAGATTTTAGTCTACTCTACAATAGAATATTTAATAGGTATCTATATCTTATCTGTCTTATGAACATCGACATAGACTGTAAAATGCGGCAAGTTGTAATGTACCCTAATGTTTAAATATTTTTTCTTCTCTTTGTTATTATTACTCAGCCATAATATTATAATGTAAGTAGAACGTCGACTCGTAACCATTTTATTTGATTGTCTTCAACATCATTTACATTCTTCAAACGGAAGATTGCGAAAAATACAACCTTATTACCATAGAAATGGCACACAGCCCACATGCACGATTTGTGTTACATTATGATTTTAATATTAATTTAAATATCGCGTACGTTCCTCCTGAGTGTGCCGTAGCAATTTCATTATTATTTCAATCAACTGAATGTAAATTTATTCAACAATCTCGCGGCGGGGTAATTGCGACGCTGGTGCCGTCCTGTTTACTCCCGGCGGTGTATCGCGTCGTGCCGTCCTCGTCACACTCGCGGTCCAGCGCGGTACTAGCTCCATTATAATATTCGCTAGTCGTTTACATTCTCATGCGTTCAATCAAATTCTTAACACGGCCTTACTTAGCGGAGCGGAGTCTCAAAGCTGTGCATTGTATTTGCTCGCTCGATAATGAACTTTTGTGTCCTTTCTTTTCTTTACTATCATGTTTCACGACGCTCGCTTTACCTACGGTGGCGACCTTTTTAATAAGTTAATGCGTAAGAAAGCGTAATAATTCAGCGTGCAGGATTATTTACTGTGAGCAGGAATTGTAGAGTATTTTGCATTATGTACAAGTTAAAAGTCAGCAAGCGTGCTAATTCAATTCTACTGGAATATTTTCATGAAGTTGATAGATACATAACTTATTTATTAAGAATGCTTTTAACATTCCAATGAATAATTAATCCTTTATTAATAATAACCTGTAATGCACATAATAGTTTGCAGAAACGGGCTAGTCTAGACGTATAAAAAGCTTATGAATTTCATCAGTCATTTATCTCTACTTCGTGGTTAGTTTGTGCCCACATTTTATTCATTTTCTTTTGCAGATTACTGTTATTTACGGATATAAAATTAATTAGGTAGGTATTATAGCGGTATACTGAGCAGTATCAGGTATGCCGACTATGAAGGATGTAAATCTCGGTAGTTCTGGTATCATGTTCATCCAATACCTGGTGATAAATGGGGAACGACGTCTCAACACTCTCAACGCAACGGCTCAGGCGAGCATCGATCTCGGAACGTGACAAAGTGGTACGCGAAGGTGTTGCATTCACGCCGCCTGCGTCTTGCACGTCGCGTGTCGTGTGTCGAACGTCGCCCGACACATGTAACAAATGAGTGCAACGAACACCGCCGCCGCCGCCGCCGCCGCCGCCGCGGTGCAACCTCAGGGATGCGGTGCGGCTCCTCGCGCCCGCTCACGCACGTGGTGGCGGCGGGAGGGGGCGGCGCGGCGCGGGGGCCGGGGGGGGGGAGGCGGGGGGCGCAGGGGCGCCGTGACCCCTCCGCCGACCCTCGACCCTGCACCCGCTTTCTAAACCTCCATCCAAATAGTGCAAGTTTGCTTGGCAACATTTCATTCATGCTTAGCATATATAAATAAACGCGCTTTGCCGTTCGAAACTGCCAAAATGGAATACTAATTGCGACGCACAGGCGTCGAGCACTCGAATGTTCCGATGCATACAATGCTGCGGGGCTGTCACTGGGAGATTGTGATTAAAACATTGAATGGGCCTTCTTGAAAGCCGAAGCGGGCGTGCGGCCTCAAACGACGAGCCGGCCGGCGTCGTTCCGGTGCGTCCGGCCGGCGTTCATAATCTGCCGATGACGTTCGGAGCACAAACACGGCCACTCCCCTGGGCTACTTCCCGCACAAAGTCCGTCTGATTCGCAATGCAAAACGCGTCGGCCGCGGCCGCCCGGCTATCTAATATTGCCCCATGTATTTGGAATAATTGCTCGCATCGCCACAGCGCCCAGGACGGTTGATTGCGTGCCTCACAAAGAGACGGCCGGAGCGACGGAAAATGTCTTGTATTCGGTGCGGCAATCCCGGCCGCTTTGTGCGCCGACATGTGTCCGCTAAGCTGCTGAAAGTCATGCTGTAAATAAGTTATCAGCCTTTGAGCCGTGAATGATGCATGACGAGTTGATTCAGAGAGCGGCCTCGCTTCTGAGACTGCGGGGCGGCTGCGCTCCGGCGGCGTTCCGTTGACATTTCTATGATTGAAGTTGTTGTGAAATACAACCCCATTGGAAATAAGGAAGCTTGTAGCTGTATCACAGCTTGGCAAACTATCTAATCAAATTAACTTAGTAATTTGTATAATACGATAGGTACCTACATTAATTACTTACTTAAATACCTGTAGTACTAATTAAATTATATTCCTATCCAAATACGTTCAATTGGCATATTATAATATGTTATTAGCTTACCTTACTTACATATTATTTTTATCCAATGCTACAATAAAAATAACGTACGTACACCTTTAATATATGGTGTTTGCAACAAAACGCGGTGTGTTATTGTCTCTATAATACACTCTTGTGAGAATAGAGTAACGGGCATGTTGCAGGCAAGTGCGTCGTGAGAGATCGCTTTCACGGACATTACGCAAATTGTCCTAGCCGACTTGCACTGCAACTCATTCATAGAACAACAATGCAGAAAAATACATCGATTGCCGTCCGTTACTTCCATTATTGTAGCTTCTTTCTGTACGCCGCACACCTACACTCACACTGCGAAATGCATTGCTTTGTAATGAAACTGGGATGGAGTTTAGATTTTTATCTGTGATATGTGCGGTTTGTATTCATAAGAGATTAACTTCTATGAGAAAAAGTTTAAAAATATTAGATACTTACTTAATACCTAAATATTAAGTATTTTAGTTTTTTCAGCACAAATCTAAGTAGCTAACCTCATGCATCTCTTCTCCAACAGTAAGATATGACAAAGTACAAAAAGCCCACCATTAATCCGGCACCCGCAGTACTATATTCGGGCGCAAATCGGTTCGCGGACTCTAAGCATAGAGCTAATTACTTGGTGAATAATAACCACGTTATGCATCGATCTAACCTCGGGGTCGTCATGGCCCCGCCCCCCGCGCCGCGCCTGCCCCCGCGCCCGCCTCAGTCTCTGCCAAACTACTTTATGTGTATTCGGGTATACACACCATGCCGTGGTTTCGCTACATTGTATCTGTGCCACCGACGCCTTCCTTTCGGCCAAGCGCGAACGCGAATGCAAAACCTCAAATTTCTAACTGGAGAACAAATTGAGCTTTTACAAAATTCAAGAGGTAACCCTGTCTTATTCTGGCTCTACAATTTTTCATTTCCGGCGGTTTGCGCTTAAGTCGAGGCTCGCTGTAACTGAAAGCTGAACTCGTGACGCTGATTAGTCATTAGATTATTCAGGAAGCCGTAAATGATCAAATAATCAAACTAACAAACCAATAACCCTTATTGGATCAACAATTTGATGTGTACTGAAATTAACTTAGGTACTTACCTACTCATTAATCACCAAAATACATACCCACTGGGTAATAAATAAATAAATAGGTAGTACCAGGCGCACGCCAATATTTAGTCTATTCTATTATATTATCTGTGGAGGTGTTAGTGTCCCTAAACCTGGTTCTGTCGAAAGGTACCTTTTTGCATCCCCATAAAGTCTAAACATTCTTGCTAACTTGGTTTGATAAGTTCATTAAATACACTCACATAAATACATATTCTCACGACTGTACCAAAGGGGTAGTTCGAGATGACTCGCAAGCGAGCCACCTGCTTTTCGCTGTGCTTTGTATGACTAAAATCAACCAACGACAAAAATTTGCTTTTTTTGTGCCAACTGTTCTATATTATTCATTCTAATATTAGGTAAGAACTATTTATACGGATCAAAAAGCAATTAATAAGAAGAAGGTAAGAAATAAATAAATAAGTCATGTATTAAGTACCTAAAAAAATATACTAATGTAACAGCATACCTCACTCAACCCTCTACAAATTCCAAACTCCGTGTTCGATTCAGTCGATAGTGAAAGAACAAATGTATATTTTTGCGGAAGGAGCCGCCGTCGGGATTACAGCCGCGCTGACCGCAATTAAAAGTTCGAAGGTCGAGTCCGGTTGATTGTCGCATTCGACCCGCTGCAAATTATCTATGCATAATTAATTGCTCACTAAGAAGGTAGGTATTGAAGCACGGTATGTGAGTTTTTTTGGGCTTGGTTTGTGTGAGAGGGACTCAAATTGGACCTCAACCGCTGATAGGTGATTATGTAAGAAATTGGTAGGCTCATTGCTGAAAATGTTCAATGTCAATGTGAAAATGTATGTTTTGACCTTGCCATTGATGATTTTTTACACCTTTAACTAGTACCACTTTGCCCATTGTTTACCAAATTCCAACCTGCACAAAAGGCGTTCGGTCCATTCCCATTCCCAAGTTTACTAACCACCGATCACCATTAGGTATGGCGTGAAGGTATGGAACGAGGAATGCGAGGGTAGATGGAAAAATAATAAAAAACTCAGGTGGGATTAGACCGTTGTGCAGTATTCACTCACCCGTGTATTTTGTCCTCTGAAAATAATTTTCGAAAGAAATAGCACGTATTTTCTGCCTGTTAACGCTTTGTTTTTCCATGTGAAAGGCGCGTGGGTATGAGGAACTATGTTTATGCAGCATTCCGTAGTGCATCACACATTTTTCAGGAGCCATTCTTCTTTGCAAAAAGTGTCGCGTGTTTCTAGGGTTACCCAGGCACGGGCTAGTCGGGGCAGCATCGTATATCTGCACAGTGTCCTCAACGCCACTTTATGTATCTCACCTATGTATACATAGTTATTATGTTATGTATGTCGTAGCCACGTAGCTTAGGCATACATTTATAATGTTTGTTAATTTCGTCAGGTCACACGGTCACGCCTATATTAATAGGTAGGTAGATATTTCTTGAAAAGTGTAAAGTGAAAACAGGTTCAAAATAAATAGATAAAAACATAAACACGTTTTGCAGGAATCCCTTTTACGAAACCTAGCACCAAATAAAAACAACGTTACACCTTTACGCTTGCTGCAAAAGAATCCTCAAATCAAAGTATCGGCGCGACGTCTATGTTGCCTTTAGTCGGGGACTTTGTCCTGACAGCCCTGTGCAGCAAAAACAAAAGCCAGCTCACGTTTACCCCTTCCAAACGACTTCACACATAGGCTTTGTTCAAAAACTAACATACGATAGCAGCAAAGAAAAGTGTTCTCGTATTCGGTAACGGTGACATAAAGTTCATTAAAAGGCGGCGCGTGTTAGAGTGGGTGCCGGGCGATCACCTCCCCCCGCGCCCCCCCGCGCCCAAACATCTCCTGTAGCCTGTAGAAAGCACGCCGATACACCGACATTCGAATAACCCCCTCCCGCACCAACTTTGCTAAACTTTTTTTTACTGTTAGGCAGATACAATTTTCACGCACTCTCGCCTCCTAGTATTTAATTAAGGTACTTATAAACTTACTATTCTATTTTTCCTGCCAGACCGTTCCTTCCATATTCGTTGGTAATACTCGTTTTTATCCACAAAGCCACAACATGATGACTCACGGATGCGCCACCAAGTTGCACTCTGAAAGTCATAAATGTAAACAGAAATTCAATAACATGGCCACTTATCCTTTAACAAATAGTGTGTTATTTGCATAAACTATAGGTGCAGTTCCGTGTATATTAGTATGCATTTTTTATGACTGAGTGCTTAATTTCATTCTTTCCATTATTTGTTATCATACGCGACTATGATTACACTTTTTTCCACAAGCACGTGTAAATTCTTGTACATAATATTTTTATACAAATATATACGAACAAATAGTATATCAGCACAGTATACAGGTTGCTAACACATCGCGACAGTAGGCACCTGAGTGCAATGTGTCCCTCATGGAATACTGACATTTATGCCAAAATGCACGGTAGGAAAGCCCTTGAAGCTTTCGACTCCTCAGACACCACCTAAAAATGTGTCTCCTGCAAGTTCTTATGTAAGTGGCTAAGCTACGTATACGTGTTTTTAGAATGCTATTTTACCACCAGATTGAAGCGATTATGTTAGTCGTGGCTTAAAGTTATCAATTATGTAAAAGCTCGACTTAGCTCAAGATTTCTCTACGAGTAAGTACCAACACCAAGCTTATGGAGAGCAGTTTAGATAACGTTAGAAAGTTCCCAAAAAAAGTAACTAAAAATATTTTACCTAAATTTTTATTAAATTGATTATAAATTAAAATAGTTTTTCTAAATTTCACCTACCGACTAGTGAAATCACAAGTACATATTTATATTAAGTTTTAATTTTGAAATCTGAAGGAATATAAGGGGCAATTTCAATTTAACTTGCAGTAAAACTTTTCTAGAGCGATTAGCTATTTATTGATCGTCATTTAAGTAAGTATTGGAAACAGTGTCTATATTCATCGTCTGTAATTACTAAAACACAGTGCGGTATCGCAGTATATCGTTTTTCCCTTCTGAATAATTGGTATACGTACAAATGTAGATATATTATAATTGGCAAGAATTACTAATTGTATTGGCATACTTATTATAATGCTAGTACACTACTTGGGAACTCGATAAGTACATCCAATTAAATGTGGGTATTTATATTTCAGTGTTTAGGCTAAATGCTAGATCAAAAGAGTGCTATCGTTATTTCCCACGGCCACCCAACTATAATTATCATATGATACGAGCCTGCGCCATATTGTTAGACTTTCCAGAAAAACGCTTTGTTATTAAAATTAAAAGCTTTTATTTAACCTGCATTGTTCGAATGTTTCTTTAGGTCAAATGTTGTAACGGAATGTAGAAGTAGGTTTCTATTCTTAAATATTACTTTTTATTTAGTATATTAACTTTCAATACTTTTGTTGGTATTAACACAAATCTGATCTCGTTCTTTCAGTTTCATATTCTCATGAAAAAATCGAAAATACCTACTACCGTTTCAAAGTTTTTCATTCTAATGATCAGTCATAAAACTGTTTCTGCTATGAAATAAACTACCATTTCCTAATTATTGTCGAAGGAGCATTGTATAACATCGATCCATTAAATAATTGGCGTAATTCAAGTACAATTGACCAATAACAAAGGTAGCTACAATTGGACAGCAATAATTGTGCCGCGGATTATTGGTTTACAGGCGATGGGCTACGATCGGGGGGGTTACCACAGAAATCGACCGATCGAACGAACGAGAGCTATCAGCCAATCGGTACGCTTTATGCAACAAGATAGAGTCGTGCTTAGTGCCGCAGTTTTGTTTTTCCTGAGCTTCGGAATCTTCTCTTCTCTATCCCGTTGTTTTTAGTTCGATCGACTTCTGTAGTGACCCCCCTGGACCAATAATATGTCCGTCACGAGACACACTCACCTTGTCAGGTGGAACGAATGCCCTTTTTCTATCCGTCTCTTTAGAATATAGTTAGTTCAGTTATTTTGTTATTATGTATTAAGATATAATCTTCTTCTCGCTTAGTATGTTGGTAACGATAATAATGACACACTTACTAATATGACTGACCGTCTTTAATTTATTTAGATTCTACAAATGATTTTAAGTAGTCATTGATTTGTTTAATGATATATAATGGCCTATAAGTAATTGATGCATAGTGCATACCTAGTGTAAAGCTCGAAGGCAGGAATTCAAAGTTGCAACAATGCACTCATATTTTCAGCAGGAAAGTTTAATAGTAGCTGGGCCGTGAGGCTGCCTGAAAACTGCATCTAAATTTTTCTACTGAACCTTTGAAAGCGTTCAAAGTATGTACAAAGATAGTTAATAGTTTTACGTACGTTATCGCTTTCAGTTTAGGAGTCTAATTCAAAATCAGAGAAGTGCATCATTTAGGAACGGCTGAACCAATTCTGATGGATGGATTATGACTTAATATAAATAAAGCCATTCGATCCCAAACTAGGCAAAACCTGTGATATGGGTGTTGGACAGCTGATATATCTAGAGTAGAAATAGAATAAAATACTACTTTATTAACTAATTAGAACACAAAAAATATTTTATACAGTGGATATAACGCAAAAGGAGGGCTTACCGCTATAAGCTACACAAATATACAGATAATCTACCCGATAAAGTAAAATCTACAGGCAGATTCACATATACAGTCACACCTATGTCAACACCTGGCTTTAGGGATTTCTTATAAAAGTAGACAATAGTTGCATCTCTACATCTATGTAGGCTATTACATACATATACGTATGTACTGTCCTTACCGGGTCTGTTGGGTCGTAGTCACGCGCTAAATTACGCACTTAGCCAACGCTTCACATTCCACCTTAGTGTATCTATGTGTACCTAGGTATACCTACATATTATGCATATTATAAAACTAGTAATGGAGTTAGCTGACACCCTGGATTAACGCATAGGCACTTTTTATCGCGGAATCCCCACGGGAAAACTTTTTAAGGCGAAGCGAAGATCGCGGGAACAGCTTGTTGTTTATTTAACCTCCTATCAATTTCAAATATTTACCCGTGCGGTGAAACTATCAAAATTTCACGGCGTCGCAGTATTAAATGTCGATAGTTGCTGAGTTGGAATAACTATCACAACAATTTCACAGCGACGACACCTAGCGCTGAGAAACTCAGACACAAAAGTTGTGGAACTCAGCGCGAATGTTGTTGGAGTTCAACTAACTTATACTACGCCAGGGAACTTAACCCCATCGATTAAATACCGATACCGTACCATCAACCCGTAACAATTAACACTCCGTTATAAAAGCAGCCAAATTCGCCTACCAGCCGTAATCGGATCGCAATTTAAAATCCACTTAAAGACTACCGCAGACTAATCGAAACTTAGTTCCATTGCAAACTTTGTGCGGAGGGGCGCCACTAATTACCTGTATTAAAATAACTGACAGATGTCAAAATATATCTAGGCCGGTGTTCAGTGCAGTGCCTGGTACGGCGATCACATGTAAATAATCATTATGATAGTATCAAGTAGTACGCGCGAGCCCTCCGCTCGACCCCATCGAGTAGAAAACGATGTTTTGTTACTATTCTACTTGCTGGGCTATTCAACGAATTGTACTCGTACATTGATATTTTTGTTTGGTTCCCTTTTAATAATATTATTATTATTTTAGAAGTTACGAGTTTGACAGCAGGCACCGCGTGATCATAGCCGTTTGCTGTTCATGTGTTCATATCACCCGGTTATTGATTTCAATAAAAATATCACCATGAAACCATGCAGCGCATATGCGGTGAGGCTGCCACCAAACCATCAAAACATCAAACAAATTCTTAAACGTCTGTATTCTGTCAACTGTCAGCGTTTGAGAGGCGATCGGCTCGCGTTCGAGTCCCGGCCTGGGTGTTATACAGCCGTTTAGAAGTACCTGAGTGACAGCTCACTGCCGGCGCCGCCCGGTGACAAGTTGCCGGTTCATTCCGCCGATTTATTAACGACATTTCGACATTTAACCACCTGGAACCGTTTCAGTGAGAACTATTGTGTTGCCTAGATAGCGGGCGGGGTGTATTTGGTTTTAATTCTAGTAAAGCAGTTTTTTTCTGGCTCTATAGGTACAGACTGATCCATTCAATTAATTTTATCCACATCTTAATGAAATAATGTAATAAATCCAATGTCACACTCGATAATAACAAAACAACCCGTTTTCTTACAATAATGATACCGAAATTATTATGCACAAATTCTTTCACTCTGGGGAGATTTTTAAGTGTTTTTTTGCATGAGACGTGGGCGAGGTCGTGGGGAGAGTGGCGCAACGCAACACCTTTTAAATCGGCAAATGTGCAATTTCCGCGCGACTGGATGGACTCTCGATTATTTCCCGGACGCTTTCCGCCTCGACTCACTATTCAGTTTACATGATTACGTTAATTCTGCTCAAACCCGGAGCCGGCTCAGTTTTTATTAAACCTCCTACATTTTTGTTAAAGTCTATCTTTACACGCGCGTCGAATATTGGAATCGATGTGGGAAACTATGTCTGATTGCATGCTGTCGGTATTTCGCTCGAACTGTTCTAAACTGGTAATAATGAAGGATGATGGATTTGAGCCAGTTATTCGGAGTGGTTTGGTGGTGTAGGCGATGCTTTTTCATCTGCGCGTCTGGACCGAAACAGGATATTAGTGCATTTCCTCAGCAAATCGGCAGTTGATTAGTTCGGTAATGCGATTAGGGTAGTAGGTGGCGTGCGCGGCCGCGACCAGCATTGTTCGCCGCCCGCGCCGCAGCTGGGGCGGACGTCGCGCGGTAACCAGGCCACTATTACAACCCTTTACCCTACACTACTTTGTCAAGCAGATTTTTCACTCAGTTACTGTGGCATTCAAATAGTCAATCAAATATACTTAGCTACACTCTTACTATGTATGATATAGTTTAAACCTCACAATTTAATACTAATAGTCTATTTTGGGCAAATGTTTGCATCTACTTACATAATATTAGATTGACGTAGACTGTCCGTAGAGTATGATATAGCTTGCGACTAGCCGAGGCTCTCTGTAGCTCAGTCTGCCTGCTCTAATGACATAATAACATTAATATCAGCTAGACCTGTATACTGCATAGTTCCTAAAAGCCGCTCCGAACTCCCAATATAACAAACGGCTTAAACGATATACATACAAAGCATTTGAGAATCTACATAGGTATAACCTATCGTGACCACGGCGGGCGCACCCTTCCAATTTTTATTAAAGTGCTGTAAAAATAAATTTTAAAAAATCTTCCGCCACCCCACATGGCTTTATTCTTTTTAAGTAACATCAGCCTAGCTTGACAGGGAAAGCTATGCAGATTTTGTTATCTGCATGTACATATGTAGTTTGCAATGCAGCAGAGTTTTTTTTGTTTATACCGCGGCTACCTAGCTGTTGAATTAAGTAATATATTTTGCAGCTTAGTAAGGCCTACTTGCACTTTTGACCAGACTCTATTAGGAAGGTGTAGGCAACTTATATTTTTGTCTTTTGCATTGACTTAGATATTTAATTAGCATACTTAACAATAAAAATAATTTCATTTTTATTTCATTCAGCATTTAGGCAATAATATGTTATAATAGACATAAGTACCAAATCGGAAATGATATCAAACAACAATCAGGCACATAATAATATTGATAGTATTAGTATTTCTATCGATATTATTATGGGCCTGATTGTATATAATACAGCAGAATGAAAGAGCAATTACAAGAGCGGTACAATGCAAGGAGGTCGCAGCTCGCACTCGCATCGCGCACAATCAGTGCATTTTCGGCGGTTTTTATACCGATCCGCCGCCGCCGCCGCTGCCGCCGCCGCCTCCTGCCTCCCACGATGGCCTGCCAACCCGACCGTTGAGATATAAATCAACTTCATATTGTGATTTAGCAAGACTCGTTACTATAACAATACCCCATATTTACATATAAAACATTATTTTCGTGCCTTTATTTATCGTTTGCTGTAATCCAATATGTTTCACTTACGTTTCCTTTTGCTCTGGCTAAGCGTGAGCTCGGGTTTCGATGTACCAAGTATTTATTTATTGCCGATTTCTTTCTTATTGTTTCCCGCACTTCCTGCCGCAGAGGGGCTATTAAATTGCTCTGATTCTCGTGTTAATTAGATTAACATAAAGGGTAGACAGGAATCGCCGTTGATTGTTCTTTTCTTGCGAGTGACCTTTGTAAGCTCTGCTTTTAATGTGACGTCACACGAGGGTCCGGTTCTAACTCGAGGAATACTGGCACGTACAGACAGTCGACATTTATTGTTCTCTTATTATTATGTATAATTTTTACGGACGCTACAAGACCTTTGTTTTTGCTGCTTCCCCAGCAAATGTTTATTATTAATTATTATTATTAATGACACCTGCTATTGGGCGTTAATGAGTAATCATTCGCGTATTAAGTTATTGCCTCGGAGTTAATCGAAGTTTTGCTGAATTGTAATTGGATAATTTTAATTTAATTGCTTTTACAAAATAAATTGGATAATTTCTGCATCGGATTGGCTTCTTAATAAACTCAAATAGATAAAACTGGCCTTACTTAATTATTATCTATCCATGACATTAATTTATGAATTTAACCCCCTATTAGGTACCTAATAAGTCATTGTATGCGAAAGTAAATCTCTCTTATTATGGAAGTTTATCATTTTTTACAGATACAACAATATTGATAAACATAGATGCTATAGCATATCTTTTTGGAACAAAAAACATTCACTCATCTAATTACATTGATACTATTCAAATGCAAAAAACTATCAACACTACGATCCACAGCAGTCCACTACATAGGCCTGTCTAATATAAGAAATACTTCGCATCATTATCATTAGTCCATGCATCCACCCTCACGCTTTATAATGCAGGGCTCTGATAAATAACCATACGTTATTGTTGTCTACTTGACAGTACTAAGTCGTATACGCCATTATGCTCTGATCACAAGTTCACAATCATACGAAACAATACGATGGAGCGCAGCTTCTCCCCCCTGCTATGCTATGTAGATGCTATAATTGTGCATTTATGCTATTCTCTAGTTATGATATCATTGGCTATGTATTGGGCCTAGATAGTATAATAGTTTTTTGTTAAGTATTAAAAAAATAAGTTGTACTTATTACCTATGTATTATTGTTAATGATATTTAATTTTAACGATTTTAAAGATTTAATTTTAACTTAACCTCAATTATATTATGAAATACAAATTCAAAAACGATCGTCAATTACAAATATATTACCGCTTACATTGGATCAAACCCTGAGACATTAAACGCATGAAATATGCTCTGATTTAAAACAATGGCAAAATATACATATAATAACATGAATGAATAACAATGGGGTATAAATTATAATTTAAACTGTTATACATTTTATAAAATATACTTCTTCTGTTTATACGTAAATTTAATATAGCATGTAATAACTGGCTGCCACATGGCACAGGCACAGTGGGAACGAAACAGGAACTTTATATTAATAATAGCCGGGTTATACCAATAAATTTATTTTAACTGGGTACGTACTTTCGTTGCTTCAATCAAGGGTCGAAGGTTGGAGAAATATGTTACCAATATTTGTCTAGCACGTAACGTAATGTTATGAAAATTGCAGTTTAGTTTTCTTATTACATTTTACAACGTAGTGTTACATGTACTTAATAATGTTAGATATATTAGCTTCTTCACAGTTTGATATTTTGATATAAGATCAGTCCACCTGAACATTTAGCTGTACTGATTTTTGAACAGCAACCCAACGCCAACAGTAACCAAGCTTCCATCCTAAAACGTCGGCTGCCTAATAAATTAGAGTTGGGGTGCGCGGGCGCAGCGCAGTGATCGGGCAGACATGTCGCGGAGGTAGGTAGCTGGCAGCCTGACGTCTCCCTCGTAAAACACATGCCAAGAGTCGGCGCACGAGACCCGACTCGACCAATAAAATAAAAAGGCATTTTAACGGACCCCGGACCGACTACATGACTACTGGATTCGCTCGTGGAGCTCGCCTCACGACTATCTTGTCGATGATTTTTTCGTGATCCAGCCATTCATTGTTCGGCAACATTTATTGGATTGAAATTGTTTACGGCCCAGGGCTAGTATGGGGCTCACGTAGCTCGGTCTATTTGAGTTGGTACCCGGGCGACACGGCCGTGCCCACGAGCCGCGTGTCGCTAAACAAATACTCGTTACTCATTATACCTAAGTATAGCTATAGATTTCTGACTCGATTGTAATCGGTCATTAGGATTCTAATTCGGTAGTCTGTGATATGGTAGGAAGGTAGGTAGATAGAATGCTGTTAATTTAGTTATTGCTCGAAATCTTAATTTAAATGGAGCTATCTTAATCCTAACCAACTAGCCATATTGAATCCCTTCAAGTGTATAAAAGACTGCTACCTACGAATGAATTGATGGATATTTGTCACCCGACTTGTCAAATTTGAATATGGAACTTGTAAATGTAGCAACGGCTGAGTGAGGGTGAACTTGTAACGTATTTTCAGCACGACGCGACGGGGGCTTTCTACAAAAAGCCTACACGAATGAGGCAACCAACTTTTAGATCTTGAGGCCAGTTGGCCCGATTGTAGTGGCCCCATTGAGATATGATTAGTTACCTTGTTATTCTAGTGATGAAGATTTGTAATTCCGATATACCTCTAGTAAAGCAATTCTTACGTTAACTAGTATAAATAATAGTATATTATTTGATGTACCTAGGTAGTAAATATCAAAATTAATTATCCAGAAGTCTTACGGGTTCAAACCTTAAAGCGCCAGTGAGTAAGTTAGGGTTATTATACTATGCTCGTAGTATTTGTCAACGCGAAGTTGGGCTCAGCGATGAAGTCAGACCGGGGTAGTCTTGTCAACGTGTTGTTAACATGCATGATATGCTCTGTCACTATTAGTTTAGCATTCCGATGTTTTATTGACGCTTATTATTATTATAACGTTTCATGTTTTCAAGATTTCCCGGCAAAGTTATTCGTTTAGGCCGTTTTAGGGTTTATAGTCGGCAATAAACGTTTACTATGTATCGTATATGCAGAGCAATGATTGCTGGTACGTATGTAACCCTTCAAATAAAGCGCTCAATCTTTCCATGTCGCATGGCGATTGGCATAAAAACCGTCTAATGGTTTCTACAAAATCCACTTACATGTATGGCTAACACGCTCATGAAACGCGGGTTCGAATGGTTAACGTGCGATAAATTAAGTTATACACATAGAATTGTAAAAAATGGTATTTAAAGGGGGTTTTGAAACAGCTCTTAATATTGTGAAAGTGCCACAGTCGCTCCTTGCCACACTCGAAGAAGTTATGCAAACTAAGGTGGATTTTATATCGCTTCTGCGGAAACGCTAAGTTTTTTCCTCGAGGTCGTGTAAATTTTTATCTAACTGCAGTGGCGCGCGGAATTCGCGGCCGCCAGCCGTCTTGTACTACGTATTGTCTCACTGTAGACTACCTAGTCTACCTACTTGCATTGTGTTGAAGTTTTTTTCGTAAAATTTTGCGTTACGCTGTAGAGGAATTTGGTAAATAGGTGCATTGCATATACCCTCACACTTTGTGGTCTGATTTTATTTTATTTTATTTTATTTTATTTTATTTGGAAAGCTAACAACTTTAAGTACAAAGATATAAACATTATATTAGGTATCATATGAGTTAATAACAAGCTTTCACATATAATTACAAATATAGGTACTAAGTAGGAGAGCGTAGTTTATGACAAAGTTTGCACAAACACATACCTACGTTACAAATTAAAAGCTACGTAAGTACCTACTAACGTAGGTTAAAACAACGTCACGTTATGAGAAAAAGTAAGAAAAAAAAAAAATTATTATAAAGGTAAGATGCTCTAGAAGTTATATGCTATGACTACAATTATGTAAATAATCGGGTCTGTAAACCACTACGGCTATTGGTAGATTTTATATTTCGGTAAATTACCTACACAAATATATTAAATAAAATAAAGTAAATGTTACTGTTGAATGGATGCCACGAAAGTTCTAATAACGTATTTCTTTAACGAATCGATGCCACTACAAAAGATATCTAAATCAGTTTCGCTAGACAGATTATTAAAAGTGCTGCACGCCCTAAGAATATATGAATTCTTTCTGTAGTTGGTACTAACAGAAGGAACGAAAAATACTTTATTATTCCTAAATTTGCGAGCGGGTACATTAATATTGATTTTTCTAAGTAACGAGGGACAGTCACAAGATCCTCTGATTATTTTTATGAGTAAAATTATGTCAGATATTATTCTGCGCAGATGCAGTGGCAGCAGATGGAATTTGGCACATCTCTGTTCATAAGTCATATTAACGGATATATTGAATTTGAATTTAAGATATGTTATGATGGCAAGCGTATTCCAAATGACTCCGTACATACGAACAATAAAGTAGTTTAACCGTTTTCATGTTTTTAAATTTTTTTGATGATCGCATTAAAAAACCCAATGCTTTAGATGCTTTACTCACGATGTCATCGATGTGTTTATCAAACAGCAGCTTACTGTCGTGAGTAACACCCAGATCACGCATATTAGATACTCGAGTAAGATATTGATTTTTAACACTGTAATTTGTTGAAAAAGGTGATGGTTTTCGCGTAAATGTCATAAAATAACATTTGGAGACGTTTAAATCTAGTTTATTACGCTCACAATAAATGTCAAGTCTATTTAAATCTTGTTGTAAAAGTAATGCATCCGACTCATTATTGACAACCCTGTAAACTTTCATGTCGTCAGCGAAAAGCAAATGATGGGAGTGTTGAAAGCAACTATCAATATCTGTTATGAAAATTACAAAGAGGAGGGGTCCTAAAAGAGATCCTTGGGGTACTCCTGATGGTATGCATCGCCAAGAAGATGTGTATCCATTCAACACTACTGCTTGGGACCTGTTATGCACGTAGGAGGTAAACCATCGAAAAAGATCACCTCTTATACCTAGATATCCTAGCTTTAATAGAAGCAGTTTGTGATCTATTCGGTCAAAGGCCTTACTGTAATCCGTATAAATAGTGTCAACCTGATCACCAGCATTCATACTAAATGTAACAAAATCATTTAGAAGTAACAAGTTCGAGACAGTGGACCTCTGCTTGAGGAACCCGTGCTGCGTTGGACTCAGGTCTGATTTTATGCTTTCGTATAGTTGATTGTATATAATTCTTTCAAAGACTTTCGCTAATAAACATAGTTTAGATATGGGTCTATAGTGTTCGACGCAGTATCTAGATCCTTTTTTATGGATGGGTGTTATAAATGCAGACTTCCAGACGATAGGCATTATACCTTCATCAATGCTTCGTCTAAACAGTATGGATACAGGGATACTGATCTCACTGGCACATTTAACAAAAAATATAGCTGGTAGAAGGTCTGGGCCTGCGGATTTACTGACATCTAGAGAACGCAACAATTTAACGACCTCATCTTTGTCTATTCTAACAGTAGCAATGTCGCTGCAAGATTGACGAGGGTTATTATCGTGTATAGTGTCTGAAGAAGAGCTTAAAAAAGTAGAGTGAAAAAAGCTAGA
Organism: Plutella xylostella; assembly: GCF_932276165.1. NCBI lineage: Eukaryota > Metazoa > Arthropoda > Insecta > Lepidoptera > Plutellidae > Plutella > Plutella xylostella. Next base: position 10,587,773 of record NC_064012.1, read on the forward strand.
GAACAATTCACAAATATTCTCACCTGACGAAGCAACAGTTCCTGCGTATGACATGGTGGCAGGGTAGGTACTATTGGCGCGGTTTTGTTTCATGTATGTCCAAAATTGTTTGGGGTTGATGATCTAATCTTGTTTTAATAGATTCTTTCAAACATCGACAAATACTTTTATCGATAAGATTTCACTGTGGAACAACTTTATAAAACTTCTCATGGTGCAAAGGAGAAAAGACCCGTGTTATGAAAATTTATTATTATGATAAAAACGTCATACAGTACTTCATGGGTGCAAACTTGCAAAGACAGTTGTTATAACTGGCCAACAGTCGCAAGTGGCACAGCGCAGGTCTCCGTTTAAAGACGGGAGGCGAGATCGCGGAGGCCTCCGCAGATACGGACCACTTACTCAACCACCGCCATTGTTCACCTGCCCTCATCCGACTTATTACTTACAATATTTCCACAATTTTCACCGCTCTCCTGCCAATTTGCCGGCTCGCTGCGCCCACTCCTAATACGCTACATAATGACTCCAAACGGAAAGACAACCGACACAATACGAATAAGCTACTTAATTTGAATAAGCTGTTTGTTCGTGTTCTGTTAATTATGATTAATTTTTTCACCGCGGTACTCTAATAAATCGTGAACACCCCGCGGTGGATCGGTGATGCGTATCTATGCGTTCTTTTATGCGTAATTTAGTTTATTTTATAGTACTTACTATCGATAATGACCATTGTGTTATCGTCTGAAGGCTTTAGCGATGGACGGTAGGTAGCGGTAGTGGTGCGATAAAGGCCGAGGTCAGAGAGTAAACTTTTAACGATATTCCATTATTTATATGTTTTGTTTCAACAAGTCTTCACGTTCACATTTATTATTTTATGGCGGTTATAGTTTCAAATTGCATGAGAAATGAAAATTTCATGAAATCAAAACAAAATTTCCCGTAGCCCCATTTTTACATTTTGCACGTCAATTTGTGCAAAATAGCGGGTGGGTAATATAACTAAATAAACTATAGAACACGAGAATAGCAAAAATTTTAGTCGAGCGGGAAAGTCAATTACAGAGCGGAGCCGGGGCGGGCCGCTAGTTAGTTATTAAAATTTATTATTAGAGCATTGAACCCTGGTAGGTATGTCGGCTCGGCCGGTGGTGGCTTTAAGGAGTTATTAATAAAGTGGAGTATCGCAACAATACAATACGTCGTTCGGTCGGACGTTGTAATTTCGCCGAGCTACCGGACCACGTCGGCCGACTCGCCTTCGCCTTCGCCCAAGTTGACTCATTGAAGGCGAGAAATACGTTTCTTTATGTGCCCAAACGGTATTCCGCCATAATTCGATACGATCTAAACTGTTTGCTGTTACAATAAAACTGTTTATACTCGCCCGATACCTCTTGCCAAACAGTTGTGTAAGGATAATAATATAAGTCTATTCACATCTTTCGTCGAATCAATGACCGTAACTCACGATCTCATCATATGGTAATTTGTCATCGCTTGCAAGTCGACATAATTATTCGAATATCATATTCAAGTTCAATCAGCTATACTTTAATCATAATATTTATCTTAGATTACTTTAGTTTTGACATGTCAGAGCTAAAAATATTTCTGTACAAAATCACAGTCATGTATCTAAGTAATAAAAAAAATGGTTGATAAATGCAGATGTGAGTCTGTAATATTGTAATCGGACCGATTATAAAAGTGTAAAGATTCATAATTGATTGATATACTTACTAGCATTATTGCACGATCGCCTCACTATTCTTAATTAACATAACATATTAAATGATTGCCTTCCATCGCGCCTTCTAGAACTATTAGCCAAAGTAAAAGTCGATTATTTATTGTAAGAAAGCACACAGAGTGAGCATTTTATCCGGTCTTTTGAAATGGCAGCTGAATCAACAAACAGCCAAGGAGTTTCATCGCCATTGTCTTATAATAGTTTTATTGCAATCGTAACGCGGAGCATACCGTAACCGAATTTTATACACACATTATTATATCGGTTTTACTGCTTTATTCTAAACTGTTACATTATTTAAAACGTTGTTTCCAGGTCAGATTTTGTTTCACAAACTATTAAGCTTTGACAAACGGATTTTAACCTAAATTTGTTCCGTGAAAAAAGGTGCTAAAGCTAGATAAATTTGACAGTGAGCTTACCTATCTAAAAAAAAATCATCAGCTTGTCTGGTGATATAAAAATATAAAAGTTAACAAACTGTGTTTAACTGTGTCTGAAAATATGCTAGTGGCAGTAGATATAGTAAATTAGTAATAGTAGTATAATGTATGTTTGTATGATGCTATTATAGGTTCTTATAATGTTTGTTTATAAGTCTATCTCTTACATAGGTGGAGTAAGCTACAGTAATAGTGTTCTTTTGTATATGATTAAGATAATGGTTAGACGTAGCGGGCGTCGGCGACGGGTGGTTCCACGTTGATTACTAATATTTATTTATAAAAGTTGATGCTTTTAAAATAGAAAATAATAAATGTTGAGTACTCTTTTAATTATGTAAGAATTAAAATATAAACAACATTAGATAAACGAAATAATGAAGTGCATTAACTGATATCCTTGGAACATCGCTGATAAAACTGCAACCTGTAGAATTATTTGTAGATTCATCCAAAATTTAAAGAGTATAAATTCATTTTTCGTGGTATACTCAAGTGGGTATACTTACTATCGTTGTGCTCATAAATAAATTTGCTTCTGTCTGTCATTTATTTTAAATAGATCTTAGAATTTCCGTAACTACTTATATTAAAGTTTGTTAGTTCATTATAAAATATTTAAAGCGCTAACTTCGGTAGTGCCGAAGTGGCGGTGGCGCTCGGGAGCGGCCCGGCGGCGCCTCGCCCGTCGCGGCGGCGCCTCGACTCATCCGCGTTAATGCTCGCTAATAATAAATTTTGTTTAACATATAACTGGGAGGCGCACAACAAATGCAACCCGCCGCATTGTTCTACACTACAGACACGGACACTGACCTGACAAATCATACATTTGCACTCAATAAATATTCTAAAAGCCTCTTTCAAATCCTGAAATAGTAGAGAATAAATTCAGTGAAAAGTTGCGCGTTGAAAGTTCTGGCGGCGGAAATCTTTACGAATATGTGCAACAATAGTGAGAAAAAGCTCGCTCAGCACACGACGCGCGGCGAGATCAAAGGAGGCGCGCGAGTGACGCGCCGCCGGGATGCCCTTTGTTTACGCCGACTCTGACGCCGGCGAGCCATCGACTAATCAAACGGCTGATTAATTTAATTAAACACTACGAGAAAGTTCTGTTTATTTTACGTTTCCTCGGGCCCACATGCGCTTTCAAAGGAAATAGGGCGACAAATGTAAACAACACCTATTATTGTTGAGACGAGTTTCGTATGGCGAGTCGTCGGCGCGGCGTGGCGTGGCGTGGCGTGGCGTGGCGTGGCGTGGTGTAGCGTGGCGTGGCGGGATGTGTGACAATGCCGTGACACGAGTGTTGAATCATTTTTGTAGTAATTTAAGTTGTTAATCATATCAAGTGTGTATGAGTGGATAACACGAGCAAGCAAACGTGAATTGGGATAGTATTTAAAGAAGGCGAAGGTCAGATATCAACAGGAATATCGTAAAATTCGTAAATTATTTTTGTAAGGTATTTTTAAGTCACTCCATAAGGTTCTTTCCGATGATATTCAGTTTGCGAAATTCAGAATAAAGTTATATAAAAGCAAACATTTAAATTAATGAAGCAATATATATTTTTAAGAAATCTTTTTGATAAATGGTAGCGTTTTATCAGAGAAATTTTCCTGGGCACTTAATTGAAATAAAAAATACCTCCCGCCCACCTCATTGATATCAATTTATGGGAACATTTCGAATAAAAATCATTTATCAAATTAGCATCAGTGTTCATAAAAGTAACATGTTTCATTCAGATAAAAAGGGGCTATTTCCCGAACCGCAGGAAAACTTTGTATAATCAAATTAATGTTTAATTACGGAAAGAGAAATTTTATGTCTGAGAAAAAAGACGAGTAGAACGCTCAAAACGACTAGTCTCTTAGTGGTAATAAGTTAAAAGCGATCCAATATCGGAATCTACGAATTTGTAGGAAAATGCACAATACCTGTTATGAAGGGCGGAAACAAATCAACGGATCATTTCAATCATAAAGCGCATTTTATACTTAACGGCTTTCAAACATTCGGACTTGTTCGACAGTTTAAGTGCAGACGAGTGCGCTGAGGAAAAGTTTGAAAATGGAATTCTTTCAACATGGCGTCAACACACGCGCTGACGCTCCCTCATTAGCCGGACGAAAGCGAAAGCTCACGAAAAAGGACGAGCTTTAATTCCGAAAAGCCAGTTTTCCTTTACGCTTTAGTGGTGTGCTCTTCCTACTTGTTTTTTTTTTAATTAGTTGCCGCTTAACTTTTGTTGTGCATTGTTCAGGTTTATTTACACGGCCGGCCACCGTTTAATTCGACCCCGTTCAAATTTTAATACATTTTAAAAGTTACATTACTATACTTTCTCTCATTCAGGCGTGTTTTATTAAGTTTATTTCTATTTGAAATGACCTTACCGAGTTCTGTCTAAGGCATTGTCCGAGACAATAATCAGTTAAGCGAAACAGTAATAGGATATAGCTAACGCGATCAAAGTGCAACGGCAGGGTACTCGCTACGGCGCTACGGCGTAGCTCGTAGCAAATCCCGCTATTGACACTGGCCGCTCATGTTTTTGCTTCAAACACCTAGGTATGCAACCTCCTTGCTATCGGCCCGAATTCCAAGTTTGAAAATGCAAATTTATGAATGGCTCGTTGAGACGCCATTGTTGCATCACTCGGCTGACTCAAAACTAACAGACCGTTGAAAGTTAAAACTTTTAAAATATATTTATGGAATATGGCAGGAACGAACTGGAAGTAAATAATAAGGTACTTAAGTAGTTTTATTTTAAAAAATCAATATAAAAAAATAATTATATCTTATTTCATAATTAACTGTTACTAATGAAATAAAAAAAATGAACTTCATTATTATTACAAAATTCTATTACATCAAAACAAGTATTGCCTTAAATAATTCCTTGATGATTCAAAGCTTCTTCCAAACTAACATAAACAGAACTTCTTAATTGGATAACAGTGTTTCCATTTAGACATTATTATTCTATACTTAATTGAATTTAGATTTGCTTTACAAGTAAATATGTATAAGCAAGCTTGAAACTTGGTTTACTCAAGCACAATAGATATAACATGTCAATGATTTTAACAAAACAAGTCTGCCCTGTAACATTATGAAACCATAACATTGTTATAGGCTATACTGTATTTGTAGGTACTAAGACATGTGTTTCTAATGTTCTTAATTAATTGCAAACATGCGAGATGGAAATTTTCTCGTATTGGTCTTACGAATCAACAATAATTGCGTTATCATTCAATTTGAGTCATTACCTAACATCCCGCCGCCTCTTCAACTCTTTATGTTTCAAATTTTGATGGAATTAGGAAGTAGTACAACCTATGGTTCAGCTAAACAAATATAAAAATCAAATTTAATCAAATGGGCGCTGATTGTACGGTTCATCCTGTTTCTGAACTTACAACACCCCTATTTCTGTAGTGAGTAACAATTTCAACCGTCCGGAAAGAATCGAAGGTGTCATGCTCATTACCAAAAACGTCACCTTACTTTCTTGTCACATTCAATTTACATATCCCCGTGCTGAGTCAGAAAGGTTTCGCTTCAAAGGGAAGAAGCGAGTGACAGTCCCAACTGAAATTGATGTGCACCTGAACGATCTTAAGTTTTCGCCCCGTTCGCAGCTGACACAAACAAAGGGAGTCCGGAAATGCAGACAGTCCGCCATTGATCAAACAGCACGCCCCACGTTTAAACTTGCTGGACACAAAACGATGTCAAATAGAACATTTGACGTCAAAACTGTAGCTAGTGAATCGGTGCCTGCCTCAAGCTGCAGGTATGCACGCATTGTGCTGGCGCTAGGGCTGCCCCTATGTCATAGTGCATAATATCCAAGTATAAGTATATTTTGTAGATAGAACTGAGGTAGGTAAATCTGTTACAAAATAATCATACCTACAGTAAATTTTATTTGTATGTAAGACTTATTAGGACAAAAAATAAGCTTTGTGATACTTACATAAGTATTAGGTAATAACACATAATAAAAAAACCGGCCAAGTACGAGTCGGGCTCGCGCACAAAGGGTTCCGTAGTAAGCACAATAACTTAACCAAAATTACAGTTAAATCAACCTATCTCAAAAACTATAAGAGATACTTTGATCAAACCAAAAATCGTTGAAAGAATTAATTAGCATGCATCACCTCTATTTTTTTTAGAATTTTATACCCCGTAGTTATAAAAATAGAGGGGGGGGGGACATACTTTTTACGACTTTGAGAGCTGATATCTCAAAAACCGTTCACTTTAAGAAAAATGTTTTTTAGAAAACTTTATATCATTTTAAAAGACCTTTCCATTGATACCCCACACGGGTATGTACATCGAAAAAAAAAATTTCATCCCTCAGTTACATGTATGGGGGGCCCCACCCCCAATTCTTTTTTTTACTATTTAGTGTCATATTTTTGTAGCGGTTCATACAACACATATTCCCATCAAATTTCATCACTGTAGTACTTATAGTTTCCGAGTAAATCGGCTGTGACAGACGGACAGACGGACAGACGGACAGACGGACATGACGAAACTATAAGGGTTCCGTTTTTGCCATTTTGGCTACGGAACCCTAAAAACAGCCTATCTAGAATAAATTGTATGTATTACTTACATAAAAATATATATAGACGAATCCGGAAATTAAAATGGTTAAATCACGATGCGTAAAGTGACAGCCCTGCTAGTGCATCCAAGCTATCTACAGGACCAGAGCTTCACTAATTCGAGTGAAATTCAATTTACAAGACTAGATTTTGTTTTGCACATGGATTTTAATTGGCTACTACGCGTTGATACCATCACAAATACAATGCTCTAATAGAATACAAAGTGGTAATTGGTAAAATACATTTGATACATAGGTAACATTGATGAGTCGTATTTTAATTAACATTCAAATAATCCATTCGTACTTAAGTCGACAATAATTTAAATTACTATTTCGGCCATCGAACAACATTTAGACATAATTTATATTTCGAATGCAGTCGGCGTTCTAAATGATTAAAGGTCCGTTAAATGTGTAATTTGAAATTTAGGCGGTGTATGAAGGCACAGACTGTCGTCGGCCGAGGCTTGCTCGCCGCAGCGATCACGCTCGTCCTTTCAGCGCCGGGTCCTGTGTTCTGCGTCAAAGGTAACGTGTGAGCAGACAGGAAAACGTGGCTGCGTTCACCCATTTACGCACACACGGGCGCCGCTCAAAATGCACCCGCCGTTGTGTTCGAATGCTAATGCCGCTCGGGCCGGCACGTCTCATTACTTTATCTGCGCCACACACTCGACACCGGCACGCCACTACACAATACCCGAATACGCCACGAGGCCGCAGCCGCTCCTGAGCAGCCTCACACTCACCTTCGCCCTTTAGCTACTCCTGGCTACGAGCTTCTTATAGCCAACTTTATTACTTGTTCAATTTCTTCACAGACATAACACAATTTATGAATAATTAATCAATGTAATAACTTTAACAACGATCGTTTCGCAAGTCATAAAAGTCGGATCGAATTAAAAATAAATATTCGTCAAAGGTGGCAGTGATTATTCAGTCATTCCGCCCCCTCCCGCTTATTATGCCCTCGTAGTAATTGGGAGTGTTAGGGGGCACGGGCGGGGGTGAGGGCGGCGGTACGGGGTGGTGGGAGGTAAATTAACATGTTTGTCTTGCTTACATCGTCGTCAGCACCCAAACTACGCCCAAGTCAAATAAATTCCAAGTCGTTTTGCATAACTATGTAAGTACTAAATGTTTAACTTTAATTCAGTCTCGGCAATGGTCTTTCTAGTAATTACCTCGTATTTACGAAGTCGTTCAGTGTGGCCGGCTACCAGGGTGGTACGCAAATAGCGATGGCATTAAGGTATTATTGAAAAACAACTCGTGTGCCACTTTCGCGTCCGCGTGTAAACGAACCCTGAAACAAACGATCGCAATGCGCTGAAGTTACTACAGAAAAAATATATTTTAAAGTGGTTTCACCGACTAGAAGTTCTAGCAAACATACTTATACTTAGATATGAATACAACAACGGTATTTACCTCAAACGATACACTTCACTATAATCAAAAAAAGAAATCACTTCTTTACAAAATACAGCTCGTATTTATTTTATTATACCGTAGATACTGTATTCATATTAAATACAGAGTTTATTCTGTCCAAGAATGTTTAATAACATATGCAGAGAGGTAAATCACTAGCTACTAAAGAATGAGATAGTAGAAAATTGTGTGTCTATTCGACATAGTAGGTGAACGGCAATAATTACCCTATGTGTGTCACTCGATAAAATCTATTTTATACATTTGAGGAGTCGTTAAATCATAGTAATAATTGAAATTTGTATGTCTAGCAGTTCTAAGTAGGTAACTGCTGTAATAAGTGGATAGTTACTGTAGTTAGCAACGGAGTTTTTATTGTTATTAGAAAGTTAAAGAAAACTTGAAGAGTAGGTTTCATGGCCGAGCTCTACCAAATTTCTCTGAATAAATATTTACTTATACTTTGCTTCCAATAGATAGGTACCCCTATTATACCATTTATAACTATACTATATTCACACTCAACTTTAAAAGGACTATTCAAGACCACCAGCGTATTTTTGTCAACTTAACTGCCGCGCCGTTTAACGGAAAAGAAAGAAAGCTAAAAAAGTAATACCACTAAGATGTTATTCCGTGGCGATATCAAAAGTGCAGCGCACTTAGCGCCAAGTGAAATAGGAAACATTCAAAGTAATAAATTGTATGGAAAATAGCATTTCCAAGAACAAAGCGGCTGCCCACCGTCGACATCGCACAATGGGGAATCTGTAATAGAGATGCAAAATGCTATCAAGGCTTCCTATGTTGTAAACATATAGAGTGAAGGCAGTCGTGTTATTGTTCTTTAGAAACAATAAGTGCAACATTTTTCCACCGCTGACTGGAGCCATTTTAAATGAAAACCTTATGGAAAAATGAGTGAGCGTCGGATCCCGCATCGACGCAAGTTTAAACAATCAAACGTAGAACAAAAAGACACTAATGTTGAAATGGATAGGTGAGAGTGCGGCCCGAGCGAGGGGAGGCGGCGGGCGGCAGACGAGAGGCGACAGCGGGCCGGGCGGTTGTGAATTTTAGTTTATCATCAGGTACATCAATTAAAAACCATACAAACAAGCCTAAAACGCTACCAGCCCACCACAACACAACGCACGGGCAAAGCAAAACACAAAACTTGTGACGCCTGGCCCCCGAAATGTAGACGATAAAAGAACCTTGAAAAAATTAAGCTACCAGCGAGGCGGCCGACTGTCATTTACAAATTCATAACTCAATTTGCAATTCTAACTGGCTTATAAAAAATAACGTGCTGTTGGAAAAATGAGTCGCTACTTCTTGTTCCACGTGGCACCTCACGCCTGAAGAGAACGTGTGATTAGTTTTATCCTGCCCCCCGCGCCCCGCGTACCCCCGCACCCCCGCGCCCCCGCGCCCCCCGCGCCCGCCCCGTGCCATTCTTCTCACCATCCAACGCGCACAAATGAACACCCTTGTATCAGCCTACCAATACATAAAGCCTTGTTCTATTCTTACTAATAGGAGTATTATTCATCGTTAGAAGGAAAACTGAGTTATATGGAAGCTTTAATTTACGAGTGCTTTGCGTCTAATAAACTAATCCTGCGATCTATTACGCTGGCGCGCTGAGTCTGAACAAACCGGTGGTTTCCTTCATTTATTTAATGTACACAAAATAGGATGCGTAATCAACCTTTTCGCGTAGTTACAGTACTGACATGTGCGCAATATACGCATTCCTCGACATTGCGATTCAATGCGGAAGTTTATTATGCGTTTTATTCGCGGTACGAAACATTCGATTAGAGGCCTCGTACGTACCATCAACACAAATCTACATTATAGTTAATTTGGAAATTGTTTCTTATCGCGGCTGTAATAGGAACTACGATTCAAAGTGAGCTTGATTGTGGGCGCAGGGAATAAGATGAAAATGAGGGAGTAACGGGTGCACTCATTTGGTACTTCGACCACATAAGTACAAAGTACAACTACAAATTGTGACCCCAACATTTATACTCTCTTCAAATAAAATACGCACCCTCTTTTGCAATTCCTGAAATCCATTATGGTAGTAAACATTACTTGCATAGGTAACTATGTGGTTGAACAAAAATCTAGATACAAACGTGAGTTTTAGAAAAAAAACTGAATTAACAGACCTATAGTAGAGCAATGTACAATAAACTTTTCCAAAATTCTAGAAGTGTGATTTGACAGCAATATTGTCACATCAATATTGAACAAATAAGTAAATCAGAGTACGTTTCGTAGCTAATATTATCGGCAAGGCGCACCGCCGCTCGGTGCCAGCCGTTCATAAATCTATTTTATCGTATTCGAGCAATAAATTTTATTTCGGGATCTTTAATTCTTTGTTATTGAATTGGATTTTAGTGTTTTATTCGAGTAAACAAACAATACATTTGAGCGTTCGTACTTGGGACGGCACGTGCGTCGTGCGACTTCGGTAAACATCTACCTATTACTTAGACGGCGACGTCGCATTGCTTCGCTTACTGAATAAAAGTTTTATTTGTGAAGTGCGCAGCTGCCTTGCAGCAGACTTGCCGGCTTCGTTGCACCAACAATTACAAATATGTAGCACGTAAATAACCCCGCGCCGAACACTCCATTTGATACGTAAAGTTACAGTAGCGATCGATAAAATATGCAATCGTAAACTTCCTCAGACTGAAATGGCTTTAATAACCTTCTATATGTTTAATGAAATGCGATCGAACTTGCTCCTTGCTCCCCGCGATTCGCTAAGATTTATTTTAAGGCAGTCGATGTAGCACTCACGGCGCTACGAAGTCGTAAACTACTCTTGATGAACGTAATTTAGATTTGTCAGAGTGCTCAAATCTGATGTGAAATAGCTCAGTGCTTTAGTTACTGCATGTAAACATTTTTTTATAGACAATATTATTACTTACACAATAATATTATTATGGACTTATCGATTAGTTGATTACATAAATACGCTAGTATGAACTGTACCTACTTTTAACATAAATTGCCCGCGGCCGTCCTTTTCCAAGCATTATAGCATTTATACAAAGTAGATAGTCACAGGTAATAAAGTACATCGTAAATTACAACCATCAGCTTGTTTGTGAAATGAATGTAATTTTTATAAGTAAAAATATCTTAAAGCAGGCTGAAGATACCTATAAGAAATACTTTTGTTTTCTAACCGGACCGCGGAATGTGGTATAGGAAAATCAACTTTGGGCAATATTTGAATAGCTGTCGAGACTTTTCGATCCGTCCCCGTGTCCGCCCCATCGAGCAACTAGCGCAGTGGCTCAATATTGGCAACAATGGCCTTCTCCCGAACAACGCCCAGGTTTCAGGATATGCCCAGCTGTCGGCGGCCGCGCGGGCGCGTGTCAGAACTGTCATCCACAAACATCAGCTTAACACGATTTTTTTCGACCATCCCCACACTGGTTGACAAGCAGGCGCGTAAAAATACTATTCGGATTCGGATATTTTTTCAATGATGCGAACATTTTGAGGAAACGCATTTTAAATTTGTTTCGGACACCTGTTTGTATTTGATTTGCCGCCACAATGCGGTTTTTTATTGTTTCCAGCAGATATTTTTTTATTACTCTTGTACCTAAGTCCCTAATTAAATCACCACAGTACCAATGCGATGACTAACATTCCGTTTCTTTTCTTTTCAGGCAAAGTTAATGGAAAACTCTCACGCCTGGCTCGGCGCATCGACATCATCTATAGCAGGTCAGTTGAAATCTTTCACCTATAGTCGTTGTTCAAATCCTAGCAGTAGCTAATATTGCATATTACATGCGCCCTACAGTAGTATTAATGCATAAATGGTTTTAATTTGCACCGGCTCCCCGCTGCCTGTAGCGGCGCCCGCACCTGCATGCCGTCTCTATCATCAACACCGTCTAATGATGCACTGCCCTCCTACAACATACGACACCCTCCATAATTCTATTAAATACTCATGACTCCATGACAAGTGAACTATTACATCGACGCGATAAAACACACAATTATAACGTCAATTATCGAGTCGCCATTCGATATATTGTCGCCTGCGTTCAGCATTGTAAATGTTGGCGGCGACCCGGGGTCGTGCGCGGTGCATCATGCGGAGGGTGCTTGTGCTGAGTGTGTCTGCTTTCTGTTTCCATCGTTAGACTACCACGGTCACGCGTTGAAGATGAAGGCTCCGACGTGGACGCAAGCGCAGCTGCAGGTGGCCATCCAAGCCGTCGTGTCACAGAGGATGAGGTTCACGCAAGCCGCCGCACATTTCGGCATCCCCAAAGGGACCTTATACGATAATATACTAGGCAAGTCTAAACGGATGGCCGTTTTAGACGAAGCCGGCTTCTCGGCCATGGAGGAAAGGGCGATACTAGACTTTTGCTGCGAAACCAGCGTATCGCCTTATAACAGACGGACTAAGAAGTCTTTAGTGGAGATTTTGTGCTTTGTGGAGAAGTTGATAAGGCAGAGAGAGCCAGGGTTTGTGTTCACTGGCCTGGCCGGCTTCCGCTGGTGGTGGGCGTTCTGCAAGAAGCACTCCGTGGTGTCTCTGTACTATGAGGGGGGAAATAAATTCAGGGGTTCTAAAGTCAAGACGAAACAAGAATCAGATGAGGACTAGGAGCTAAGGGCAGTTTTTTTTAATGTAACCTCGTAACTTTCTCGTACAACGTTCTTCAATTGTGCCTTTTAGAAGATAGGTAATATTTGAGTAAAGTTACTGTTTTATTTTGTTATTTTAGATAAAATCCAATGATAGGATTACACAAAAATGTTTCTTAAATAATTGTAAATTTTTGTGTTTATAGCTTATCTTAATATGGTTATGTTCTTGTAGCCTGAATATGTCACAAGCCAGCCACTCTCCCAAAAGTGGAAAGGAAAGGCTGTTTTTTTTCTTAGTTGCGATGGTTTTTTTTCTGCGGCGCGCGCCGCGGCGCCGATGTCTCTCTTGTTTTGTTAATATTTTGTCAAAATTCCGCTATTATAAGCCGTTGTCGCCATCCAATATCGTCGACATTAATAAAAAGTAAAAAGCTTTGTGTTTAAACGAAATCTCGGCATATCAGTAGGTTAAGTTTACATAGTGAAAAAATAGATATGTAGACAATGTACTGTACTGCTGTAGACTGCTTTTCGTTAAAATTAAGGCTGAGGAACTTTTTTTAAGTAACTTACATAAATTCCTAGGGACCGTTTCTTGTAGTGCGTGTCATCTAAATTGTTATTCAAATAATTGCAATAATTGCATTTCAAAAAGGATTTTTTTTTATATAATACGTCAAGCTGGATGATTTCGTAAATTTTCTTTTTGAGTTTTTAATGTTTAATATGATAGGTAGTTTTCCACCATACTAAAATACTGCGATAAGACTGAAAACTTGGGCCTCGAATTTATTGTGATAAGTAATGTTAGTAATTATATTAAAATAATAATTATAAGTTACCAAGTTTTATAAATATCTAAGGTGGGAAATACTTGGTGATAAGATAGTTATAGTTATGTGATTTTATATATAGGTACAGAAATTAATTTATCTGTTTGTTAAAATGCTAGATAGAAATAGCATAATTAATTGATTATTTTCTTACATTAAATATTATTTATCTAGGCTATGTTTCCAAACTCAGTTTATTGTTATGACTGCGGGATTTTACTTTTATCCTTTTATCCAAACTCCGTGACACATGCATTTAATATTAGGTGAGGTACGTAAGCATACGTAAGGAGTGACTGTTCACGTGAGAACTTTTAACAGGGTTTAAATGAAAAGTGTAAAAGTAGTTAGTAAAACGACAAAATTCACTTTAAAGTTGAATGAAACATACAGTCCAAATGTCAATGTGACAAATTGTTTGCTTCAGAAATCGGTGCAAACTTTTAGTTAGTAGTCGAAACCAATTTGCAATAACACAGAATCTATTAGCGCACTATCAAATCCTGCAGTTTGGTTTTTAAAAGTTGAATGCTTATAGTGGTTATAAAAATTATTGTAATTTCCACGCCTGTTTTAATATCATCATCATCAGCCTATAGCAGTCTACTGCTGTTTTAATATACCATACTAAATATTAAGAATTGATATCCTACAAACAACGTTTATTCAGACACTGTGAAACAGAGAGTGAGTCTAAATAAGTGCATTTACCTAACACAGGGTAATGTATGTGTATGTATGAATGTTCCAATCTACACTAAGACTAATAAGATAATTACCTACTTATTTGTCTCAACTCTTGGTTATTAATATAAAAAAAAGCTCAGGATAAAAAAGCTCAGGAGCTTTTTTATCTTCTTAAATAAGTACATTAAAACATGTGTTCGATATTTTAACTTCGGTTACAAAAAAGTTCGCAAATATATTGATAGTTATTAAAAAAGCTCAGGAGCTTTTGATGTAATGTAAAGGTGGGTACTGACCAACGTTACGAAGTGTAAAGTAACATGTTACACAGCGAGCATTCGTGCAGTCAGTACGTAGTGTTACGGGGAAACCAGCGAGCAACAAGACAATTTTAGAACACACCGTTGCGTAACATTCTTGCTGGGATGTTACATTACATTCTGTAACGTTGGTCAGTAGGTACCCAACCTTAATAATTTATGAAAAAACCCATGTCAACTGAAAAATATGTAGGTACCTTTTTTCTTCAGCCTTCGAAGTGATGTAGGTACTTATAGATGAAATCTAAAGTGTACTAAATATTGGAAACTTTTTTGATTGCTTTTTGTTTCTGTTGCAAAATTAGTACTTAATGGACTCTACCTATCGATTGCTATGTGCATTTGATACTATAGGTTCTTAAATGTAGATATACTTACATAAAAGTGAAAAAGCTCTGTGAATATAGCAATAAGTTTTATATCTCCAGTTTTCATAATTAAATATTAATGTGAATACATCATTGAATTAAGTTATGTATTTAATGTAGTTTTATTGACCCACTTAAAATATTATTAACACATATTTTTGCAGAATTTCTTCAGGAGGTCAGTATAAAATGCATTTTTCTATTCTGCATGTGTGTTTTTATTAGTGCTATATTAGATGCATCATTTTATTGTTTATTTCTCAACTACGAGTATGTCAGATGGGTATTTTTTCAGAACAATCACACCAGTCGGGTTGTTGGATATTGACATTGATAATTGGTTTTTATCCGCCATAAAAACTGATTTATTTCATTCTTGAATAAATCTCACACTACCTATTATGATTTTAGACCTATGTCCAGCAGTAGCTCTTCAAAAGTACACAATTATAAATAAGTCCTTTTTTCATTAAAGGCTGCATTTTTTTGTCTTATATGTTTTTTATTGTCGAGGCAAAATTTTTAGGGTACTACCACAAGGTTACTACCTTCAAACGAGCCATGTTTTGACTTATCCGATAGCACGGTTCACCGAAAGGACTGTTCGATGACGTTTGGTTCAACGAAATAAAAAATGTTTCTCATATGGAACTTCCGTACCACCACCACAGTTATAGTGCCACAATCTTATCTGTTCCGGTGCTGACGTCGCTGTGATTGAATCCAGTGATGCCATCAAATAAATTTTGCCTATTTCTGGTTTAATTAAACGACAATGCATTTCTGCTATTACCTATTGTTATAATTAGGTACATTCATAAGTACTTATAGATAAATCAAAATATAGGGTCGATAGTAAATGAAAGAGGATATACTATATCAAACGACATTTGTTGTATGGAAAATTTGTCCACGGCAAACAGAAATAAAATAAGTTCTGATTATGTTCTGATATAGGAGATTAAATCTAGATTAAAATGGTATAGGTAATATATGTGGGTCGTGGGAATAACGAGATACGACTTAAAAAAAAACTATTTATTATTATTTTTTAACACTTTATTTTACATTTTATAAAGTAGGTAAATAGAAACAAGGGCATACAATTAAAAGAAATTCAGACAGTGTGCAAAGGCTAATTCATCATCATCATCATCACGACCCATCACGTCCCCACTGCTGGGGCACGGGTCTCCTTCCAAAGGCTAATTGCCAAAAAGCAATTTCTTTCAGCCAACTCTTGATAGGTTGGGAAAACAATGACTTGTCATAAATCGTCATTATTTCGTCTAAAATCGCTGCAGGTGCGAGAAATTCTTCTTGGTATACTGCCTAAGATTTAAAGTATCATGTCATGTCCTCACACCTGTAATCAAAGAAAAATAAAGATTATATACTTTTCATCACGAGTATCACGCCCCATCCCGTCCCCACTGCTGGGGCACGGGCCTCTCGGGAAAATATTTAATAAAATTACATGGAGTATTTATGGGTAAAATTATTCGTCATATTTGGCAACACTAACCTGTAGCCGCTGCAACTCGTTCTTCCACTTTTTCAAACGGAATTAAAGACGACTGAATATGTTATTCTTCCTGCATAAAAGCCAATATATATAGTACTACTTTTCTTTCATCACATTACAGCACTTTTGGCATTATTTCACCCAGAAAATCACAAAACAAATTAAATAACGTAGCGACAGCCTCTTCGCAGAAATTGACAACTCAAATAACGCACAGAGTATGAAATGACGTTTGACAATGACGTCTCGTTAGTTGCACATTTTGACCACCGGAACAGATAAGATTGTGGCACTATAGGAACCAACAATCCATAAGTAATACCTATTGCCTATCTGCCAAACATTTGTCACATTCATAGCAGATAAGTCAGTATTGACAGATACTCAATGCTTCAACGAAACCTGACCCTTTTATCGGATAAGTTTTTTTTCGGTGAACAGCAGTGCTTGCGGTAAATCGTGATATCGGAAAAAAGGTATGTAATTCAGAGATTGTCGTCAACAAAAAAAATGTAATGTACCTACCTAGTTGAGATCAAATTGTGAATTTAAATGTGTCCTAAATTGCACTTAATGTGCCTTCCACTATACCTACTTATGTACAAGAGTATCGTAGACATATTTTCAGTGTCGATTAGGAATCGAACCGTTGCAATTCAAATTATTTCCCCAGTCACAAGAGTCATCTAGCCATCAGCCAATAAAAACTTCTCCCTCAAAACCAACCCCAACCAAACTTCGAACAACAACCCTGGCCAGTTACTAATCCCTTCCCTCTCCCATTCCAGCAGACAGCTACCAGTACCAGCTGCAGTCCATGTGGCAGAAGTGCTGGAACACCAACCAGAGCCTGGTCCACAACTTGCGCTTCCGCGAGCGCGGGCCGCTGAAGTCCTGGCGCCCGGAGACCATGGCTGAAGCCATCTTCTCTGTCCTGAAGGAGGGGTTGTCACTGTCGCAAGCTGCCAGGAAATATGACATCCCGTACCCGACGTTCGTGCTGTATGCCAACCGAGTTCACAACATGCTGGGGCCCAGTGCCGACGGCGGAGCAGGTCAGTACTGGGATTACGTATGTAGGGCTGGAGGTCTTTGAGTCAGGGTTCCTATCGCGAAGTTGACACGAAGTAAAATTTACGAAGTAATTTTGTAGTGACAAATTGAATACAATTTGAATCCGTAAATCGTTATCGAAACAAGTTCGCGATAGGGAATTTTGTTGGTACGTGCGTACGGGAATGGTGAAAATTGCTAATTAAACTAGTTATGTTGGTTGCTAAAGAGAGTGAGATTATAATGGTCAGTTATCCATTCCCGTACCCGGAACTTAATAGTAGGATGTTTTTATGACCACAGAACTCTAGCCCAGAACTCTTTATTTTAATAAATTTAACTGTTGGAAATCATAAAATAAAGAATGTCGCGTTATTTTCTGGTTTCTATCGGTTTCATCATAATGTTTAGTGTTAAGTACTTGTTAATTTATTTCTAAGCTGGCGTCCCCCAATGCACTGCGACACAGACTAGTCTGCGATTAAGATGAATCTATAGGTGCCCGTGATAATGATTTCTTATCCATTTTTGCTGTGCGTGAAATTTATGTCTATCTTTGAAACCTAACTAACACTGAATAATATAATATAAATGTCTGATATTAACAATTATAGCAAATATTTAATACAATACAAGTCATAATCAGTAGAATTAAATCGTGTCCCACAAAATAATACAAAAAAATAACCAGGTACGTATTAGTTGAGTCGATATTAGGTAAACAATTTCATTGTTCATTCAAATCAAAGAAAAGTCGATGACAACTTTTTTTGCAACTTTACACTTGCAGCCTGTATTTTCATTCCAGTAGAGGTCCATTGTTTTAAACGAGAATTGATTTTTACTCAATTCTTTTGTCGCTGCTCTAGACGTTTACTAGAAATACGGCTTTGTACAACGGTTTCAATTCATACGTTTGTTTACCAAATATAACTCTAATTTCCACTCTAATGGGGTCACGATTGTAGAATGGTCCTGTAGGCCTACTTAGATAGTGCGCCGTGAAAACGCAAGTTAGCTGCTTGAATGCCTTACCTGTTCACGTTTTACTATTACGTGGCTTTGCAGATTTAAGGCCGAAGGGTCGCGGGCGGCCGCAGCGCATCCTGCTGGGAGTGTGGCCCGACGAGCACATCCGCGGCGTGATCCGCGCCGTCGTGTTCCGCGACACGCACGCCCCGCACCCCGCGCACCCGCCGCTACCCTCGCACCACATCAAGGAGGAGGCCCTGCCCGTCTTCCCCGCCATCACGGTTAGTACACCGAAACAACACTACTATCTGTGCCCCCAACACCCCAGACCAGCCCCGACCTAGGCCCCGATGCCCTTGCGAACTGCTCAATGCGATTTTAAATATATCAGCTGTGCGATAATCGATTAATTGCTCGTCCGCTTGCGGTAGCTAATTATCGCATCGATCGATAATTGCTAACGAGCAGCGTAGGCTAGAGTGTCGTGCCGTGAGCTGCTAACTGACGTGTGGGGATGCGTGTTGCAGGACGGCATGACGGTGGTGCCGCCGGCGTACGGCGCCGTGCCGTGCGGCAACGGGCGCGAGGGCGGCGTGTCGCCCAGCGCGGCGGCGGCGGCGGCCGTGGCGGCCGTGGCGCACGGGCTGCGGCGGCAGATGTGCAACATGGTGGTGGCGGCGCAGCGGCCGGCCGAGCACGCCGCGCACCTGGGCCTGCCGCCGCTGCCGCTGCAGTCGCCGCGGCTGCCGTCGCCCATGTCCTCGGGACTGGAGTCTCCGCTTTGCTCGCCGCCGCCGCCGGGCCACGCACTCGAGCCGCCCAAGCCCAGCGACGCGTACCGCCCGTTCGCCTCGCCGCGCCCCGACAGCCGCTACTCCGTGTCCGACGTGCGCGACCTGGTTGAGCCGGAGATGGGCCCGCCCAAGACCCCGCTGGGCCTGGCCAAGAACGGCAAGGAGCTGTCCACGGTGGTGCCGGTGAAGATGGAGCCGCCGGGCGTGGAGGCGCGCGCGGAGCACATGTGAAGCGCGGCGGCGGGCGCGGGCCCCGCCCCCCCGCACGCCCCGCCGCCGCCGCCGCTGCCCGCCTACCCCTACTTCGTGCCCAACCGCCACTCCGTCGGGTACTTCTAGGCGCCGAGTACGAGCTGTCTCTGCACCTACACCTCTCCGCAGACGACACATATTTAATCATGTTTATTATATTGGCATTATTTTATATTATAAATACCTACTAATTATTATTTAAAGAAGACTAGCTGTGCAATATTGCTTGTTATTTAATATTGAGTTATATAAGAAGAAATAATATTTTTAGTTTATGACTATTTTTTGTATACGTTATTATACTGTTTTAGTTCTCCCAAATAAGTTGGTAGCAGCGTATTGAGCTGCTAATTTGTTTATTGATGATGTATATAGCCGCGGGAGGCCCTCCTCCTCGCTTAGACCCGCTTCATGTGGTTTCCCAATCTACGCATAAGTAGATTGTCGATCTTAATATATTAACATTACATAAATTTATAGTAATTAGATCCATTGCTATTGTAGGGAGATCAAAAATTAAACGATTCGGCCCGTTTCAAAAAAGACTGTTTGGTATACCTATTCATTAAATGTAGAAACATACCTAATATGTAAGAGAATTAAAAATTGTGTGTAATTGAGGTACCCACCCCTGACCCCTGGTCAGTAGGCCTGCGCTGGGCGGGCCGCGGTGGGTGCCATCATGTCACTATTTGTCTTTGTGTAGTTGTGGAGGTCGCCCAATGGCGTCCTCCCAGTAAATGATAAGTTCATGATAGCCAGTAGTGATGGGCGCCCGGGCAGGCCCCAACCACCTCGCCTCGGCGCTCCATCGCCCATACTTGTCTATATTAACCAACACGTGCAAGTCTGTGCATCATTGTAATCATAGCAATAGCCACGGTTTGGCTATTGTTATCTTTATCAAGAAGGTTCTATACCATTTAGAGGCTACTAAGCCAAAAGGCGGTCTGGTATTACGCATTTGTCTTTCTGGTAGCACCTCCGTACAGGCGCAGTATGTATGTGAATGCTTCTTAAATTATGAGCATTGTTCTCGGAGGTCTATGTTGCATGTCGATTATCGAATCATGCAGTAGAAGTCAGATCCTGAGACCTGCTTTACTACGACTACAAGTAGCTAGTTCATACGTTTCAAATTATACTTTAGAATAGCTTAATGTATCAATGTGTAGCAATCGATCAGATTTAACCATGTTGATGACATTGAAATGTCACAAAGATAACAAGTCTTCAAGCCAAGCTCGGTTACTTAGCTGAACACTCACAAGTAATGAGCTTTAAATATATTTTTGTGATCATTTAGTGTTGTTAGTGTGATGTTAAGAACTTAAAATGTACAAATTTGTTTTAATATCTTCTCTGACTCGAAGTAAATTACTTTTTTATTATATATTTGGCGTAAAATTATTGTAGTAGGAGTTTCTTGTCACAGGGGTATACCATTTCCTTATACATTGTTGGCAGCAATTCGTTGGCGATTTGTTCAGTGTTAACAATTTTTGGTGGGTTGAGGCTGGGCGGCTCGCGTGGGTCCGACGCACGCTCGGCCCACATGAGGCCACGCACGGCCCACACGCGGCCACGGCACGCTTGGGCCACGGCGCGCGCGCCCACGCCCGCCGCCGCAGCCTGGCAAGTCGCGTCGCAGATAGTATCGAGATGTATTTGTAAAATAAGTCTCCAAGTGGCCTTGATACTTCACTATTATTTGGGGTTCGGATAAACGTTTCGGTTAAAGTTTGGAATTAGTGTGTAAAGAAAAAAAAGACCAATTATGAAAAGAAATACAATTGCAACTCAAATTTAGTGTTGAGACTATTTGGCTATCCTTTTGGAAATAATATATAATCTAGGAAAATTTTAAAATTAAAAAAAGTTATATAATGGCCTACCTTTCGGATAAATTGCGTAAATTTTGGTAAATGTTGTTACGCATATTTTCTAATTGTCTAAGTCTAGGCTAATGTGTTCAAAAAAAATGTAAAAATTTAAAATTTTGAAAAAGTAGAAAGTGCCTTCCAAATTTTTGACCACAGTGAGAGTTGGGATGGGTGCGGCGATGAACAGCTTGGCGCGCCGAGCGGCGCGAGCAGTGGCGGGCCGGCCAAGCAGCGCCGCGCCGGCCAATCCGTGCCGGGCCGGCCAAGCGGCGTCGGCCGCGGGATGCTTGGCCGTCCGCGCCTGTTAGCGCCGCTCGGACGCTGTGTCAACGTGCTTAGCTATAAAAAAAGTTTAGATTAATAAATTCAAAATTATTATTATAAAAAAAGTTGAAAACATTGACTATACATATATAGAAAAATTGAAATTTTATATTTGGCCGATATGTGGTAATACCCTGACAGGCAAGCGTTTGTTGTCGATTAGGTGTCAAAATTAATTATATTTTTTTTAAATGGTTACTGACTAAAATTGGAATACAACGCAGAAATTGCAACGTGCCATTAGTTTGAACTGAATCTTTGCGGTTCATTTCGTCTTACTTGTGGATTTGTAGTTATAATTATTAATTTATTGGAAAATATATAACATTTCGAATACCTACATTGGTTAATATAAGTATACCTACCTATATTATTTTCGTGATAGTTAAGTAATATTTTACACGTAGTATTATTGTCTATTGAGGCGGTTTTGGTTTGTAATTTATAAATATAGACATTAATTTATTACATACCTAATATAAATAGTTATGAATTATAACTGGCGACTATGTCTTACTACATGACACCACAGTATACTTTTTATTATTATTTTTGTGATATTTTTTATTATGTTTTATAAAAAGAACAATGATTTGTTTCTCAATCTACATTTACTATTATTATAAAATATGGTAATTATTTATAAATGACAATTACGTAGTTACAGCAGATAATTATTCTATATTATCTTGATTCATTATGATTTGATGATTCTCACAACCACCTCGTGAGTCAGAAGCGAGAATGAAGCTATTGGCTTGTGCTAATGGCGTTACTAAAATATGTATCTGCAACCTTTAACCATAAGATTAATTGATGTTAAAAATACAATCATATAAATGTAGAGTATATAATTATAATAATAACTGTTGAGGTAACAGTATGATCTATTCTATCCATCGCTTCGACTCCTAAACGTTCTAGATTGCATATCATTAGCCACATCTCATTAATTTAGACATAGGTACATACCTACAAGTGAAATTCTAGTTTTCTGTCTGTGATTCAGAAAATCATAATTTATATTCCCGCTTCTTGAACGGTATCTAAGCATAACAAACGGCTTGACGTCAGTTTAATTGTCCCGATTTGCTTCGGACCTAAAATAAGTATACTTATTTATTTGATACTTGATTTGTATTTAACTAGTTTTGAAGTTTTTGTGAAATAGTACTGTAGGAACGACACGAGGTGACAAAGTCGAAGTGGGTTGATGTCCGACTGTTGATGTATGTACCAGGTATAGGCAGCTTCATCATAATGGTCGAGGGAAAGGAAGCTAACCCAAGGTACCGAAAGCCACCTGAATAACAAAACACATTTAAGGTGTTTTATTTGTAACAAAAATATATTTAATTACTTGTTTAAGTACCTACCTACGTAAAGTGCATCAATTAACGGGGCATAAACTACTCGACTTCATTAAATAAATATTAATTGATTTTAATGTATCATAGTAAGTTGCAATAAAGATTGTCGTTAAACTGATTATGTTACTGAGTACCTATTCAATTATTGTTGTTTTAAGATTTGCATTAATTTAATTATCAACCTACTTATTTAACTTTTGTTCCTAATGATTAAATGTAACTGCAGTGTTATATTCACCGTCGATGTATTATTATTATGAATCTGTATTGAGTAAATGATCTTTTGAATGTACGCAGACATTATGAGATAGATAGCCAAACATGTTGATGTCTGTTTTGTGTCAAGTACAATGTATTGATGTTTCGTCCTCATTTCATCAACTTATCATTAAATATTATATCGATACCAGTGTAATAGACAGTTTTCGGGATTCCCCGATTTAGTTTACCGTATTAAGTTTAGTAACTTCATGCGATCGATGTATTCATGTCTCAAATGCAAACATTAAGTAATTATTAAGTTCGTTATTGTCACCGTGTACCGTTGTCTGAATGAATATGTAAATTTAGATCAAATAATGTAGTTTTATTTGAATGCCCTTTCTCTATCCCTTTCCATGCATCATATTAAATTTGTTTGAGCGAGAAGATAAGAAGGCAGATAAGGTAAGCTAGGTAGCCCATGGCCAAAACTGAGTCTTAAGATCAAACTGTTGGGGTGGCAATAATACTTATCTCTTGCTGGGTTGGAGAAATTACACAAAAGTAAGAACCCCAAGACCAGAGAGTCCAGTCGGGCAACTCACCTGGGACCTTCGGCACAGAGTTAGTAATAGGCGTATACAGGAAATGGATGGCAGGCAACATATACAGGATATAGGAGGATCTAGATTCATGTTGATGATGACGGTGTGTGGAGTCAATCTTTTCTCAAAAAGCGCCATCTAGGTAACGTTGTTTTAACTATTACATACGTTAGAGTAATATGTGTTTTCTTGATTTCCCGTGAAAATAAAAAGTGGGTGGCTTGGTGATGTAGACCTACGCCAGAAAGTAGCGCCATCTTTGTGGCATAGTTGTAACGAGCACCAACCCTAGTGTGCATTGTTTTTTTGTTAGTAACATGGTACGCGTAGTGATTACTTCCCTATGGTAGATTCTGCAGATTCTGCTCTACATTAGTTGTTTAGTTAGTTAGGCTTTGCTTTACATACGTTAGATTCTGTTTAAGATTGGTACAATTCCGCTCTACATCCGCTCAAGATTACTTAAATTTTGCTTTCATTAAGTATTTACTACTTAGATTATGTTATGCTCTACATTAATTGACATGTGCTCTACATTGGTTAGATTTTTCTCTACATTAGTTAGGTAGTTGGGCAGTTCTTCTTTTTAACCTACATAATGGATAAAAAATTATCCCGAATTTGAAAAAAATAACTTTAGCTTTTTGGTGAACTCTTATAATTTTTATGATAGCTACATTTCTATTCTATCGAAAAAGGTGGTTGGCCGCGAAGTTTAAGTATTTTTTCAAGATTTTCAGAACATAATACGTGGATAAGGCAAAGAAAATTACACCTTCGTCACAGAATCTTTTATTTTATTTTAACGAAATAGTCTTCGTCGATTAAAATGAAACTTTTTTGATACGTTAATAAACAAAATACCATTTTAGAAAACATATGAAAGAATGGATTTTTAGTAATAACAAAATATTTATTAAGTAGTTATTACCACTCTGTCACAATTTCAGCTAAAATGAAGCTTGTTTTTGCTATAAATATTTTTTCGCTACTAATTACAGTAAAAAATTAACAGCATAGACGTTAACATCAATGACTAAATTTAATATGATTTTTCCAAAGTTGCACTATTTATAACATAACATATAAACGACCAAAAATAAGTTGACTACCAGGAGTCACCAATCGTTACAGAGTGGTAAACGATGTAACATAGTTGTTATTCTATTAAATATGTGACAGCGTTTTGGAATAAAACTGTTTTATTTAAAAATAATAATTTAGTAACTTACATATAAATCATTATGGTTTCAAGTTAGTCAAAAAATTTACTGGAGATATCTTTATTATTAGTAAAACTAATGAAATCACACTTGAGAACCTCTGGAGAGTGAAATATCCGTATTTCAGGAACTTAAAGGACAAATTTGTTCCAACTACATAAAATAATGTTTATCTGCACAATTAATATTTTCGGACACCTAAAATTTAAGTAACATAATGAAAATTACGTAATTTGTTAAAGTTTTAATCAGCCATATTTCGAAAATACAGAAGTGGCTCTTAGAACTTGAAAAAAATACTCTTTCCTTTTTTAATTACCTTAGAAGCTGGAAGGACTTTAATGTTATCATCAAACATCCGATAAATCATTCTCCACCATATTTAACAGTCTACCACATTCATCCTCTGTTCTTGAGAACAATAGCACGAAATTAGCTTTTTCACTAACGAAACTTTTTATTAATGAAGCGCAAGTGTATTGGACGTTCCTTTCGCTTCGTACTTTAACCAAAACGTGTAGTTTCTCTTCAATTTCTTTGATGAATATTCTCAGGTTGGAGTGTTTGGTAAGAATGTGACAGATTTGTCGTGTGACAGAGGGGTAAAATGTGTTGCAAAGTCGATTAGCATTTAAACAGTAACATAAAGTGTAATATACACATGTTGATTTCAAAGTAATTGTTATTACCAATGAGTAAATAACAAAATAATAATTTCATTGTATTTTATTTTAACAATTACCTACGTGACGAAGCTGTCGCCGAATAAACACACGCACCTCCTGTCACACTTTGCGGGTGGCCGATACGCGGTGTCTGGATCTCAAAGGGGAAATCTTACCAAGGGGAAAAGGAGACCTTAAACTCAGATCGATGGCAATAAGGACGAGTGGCTCAAACAAATATTTTAAATGGCAACCTACGTGACAGAATGCTACTACTAAAACATTAGGTAGTAAGAGACAAATTTTCAACAATTTTTTTAAATATTTCAGAAATCATTTAAAAATATATATTTTGTTTTACTAAATAGGTAATATCTTCTGGAGTTTAAATAAATTTTTATATTTTATGTTGTCATATATATTTTTTGTAACATTATCGAATATGCGCAGGATGAAGTGGCGGGAGACAGCCAAGATTCGTATGAAATACTCCTCTGTCACGCGGATTTACCACTCTGTAACGTAATTTTAAATACAAAAATATAAATTTATATTTTTGTAAACGTGCACAGCCGTTGTGTTTTTAGTACAATGCACGCTGAAATATAAATAAATAAATAAATATTTGTAAAACTCATGATTTTTTCTTCACAACTGATGGAGACTAAGTTATGTAGGTTAAAAAGAAGAACTGCCCAGTTAGGTTCTGCTCTACATTTTGTTATTCGTATATTTAGTTTAGTATGTTAGATTCTGTTTTACATTAGTTAGGTTCTGCTCTACAATTGTTAAATTATGCTCTACATTTTATTAGTTAGGCTCTGCTTCAGGTGCATTATTTAGGTTCTGCTCTACATTGGTAAGAATCTGCTCTAAGTATATTTTAGTTAATTATTAGCTTCTACTTTAGGAACATTATTAGTAAGGTTCTGCTCTACATTTATTGTTGACAGATTGGTTAGTCATTCGTATATTGGTAAGATTTTGCTCTACATCGACTGAAGATTAGTTAGGTTCCGCTTTACATTAGTTAGGTCTCCTCTACATTCGTTAAATTCTGCTCTGCATTGGTTAGATTTTTCTCTAAATTTTAGTTAGTTAGGTACTGCTTTAGGTACCTACATTAGTTACTTTCTGCTTTACATTAGTTAAATTCTGCTCTGCATTGGTCTGATTCTGCTCTACATTCGTTAGTTTATGGTCTACATTTATTATTTTTAATTTTTATTATTGATAGATTGGTTAGTTATTCGTGTATTGGTTAGATTCTTCTCTACATCTGGTCAAGATAAATTAGGTTCTGCTCTACATGCGTAAGATTATGCTCTACATTGGTCTGATTCTGCTCTACATTAGTTAAATTCTGGGCTACATTTTAGTATTTAATTATTGATAGATTGGTAGTTTTTCTTATATTGGCTACATTAAAATTGGTTAGAAAAAAAACGGCGATATGGCTCGCAGTGTATCACGTGAGTACAAATGAGCCACCTCTGACTACCTCTTCGGGGATTACAGTCGTGAGTGCATTTTTTTATGTAGCTTGTGTGGTGTCCCACTGCTGGGCAAAGGCCTCCTGTGAGTGCATATGTATCTATAATATAGATATACATAGATTCTATGTATATTTATTTATTTATTTATTTATTTATTTATTATAAAAACAATAATGCTTAACAGCTTACATGCTTATCAACAACAATGCTTAACAACAACAATATGTATGTATTGGTTAGATTCTGCTCTACATCTGCTCAAGATTAGTTAGGTACTGCTTTGCATTAGATTATGCTCTACATTGGTTAGAATCTGCTATACATTTTAGTTAAATTCTGCACTACAGTAGTTTAATTGGAGCATTTGAAATTTTGCTCTACATTTTAGTTATACAATACAATACAATACTCTTTATTTGCACCAAAATACAAATACATACAAATAAACAGTACAAAAAGGCGGCCTTATTGCTTATAGCAATCTCTACCAGACAACCTTTGGATGGAAGAGAGTTATAAAAAAAATAGAAATAGAATTAGAGGTAGCTGAGGTGCAAGTGTATAATACACGCAAGCTATATGCAAGTTATATTCTGCTCTAAGTACATTATTTATTACTTAGTTGGATTCTGCTTTGCATTCGTTAGATTATGCTCTACATTGTTTAGATATTTCTCTACATTAGTTAGTTAGGTTCTGCTCTACATTCATTATTGATAGATTGGTTAGATTCTGCTCTCTGCTTAAGAAACATTAGGTTCTGCTCTACATTACTTAAATTTTGCTCTACATTCGTTAGATTATGCTCTACATTGGTTAGAATCAGCTCTCCAATAGTTAAATTCTGTTGTACATTCGTTCAATTATGATCTACATTAGAGATTTTGCTCTACATTTTAGTTAGTTAGGTTCCGCTTTAGGTACCCTACATTAGTTAGGTATTGCTTTATGTTGGTTAGGTTCTAATCTAGTTACATTCGTTAGATTATGCTCTACATTGGTAAGATTTTCTCTATATTAGTTAGTTAGTTTCTGCTCTACATTTATTATTGATATATTTAATTTAATTTAATTTTAATTTTATTTATTGAGGCACACAAAACAGATAACAATGGTTACAAAATTTAAAAAATACAACTAAACATCTGTTCTACATTGATACCCAAAACACGATAAGTTATTCGAATATTGCTTAGATTCTTCTCTAATCTGCTCAAAATAAGTTAGGTTCTGCTACACATTAGTTAGGTTCAGCTCCACATTCTTTGATAATGCTCTACATTTGTAAGAATCTGCCCTAAATTAGTTAAATTCTGCTCTTCATTCGATAACTTGATGCTCTACATTGATTAGGTTTTTCCCTTTATTTTAGTCAGTTAGGTTCTACTTTAAGAAAATTACTTAGGTTCTGCTCTACATTACTAGTATTTGGCTCTACATACTTTAAATTATGCTCTACATTGGCTAGAATCTGATCTTTTTAGTTAAATTACGCTCTACATTGGTTAGATTTTGCTTTAAATTTTAGGTAGAGGTTCTGCTTTAGGAACATTACTTAGGTTCTGCTCTACATTGGTTAGAATCTGCTCTACAGTCGTTAAATTATGCTCTGCATTGTTTAGATTCTGCTCTACGTTATTTATTACTTACTCAGGTTCTGCTCTACGTTTCTTAGATTCTGTTCTACACTCGTTAGATTATGCTCTAGATTGGTCAATTATCTTATGCTGGGTTTACTAACTACCTCATCTCATTATTAAAGTGCAATGTACTAAGCGTTCTCTTGCTCACCATGTATGTGATTTAAGTATTCTGCGGCCTAATAATCACTTTTCGACCGAGACTCCGCCACGCCGGCTTTCGATATTCGCCCAAATCACTATTCGTTGCCGTATATTACGTATTCGTTCGTACCTTAATGTCATCCGAATGATCAAAATATTAAAGTGAATAACCATTACACTGCTAAACGCCGTTTAACCCCACAAGTCTACTTACACAATGGAAAATCAATTTCATACAATTATAATTTTAAAAAATAAAAAACCGACTTTAAAAATTACTAAAAAGTAAGAAATAGTAATAGCAGGAACTGTTCTTTTTTATGTTGGTGCGGTGACAAAGGAATCTGATGAAATATGGCACCAACTTCAAAAAAGAACATTCCTGCTATTATTATTATTTCTTACTTTTTAGTAATTTTTGAAGTCGGGTTTTTTCCTGTAGTCCAGCTGTCCCCGTAATTCTTGTCCCCGTTAAGCGGGGTCAACGGTACTTTCATAAAATAAATAAAATCAGGCCCGTTGTCCCCGTTGGACGTGAGCTCCTCAACGGGGACAGCGGCACTTAATAAAAAAATAAAAAATCAGACCCGTTCCCAAAATAAGCTTTAAAAAACACAAGTATATTATTTATTTCATTAATTTTATATAAGTATCTTCACATCAAATCGCTTTTTTAGCTTAGATCAATTCATAACTAACCTGGGTGATATTTTTGGCAAATTTGATGAACGTGTAAATTTTAAAGGATGCGCTAACGGCACGACGAAATACTGCCGCGAAACAAAAGCACAGATACGAGTAAGATTGTTGTTTGCAAAGGGTGCGTATTGCGAAGTATAAAAACGAAATGTATAATTTCACATTAATAACGTTCACAACATATAATGAACGTTACGTATAACAACAAAATCTATATTATGTAGTCTGAGCCTATCTGAAACCTAGTTAAACATTGTGAGATATGGCGTTTCGACTTTCTCCGTGTTCGGCATCATAAGGGTCACAGTGACAGTTAAATAAAGTCCATTTTTCTCTCCACCTTTAATTTGCAAGGTGCGGGTGCCTATATAAATAGAGTGAGTCGCCCGCGCGCCTCAGTTGGTTTTTGATTTTTGAAGTGAACACTTCGGCAAAATGGCTCTATGTAGCCACGGTTCTCGTCGGCTTCGCTCCGACGGGGAAAAATATAATATTGAATTTGCGGAGTCCTCGCTACCGGGAGCTGTAGCGTGATGCGGACCAGGCGGCGCGGGGCCTGCCGGCTGCTGCGCACGCAGCCATTGCTGAGGATTTCGCAACGAAGGTTTGAGTTGATAAGCCGTGAGTAAAATGCTATTATTTACTGCTTTTAAAAGCTCAGCCACTGGTCATAATGCTCCGGCGCTTGTGGTTTTTATCCCACGCAGTAGGGTCTGATTCAATAGTCGTGGTGATGATTGATCACATATTCCGGTCCTACTAGTGGCGCTTGAGCTAGATACTTACATTAATGACCGCTTTAAGTAAAGCATATGTTAATTTTATACAGGAAAAAATAATAAAAATATATTTTTCTACCCTCAATTTCTAATATTTTTAGAAAACAGTTGATAAAAACTTTGCTATTACATATAATGCACTTGATTATAGCTTATGTAAGGCTTTACAAAGAGGAGCTTTCCAGGACCGTCATAGGATTTTTTACAGGAAGCACGTGGCTCCGAGTTTCAGTATGTTGGGACATTGTGGCATGTGCGGCGAGTAATGTGATCCGCCGGTACCTACCCGCTGAGGGTAGGCAGGCCGATTCGGTGAAATTGAAGTTTCGTGTAACCTGCACCCGGCCCTGTGCTCCTGCGCTGGCCGCCGTCTCGTGGCACCTGCATCGCAGCGTACACCCGGCCCTGCGCTCCTGCCCTGGCCACCGGTTCGTGCCACCTGCATCGCAGCATACACCCGGCCCTGTGCTCCTGCGCTGGCCGCCGTCTCGTGCCACCTGCATCGCAGCGTACACCCGGTCCTGGCCCTGGCCACCGGTTTGTGCTACCTGCATCGCTGCATAGACCCAGCCATGTACTCCTGCCCTGGCGGCTGTGTTGTCCCACCTGCATCGCTGCGCACACCTGGCACTCCTGTTCTGGTTGCCAGATCCAAACGCCCCCTGTCTGAGAAGAGATTTTATGCTCACTGGAACCGCCTGCACTATTGCTAGCACGGTCATCATCATCATCAGCCATCATTATGAGTGACTTATTTAGAAGGTATCGAGTAATGTGCGCTATTCATCAGTGATTTTGGTATATGCAGACGAACGTTTAATGCCAAGGTTGGTCATGTTAGCCATACAAGGGCACACCAACGAAGCCTGAGTAACCACCTGCAGTCGCCGTAGCCGCATCGGCATGGATGACGACAAATCGGGTAACGTAGCACCGCTTCTAAAAGTGTTATAGCACTTCAATTTGATGCCTCCGCTAAGGTAGGGTATTCTATTAAAGCAGCTTTCTTCTGAACTGCCCAAAGTAACCTGTAGACTGCTCCTGGCCATGTAGCACAGGGCGCTATTAAGACGTGACAAGAGTTCTCCGTCGCGCCCGCTCTTGAGGCTGCGCGATGTGAGTGAGCGCGATGCAAAACTCTTGTCACGTCTTAAATGCGCGCCGTACTAGCCCTTCTGGGGATAGTTGTGCAATCAATTTTTTATTTCGATGTCTCTGCTGAAGAAACTGTCTAATGCAGCTTTTGTTCTAAACTGCCTAAAGATCATTGGACTGCTCATGGGAATGGTGACGCACGGTAAGTACAGGAGCGTTACTCTATACTGATGAGAAACGAACGAACGAGAGCTGTCGTGCAATCGGCACGTTTAATACATACAAACCGATAGAAGCGGCTCGCGTCGCAGTGCACTGAAAGTTCGTTTTTCGTCATATAAAGTGACTCCCCAGACACTATCTTAAGTGTCATGACACATCGGCAGATTCCAGCTTTGAGTCTCTTCTTTTCTCGGCTGTGAGCAAAGTGAATCCCACGGGCGAGTGTTCTAATCTAATTAAACCTGAAAGCACTGAGCTAATTCCTGATTTCGTGAAAGTCGCTGTTGCTATACCATACCGCTTCACAAGTTACCGAATTTATTATGATCCTACTGTCGGGTGATCATGATCAGAGTGTCATCGCGGTTTCTGAGTGACACCATATAAGCTTTCTTCCTTATGTCCCAGTGGATTGTGAGTGTGTGTCCGAGCTCTTTGTTGAAAAATGCGTGAACCTCCTACGCAGCAGCTGTCTACTAGTTGTGTATCGAATAAATCGAGTAACGGTGGTCTTGCACGAGACGACTACCTTTTGGTAAAATTATAACTTCCACTATTCTGAGAACATACATATACCTACTGTGTACTGTGTATCACATCACGTGTAGCCGTAGCCCAACTCAATTTACTGGGCTAGATAATAAACAATGGCAGTCGTCATTAAATTTCTATGAATTTCGAAGGTCATCATTTGGAGCACAATTCAAAGGGTGAAAGTACCTATTCATGCCTAAACGGCTTCTCTAATGAAAATGTATTTTTAATTCGGTTCTGGCGCAAACGTTTCATAACTATTTTTCAACACTGTATCTGCTGAAACTACTTAGACTGACTGGTTAAGATGCAGACGTGCCGTTTTCACAATTCCATTTTGAGTAATCTGTTTTATGGATCTTTCAGTTAGTTACGTAACTAGTTACTTACCAAGTAAAAAAATTACTTGTGTCATGCTCGTACTCGCATCTCATTTAGGAGCTCTCTGGCCTCTAGCTGAAGGCTAGAACTGGTATATATATCTACTAAGCTAGTACAGAGTTATAACCGGGCAGCGGTGACGTGGTAGCTGCTTGATTTATTAGAGTTTGCGGAAAACTTTCTAAATAAGTAATAATTATTAGTCATAATATTAACTCTTCGCAGTTCTTTCAGAATGCAATACGGTCGCTGAAGTAGGTAACCTTCCTTAGCTGGACAACAACAACAAGCCTTTTTGTTTTAAAGAGTGTCACAGTTATTCGCCGTTCCACTGTCATATCGATGTCCAAGGACTTTTTCTTGGGTATAGCTAACTACCTAAGTTTACCTATAGATAGCCGCAAGCTATCTGCTGTTGGCGAACTGTCAGTTCTGATTGATAAGTCAGGCTCGAGGTGGCTCGTCCAACTGTCCATGTTCCCGCCACCATGATTGTTGCTTCCACAGATTAGAGAGTCTATGTTGGCTGTCGTTGCATCAGGTCTGATCAGGTACAACTAACATCTTTACGTACCATCTTTATTTAATCGAGCTATTTTATTTTGTTTTATCTAGGTTGACTTAATGGTTTCAAAATCGAACCTACAACAATGTAAGTAGGTACCTACCTACGTACCTTTCAAGTTGCAACAAGGCGAAGCCTTAAGGTTTTGGCCGAGACCTACCCTTAGTGTTGACGAACCTACCTAAAGGTGACCTTGTTAATGTTTTTCATATGAAGTACTGAACATTTTACTTATCCTGGTGGCATGACTGATCATTTACTTACCCAGTTAAGACATGTTAGCCGGGTTTCATTTATCAACTATTATAATTGTTATTGTTGTGTTAATCAATCTTTAATCATTGATGTCATCTACCAAGGAATGCTGCCAGAGCTCATAATATTCACACATGATGATACAGAATGATAGTAGCCCACAAAATCGGTGCAAAGGCTTATAAAATAACTTTCCTTCCTAGTAGGACTGCACAGGAACTCGTTAACCGCCGAGTTAGTTAGAATACAAAATTAGACTGTGTGTTACTTGTCAATCTAGAATATGAATATAGTTACCTGCATCATGTTTTGAAAAACTGAATACTTAGTTATCCGCCAGTGTCACAGCCTTCATCTAATCTTTTCCAGTAGCTGATGAGGCTGAGATATTTAGTAAAATTATCTTCCCTTCAAGCACCACTCCTCGTTCCAAGGACTAGATGCCACGCCAGGTGTTGCAGGCCGTGTCGTCGTACGGGGCTGACTGAGCAGGTCCTCGAGGCTCCAGGGTCGGCTGCTGCATTTCTGAGGTCCGTCCAGAATTACATACCCTAGTCACCATGTGCTGACCTGAGCCCCAGCGGCCTGGATCGATATTCTACACTTAACAGCTTTTAAATATTGTTGCAAAGTATTTCACTGGTTCCATCCATTCGGCTAGTGTATGTTAAAAATATTGCCTTGACAATAACAAGATTTTGATTAATAATTACTTATAAGTATTGCTTTCGAAGAGGCACTGTGTGTATCCATATGTATAAATACCTACCTATATGTATAGGTACATACCTTCCATAACTTTCTGACAAGTCAGGAATAATAAGGAAGTACTTAAGTCTTATGTATACTTATACCTTTCTTTTTAGTATATCTATTACCTAGAAATCTATGCATTATAAATTTATAGATTCAAATATTTCTCTACTGATATACTCATCAGTAGCTTATGGGTCACAGTTGGTTTTCTCTCCACCATGCGATAATAAACACATCTCACAATGTTTAACTAGGTTTCAGATAGGCTCAGACTACATAATAGACGCATTTTTCCTGAAATAAAAATGACATATTATGTATCTAGCCTATCTGAAACCTAGTCATTTCTGCATGGTGATATTACAACTGAGGCGCGCGGGCGACTCACTCTATTTATATAGGCACCCGCACCTTGCAAATTAAAGGTGGAGAGAAAAATGGACTTTATTTAACTGTCACTGTGACCCTTATGATGCCGAACACGGAGAAAGTCGAAACGCCATATCTCACAATGTTTAACTAGGTTTCAGATAGGCTAGATACATAATATGTCATTTTTATTTCAGGAAAAATGCGTCTATTTTCATAAGGTATAAGATTCAATTGGTATAACTTACATTTTATATAATATCAAAATA